>NC_081356.1:13851196-14451196 GCF_030684315.1 Stegostoma tigrinum
GTTCATTTTGGAAGAGTGAAAAAAAAGAACAATATTATTTAAATTGACAAAAAAGCTGCAGAATGCCAGGATGCAGAGGGACTTGAAGATACTGTGCACAAAACATAGAGAAAGCTAGCCACAGATAATTAGGAAGGCTAATGGAATGGAGGCCCTTATTTCAACAGGTTTGGAGTATAAGAGTAGGGAAGTCTTACTGCAACTGTACGAATTGCTGGTGAGACCGAACCTGGAGTACTGTGAGCAGTTTAGGTCCCCTGAAGAAATGATTTCATTTCACTGGGGGAAGTTCAGGGAAGGTTCACTATAATGAACCATAGTCTGGAGAGTTTACCTTATCAGTAATGGCTAAATGGGTTGGTACTGACTGGAATTTAGAAGAATGGGAGGTGACCTATTGAATCATAGAAGATCCTTTGAACCATAGAGGATCCCTATGAGGTTATTTCCCTTCACAGGAGTGTCTAGGACCAGAGGGCATTGTCTCAGAATAAAGTTGCACCAGTTTATGAATGAGATGAGGAATTTCGGAAATTCTTGCCACAGAGAGCTGTTATGCATGGCCTTTGTGTATATTTATGACTGAGATAGAAGAGGAATTGAAGGTTATGAGGAAAGCGCAAGAAGGTGGATGTGAGGGGCAGCATGGTGGCTCTATGTTTAGCACTGCTGCCTCACACCACCAAGGACCCTTGTTTGATTATAGTCTCAGGCGACTGTCTAGAGTTTTCACATTTTCCCTGTGTCAGTGTGGGTTTCCTCTGGGTGCACCAGTTTCTCCCACAGTCCAAAGCTGTGCAGGTTAGGTGGAGTGGCCATGTTAAATTGCCCATTCTGTCCAGCAATGTGCAGGCTAGAGGGATTAGCCATGGAATGCAGTGGTGTAACTGTGGTTGGGATGCTCTTTAGAGTGTCAGTGTAGGGTTGATGGCCCAAATGGCCTGTTTCTGCACAGTAGGGATACTGGGAATGTCAGATCAGCTATGATCCTGTTGAATTGCAGATCCTATGGAATTGAAGGGCTGAATTACCTATTCCTGTCCCTATTTCTTACGTTCTTACAGTCTGATGAACATGCTCTGGGGGGTCAAGAGGAAAGTTACTTGCTGCGGGATTCCTAATCTCTGACACAGCCTTGTAGGACTGTGTTTATATGGCTAGGCCAGTTGAGTTTCTAGTCAATGATAACCTCAGAATGTTGATTTTGGGGATTAATTGATGGTAGTGCATTTGGATATTAAGAAGTGATAGATTGTCTCTTGTTGGAGATGGTCATTGTCTGGGAAATGATGGGCATCGCATCAACTATCTTTACTCTTTCTGCCCCATTGGGGGCTGCTTTCCTCCTGGAATGAGAGGGAGATGGGTATGAAGGGAACTACAAGTTGTGGCACAGTTATTACTGTTGGTGCAGGTGGAGACGTGGGTTGAGTGCGTAGGCAGCACAGAAGGTGTGCAGGGGTAGTGGTGTCACAGGTTGTGGTGAGTGAGTTGGAGAGGGCAAGAGGTTGTGGGTTTAGGTGGGATGAACGTCAGAGGTCGATGAGCTGAATGGCCTGTTTTCACACTGTAGGGCTTCAATGATATCATCCCTTAGCCTTCAATATTGCAGGTAATAAATGTCTCATCTCATAAAGTGATCCTTGGAGAAATGGTAACATTCTCATTAATCTGCATTGCATCTCTTCCAAAGTCTCTATTTACTTTCCACAGTTAGGCTTTTGTGACACAGTCATACTGTCACTACCTCTGAGCCAGGAGGCTCAGGTTCAAGTCCCACGTGCTCCAGAGGTGTGTCATAACGTCTTTGAACTGATTGATAGAAAATGTCTATCCATTGTGCGGAGCTCAGAAATGTAATTTAAATGTAGCCTAACAACCTGGTTAAAAAGGCTACAAATCATTTGCCCTTTTGATTTATTTTTGTACCAGACTACTACATTTTGGTGAACTGAAAATATACATTCCTAAATCTTATTGGACCTGTTTCTAGACTTTGATTATTTTGACATAATCAAATTAAGTAGTAAATTGCACTCTTAGTCATAGAGTCACAGTCATACAGCATGGAAACAGACCCTTTGGTCCAAGCAGTCCATACTAAACATAATCCCAAACCAAACTAGTCCCACCTGCCTGTTTCTGGTCTGTATGCCTCCAAAACCTTTCCTATTTGTGTTACTTCTCAAAATGTCTTAAATTGTTCTGACTGTACCCACATCCAACACTTCCTCAGGAAGCTCATTCCCCATTTGCAAACCACTATCTGTGTAAAAAATGTCTCTCTCATGTCTTTTGTAAATTCCTCTCCACTCACCTTAAAAGTGTGCCCCCTAGTCTTGAAATCCCCACCCAAGGGAAAAGACAATTACCATTAACTCTATGTGTACCTCCCATTATTTTAGAGACTAAATCCCAGCGACCGAGAGTTCAAATGTACATGCTAAACCTTAACTATATTTGCAGTAGTGCTATAACAGACATTAACCTTGAGTAAAGTCAAAACTTCTTAAAAAATTTCCATCTATTACATCCAAAATGGGAGATTCTCCATTGGATCATGCATGAGCGAAAGGGAGTAAAGTTTACCTACAACTTGCTTGGGAAAAAAAAGTCCAATGATCCATGACCACATGACATCCTGAAATCCTTGGAGCCGATGAAGAATTTTAGAAGTGTATTCACTTTTCTAAATAGGAAATGCAACAGCCAATTCGTGCAGGAAGAACTTCGACATGAGCAATGAGATAACGTCAAGATATTCTGATTTTAGCTGTTGGTTGAAGGTTAAATATTCAAGAGGGAGCTACTGTGAGAACTCATTTATTCTTTTCCTGACAGTGCAGTTGTATTTTATTTCAGTCACTTAAAGAACAGGCAGTTTATCAACTGAAAAACAACACTACCTACAGTGCAGCATTCCTTCATTATTGGATTATATTGCCAGCCTAAATTATGTCCTCAAATCTCTGGAGTGAGCATGTATATTATTAACTTTATGCTACTTCTTCCCCCTCCAGTCCATTAAATATAGTTCTGTTGGGGAGACCTTAATGTACAGCTTTTACTTGTGGGGAAAGGCTGAGAAATTTGGTAAATTATTCACTGGAGCAGAAATGTTTAACTGGGATGTAACACAGAGAATATATACATTCATTATTATTTTTGTTTTACTTAATGCGAAACTTGTTGTCGGTGCTGAGCAGAATTCTACTGATGTGTGGAAATTAACTTAACAAAAATACCCAAGTAAGACATGGGAACTAATTAAACAAAAAAAAGTCAAAAATGCATGCAGGGGTCAAGTCCAAAAACAGGAAATCGTTCATCAAAGAGCAGGCAAATGACTTAGTAAAAATTTTATGCTGCAGCTGTACAAAACTCTGGTGCACTTGGAGTTTTGCGTACAGTTCTGGTCACCGCATTATAAGAAGGATAGAACATAGAACATTACAGCACAGTACAGGCCTTTCGGCCCTCGATGTTGTGCCGACCTGTCATACCAATCTCAAGCCCATTTAACCTACACTATTCCGTGTACGTCCATATGCTTATCCAATGACGACTTAAATGTACCTAAAGTTGGAGAATCTACTACCGTTGCAGGCAAAGCATTCCATTCCCTTACTACTGTCTGAGTAAAGAAACTACCTCTGACATCTGTCCTATATCTTTCACCCCTCAATTTAAAGCTGTGCCCCCTCGTGCTTGCCGTCACCATCCTAGGAAAAAGGCTCTCCCTATCCACCCTATCTAACCCTCTGATTATTTTATATGTTTCAATTAAGTCACCGCTCAACCTTCTTCTCTCTAATGAAAACAGCCTCAAATCCCTCAGCCTTTCCTCGTAAGACCTTCCCTCCATACCAGGCAACATCCTAGTAAATCTCCTCTGCACCCTTTCCAAAGCTTCCACATCCTTCTTATAATGCGGTGACCAGAACTGAACACAATACTCCAAGTGCGGCCGCACCAGAGTTTTGTACAGCTTCACCATAACCTCTTGGTTCCGGAACTCGATCCCTCTATTAATAAAAGCTAAAACACTGTATGCCTTCTTAACAGCCCTGTCAACCTGAGTGGCAACTTTCAAGGATCTGTGTACATGGACACCGAGATCTCTCTGTTCATCTACACTGCTAAGAATCTTACCATTAGCCCTGTACTTTGCCTTCCGGTTATTCCTACCAAAGTGCATCACCTCACACTTGTCTGCATTAAACTCCATTTGCCACCTCTCAGCCCAGCTCTGCAGCTTATCTATGTCTCTCTGCAACCTACAGCATCCTTTGTCACTATCCACAACTCCACCGGACCTTAGTGTCGTCTGCAAATTTACTAACCCATCCTTCTACGCCCTCATCCAGGTCATTTATAAAAATGACAAACAGCAGTGGACCCAACACCGACCCTTGCGGTACACCACTAGTAACTGGTCTCCAGGATGAACATTTCCCATCAACTACCACCCTCTGTCTTCTTTCAGCAAGCCAATTTCTGACCCAAACTGCTATATCTCCCACAATTCCATTCCTCCGCATTTTGTACAATAGCCTATTGTGGGGAACCTTATCGAACGCCTTGCTGAAGTCCATTTACACCACATCAACCGGTTTACTCTCATCTACCTGTTTGGTCACCTTCTCAAAGAACTCAATAAGGTTTGTGAGGCACGACCTTCCCTTCACAAAACCATGCTGACTATCCCTAATCAATTTATTCTTTTCTAGATGATTATAAATCCTATCCCTTATAATCTTTTCCAACACTTTACCAACAACTGAGGTAAAGCTCACTGGTCTATAATTACCAGGGTTGTCTCTACTCCCCTTCTTGAACAGGGGAACCACATTTGCTATCCTCCAGTCATCTGGCACTATTCCTGTAGACAATGACGAGTTAAAGATCAATGCCAAAGGCTCGACAATCTCCTCCCTGGTTTCCCAGAGGATCCGAGAATAAATCCCATCCAGCCCAGGGGACTTATCTATCTTCACCTTCTGAAGGATTTCTAATACCTCTTCCTTGTGAACCTCAATCCCACCTCGTCTAGTAGCTTGTATCTCAGTATTCTCCTCGACAACATTGTCGTTTTCCAGAGTAAATACTGTTGAAAAATATTCATTTAGCGCTTCCCCTATCTCATCTGACTCCACACACAACTTACCACTACTATCCTTGATTGGGCCTAATCTTACTTTCGTCATTCTTTTACTCCTTAAATACCTGTAGAAAACCTTAGGGTTTACCCTGATCCTATCCACCAACAACTTCTCATGTCTCCTCCTGGCTCTTCTGAGCTCTCTCTTTAGGTCTTTCCGGGCTACCTCGTAGCCCTCAAGTGCCCTAACTGAGCCTTCACATCTCATCCTAACATAAGCCTTCTTCTTCCTCTTGACCAGAGATTCCACCTCCGTCGTAAACCACGGCTCCCGCGCTCTACAGCTTCCTCCCTGCCTGACAGGTACATATTTATCTAGGACACACAGGAGCTTTTCCTTGAATAAGCTCCACATTTCTAATGTGCCCATCCCCTGCAGTTTCCTTCCCCATTCTATGCTCCCTAAATCTTGCCTAATCTAATCGTAATTGCCTTTCCCCCAGCTATAATTCTTGCCCAGTGGTATACACCTATCCCTTTCCATCACTAAAGTAAACATAACAGAATTGTGATCGCTATCACCAAAGTGCTCACCTACTTCCAAATCTAACACCTAGCCGGGCTCATTTCCCAACACCAAATCTAATGTGGCTTCACCCCTTGTTGGCCTATCTACATACTGTGTCAGGAAGCCCTCCTGCACACTCTGGGCAAAAACTGACCCATCTATAGTACTCGAACTATAGTGTTCCCAGTCAATATCTGGAAAGTTGAAGTCCCCCATGACAACTACCCTGTCTCTCTCACTCCTATCGAGAATCATCTTTGCTATCCTTTCCTCTACATCTCTGGAGCTATTCAGAGGCCTAAAGAATACTCCCAAAAGGGTGACATCTCATTTCCTGTTTCTAACCTCAGCCCATACTACGTCAGTTGACGAGTCCCCAAACATCCTTTCTGCAAATGTAATACTGTCCTTGACCAACAATGCCACACCTCCGCCCCTTTTGCCATCTTCTCTGTTCTTACTGAAACACCTAAATCCCGGAACCTGCAACAACCATTCCTGTCCCTGCTCTATCCATGTCTCCGAAATGGCCACAACATCGAAGTCCCATGCTGCAAGTTCACCCACCTTATTCCGGACAGTCCTGGCATTGAAGTAGACACACTTCAATCCAACTTCTTGCTTGCCGGTGCCATCTTGCATCCCTTTAATAATAAACTTTATTTCGGACCACCCTACTCTCAACCTTTTCTATACTCGAACTACAATTTTGGTGCCCATCCCCCTGCTGAATTAGTTTAAACCCACCCGAACAGCCTTAGCAAATATCCCCCCAGGATATCGGTACCCCTCTGGTTCAGGTGAAGACCATCCTGCTTGTAGAGGTCCCACCAACCCCAGAAAGAGACCCAATTATCCAAGAATCCAAAACCCTCCCTCCTGCACCATCCCTGTAGCCACGTGTTCAACTCCTCTCTCTCTCTCCGTATTCCTTGCCTCACTAGCACATGGCATGGGCAACAAACCAGAGACAACAACTCTGTTCATCCTAGCTCTCAGCTTCCACCCTAGCTCCCTGAATTTCTGCCTTAAATCCCCATCTCTCTTCCTACCTATGTCGTTGGTGCCAATGTGGACCAGGACTTGGGACTGCTCCCCCTCCCCCTTAAAGATCCCAAAAACACGATCAGAGACATCACGCACCCTGGCACCTGGGAGGCAACACACCAACCGTGAGTCTCTCTCGTCCCCACAGAACCTCCTATCTGTCCCCCTAACTATGGAGTCCCCAATGACTAATGCTCTGCTCCTCTTCCCCCTTCCCTTCTGAGCAGCAGGGACAGACTCTGTGCCAGAGACCTGTGCCCCACTGCTTTCCCCTGGTAAGTCGTCCCCCCCAACAGTATCCAAAATGGTATACTTAGTGTCGAGGGGAATGGCCACAGGGGATCCCTGCACTTCCTGCCGGTTCCCTTTCTGTCCCCTGACCGTAACCCATCTGCCTTTTTCCTGTACTTGAGGAGTGACTACCTCCCTGTAACTCCTCTCAATAACTCCCTCTGCCTCCCGAATGATCTGAAGTTCATCCAGCTCCAGCTCCAGTTCCCTAAAGCGGTTTTCAAGGAGCTGGAGTTGGGTGCACTTCCCGCAGATGTAGTCAGCAGGGACACTAGTGCTGACCCTTACCTCCCACATTCTGCAGGAGGAGCATTCAACTGCCCTGACCTCCGTTCCCATTATTCTAAATTCCCAAGACTTAAAAATAAAGAATAAAAAATAAACTTGTTACCTTCCCAATCAGGTACACAGAACCTTTTTTTTTTGGTTAGCGGAGGAGGATGGGTGGGAGACACTACCCAGTTGTGTGGAAGTGGAAAGGGTGCAGGGGAGATTTACTAGGATGTTGCCTGGTCTGGAGGGAAGGTCTTACAAGGAAAGGCTGAGGGACTTGAGGCTGTTTTCGTTAGAGAGAAGAAGGTTGAGAGGTGACTTAATTGAAACATATAAAATAATCAGAGGGTTAGATAGGGTGGATAGGGAGAGCCTTTTTCCTAGGACGGTGACGGCGAGCACGAGAGGGCATAGCTTTAAATTGAAGGGTGAAAGATATAGGACAGATGTCAGAGGTAGTTTCTTTACTCAGAGTAGTAAGGGAATGGAACGCTTTGCCTGCAATGGTAGTAGATTCGCCAACTTTAGGTACATTTAAGTCGTCATTGGATAAGCATATGGACGTACATGGAATAGTGTAGGTTAGATGGGCTTGAGATCGGTATGACAGGTCGGCACAACATCGAGGGCCGAAGGCCCTGTACTGTGCTGTAATGTTCTAGGTTCTATGTTCAGAGAATGGATCTGAAAGTGGCAATTGGTAAAGAAGGAAAACAGCAAAACCAAAGCTGAAAAAGTATAATGAATAGTGTGAAATGATTAACTATAAAGTGGAAGAATACCTATAAAAACCAAAAGCAACATTGGTAACAAGTAGGCAGACAGCATGAAAAACACAAGTCAAAGTTGCAGAAATTAGTACCACCGAACAAGTGTTGAAACAAAGGCTGAAAGTAATTTTCAGATGCTAAATCCAAAGTGGGAAATTGTTAACTAAGTCTTATCCTGGAAAAGGACTTGTGGTCCGTGGGTGGACACTTGGATTTATCTGTATTAAGAAATTCCCAAATTCCACCAATTAATTCAAACAGCCATATCTGGTGTTTCTTGCTATAGAGTTCAGTCTCTGTTCCTCCAGGAAATAGATTATAAATCTCTCCAGGAAATTGCCACTACCATATGCTTGCTGAAATTGATCCAGCAAGGGAAGGGTGTGGAACAGTGGTGACTCTACTGCTAGGTCAGATATGTATTGTTAGTTTTCCAGTCATAATTTCAGCAGGAACGCAAATCTCCTTCGGTTCAGAGGAAGATGAAATAGCAGGGAGGGCAGTAGCCGCTCTGTATGGCTACAGCTTTGCTTGGCAAAGTGACAGCAGTACAGTGCAAGAAATGACTATCTTGGGCAGGGACAGTCACAGGACCATATTCAGTTATGGACGTTTTATGTGAGCCGGAACCATAAATGCCCATGAATCGAAAAATTAAAATAGAGACAAAGTATGGAGCAAGAAAAAAACATGAAACCGTCATTAATACAATCCAGCCTGCTGTAATTCGGTTAGACCTAAATACTTATTTAATTCAGCAAAGTGAGAGGAGAGGTACTGTTCTGGTCTTTTATCAACCATGGAGCGGTCCCAGAGAGGAAGCAAGAGTTGAAGTCGGAACATTAATTAAGCAGGCGCAGTATTGTGCCCTGATTGATACTGCTGCTATTTGATGGCTCCTGTCATCCCCGTTGCTATGGGACACATGAGACACATGGTAAGTGATGTTTGAGGTTGGTCACTGCCACTGACCCTCCTTTGTGCATACTGTGCTGAAGGCCTGACTAATTATTAGTTGTATAGGATAGACAACTGGTGAGTCTGAACAGAATAGATACTTGTCTGGTTGGGAAGGTGTAACAAGTAGTGTACCACAGGGTCAAGTGTTGGGACCTGAACTTGTTGCTATTTCTGTAAAAGACTTCAATGAAGGTACAGTCACTAAATTTGCTGATGACACAATTTTAGATTGGAAAATAAGTGGTGAAGAGGACATAAGGGAGTTACAAAAAGAAAACATGATAAAGTTTTATAAAGATTTTAAAGTATTGATACATTTTTGGGGGTGTTTAATTCAGCAAAGATGAATTTCTTGTTTAACAAAGGTGAGAAAACCATTTTTTGACAATGATGTTGGCGGTAGTAGATTCGCCAACTTTAGGTACATTTAAGTCATCATTGGACAAGCATATAGACATACATGGAATAGTGTAGGTTAGATGGGCTTGAGATCGGTAGGACAAGTCAGCACAACATTGAGGGCCGAAGGGTCTGTACTGTGCTGTAATGTTTTATGTTCTATGTTCTATGATTAAATGTTTCCGTTAGAATTTTATAGGTTTCTAAGAGATCTCTCTTCATTCTCCAAGTGAATATAATTTTAGCCGATCCAACCATTCCTCATAGGTCAGTTTTGCCATCCCAGGAATCAGAGTGTTAAGCCTTCAGTACATGTGATAATGGGAACTGCAGATGCTGGAGAATCCAAGATAACAAAGTGTGGAGCTGGATGAACACAGCAGGGTAAGCAGCATCTCAGGAGCACAAAAGCTGACGTTTCGGGCCTAGACCCTTCATCAGAGAGCGGGTGGGGAGAGGGAACTGGAATAAATAGGGAGAGAGGGGGAGGTGGACTGAAGATGGAGAGAAAATAAGATAGGTGGAGAGGAGAGTATAGGTGAGGAGGTAGGGAGGGGATAGGTCAGTCCAGGAAAGATGGACAGGTCAAGGAGGCGGGATGAGGTGGTAGGTAGGAAATGGAGGTGCGGCTTGAGGTGGAAGGAAGGGATGGGTGAGAGGAAGAGCAGGTTAGGGAAGTAGAGAAAGGCTGGGCTGGTTTTAGGATGCAGCGGCGGGAGGGGCGAGCTGAGCTGGTTTTTGGATCCAGTGGTGGAAGGGAAGATTTTGAAGTTTGTGAAGTCCACATTGATACCATTGGGCTGCAGGGTTCCCAAGGGGAATATGAGTTGCTGTTCCTGCAACCTTCGGGTGGCATCATTGTGGCACTGCAGGAGGCCCACGATGGACATGTCATCTGAGGAATGGGAGGGGGAGTTGAAATGGTTCGCGACTGGGAGGTGCAGTTGTTTATTGCGAACCGAGTGGAGGTGTTCTGCAAAGCAGTCCCCAAGCCTCCGCTTGGTTTCCCCAATGTAGAGGAAGCCGCACCGGGTACAGTGGATGCAGTATACCACATTGGCAGATGTGCAGGTGAACATCTGCTTGATATGGAAAGTCATTTTGGGGCCTGGGATGGGGGTGAAGGAGGAGGTGTGGGGGCAAGTGTAGCACTTCCTGTGGTTGCAGGGGAAGGTGCCGGGTGTGGTGGGGTTGGAGGGCAGTGTGGAGCGGACAAGGGAGTCGCGGAGAGAGTGGTATCTCCGGAAGGCAGACAAGGGTGGGGATGGAAAAATAGCTTGGGTGGTGGGGTCGGATTGTAGATGGCGGAAGTGTCGGAGGATGATGCGTTGTATCTGGAGGTTGGTAGGGTGGTATGTGAGAACGAGGGGGATCCTCCGGGGGCGGTTGTGGCGGGGGCAGGGTTTGTGGGATGTGTTGCGGGAGATGCGGTCAAGGGCATTCTCAACCACTGCGGGGGGAAAGTTGCAGTCCTTGAAGAACGTAGACATCTGGGATGTGCGGGAGTGGAATGCCTCATCCTGGGAGCATCTTGGGACCTATCTTGTTTTCTCTCCATCTTCGGTCTGCCTCCACCTCTCTCCCTATTTATTCCAGTTCCCTCTCCCCATCCCCCTCTCTGATGAAGGGTCTAGGCCCGAAACATAGAACATAGAACATAGAACAGTACAGCACAGAACAGGCCCTTCAGCCCACAATGTTGTGCCGACCATTGATCCTCATGTATGCACCCTCAAATTTCTGTGACCATATACAGGTCCAGCAGTCTCTTAAATGACCCCAATGACCTTGCTTCCACAACTGCTGCCGGCAACGCATTCCATGCTCTCACAACTCTCTGCGTAAAGAACCTGCCTCTGACATCCCCTCTATACTTTCCACCAACCAGCTTAAAACTATGACCCCTCGTGCTAGCCATTTCTGCCCTGGGAAATAGTCTCTGGCTATCAACTCTATCTATGCCTCTCATTATCTTGAAACGTCAGCTTTTGTGCTCCTGAGATGCTGCTTGGCCTGCTGTGTTCATCCAGCTCCACATTTTGTTATCTAAGCCTTCAGTACATTCAGTTTGTAGCCAGAGCATCATACTTCAGGTAAGGAGATTGAAAGTGCACACACCAAGGCCCTGTGCAACTGCGACAAGACATCCCTTCTCCTGTACTCAATTCCTCTTGTTATGAAGATTAACATACCATTTACCTTCTTTACTGCCTGCTGCATCTGTCTGCTTTTCCTTAGTGACTGGTGTACAGGGATTTCGAGGATGCATTGCACATTCCCTCTCTCAATTTATGGCCAGATATTAATCTGCCTTCCAGTTTTTTGCCAGCAGTGAGAATAGCCTCACCGTTGCCCACATTAAACTGTATTTGCCGTGTGCTTGCTCTCAGCTTGTCCAAATCACACCAAAACTTCTTTGCATCCTTATTACAGCTCACCCTCCCTCGCAGTGTGTGTTATCTGTAAATTTGGAAATATGTGGGTATTTAATTCCCATATCAAAATCATTAATGTTTTTGTGAGTAATTGGAGTCCTAGCACTGATCCCCATGGTGTTCCACTAGTCCCTGCCTGCCATGCAGAAAAGGACTTATTTATTCCTCCACTTAGTTTCCTGTCTGCCTACTCGACACACCCCCGTTGATTTGGTGCGTTTTAATTTTACACGCTTTATCATCTATGGGGACTTTGTCAAAATCCTTCTGGAAGCCTAAGTGAATCACATCCACTGGTTCCCCCAATCAAATGCAGTAATTACACTCTCAAAGAATTCCCGTAGATTTAGTAAGCATGATTTCCCTTTTGTAAATCTAAGTCTCTCCAATCCTGCCACTGTTTTCCAAGTGATCTGCTATTAAATCTTTTATGACGGACTATAGCATTTTCTCCACTACCATCATCAGATAAACTCACCTGCAATTCCCAATTTTCTCTCTACCTCCCTTTCCAAATAAAGGGGTTATATTAGCTACCCTCCAATCTGCTGGAACTATTCCAGAGTCTATAGGACCTTGAAAGTTGACTGCCAATACATCCACTATTTCTAAGGCCATTTCCTTAAGTACTTTGGGATGTAGCTTATCAGGTCCTGGGGATTCATTGACCTTTGAGCCCATTAATTTTCCCAGCATCATTTCTCTACTAATTCGGATTTCATTCAGTTCCTGCCTGTCAATAAACCCCGTGTTCCCCAATATTTCTTGTACGTTATTTGTGTCCTCCTTCATGAACATAGAACCAAAGTATGTATTCAGTTGGTCAGACATTTCTTTGTTCCCCATTATAAATATTCTTGTTTCTGAGTGTAAGAGATGCACATTTGTCTTCACTAATCTTTTTCTCCTCACATGCCTATTGAAACTTTTACACTCAATGTTAACACTCTCTGCAAGCTTATTCTTGTATTTTCTTTTCCCTCTCTTCATCAATCACTTTGTTCTCCTTTGCTGAATTCAAAACTGCTCCCACTCCCCAGGTATGTTGTCTTTTCTGGCCAATTTATATACCTCCTCCTTGGATCTGATATGATCTATAAATTCTCATGTAAGTCATGATTTTGTCACCTTTCCAAGTTTACATTTGTACCAAACATGAATGAACATTTGTCCACCCAAGTGCCCTTTGAATGTCAGCCACTGCATTTTCACCCTCATCCCTTTGCCTAACACTTCCTAATCTATCTTAGCCGACTCGCACCTCATATCATTGTAGTTTCCTCTGTTTAGATTCAGGACCCTAGTCTCAGAATCAACGACCTCACTCTCCACCTTGATGAAGAATTCTATCATATTATGATTGCTCATCCCCAAGGGGAATTTAGGTTCGCGTGATCTCTATTTGGTTCCTCAATGTATTGGTCCAGAAAACCATCTTATATTTACAACAGGAATTCCTCCTCTATGGTATTTTTACTAATTTGCAGAATTGTCATTCAATATTACAGATGTTCCTTTATTGCCCGTGTCTGCCATTTCCTGTTTACTGCCATTGCCAACAGCACCTATACAGTTTGGGGCCTACATATAATCCCCTACTAATGTTTTTTGCACCTTGGTGTTGCTCAGCTGTACCCATCCAGATTCCACATCATCAGAGCTTATATCCTTCCTCACTATTGCATTATAACTCTAACCAACAATGCAACTCCACCACCATTTCCTTTTCGTCTGACCTTCCTAAAAATTGAATATCCTTGGATATTCCATGGTCATCCTTCAGCCATGTTTTTATAATCCCAACTATGATATACCTGTTTCCAGCTATTTGCACAGTTAATTCATTGTTCCATGCATTAAGTCACAAAGCCTTAAGACTTGTCTTTTTAACATTACATGTCCCATTCCCATTAGTTTTCACTGTCTCCCTCTTTGATCCTGGTCCTTGATTTCTCTAGCTAGCACTTTACATATTCCCTTTTCCATCTTTTGCTCTTGTCCTTGATTTCTCTTCCTTTGACTCCTTGCAGCTCCCCACCCCCTGCCATTTTATTTTCAATCTGAAACAAACACAGGGAATGATGGAGAAACTCATCAGGTTTGGCAGAATCTGTGGGGAGAAAAACAGCAGCCAGCATTTGAAATAACATGGTGAGGAGCTGGAGGAACATAGCAGGCCAGGCAGCATCAGAGGGGCAAGAAAGCCGACATTTCGGGTCTGGACCCTTCTTCAGAAAATCCTTTTCTGTTGCTCCAGCTCCACACGTTGTTATCTCTGAGTCAGCAGTTGAATTCCAGTTCTAACGATGACTCATCCCGAACTCAAAATGTTAACTCTCTTTCCACCAACATTACCTCAGGACAACTAGTGATTGGCAATAAATACCATCTTACCAACATCAACCCACATTACAAGAATGCATTAAGATAAGATTACATTTTCCCCAGACAAATACGCAGAAAATAAACTGTGCAGAAACATATAACAGTTGTGACACATCAATGCAAGGCTGCAGAAATGCTACTCTGTTGGAGGTGCTACCTTTTGGCTGAGTTCAATCGAGGCCCAAATGCCTGTAGGGTGGATATGAAAGATTGCTCAGTTTTTGATCCGGAAACACAGGGTATTCTTGGGGTGGAATGGCTAATATTTATCCTTTAACCAATGTCACAATTTAATCAATCAGGTTATTTAACACTTTAACATCTTGTGGGACCTTGCTGTGTAAATTGGCAGTAATGGTGTAACAGTGTATCAGCCTATACTACACTGACTACAGAGTGCCATGCGGACTGAGGTTATAACCATTTTGAGGGAGATTTGTACAATATACAATATAGCACAGGAAAAGTCCCGTTGACCCACCAAACCTGTGGCAATCCCCAATCATTATTTAAACCTGCTACTTATTCCCCATGCGTGGAATTTCCTGACACTTCTCTTGGCTCTTGGAAATTTGAAATTGATATTTCAATCAATGTGTAAACTATTACAGCACTGATGGAACAGAAGCATGTAATGGACCAGATTTAAAATATATCTATGGTCACCTTATTCAACGCAGCTTAAATTTACTGAGACCTCTGAACACAAATAAAATTTCAGAGCTTTCTTTGTACAAACAATACAAGTTCACACCCATTGTTTGTAACTGTTGGGCACCTTGGACTTTGGAACAAGACAGCCTGGATCTCTCATTCCAATATCCAGGCCTCACCTGGGGCAGGGGAAAACACTCATTTTGATTTACAGATAAGGGTAATAACCATGTGTCCTTTAAGATAATTCTCATCAGGAAGAGAATCTCCCATTATTTAACAACAAGTTGAAAGCCATATTTGCAACAGTGCAATTCAGATAGTGATTCAAGATTGCTTAGCACTGCTCAGAGTTGCCGTAGAAACCGAAGACAAAGTAGGTGGTTTTCTCTCTCACACATCCCGTTTCAAAGTTAGAAGATGGTAAGATTTAAAACCAACATAGCAAAAGCGTTCAGACACATGCTCACGTAAGGCATTTCAATACAATGTCATCATTTGTATTCTTTCTCAATACTGGTGTATTACTGAGTATTTTTAAGTGTTGGAACATGTTATCTCAGATTCTCCAGCATCTGCAGTTCCTACTATCTCTGAAACATATTATGCTGTTGTGTTGAGCACTTTCACAGGGTCTGCTCCTGTTTGCATTCTACAGTTGAAGGACTCCGCTAGTTGGACAAGAGTACATCTGTGTGGAGATGTCACATGAAAACAGTAACCAGGGAACACAGTGGGGTGCCATAGTAAGTGGGTCCTGGGGCAGAAATTGGACCACTGTGACAGAATCAGAGGAAGATGTTCAAGATACTAAAAGTGATGCTGTTTTCCTTCCTCCAGGCAGTTAGAACTCCAAGAAGTATTGGGGAGTTGAGAAGACAAAGGATGTTTGCTAGATCTGTGCTGGAGAGTATTAGAGCTCATAAGAAGACCTGGAAGCCAAATTCTAGCTTGAGGTAGCGCAATGATTGGAGATTGAAGTATTGCAGAGACAGTGCCAGTTTAGTGAAGTTGTTTGTCTGCAGTTGTGTCTGTGACAGGTGCTGGAACGCAGCCTTGGGATTCCTGCAGAATTCTGTCTCAGGAGAAGAAACATAATCATCAGAATATGGGCAGTGAGACAATCTAGTCTCGATGGAATTCAGAAATTAGATCTTCAAAAAGGAAGTGTTGAACCCATCATGAGGCAGATAGTGTTCGCAAGATTTTCTGACTCATTGGAGTCACTGATACTTGGCAGCATTGCTGAAAATTCCATGCAATCTTCTGATTGTTACTACCATTTAGCATGCAGTGTGATAATATTTGGTCATGGTTTGCCTGTTAATGTTTATTTACCTCATGTTATATCTGTTGTAAGAGATAGATACCGTAGTTTGACATTTCAGACTTCATGTAGTCATGTTTATTTTTGGTTGTTTATGACACATCTTATTACTTTATTCTCCTAGTGTGTACCTGAGACCTCAAATTGCATCAATTTTAAATAAATAAATTCTGGTTCTGAATCAGATCCAGACTTGGAAAATTGCCCGATATCCTAGGATAACGAACATTGCAATGACATCAGTTGAGGCCAGTAGCTTTCATTTTGTAAATAAGAAGTTCAAAATCCCAATTATTTACTGGAAAATTGAAAATACAAGATTCCACAGATCTTTTAAAGTGAAGAATGTTTACCATACAAGAATCAGACGAAGCAAACATTAAATACTACCTTGATTAACCATCTCTAATCCTCAATTCAGAATCAATACAAGTGAGAAATGAAATAGGCAAATTGTGGTCAATTCTAAACTAAAAATTACACATTAAATGGCAAGTATAACTATGTCACATCAGATGTGTTGGATTGGCAGTCCACTCAACTTACGTCAGCACCTCTGTCATAAACTCTGTGAAAACTCAGTCTTCTTCATGAAGAATTTTGGTTTCTCTTCTTCTAGCATTTAGGCCGCTCAACAGGTGACAGCAGTGCACAAGCAACACAAATCCCATAGGCACAATGCTCACCAGAAATGGCTGACGTCTTCAGAACTTCCTCAACTCATCTGACAACAGGTTGGAAAGCACAGATCCATCAATGTTATCTTCAAGTAGTAGAAACAGCTGCAGTAACCACACCTTTGCTTATTCTCAGTTTCTAAATCCAGCTTAAGTCTTCATCGGTTCAATTTTCTAGAATTGAGTTGGTGCGTGTAGCATTTCCCAAATCAACATTATGCACAGTTAAAATTTTTATTAGTTTCTCAACTCACATGGACTCATTTTAGTAAAACAGCTCGGCAATGTCATCTTGACACTCCTCCAGAAGATTGTGAACCATTCAATTCAGAGTTTTCAGTACCTCTCGTACTGTCAAATTTTATTACTGGGGTGTTGATCTGAGAACTTTGAATCATAGTTTGAATTCTCAAGTGCATTCATGTCACCATTTCCTTTATCCTACCTGCTGCACGCTTAACAGTGGATTAGCCTTCATGGCCTAAAAGCATTTCACAATGTTTATATGACAGTCAATGATTGCTTCTATCCACTTGCCAAGTGCATAGATTATCTTAACAAATCTGCAAACTTAACGAGGCGTACTGAACCTAGCATTCAGCGACAGGTAACAAAATTAGTATTTTACCCTCCACTTTAAATTTTTGCTGCCTTATTCGCTCAGTTTTTCATTATATTTGTCTGGGAGCATTAAGATGTTCCCAAGTGGCTGCAAATGATTTTGATAGTCTTTCTCAAAACTTGGACACATTGTCTTTGTGGATTGCAATTTACACAAATTAATTTAAAAGGAGTAACAGGAAAGGTTTAGAGGGATACAAGCCAAATGGCATTAGATTTATTTCGGAAATCTGATTGACATAGACAAATTGGACCAAAGGGTCTGTTTCCATGCTGTACAGCTCTGTGACTCTATGGCTACTCCCTGCTAATAGAGTAACTCAAAGAGACTAGGTATGTATCAGCTATGAGGAGAGATTGGGAGAATTTGGCTTTTTTTCATTTGAACATTGGAGGCTAAGGTGTGACCCGACAGCAGTTTACGAAACTGAAAGGCATGGATAGAATGGATAGTCAAAGTCTTTTTGCAAAGGTAGAAATGTCAAATACCAGATGACAAGTTTACAGTAAAAGGGGAAAGTTTAGAGGAGATCCAAGAGGCAATTTTATTTTACAAAAGGGTGGTAAGTGTATGCAGTGTGCTACCAGAAGAAGTGATGGAGACAGATACAATAGCAATCTCTAATAGGCATCCTGACAGATATATAAATAGGCAGGGAGTGGAGGAATACAGACCGCACAGAGCCAAAGGGTTTTTATGTCATGTGTCAGTACAGGCTTGGTGGGCCAAACGGCCTGTTCCTACGCTGTAATGTTGTTTGTTCTTTGAACTGGAACCAGTTGACACAGTTGTTGCATTTCTATTGACAAACAAAGTGAAATCCTTCAGGCTCAGTCCTTGGGACACTCAAGATGTTGTGCCTCACTGGCGCAGTGCTCTGGAGGTCAAAACCCACTGTTCCCAGATTCACCACAGAAGTTTCAAAAAATGTCCACAATGTATGTCAACTTCCTCCGGTTCACAGGAAACACACATCGGGCTTCTGACTTAATGAGGGTGAACTGTAGTGTATACTGATTTCATCAAGGATTTTGATGAAGTCCCACATGAGAAAGCAACTGACAGTAGCTTAGCAGCACATCCTGCAAACCAGAAGGACCATTCAGAAACCTGTTTCTCTTTCGTGTGTGTGTGTGTGTGTGTATATAAGGGCAGTCTTTCAGACAAGGTTAAATGGGGGTTTGTTCAGTTATCAGATCCCTCTGCCCCCACCCCCAAGCCTCAATTATATGTAAATATCATTTTGTACAAATAAGAAATGCCTTTGCATTGTTTGCTGGATAGAGTCAAACTCCATCATTGTTTGTTTGCTTTTTCATGTGCTACTGTACAGAACCAAACTACTTTAGGTACTATATTTTAATGAATAAAGTACATTTTTGAAATTAAAAGTAAAATGTGTAGGGTTGTTACAACATTGACACCGACAGGCCAAATCAAATCATTTCAGGACACAGTAAAAGTTAAACTTTCAAAGACCCTACAAAACTGACCCCCACTGGTTCCTAACCAGACGTTTTGAATAACCGATCTGAAACATTGTTAACAACAGATACTCAACACCAGGTTTATAGCACAAACAAAAGACTTAACAATTGATTTCAATACAGATGTAGAGCTGGCTGAACACTGCAGGCCAAGCAGCATCAGAGGAGCAGGACGGCTGATGTTTCGGGCCTAGACCCTTCTTACTATCTCTGATTTCAACACAGCAAATTTAGCAGAGACAAGTTAAACTGCAAGGTAAACCGAATTAATGTCTAAGATTTAAAACCGATCCTCATTATTTCCAGTCCACACTCTCACACAATAACAGACACAGTTAAGGGATAAATCAAAAAGGAAAAATAAGTGGGATGTAACTGGCCCGTTTACTTCAGCTGTTTCAACGATTCGTAATCTTACAGGCACGTGATGGTATCCGACATGGTTAATGACAATACCAAAGATTCAAGTAGGCTCTGAGGAATATTCATTTGATCCTTATCACTGCGACTCTACTCTGCAAACTTTAGATAAGTTATTAATGAGAGGACAACCAGGGAGCAATCAAACACCCAGCCCTGTAGCCTTCACAGAGACAATCCTTCGGACCCAAACACAGTTCAAGTTCTATCCCCTTGCTGCCAGACTGAGCACTTCCCACAAGGTCCTAGTTAACATTCAAGATCTGCCGTCTGTTTGCATGAGAGGCCTCTCTGACTCGAAGCATCTATGGAGCACTTCCTAACAAGAAACACTCTGCAATTAACTTTCAGGCCTGGCCTCAAAAGTAAACAACTGCTTGTTTGTGAGAGATAATGGGAACTGCAGATGCTGGAGAATCCGAGATAACAAAGTGTGGAGCTGGATGAACACAGCAGGCCCAGCAATGCTGCTTGGCCTGCTGTGTTCATCTCGCTCCACACTTTGTTAACTGCTTGCTTGTTCTCTTTTTTCCCTTAAAAAACATGAGCTGCTGCTCAATTCAAAGTTCACTTTTCAAAAATGATAAGAATAGTAAAATAAAATAATGGAAATCAATGAGGTTCCAGCAAAGGGGAAGCTTTTAAGTAGGTTAGAACTGTAACTGGAGACAATACAGTATGGAGCTGGAGGAACACAGCAGGTCAGGCAGCATCACAGGGGCAGGAAAATTGACCTTTTGGGTTGGGAAGAAGGGTCCCAACCTGAAATGTCAACTTCCCTGCTCCACACTGTATTGTCTCTGACTACAGCATCCCCAGTTCTTGCTTTCCCCAAGTGATTTAGAACTTCAACTCATTGAGTTATATGCTAATAGTTCATAATTGTTTATTTGCACTTAGATGTGCTTCCTGCCAACATGGGTCTAAAGGACAGAGAAAATTGAGAATATCTGTATACTTCTTACAGTCTTTAACTTTGGTGATGACTCAAGGATCAGCAGGGCTTGATTTCCAGTGCGGTACCCCAGTGAGACACAAGAGAGACACCCCAAATCTGGTGGCTTACACTGATGTTTTAGTCTGAGGTGCAGAAGTAGGCCATTCAGCCCATCAAGTCTGTTCCACCATTCAATGACTGATCTGATAATCCTCAACTCCACTTTGCTATTGACATTCTCATGGAATCTCTAACTTCAAAGATCTTCAGACAGATCTGCTTGGAAAATGGGGAACTGCAAAAAAGGCATTGGCAAGATGTTACCAAGCCTTCAAAAATATGCTTAGAGTTTATTGCCTTTGTAAATGTTGCATTTAAAAAATTTTATTTTTAATTTTGGTCAGACTTGTGGGAAGGACTATTTTACAACAAAAGGCAGAGAAAGAATCATAGGATCCCCACAGTGTGGAAGCAGGAGCAGGCCATTTGGCCTATTGTGTCCACACCGACCCTTTGAAGCGCATCCCACCCAGACCCATGTTCCTATCCCTGTAACCCTGGATTTCCCACAGCTAACCCACCTAGCCTGCACATCCCTGAACACTATGGGCAATTTAGCGCAGCCAATCCATCTAGCCTGCACATCTTTGGGCTGTGGGAGCACTCAGAGGAAACCCACGCAGACATGGGGAGAATGTGCAAACTCCACACAGAACAGTCACTAGGGAGTGGAATCAAACCTAGGGCCCTGGTGCCATGAGGCAGTAGTACTAACCACTGAATCACTGTGCTGCCAAAGGAATTGTTGTATTTTTAATAAGCAGGCTACTGAAACTCATTGTAAGTCATGTTTACACAGTTGCTTTGCAAGCAGTGGAGGAAGGGGAAACAAATGGTGAGGCACCAGGGGCATGTGGACATTTGTCTGGCAAAAAGTAGGTGAATAGTGACCATTCAGTCAGCTCCAGCTATCTGTTCCATCCCCCTCCCCAATGAAGCAGGCGAATCCTTCTCCATGCAGGAGCTGCTACTGAAAATAACACATGCTGGAGATCGCAGCAGACCAGGGCAGCACCCATGGACAGAGAGCCAGCTACCATTTCAAATCCAGACGCCTCTTCATCAGGAACAAAAACAGAAGTTGTTGGAAAAGCTCAGCAGGTCTGGCAGCATGTGTGAAGAAGAAAGTGAGAGTTAACGCTTCGGGCCCAGTGACCCTTCCTCAGAACAGCTGACACATATCAATTCTGATGAAAAGTCATCCTGACTTGAGACGTTAGGTCGCTCGCTCTCTCTCTCCATGGAAGCTGCCTGACCTGATGTTATCTCCAGCATGTGTTGTTTCCAGTTCATTCTTCTCCACGTTTCTCAGATTATAGCAGTTTCCATGATACAAAATGCCTAATTAGCTATAAAATGAGAAATCTAGTGTTTTGGAAAGTGATAGATAAATGCAAGTCATTCTTTTCTTATGTCCGTGACCTCCCTGCTACTGACAACCATCTTTCTGCTGCATGGTACAGTCTTCAAATTCCTTTTAAGCCTCAAAGGCTGGCCTGTTCCCTGTACTTGAGTTTGATCTTCTCCAGAACTCTGGGTAAATTCACTTTTATTTCAATTCTCATACAGTCACTAACACAAGATACAAATCTCCAAGCACAACATTGTGCTTCAATTATCCTATTTTCAAAGAAGTGAATTCTTGGTGACATCCTGCTCTATTTGATCTTTGCTTTCGTCTGGGTTTGTTTAAAATTTAAAAAAAAAGAAGATTGCTGTGAGTAGCCGATGCAGACTGCAGTATGCTTCAGGAAGATTAATGCTCTTTTGCGACCTCAACGTCATCAAAAAATGTAGTTAAACAAGAAGTAGATTCATGTGCCACTGTTCAGCTGGTTTTGCAGGTTGTGTGTTAGTGGTAAAACAGCAAGATCAGAAATCACACAAATACCACCCCACCAACCTCCGGATACAATGCATCATCCTCCGACACTTCCGCCATCTACAACCCAACCCCACCACCCAAGACATGTTTCCATCCCCACCCTCGTCTGCCTTCCGGAGAGACTGCTCTCTCCGTGACTCCCTTGTCCGCTCCACACTCCCCTCCAACCCCACCACACCCGCCACTTTCCTCTGCAACCGCAGGAAATGCTACACTTGCCCCCACACCTCCTCCCTCACCCCTATCCTAGGCCCCAAGATGACTTTCCATATTAAGCAGATATTCACCTGCACATCTGCCAATGTGGTATATTGTATCCACTGTACCCGGTGTGGCTTCCTCTACATTGGGGAAACCAAGCAGAGGCTTGGGGACCGCTTTGCAGAACACCTCTGTTCGGTTCGCAATAAACAACTGCACCTCCCAGTCACGAACCATTTCAACTCCCTCTCCCATTCCTTAGACGACATTCCCATCATGGGCCTCCTGCAGTGCCACAATGATGCAACCCGAAGGTTGCAGGAACAGTAACTCATATTCCGCTTGGGAACCCTGCAGCACAATGGTATCAATGTGGATTTCACAAGCTTCAAAATCTCCCCTTCCCCCACTGCATCCCAAAACCAGCCCAGCTCGTCCCCGCCTCCCTAATCTGTTCTTCCTCTCACCTATCCCCTCCTCCCACCTCAAGCCGCACCTCAATTTCCTACCTACTAACCCTTGACCTGTACGTCCTCCCCGGACTGACCTATCCCCTCCCTAACTCCCCACCCATACTCTCCTCTCCACCGATCTTCTCTATCCATCTTCAGTCCGCCTCCCCCCTCCCCATTTATTTCAGAATCCTCTCCCCATCCCCCTCTCTGATGAAGGGTCTAGGCCCGAAACATCAGCTTTCCTGCTCCTGAGATGCTGCTTGGCCTGCTGTGTTCATCCAGCTCCACACTTTGTTACCAGCTTACAGTCCAACAGATTTATTTGAAAACACAACCTTTCAGAGCCTCACTCCTGCATCAGGTGTTAGTGAGAGAGTTAGTATCAGACATAGAATTTATAAGTAAAATATCAAAGGGCCACATCATTGATGAGGATGTATTAAACAAACCTAAAATGCTGCTGGATCTTTAATCAGTTAGAAGGTTTTAATTGATTAATACGTATATTTAAATCCCCAAATTCCGTTGAAATCACTGTCCTGAGAGAACTGAAGGTTTTATCAGTATAAAGAAGAGGTGACATTTTAGATCAGATAATGTATGTTACATGTGAGACCATGTTTAGAATCTGTTGTATTTTGGTTTGGAATCAGACTGATTTTATTTTGAAAGGAAAGTAGGAATTTATAAAATACCACATTGATTGACTGTCTATAAATTGTGTGCGCTTTTTGAACAAAACAGAATATATCTGCAAAACTCACCTTGTAGATTCATGTGCGTGTATGGGGAGATGCAGAGAGAGTGAGTGTATATGTGCGTGAGGGAGGGCAATAGAGAGAGAGTGACAGTGTCTGTGTGTGAGAGTCGGGGGGGGGGGGAAAGAGGTGGGGAGAGGGGGAAGAAAGGAGGGGCAGAGACAGAGAGAGAGTGTGCAAGAGGGAGAGAGATGGGGATAGAGAGACTGAGGGGTGAGAAAGTGTGTGGGAGGGAAATACAGAGAATATGAAAGAGAGTCAGTGGGCAGAAGAGAGAGAGTGTATGAGTGAGTGAGAGTATGAGTATGTGAGAGTGGTGGTGGGGGGGAAAAAGAGAGAGAGAGTGTGCGCGCGTGAGGGAGAGATAAAGTTACTGTGTCTTTATGACTATAATTAACTTCAAACAATTTAACTCCAAATTTCAAAAACTTCAGTTCTACTCACTCTAAATGTCCCCTTGTTTATTCTTAATGTTCAAAGTATTTGTAAATCTGAATTAAATGGAGGGGAATATATTGAATTGCATTAGTTTCGTAACTGGGCTTATCGATCGGCTCAGTCAAGATGCCAAATGCATTTTAAGAGGCTCAGAGCTGGATTCTCATTCGGTAACAAACTTTAAATATTTGCACAGTGCTAACAGTATGCACAGGAAATATATACTGATCAAGCAGCCAGGGCAAGATTTTTCAGGGTGTAACCAGCCATCAGCTGACAGAGCTGTACCTACTGACAAACTGAAAGGGGGTCTGCTGCTCAGACAGGACTTCGGAGGGGTGGGGAAGGATGTTCGGTGAACCTAAGGTTCCATTTATGGACTGAAACAGAAACAAAAATTACTAGAGAAACTCTGCAGGTCTGACAGCGTCTCTGGAGACAAAGCAGACTTAACAGTTCAGATCCAATGACCTTTCTTCAGAAGTGATGGGAGCTGGGAAAAGGTGGTATTTATGAGGAGGATTGGGAATTGGGTAGAAAGGCGTGAGTGGAAAGACAAAAGATGGAACCAACAGATTGCAAAATCCAAGAGAGAGAGACAGAGAAAGAGAAAGAGAAATTGGGAGGCAAAGGTGAGGTGATAAGGTTCTAATGGGGACAATCAGTAAGTGAAAATGGGTTTGCTGTGTTTAAAATAGTTCATGTCATGACAGGGCCTGGGGTGGGAGGGGTGTTTTAAGGACATGGAAGGAGGTGCTTAGGCTCTAAAATTATTGAGCTCAACACTGAGTCCCGAAGTGGAAGAGGAGATGCTATTCTTCCAGCTTGCACTGACCTCTCTGGAGCATTGGAGCAGACCTGAGCTAGAGATGTTGGCCAGGGAGGCCAGCAGTATTTTGAAGTGGCAGGAGGCTGGAAGATCAGAGTTTTTTTTTGCAGACAGAAAGTTGGTACTCTGCAAAGCAGTCATCTGTCTGCATTTTGTCCCCCCAACCCATGAGAAAACCACATGATGAGCAGCAAATACTATACACCAGCCTGACTGAGGTGCAGTTCAGGTGCTGCTTCACCTTGGATACTGAGGAGGGAAGAAGGTAAATGGGCAAGTGTTACTCCTTCTGCGACTGCATGGAATGGTGCCATGAGACAGCATTGGGAGTGTGGACCAAGGTGTCTCAGAGGGAATGGTTCCTGCAAAAGGTGGACAACAGAGGGTAGGGGAATGAGTGCCTGGTGGTGGAAAGGACAGCTAATGATCGTTTAGATATGGACGGTGATGGGATAGTAGGTATAGAATCCATAGAATCCCTACAGTGTGGAATCAGGCCCTACGGCCCAACAAGTCCACATCGCCCCTCAGAGCATTCCACCCAGACCCACCCCTATAATCCACCTAATCTACACATCCCTGAACACTGTGGGCAATTCAGCAATGGACAATGCACCTAACCTGCACATCTATGGACTGTGGGAGGAAATCAGAGCACCCAGAGGAATCCCACACAGACACAGGCAGAATGTGCAAACTCTGCACAGACAGTCGGCCGAGGCTGGAATTGAACCCAGATCCCTAGTGCTGTCAGACAACAGTGCTAACCCCTGAGCCACCATAAGGGCAAGTGGGACCCTATCGCTGTTGTGGGAGGGAAGGGAAGGGTTGAGGCAGAAGTGTGGGAGATGGATTGGACACAGCCAACAGCCCTAACAAACACAGGTGGGGAATCCTGTATTAAGGAAAAGTTTGGACATTTCCAAGGCACCCCCTCAGAAGGTGGCATGAGACAAAGGAGATGGGAGAATGGAATGGAATCCTAACAGGAAACAGAGCAGGAGGATGTGTAGTCCAGGTAACTGTGGGAGTCAGTGAGTTTGTAATGGATATTAGTGACCTGCCTATTCCCAGAAATGGAAACAGAGAAGTCATTGGGAAGGAATGGAGTTCCAATGCATGTACCCATGGTCACACTTGACCTGAAGAAAGTGGGAGGAGCTAAAGGAGAATTTGTCCAAAGTGAGGATGAAGTCAGCCAGGCAGACGGGGACAGTTCGGGAGGTACACAGCAGGCCAGGCAGCATCAGAGGGCCAAGAAAGCTGACGTTTTGTGTCAGGACCCTTTTTCATTTTCCTGAAGAAGACTTTTTTTCCCTCTGAAGATCAGTCCCGACCCAAAAAGTCAGCTTTCCTGCTCCTCTGATGCTGCCTGGCCTGCTGTGTTCCTCCAGCTCCACACTGTTATTTCTGACCCCAGCATCTGCAGTTTTTACTATCTCTGGGGATGTTGCAGGCCTTCTTTCAAGGAAGGAGCAACCAGCCCAGAGACCATCCTGTTGGGGGATAGACGTGTAAAAGGAATTGTACAGAGGGTGAAGAGGGTGTTGCTAGAGCCCACAATCTGAAAAATTTAAAACTAGCAAAGGGTCAGAAGAATTGTGGATCTAAGTGGGAAGGGACTGGATACCATGAGAAAAACAAATAAGGCTAGAAGTCTCCTGTATGCAGGTTTCATTCCCTTCTCACCATCTGCAAATATTTACACACAATGTAATCATTTCAGTATCCAGTGAGATATTTCTATCCACTTAAAAATTGAAATGATGGCAATTCATTGACAGTTAAAGCCACACATGTTTGTAAGATGAATTAATATTATGTCTTAGCTGGATGGATAGGAGATATTTGGAAACCATTGCCTATAGTTTATGCCATTCCATTGGAGATCCTATTAA
Organism: Stegostoma tigrinum; assembly: GCF_030684315.1. NCBI lineage: Eukaryota > Metazoa > Chordata > Chondrichthyes > Orectolobiformes > Stegostomatidae > Stegostoma > Stegostoma tigrinum. The sequence continues at coordinate 13,878,074 of NC_081356.1, forward strand.
TAAATAAACAGCATGGAACCATAATTTCACAGCCAGATGCCAAATACCAAGACACCCAAGATAAGGCCATTTCATAGAATCCTTATTAGTGTGTAAGCAAGGGATTCAGCCCATCAAGTCCACACAACCCTCCAAATAGCACCCCACCCAGACCCAACCCTGTGACCCTGCATTTCCCCATAGCCAATCCACCTAGCCTGGACATCTCTAGACAATATGGGACAGTTTAGCATGGCCAATTTACCTAACCTACACATCTTTAGACTGTAGGAAGAAACTGGAGCACCCAGAAGAAACCCCTGCAGACATGGGGAGAATGTGTAAACTCCACACAGACAGTCACCCAAGGCTGGACCAAAGCCAGGTCCCTGGTACTGTGAAGCAGCAGTGTTAACCACTGAGCCACTGTACCGCCCATGTTTAATTACTACAGGGGAGGAGGAGCAGTGACTGTGTGTCGCATGCCAGCCTTGCGCTGTTTATGATCCCCTTTAAATACATCACTTCTGAAAAATAAAATCCTCACGTTCCTGCTTTCTCGCAGTTCTCTCTTCAGTGAAAGGTGAAAATTAGTTATTTTTAGAAAACTCACTCAGCCAGGGAAATTCAGCTTTGAAACTTCATTTGCAGCTCAAAACGTGAAGACATAATTAAGTAGGACACAAGCACAGCAGATCAACCTTTAATGTGTAAAGCACATCAAACACAGAATCTCATTTGCCAAAAAAAAACAAACACAAAACCAGTGATCAATACTGAACAAGCTCAGAGTATTCCTGATTTGAGGAGCAGGAAGTCACCTCAGGTTTGCTTCACTGTTCAATTAGACCATTACAACTGGGAAAGAGAAACATGAAACCACTCAGACCTTACAGCCTGTTCCAACAGCACTACTGACCTTCAGGTTCATTTGCTCCATATCCCTTCATAGCCTTACTCAATCTTAGCCTTCCATATGACTGAAGATTGAATATAAACAATTTTTGTTTTATTTACAGGGAACATTGCACAAGACTCGATTATCAGAAAATTTATTCCAAGACCTTCAAAATAACATGGATTCCTGTCCATTGGTGAAATAGCCTCAAGGAACTGGGACAAAAAAAATGGGAGGGTGGGGAAGGAGTGAAATTAAGAGAGATTCCCCCGACCCCACACAGATTGAGAAATGGGATGTTTTACCATAAGTGCTTACTGAGCAAGAATGGGAGATTAACTAGAGTTTGAAAAGTGCTGGAAATGAGGTGTGGAGGGAGGGAGGGGAAGTGCATAGAGGTTGGAGCTAAAATAGAGAACCACAGCTACAGGACAGGCAATGGGACAAGTGGATTCTATCCTTGCCTGCCACAATTTCTGGGATTCACAGCCAAAGCCAATAGTTTACAGTATCAGAGAGAAAAAAGTAGGACAGAGTCACGGAATGTTGTCCCACAAGCAGCAGGCAAAACTCCAGAATGGCTCTTTAAAAAAAATGGAAAGTGGCAGTTGCTGTGTGACCTGCCCAATGCTTAAATACTGGCCTCATGCAGTGGGGCAAGATGCACAGAATTTCACAGAAATGTCCACGGGGCATGTGGCTAGTACAGTCTAAAATGGCCTTCATTGAGGGAAACCAGCATTACGATAGTTCACTGTAAAGAATTGCACTCAATATATGACCTAGTGGTTGCAACAGCACAGATATGGGGCAGAATAAAGTCTCCAAATTTTTATGATTGAGAAGTACTTTCAAAAGTTCCCAGGCAGTTCAATGCATGACCCTCACCACTTGGTAGAAAACTGAACAAAAGCCATAAGTTTCCTAGGCTGTTCAAACTGGGGAACTGGAGTTAACACTAGCTTGAATAAATTATAGTTTTGTGTATGATGCAGCATATCTTGATGCCTATTCAAATGAAATAGCTTAGCCAATATCATGTCTACTACATAGAACAAAACAAGGTTACCCTTGGCTAGGACACTTGGGAACTGTAACTCCTCAAGAAGCTGCGTCCCAGCTGACAGTGCCTTAAAGACAAAGGGTAAGTCATTTATTGACACACATTCCTGTTCACTCAGAATGCAACACAGTCTATGAAATTGAAACAAAGATTTGGTTCTGACAAACACAGTAATCCACAGTATAGTCAAAAGAAAGAGTCAACACGATTTGATACATTTCCCAAACAAATATAACCTCACACGAGAGGGAGAAGGACTTCAGTCTAAAATGTCTTCAAGCCGAGAGTGAAGGAGCATCTCTATACAAGCTCCTAGTCACTAGCATGCAAGACTTCTGGGGGAGGAAGGGAGTGGTGGGAAGAAGGAATCTACTATTCAAGCTGGTTTGTACAGAAAACTAAATGGGAGATGCAAAAAAATTGGGCATCATAATCTTTGAGGAAGTGTCAAATTTCTACAAGACAGAATAAATATGTAAATGTTCATTCTCCTTTCTTCCCATTCATTAATTTGACTTAATTCAAGCTGATTCCAATCAGTTTGAGTACTACTTATTGTTCAAAATTAACAACTCAGCAATTTGAATACTTTAAAAGAAAATCTTCATTAGAATGAACGTGTTGTCAGAATCCTAGTTCAACAAAGTTGCACATTTGGGCTTCAAATAGTTCTTTAAGTAAAATAAGGTTGAGAAAGATTATCAGATCATCCATCCATAAAGGCTCTGCGATGGCTTCCATCACAGCTTCCTCCATGTTCCTTCATGGCATTTCCACTGCCCTACACACAAGTCCATTTCACATGTTGATTACTGCTTTAGCAGAGCTTCCCGAAATTACTTGGTGAAACTGGGCACAGTTTTAAAAGATTGGAACATTTCGGAAATGATGAGTGTCGTCCATAAGTTGACAGAAGTGCCTCAGGTCAAAACATCCTGTGAAATTAGACAGCAACACAAAGTTCAGAAAATGAGCACTTTGTATATTCAAAACGGCAGTGTTCTCGTTGAATTCCTCAGAAAATATTTCAAGTTACAGATTACAACAAATGTTTGTTCACTGCCAAACCAAATATAAGAAATGTTTAAAAACCGCAAGTTCCAATGTTCGAAATAGTCTAAGTTGATGCTCACAACCAACACTAGCCTCCTGTACCCAATTTCTGCTATAAACCAGTTATACTTTGAAAGGAACATTAAAAACCCATCTACATTTCAAGAACAAGTGGACCCATTGTTAGGACCCGCTCAATAGTAAGGTCCCATCTTATCATAACCAGCATAACTGGGCCATTCGGGAAATAAGCCATAGGAGCACCGGAGTCCACCATAATGATCAAACTCAATCCCAAATCCTGGCATGTGGTCTGATTCAGTCAATACATTGTCCAGCGGCTGATTTGTTTTGTAAGACTCAGGAGTATGTTTCAGCTCCGATCGGATCAACCTGTAGTTCTGCCCTTTGTTACTGTCCCAATAGGTCTTCCCACCACTTTCATAACAGATGGCAAACTCTATCCTTTCATGTGGAACAATGTACTCCGGTAAACGAATCTCAAATGAAAATGTGTCTTTGTCTGAGCCGCCGTAAGAGTCTTCGACATAGCAGCAGTCGTGGTCCTGTAAGGTTTTCCACGTATCAAATGTTATTCTCACCTTCAAGGATTTTTCAAATGCAATGTTTTTCACTTTGACTGTCCCCATAATTGTACAGTCCTGCAACATACAGTTTTCAAGGCAGACAAAGTCAGCTTCTAGACGGTTCTTGAAATCTAGGTAATCAGATGAGGGCTGTGCAAAATCTAAGAGTAGGCTATCTTTGTCTGTGGTCTTCAGGCCGACCAAACTGCTGATCAAATCATCGACGTTAAAGGAAAAATTTAGGTCATTCAAATCAAAGAATTTAACCGTAGTCAAGGGCAAGCCTTTTGTGTCTGCGAAGGAGACGCGTTTCTGCTCCTTGATTTTGTGCTTACTTTCTGGTGTATCATCACTGATGTGGAGGTGGATGCATGGCCGTAGTGGCTGGGTTATTTTGAGTGCTCTTCTTGTTGCATAGCTTGCTTGCTTGAATGGAGGAGGAAGATATAGCTGCATAGCTATGTCAATTGGCATTGCAGATCTAGGAGAAAAGATCTCGAGCATACTAGGGGAAACAAGAAAAAAAAACCAAAATTAGCTGCTGCCCGAGTGAAGCAATCAGATCGATTTGCAAGAGATTTGGATATGGAACCACAGCAAAAATTGACTAATACAAAGCCCCTTTTCTGTGATTTCTCTACTTCACAGCATTTAATGCAATATAATTGTATGTGTAACAGACAAAAAAAGTGCCAGGTCATTTTACGGACAGGAAATGATTTATCAAGTCATAGAAAGGGATGGTTAAAGAGCTGATCAAATATGGAATGGAAAATGCAAGCTTTAGAAAAATTTGGTCAATGTGGAAAGGAAGAACTTCAAAACAACAGGACAAGAGTGATAGAAGGCTCTGATATCAATGGTGAAATGAAGGATGAGGAGGGAAAGTAATGCACCAAAGACTAAAACACATTACAGAATGCATTTTTAAAAAAGCAAAGGGCACCAGTGATACATATATTACAAACAACAAAATAGATGTGTGGTTCAGTGTACAGTTACTACTTTAAAATCAGTACTTTTAAAGTTCGGTGTCAGATACCCCAATGTAGCTGGTTTAAAAAGGAGACCAAGAGGGAGGGGCCAGAAGGTGGAATATTCTGGAGTAGGAAGCGGATAGGGAGGGACAGAAGGGGAAAAGGGGCAGAGGATGGTAGGTAACACTGTTTTATTCCGAATTGAAATGATGGACACTGTCTTCTCTTCATAGATGCTGCCAGACCTGCTGACTTTTTCCAGGAACTTCTGTTTTGATCTGAATGCCCTCCAGCCCTGCCTCCCTGTTTCGTAAGAACTTATAAACAAGGAGCAGGAGTAGGCCACTCGGCCCCATAACCTTGCCCATCAGTCAATAAGAGCACAGCTCATTTGATTTGAAGCTTCAAATCAAGATTCCCATCTCATTCAGATAACCTCTCACCCCTCTTGATTACCAACAATCTACCCTCCCCCATCTGAAAAATAAATATTCAGTGAGTCTGCTTCCACCGGAAAGATGGGTGGGGTGGGGGGAAATGAGGGTGACCTGATAAAGATCTACAAAGTTATGACAGGAATAGATAGGGTGCACAGTCAGAGGCTGTTTTCCTCTGAGGGGAAAGGTCAATTCCAAGGAGGACACAGGATCAAGGTGAAAAAAGGGGGAATGAAGGGTAGGGGAGAAGTGCTGGGAAAAATTGTCACAGAGAGGGTGGCGGGTGCCTAGAACTCTCTGCCAGGGGAGGTGGTGGAAGCCAGCACTTTAGCCACGTTTAAGGTGTATCTGGAAAGAATGCATGAACAGGAGGCGACTAGAGGGATAGAAACCACATATGGGCAATAAGTGGCCAGTCTAAATGAGGGTTAGGAATTGGCACAGGCCGAAGGGCCTGTTCCTGTGCTGTATTTTAATTTATTGTGTTGTATTTTGTTTCTGTTGCTCCTGAGCTGTGAGTAACGTGGCCAGGCATTATCTTATTGCTCATTTGTCTTGGAAGTTAATTAAGAAAATCAGGTTAACATGGACAAGTTGTGCCAAAGGGCCTATTTTCATACTATATGTCTGTAAAGCTCTATACTCTTTTCAGGAAGGGCGTTCTAAAGCCTCAATCCTTTGTGGGGGGGGTGGAAAGAGAGAGAGAAGAAAATAAAGTCATGTCAGCTTGGTTTTAAAACTCAACCCCTTGTTTTTTTTTAAACTGACCCCCAGTTATTAGTTTCTGCCATAAGAGGAAACATTCTTTCCTTCCAAGATCCTGAGGGTCTTAATGTTTCAATTATGAATCCACCTACTCTTCTGATCTCCACTGAATACAAGCTGTGCCCATCCACTTTTTCTTAAATAAAGACAATCCCCTCCTGCTATTAGTTTGTTACTGCTTCCAATACATTCAAAGCCTCAATTAAATAAGGTGACGCATAACTGCATACATTACTCCAGAGGAAATTTCACCAATTCTTTGAAAAAGTGAAGCATAATTCACTACTCTTGGATTCAAATCTCTTAACAATAAATTATAAAATTCTATTAAGAGTTTTCCTGATTACTTGCTGTGCCTACTTACCAACTTTTGTAGCTCATACACTGGGACAGCCAGATCCACTGCTATCTCTTATCATTTGCATAAAATGCTATAATCTCCCCACTCATTCTTCTGGCCGAAACGGACATGGTCACATTTTCCCACATTATACTCCATTTGCCAGATCTTTTCCAATCACTTAACCTATGTCTTTTTGTAGTCTCCTCATGTCCTCTTCATGACTTATAAAAAAGGTAGGCAAGATAATTATCAGAATTTTCGACAATGTCTTGTGTCCTGTCATCCATGTTACTTATATCAATTGTACACAGTTGAAGTTCCAGTGCTGATCTGAGAGAGACACCAGTTGTTACATCTTGCCAACATGAAAAGGACCCATTTATTCCTACGTTGCTTCCGGTAGCCAGCCAATCTCCCAACCAGGCCAGTAAACTACCCACTACAGCATGAGATTTTATTTTCCAAAAACAACATTCGATGTGGTACCTTATCAAATGCATTATCAAATTATCAAACTCCAGCACATCCACTGATTCCCTTTACCCCCATTACTTCCTCAATTCCAATAGGTTGGTCAAACATGGTTACAATATCACAAAAATCATAACGATTTTGCCCATTACTTTGAACATTTCCACATGCCTCGATTTAAATTTCCTTAATAATGGCGTCTAACATCTTCCCACTGACAGATGTTGTTAGCTGACCAGCAGCTTCCTGCCTTCTGCCTTCCATCCCACCCCATTTTGAATAAAGAAGTTATATTTGCTATTTTCTAATCTAATGGAGTGGTCATTGAATCTGGGCAGCTTTGGAACATTAAAAAGCGATGAATCTCACTTGCTATTTCTTTAAAAGACACTAGGATGAAATTCGTCAGACATTTGTTAGCTTGCAGTTCCAACAATTTGCTCAATACCACTTTGGATGCTCAAGTTCCTCCCTCCCTTCCATTTCCTGATTAATCTCTGCTTCAGGAATATTATTTGGATTCTCTGCAGTGCAGACTGGTGCAAAGTGCCTGTTCAGTTCAGCTTTATTTCCCATCATTAATTCTCCTGACTCACTTGCTCTAGGGTCAATTCTCACACTGTTAACTCTTCCTTTATAAAAACTCCGAATATCTACTTTTACATTTCTGAATGGCTTTCTCTGAATCCAACTCTCCTTTTTGTTTATCCCCCATATTCAGTCCAATTTTCTGACCTACCACCTGTCTTTACACAAATATGCTTTATATTGGCTACAAAATGTAATCTTTCAAGTGTATCAACCCCTCGGAATTTTGCTTACTTGTTAAAATGTACTCATTGGAAATATTGAGGCATCCCCTTCCAATATCTGTCCTCCATCACTCCATTACTGGTGGTCACACATTCAGTTTTAAAGTCTGGGACAGCTTTCTTAAAAAAAAAATCACTCTATCGCACCCCGACCCCTCCACTCCTACAAGATGTTCTTTTAACCAAGCCGTTCTGCCAGCTTTCTAAATAGCTGTCCTCGTTCAGTGTCCGCCTTTTGTTCCTTAAAACATTTTCAGTATTAAAGTCACTTACAACTGCAAATTGTTGTGTTCCGTAGCCCTGAAGCCAGTTGTATAGCCACTGCACATTTTGACAAGCCAATTAGTGATCCAAACGTTGGCATTCACATATTCCCATCCCCACCCATTGGAACCAGACCTAATACTCTCAGCCTTATTTAACAGCAAACAGCAAAATAGATCCACATGACCTTGAAATGAATGCACTGTCAATTTGAGATACTAAGACTGTATCTTATTTTAAAATATGGATTCAGCAATCACAGATGAAAGGAGCTGCATCTTCACAGCATTACTTTTTGCCAAATTTATGATGCAACTTTACCTGCATGATCTAAAAAACATCATGTGCAAACTCATTACATGGTTCAATTAAAAATCAATCCAAACCACTTGCTCAATCACACTCATGTAACAACAGAAAGAATATTAGTTTCTGGAAATAACAGGCACATTATGAAGCGTACCATCCCCCCAGCTGATAGGAAAGTTAGGCAGTCAGCCGAGTGTAAACAAAAGCTCACTTGAAACTGCTGTTATCCACTGGGCCACTGAAACTGCAGAAACAGGTTCGAAACATACAAATTCACAAAGCCTCCTTTCTCCAGCCCATTCCTCCCCGCCCCCTCCAACATCAGAGATTTTGTTAAAATTACTCAAAAAAAAGGCTTATTTTACCATAACAAGCAGTTTTTGAAAGGAACAGCATGAACTCACAAACAGATTAGTGTTGGTTAAGGAAAAGTTAGTACCAAACTCTCAAATTACTACCTCGGACATGGTTACAGCTTCTTTTAATTTAAAAGACAGCAAACTTCTACAGGTTAAATCAGAAGCTAACCAGCTTAGTCACCAAAGGAAGTTAATAAAAATTCATAAATTAGCCCATCACTGCTGCTTATTCCTCACTCACATTCTTAGTTTAGCTTTCCAATCCCAAGTGACTTATTGAACCCACTTGATTTATTGCAAGTTTTCTTTTATGACCTGGATTTACAACCAGGGAACTCAGGTTCACAAACTGCCTTGGCAGTTTGAGAAAAATTTGAATGTTAGAATAAAGTTTAATCTGTGAAACTATAAAACTGTAGGACTGGTGTGAAATTCCAACTGCTCCTGAGATGCTTGTTGTTAGGGAAGGAACCCAGCCAATATAGCCCATTACTGCGGTGACACAGTAATGTGGCTGAGTCTTAACAGCTAGCCTGGACCAAGCCACTCAAAATGGTGCCAAATCATTTACAAACTGAAAGCTCACCAACCTTTCAGTGTAACTGAAGGATGGGTCATAAATGTCAATGTCCCAAGAATGATGGAAGAATAAAGTGAAATTCAGCATTGGAAAAAAAAAGGGCCTTAGTGCACCCCACAGGAACTCAAGTCTTTCCAGCATTTCAATGCTGTGGAGCAGACACAATAAATTAGACCATCCATTACATTTAATTAACTTTTAGACTCAAAAAGAACTTGCATTTGTAGACCACATTTCTTTATCACAACATGATGGAGATAAGTCACATTCTTCATCAAAACAGTGCTGTGGGATTTTTTTTTAAATACCACCTGAGATGTTGAACTGAGTCTTGGTTTAGTGCCTCACTGGAAGATGCTATCTGTGACAGTGCTACACTTCTTCATATTGGAGTGGGTCAGCATGATCAGACAGTCACTGAAGTGGAGCTTCCAAAACAGAGGTTAGAGACTGCACTGAGCTAAGGTTGATTTTTTTTTTTAAAAAAGAAATGAATGCGGATCAGATGTACAATAACCCTACAACAGAATGGAAAATGGAAGAAAACAATTTTAGTATGTCACATTCCACAATGTCAAGCGGATTTTTAAAAAAATCACCCTCTGAAAGACCCACTGTGCTCAAATATAAAAAAAAGGGAAATCTTTTGACAGTGAAGTAACACACTGGTTAACTTAATATAATGCTACAATAATTATCCAGCAACATTTTTCTTACATGTTAAAGTCAGTGGGGGTGGGGGGTGGTGTGTAAGTCAGTGAATTATAACCTTATGTCCATCTTTTACTTGTTGACATTTAGTTGGAATCGTTTGGGGCATAGAAGGAGTCTGTTCATCCAAGATTTCCACAGCCTCCTAATATTCCTCACAGCCTCTTCGGCACAGTGGCTCAGTGGTTAGCACTGCTGCTTCACAGCGCCAGTAACCCGGGTTCAATTCCACCCTCCAGCGACTGTATGTGTGGAGTTTGCACATTCTCCCCGTGTCGGCATAGATCTCTCCTCTGGGTGCTCCAGTCTCCTCCCACAGTCTAAAGATGTGCAGGGTAGGTGGACTGGCCATGCCAAATTGCCCGTAGTGTTCAGGGGTGTGTAGCTTAGTTCGGTTTAGGGGGGTTGGGTCTGGATAGGGTGCTGTGAGGGTTGGTGTGGACTTTTTAGGTTGAAGGACGTGTTACCGCACTGTATGGATTCTATGATGATTCCCAGCAGCCCAGAAGCCAGTCTTCAACCAATTCAGTTCACCCCACATGGTATCAAGAATTGGTGTGGACACTGGATATTGCAATAGTTACATGGCCCCACAACACTCTGGTGATAGTGCTGAAGACTTGTGCAGTCAAACCCGCTGCATTCCTAGCCAAGCTGTTCCAGTACAGTCACAATGCTGGTATCTACCCAACATGGAACATTGGGGACCGCTTTGTAGGACACCTCCGCTCGGTTCGCAATAAACAACTGCACCTCCCAGTCGCAAACCATTTCCACTCCCCCTCCCATTCTTTAGATGACATGTCCATCATGGGCCTCCTGCAGTGCCACAACGATGCACCCGAAGGTTGCAGGAACAGCAACTCATTCCGCCTGGGAACCCTGCAGCCCAATGGTATCAACGTGGACTTCACCAGCTTCAAAAATCTCCCCTTCCCCCACCGCATCCGAAAACCAGCCCATTTCGTCCCCTCCCCCCACTGCACCACACAACCAGCCCAGCTCTTACCCCTCCACCCACTGCATCCCAAAACCAGTCCAACCTGTCTCTGCCTCCCTAACCTGTTCTTCCTCTCACCCATCCCTTCCTCCCACCCCAAGCCGCACCTCCATCTCTTACCTACTAACCTCATCCCACCCCCTTGACTTGTCCGTCTTCCCTGGACTGACCTATCCCCTCCCTCCCTCCCTCCCCACCTATACTCTACTCTCCACCTATCTTCTTTTCTCTCCATCTTCGGTCCGCCTCCCCCTCTCTCCCTATTTATTCCAGAACCCTCTCCCCATCCCCCTCTCTGATGAAGGGTCTAGGCCCGAAACGTTAGCTTTTGTGCTCCTGGGATGCTGCTGGGCCTGCTGTGTTCATCCAGCCTCACATTTTATTATCATGGAACATTTCCCAGGTATGTTCTGTACACAAAGAGCAGAACAAATCCAACCCAGCTAAAATTACTCCCCCACAGGTCTACTTTCAGTCAAAATAATGGAAGGGGTTATCAACAGTGCTGTGAAGTTGTACTTGTATAGGAATACAAAGCCGAAACTCAGTTTGGGTTTCCCCAGAGATACGTGATTAAAGCCTTGGTTCAAAAATGGACAAAAAAAACCAGCTGAACTCATAAATTAAAGCACCAGGAAATCCTGTGAAAACTGGAGTCAATGGGACACTCAGGGAAAAACTGTCTTTTGGGTTGGAGTCATGCTAACACAAAAGGAAGATGTTCGTAGTTGTTGGAGATCAATCACCTCGGACATCACTGCAGGAGTGCCCTCGGCCCAAATCATACTCGGCTACTTCAGGTGGCGTTCCCTCCAACACAAGGTCAGCATAGGGAATACTGAAGCAGTCCTTGTACAAACGCAGCAAAATATCCAGGTGATCTGCAATTGTCAGCCCAAACATTTGCCCTACGAAAGCGGCAGACAAGGATTATCTGCAACAAGGTAGTCTCATTACCCCGTGACATTCAATGGCACTACCAATAAATCCCCAACTATCAACATCCCAAGGGGCTACCATCATTCAAAACAAAAATTGAACTGAACTAGCTATACACAAATTGTGGCTACAAGAGCAGGTCAGAGGTGAGGAACCGCCGCAGTAACTCACCTCCTGTCTTTACAGTGTCTGCCTACCATCAATAAGGCATATATTAGGAGTGAGAGAGAGTATGTGGTGGATTACTTTCCACTTGCCTGGATGTGCGCAGTTCCAACAACTCAAGATATCATCCAGGATACAGCAACTTGCTCGACTGGCACCACACCCACACTTTCAACATTCACTCTTTTCACCACCAGTGACAGTAGCGTGAACCATTGGCAAGATGCACTGCAGTAACTTGCCAAGCTCCTCCTACAAATTTATAACCTCTGCCACCAAAAAGGACAACAGCAATAGGTGTGTTGGAACATCACCGTCTACAATCTCCAAATCTCACACCATCTTGACTTGGAATTATATCACCATTCCTTCTTTGTCAGTCATCGAATTACTTTACTGGAAACCTCTTCTGAAAAGCACTCTGGCTGTCCCTACACCCAGGGACTGCAGCAGTTCAAGTAGGCAGCTTACCACCACCTTCTCCAGGGCAGCTGGCAATGAGCAAAAGAAAAATGTTGTACTCGCCAGCAATGCCCACCCATCACGAACGAAGAAAAAGTACTTGTGACAGAATTAGTTCTGTCTACATCTACCTCAGCCCACCTGCTACTGAACCTCTCACCTTGGGACACTTTCCTTTGCTAAAATGTGCTATATAAATGCAGGCTCTTGCTGTAGAAAACTAATTCCAGTTTTGAAACTGCAAAGGCCAGCTATCTTTTGAATTAGATGGCAATGGGCACAAGAGAGTTAAAATAAATCCAAATCTTGAACCAGTCAGGGAGGTCGGTTTCCTCAGCTATCTGAATGGTTAGTGCATGATTCAGAATAACACCATCAGTATGGATTTAGCTCATTCTCTGACAGACTTGGGATTGAAGCTTACTTGATAAACCTACCCCTGGAGAGTGAAATGGAATGGCAAACCAACATTGTTTTTTTTGGACCGTTTTGCCAATGCTCAGGAAGAATAATCAGTAAAACAGCAGGGTCATGAGCCAGCCTTTAGGCAGAACACACATGACATAGCAATGACCTAAATACTGTTTCTCCTTGTCTACCCGCAGTCCAATAAATGTATCCCTTACACATTAGCTCCACAAGTATAGTGCTATGGCTGCTTGAGTTTAGCTGGTCACCTAGATTTTTCAGCCAATGTTATTTTAGATCTTTCAAAGATTACACTCTTTGGTTTTAATATTTTGATACAAATCAAAATACTGCTGTAGCCCGAAAAACAGTGCTATCAAGCTTGTGGAGAGATGTTATTACACACCGCTGGAGCAGGTCTGCCTTGAACCTCGGCCTCTGGGTACAGAAGTAGTAACACAAAGTTACGGGAACAGCATACAGCATGGGACTTTTTCTACAATTGGAGAAAATAAAAGGGCGAGGATGGAGTTGAAAAACAGCATGCCCCGCCAATTGTGAACGACAAGCCTGATGGCCTGATGTTGGTGATTGCTAGTCAGGGCCCAAAATCCCAAAGCTGCATTCTTGGAGATGTAAGCTGACATATGCTTGAGTTTTCAAACAAATAAAAACTGTGTGATGCTAGTAAAACCCCATTCTTAATCTGAAGTCAGTCCTTGTGATGAAGATGCTCCATCCAATCCTCCCGCTCAGTCCCTCTGAATCAAAAGGGACTTATTCTCACTCTGGTTCAATGGGTTCTGAATGGGTGACAAGTATGATACATGAGCTGCAGACTCTAGCAATTGCAGTGCAAGTGCTGTTTCTAGGGTTGGGCAGCTGAGTTGTGTGAAGATTTAAGTCCCCACTCAGATGTGATATTGCGTGTGTTCTTGACATTGAGAGGTTTCAGTGCTATCTCAAACGAGCCTTCACTTCAACTGATCGCAAGACAGGAATTCCATCAGTGGGTCTGTCTGCACTCTTCATAGACCCTTTGAAGACTTCCTGAACACATTTTCATTGTCCACCCAGGAGTATCTCACCACTCAAATTCCCAACAGAGCAGCTACTGCTGCAGTCTGTATTCAGGAATGGAAACAGCGGGTTCCACCCAGCACAGCGGATATTCAATGTTTAGTGTCTTGATGCGGACATATTGCTTTGGGAGAAGACATGCTGTTGTAAAGTCTTACTTGCCCCAGTTTGAGGGAAATAATTTACGGAAGAAATTGGAAACTACTCATTCTATGCCTTCAATCTAAAACCCAAACCGCTCCAACTCAACTTCAGTATGCAGGTCTGTGTACAAACAGAATCATACCGAGCTCCACGTCATTGTCAGGTCATGTTTTGGAGGAGAAAAATGGGCCTTTCAGGAAACAACCTGGAAAGTGAAGGACATTGGCAAACAGACTCCCACAGCAAAGTGCCTCCCTGCATCGATTAAGGTCAGCAGCAAGATCCCGCAAAATGCAGATCACTCTTGTGAAACTGACAATGACTGGAGCGCAGTTTCTGAATGAGCTCATACTCCAGCAGGAAATGCACCCGACAGCTTTGAGGTTAGAGTGGTTTTTTTGTGCTCGCTTGAAAGCAGCATAGGTTGAACAGTGACCTTGTGATCCAATAGATGTGTACTGGAAGCAACAATACACGTAAGAGGGTAACTAAGAGGAGGTGCTGATCTACCTGCTCACCCTTCTCAGTGAGAGGAAAACACTTCAGCTAAAGTGGGTGCTAGTCCTGGGACGCCTCCTGAATTCAAGATCTAGGCATTTAATGATAAAACTGGTCAGAACCTGTATTTCCAGACACGATGATTTTACTTTTTTTAAAAAGTAAACTACAATGACTTTCAAAGCACATTGTGAACTGGTCAGTCCTTAGCAAGGGGCTCAGCTTTGTCCCACTCCACCCACACATCAACGAATACCAGTCACGTTTGCACATAGAGCAGTTTTTCCGCCGCCTTCGCCTCCACGCTTAGTTCTCCAACCGTGAGCCAAACCCTCCCTCCACTGACCCCTTCACACACGCCCTCCTCCTGGACACCACCCCCAGGCCTCGTACCCTTCCTCAACCTCTTCATCTCCAACTGCCGTCGAGACATCAATCGCCTCAACCTCTCCACCCCTCTCACCAACTCCAACCTCTCCCCCGCAGAACGGGCAGCCCTCTGCTCCAATCCCAACCTCACCATCAAACCCGCAGACATGGGAGGCACAGTTGCAGTATGGCGCACTGACCTCTACGTCACCGAGGACAAACACCAACTCTCCAATACCTCCTCCTACCGCCCCCCTGGATCACGACCCCACCCCTGAGCACCAAACCATCATCTCCGAAACCATTCACCACCTCATCACCTCAGGTGGCCTCCCACCCACATCCTCCAACCTTACTGCTCCCCAACCCCGCACCGCCCGCTTTTATCTCCTTCCCAAAATCCACAAACCTGCCTGCCCTGGTCGACCCATTGTCTCTGCTTGCTCCTGCCCCACCGAACTCATCTCCACCTATCTGGACTCCATTTTCTCCCCTTTGGTCCAGGAACTCCTTACGTGACACCACCCACGCCCTCCACCTCCTCCAGAACTTCCAATTCCCAAGTCCCCAACACCTCATTTTCACCATGGACGTCCAGTCCCCTATACACCTGCATTCCTCATGCAGATGGCCTCAAGGCCCTCTGCTTCTTCCTGTCCCGCAGGCCCGACCAGTCCCCCTCCACCAACTCCCTCATCCACCCAGCCGAACTCGTCCTCACCCTCAACAACTTCTCTTTCGATTCCTCCCACTTCCTACAGACAAAGGGGTTGGCCATGGGTACCCACATGGGCCCAGGCTATGCCTGCCTCTTTGTAGGTTACGTGGAACAGTCCCTCTTCTGCACCTATACTGGCCCCAAACCCCACCTCTTCCTCCGTTACATTGATGGCTGTATCGGCGCCACCTCTTGCTCCCAAGAGCAGCTCGAACAGTTCCTCCGCTTCAATACCTTCCACCTCAACCTCAAGTTCACCTGGGCCATCTCCAACACATCCCTCACCTTCCTGGACCTCTCAGTCTCCATCTCAGGTAACCAGCTAGAAACCGATGTCCATTTCAAGCCCACCGACTCCCACAACTACCTAGAATACACCTCCTCCTACCCACCCTCCTGCAAAAATTCCATCCCCATTCCCAATCCCAATTCCTTCGCCACTGCCGCATCTGCTCCTAGGATGAGGCATTCCATTCTGACACATCCCAGATGTCTGCGTTCTTCAAGGACCGCAACATCCCCCCCGCACCCCCCCCCCCTCCCCCGCAGTGGTCGAGAATGCCATCGACCGTGTCTCCCACATTTCCTGCGACACATCCCTCACACCCTGCCCCCGCAATAGCCGCCCAAAGAGAATCCCCCTAGTCCTCACATACCACCCCACCAACCTCCGGATACAAGGCTTCATCCTCCGACACTTCCGCCATCTACAATCCAACCCCACCCAAGACATTTTTCCATCCCCACCCTTGTCTGCTTTCCGAAGAGACCACTCTCTCCGTGACTCCCTTGTTCGCTCCACACTCCCCTCCAACCCCACCACACCCGGCACCTTCCCCTGCAACCGCAGGAAATGCTACACTTGCCCCCACACCTCCTCCCTCACCCCCATCCCAGGCCCCAAGATGACTTTCCACATCAAGCAGATGTTCACCTGCACATCTGCCAATGTGGTATACTGCATCCAATGTACCCGGTGTGGCTTCCGCTACATTGGGGAAACCATGCGGAGGCTTGGGGACTGCTTTGCAGAACACCTCCGCTCGGTTCGCAATAAACAACTGCACCTCCCAGTCGTGGACCATTTTAATTCCCCCTCCCATTCCTCAGACGACATGTCCATCCTGGGCCTCCTACAGTACCATAATGATGCCACCCGAAGGTTGCAGAAACAGCAATTCATATTCCACTTGGGAACCCTGCAGCCAAATGGTATCACTGGGGGCTTCACAAGCTTCAAAATCTCCCCTTCTCCCACTGCATCCCAAGACTAGCCCAGCTTGTCCCCTCCTCCCACTGCATCCCAAAACCAGCCCAGCTTGTCCCAACCTGTCTCTTCCTCTCACCTTTCCCCTCCTCCCACCTCAAGCTGCACCCCCATCTCCTACCTACTAACCTCATCCCGTCTCCTTGACCTGTCCGTCCTCCCTGGGCTGACTTATCCCCACCCTACCACCCCAACCTATACTCTCCTCTCCACCTATCTTCTCCTTTATCCATCTTCGGTCCGCCTCCCCCTCTCTCCCTGTTTATTTCAGAACCCTCCCCATCCCCCTTTCTGATGAAGGGTCTAGGCCAGAAACGTCAGCTTTTGTGCTCCTGAGATGCTGCTTGGCCTGCTGTGTTCATCCAGCTCCACACTGTTATTCAAATCGCACTTCTTAATTCCAGTTTATTTATTCATGAGTCCTTTACAAACCTGTTGATTTGTAACTAGTTGCAACTTCACTAAAGTTGTGATTATCCAAGAGATATGGTTCAGACAAGGTTGATGTGTTAAACAAAAGACTTGAAGCTTTCAGCTGTGATTTAGTAATTACACCCTTTTCTCCAAGTCAGCAGGTCACAGGATCAAGAATCTACGCCAGAGAATTATGCGCATAATCCAGGTTCCAGGTTTACACTTCAACAAAAGACCTAGCGACTTACCTCAGCATCGTTACCTCTCAGGTGAATGTGAAAGGATCTAATCGACCCTCTTGTAATCTCTTCGGCCCTGAAACAACTCCACCTATCTGCTCCTTTATCCACCTCTCCCTCTCTCTCCCCATATTTATTCCAGATCCCCTTCCACTCCCCCATTTCTGAAGACGGGTCTAGGCCCAAAACGTCAGCTTTCCTGCTCCTCTGATGCTGCTTGGCCTGGTGTGTTTCTCCAGCTCTACACCTTGTTATCGCACTATTTCAAAGAGCAGGCAAGTTCTCCCCTATTTCCTGGCGATTATTTGTACCCCAATCACATCATGGATAATCTCATCCCTCACTGGCCTTAACTGCAAGAGGGTTTGAGTTCAGATATCAGAATAGCTTATACAGGGTCTTTGTGTGACCACACCTAGAGTATTATGTACAGTCTAGCTCTCTCTAAGGGAACACAGGCGGGGTTCAGTCGGCTGATTCCAGGCAATGATAAGACTGTTGTAGGAGGAGAGATTGGTGAATACACACTTTTTGAACCAGAGTTCAGAAGAACGGGAGGGGGTCTGATTGAAATGTAACAAATCCTAACAGTACTGGATAGACTAGATTCAGGGAGGATGTTTCTCTGATTGGGAAATCTAGATCTATGAGAGACAGTGGACCATTTACGACTGATAGGAGTAAAGAATTCTTCACTAAAAAAAGGGTAGTGAATTAGTGGAATGCTCTACCTCAAAGATGTGGAGGCCAACTCATACAGATAGACAACTAAATGTTCAGATATTAAAGGGATCAAGGGTTGTGGGGAGACAGCAGGCATATGGCATTGACAGCGGAACAGCCATTATTATTACATAGCAGAGCTGGCGCAAAAAAGGGGCCTAACAGCCTACTCCTGCTTGTTATTTCTATCCTTGTTTCAATTCACTGTTAATTTATACACAACTTAGCTGTCACATTTCCTACATCATAACTGATTACACTTCCATTATCAGTGTACAGCAATTGAGCTGGTCCTGGGGATAACAAAGTTCCAGTAACAAATGGAAGTTTTCTTTCTACAATCGAAAGTGATTTTTGTCCCCCCACTTCTTCCTGGTGATTGAGCAATAATCAAAGTGGCAGCCAATTCAAACATGCAGGAACAACCCAGCAGATCCGGCAACATCCGTGGAAAGAAAAATTAAGATTAACGTGGAATCAATTACGAGTCCCTTTGGATCTGAAGGGGTCTGGAAAATGATTTTTATGCTGTTGACAGAGGGTGAGGAGGAGCAAGTGGAACAGAATGCGAGGGTGCCCAGAGCAAGGAACAAAAGGGAATGTTAATGGTCATAAAGGACTGATGTAAATGCAAAATAGGCATTTATAATAGAAAATAGGTCAGTTTTGCTGAGAGCGTGCCCATGTAAACAAGAAGGGGGGGGGTTTGGAAGCATAATCAAAAGGAGGACAGGGGTCACGGCCTAACATCATTGAATTCAATGTTGAGTCCTAAAAGCTAAAGGGCCCAAGTGCAAAATGTCCCAGCCACTTGCTTTGTTTTACCAAAGAATTGTAGCAGCCCCAAGGCACATGTTAGCATGATAGCAAGATGGTATACTGAAATAGCAAGCAGCTGGAAGATCGTAGTCATTCTTATGGACAGAGCAGAGATACTTCACAAATCCTAACCCAGTCTGTACGATCTCACCAATGTAAAGGAGACTTCTTCTATTCAATCTAGTCTACTGTACTCTGTCCACAAAGCAGGCTCTTCTACATTTGCAGGACTAAATAGCTTGGGTGACCACTCTGTTCTGTCAGAATGACACCATGCTTCCAGCCGCTTTCTATTTCAACATACCCTGTTATTTTCAGGCTAACATCTCTGGCCTCAGCTGCTGCAGTGCTCCGACAAAGTCTACTTCAAGCTGGAAGAACCCCAGCTCATTTTCTGTACGATCCAGACCCAGTCTGTACGATCTCACCAATGTAAAGGAGACTTCTTCTATTCAATCTAGTCTACTGTACTCTGTCCACAAAGCAGGCTCTTCTACATTTGCAGGACTAAATAGCTTGGGTGACCACTCTGTTCTGTCAGAATGACACCATGCTTCCAGCCGCTTTCTATTTCAACATACCCTGTTATTTTCAGGCTAACATCTCTGGCCTCAGCTGCTGCAGTGCTCCGACAAAGTCTACTTCAAGCTGGAAGAACCCCAGCTCATTTTCTGCTTAGGCACTTTACAACCTTCAAGACTTAATATGGAGTTCAACTCCTCCAGAACACAAACACCGACCTCCATGTGGATTGTATCACTTTCTCCCACCTCCAGTGTCTTCTTTACATGGGTTTGCTCTCAACAACACTGAATTATTTTCTACTATTCAGATCTACCATTAACATCTATCCTGCACCTCTATCACTCCTCTACTACTGCATTACTTTGCCTTTTGCTCTGTGGACCGAGTCATCTCTTCCACTTGCACCTACTCCCCCTTTGTCAATAGCATAAAATTTTATTTTTCAGTTTCAGACAAAAATTATAGCAGGCTCAAAATCTCAACATCTGTGAAATCAAAACACAGTTACTATACATGCTGTGTCTGCCCAGTACTTTGCTTTCATTTCAGAACTCCAGCATCCACAAGTTATATGAAATGATCAAGAAACTTTTAAAATTTTTTGCATTTTAATTGAGAAAATGAAAAACTTTTAAACATATATTGACTTTAAAAGGAAACTACTGTTAATTGGATTCACGAATAAGTTTCCCTGATACTTTTAATGCAAATGTTTTGTCGTGAAAATCTACTTGATTATGAGGAAAGTTTGCAAAAAGGATAATGTGCACTTTAACGATCTTTGCAGCCAAATAGTATTAATCGAAGCAATGGCGTGAATCATCCCGCATTAACTTCACTTTTTTGGCTCCCATATTTCAAACATGTACAAGATCCCGTTCCACGGTTGGGGGTGGGGGTTCGAGAGAGAGACAGGCACCGAACGAGCCACAGCCGAATGCTGACTAGAATCTACACGAAGCTGGTGCAATCGATCGACAACATAAATAAATAACGATACACAAATTGTTTCTTCATTCCACTTAGTTTGACGAAAAGGAGTGGCAATCTCAATCTCAGAGGCACTTAGATGTTTAAAACAGTGCAACGATATGCAGAGAGACATTTCAATGAAGAACGCGATCAGTTTCGCTGAAATGTCCCTGCCACAGCTGAACAAAATCTACGTGCGGAACACACGTTCAACCCTTGAAAAACCTCAAAACGTCATAACTCCATGCCCACCAACCTCTGTATCCTGCAACTTCCTTCTTCCTCCAACACAAGCCCGAAACAGTGCCCATGTATTTACGGCACCCAGTCACCTCCTGGAGGGTTCAGCCCCCAGTCACATACAGGAGGCTCGGTTATCAAGTCCCACTGACCTGTTTACAGTGACCAAGCCGTCAGCCAAATTATAATACAGCGTGCATTACAATTATTAAAAGAAACCACCTCCTTCCATGCGTTCACACAAAACAAACCAACTAATTTCCACAAAGGATCTATCTGCTCCTCCCTCCCGTGGCTCCCGAAATCTGATTTTAAGCAGCAACTTCCGTAAACGTGTTGATAAATGGGAAAAGCTCTTGCCGAACGCCTGCAGGAAAACCCCCTTTCCTTCACTTACCTGCTACAATTCATGGAGCTGGGGGTGGGGGTGGAGAAATAAGGTGACAGCTCCACTGGGCTGAGTATACAGCCAGCCCCGAGCCCCTCAGCCAGAGATCTCACCTCCACCACGGCATTCTCCGCCGATACCCCAAGACACCCCTACTCCACCCCCCCCCCCCGAACGTCACAGACACTTTCAACCAATTAGCGTGCGGGCTCCCACGCCGCAACCCAATAGGGAGCCTTTTGATCACGGTATTGAGCGCCAGGGGGCGCCGCTGGAGCGCTCCTACAGGTAAGACGCCGCACCGAATCAATTGTACCGGCCAACTCATTCCATTCCCATTGCGAGGGACGGTACACTCACGTGTGTAAAGCGCCTTGCTCATCCCCAGAGGCTCCGTTAGGTTTTGAACAGCCGTACTTCCAACGTGCAGTTTGTTTTGTTTTTTCCCCCCAAGGCACAGCAAGATCCCACGAACACTTGAGCACGTAATTTGGTCTGAAATTTCGCTCTCAACAGATCCTCAGTGGCAGTTCATGAGGCTGGGAGTTAAGCTAACAGCTCCACTGGGCATCATATGCCCTTAACTCGAGGCATCTTTCCCCAAAACCAACCATGGACAAACCTCAGGGCCTATGCTGAGACTTAAAAAAAACATAAAAATGCATTCAAGATAACAAGGTGTGAAGCTGTATGAACACAGCAGGCCAAGCAGCATCTCAGGAGCACAAAAGCTGACGTTTCGGGCCTAGACCCTTTCGAAACGTCAGCTTTTGTGCTCTTGAGATGCTGCTTGGCCTGCTGTGTTCATCAGCTCCACACTTCGTTATCTAGGATTCTCCAGCATCTGCAGTTCCCATTATCACTAATAAAAATGCATTCATTGTATTTACATTCTTTTAGCCACATAACCCCTTACAAGAATAAACATTTCATGCCAGTGAAAGTCTTTATAAAAAGGAGCATTGGAATTCATAGTTCCACTTCAAACAGTCTAGAACCACTCCGATTCCATTATCAAAATATGCAATCATAAGTATAATGAAGGTGGTGAACATAGAACATAGAACAGTACAGCACAGAACAGGCCCTTCAGCCCACAATGTTGTGCCGACCATTGATCCTCATGTATGCACCCTCAAATTTCTGTGACCATATACATGTCCAGCAGTCTCTTAAATGACCCCAATGACCTTGCTTCCACAACTGCTGCTGGCAACGCATTCCATGCTCTCACAACTCTCTGCGTAAAGAACCTGCCTCTGACATCCCCTCTATACTTTCCACCAACCAGCTTAAAACTATGACCCCTTGTGCTAGCCATTTCTGCCCTGGGAAATAGTCTCTGGCTATCAACTCTATCTATGCCTCTCATTATCTTGTATACCTCAATTAGGTCCCCTCTCCTCCTCCTTTTCTCCAATGAAAAGAGACCGAGCTCAGTCAACCTCTCTTCATAAGATAAGCCCTCCAGTCCAGGCAGCATCCTGGTAAACCTCCTCTGAACCCTCTCCAAAGCATCCACATCTTTCCTATAATAGGGCGCCCAGAACTGGACGCAGTAGTCATGAGGCACTAACCCAGGAATAATGACTCTCAGGCTTTTGACAGCAGAGTGAAATAGGAAGTGTTTCTTTTAATATTCAAGGCAAGTTTTTTTAATGTTTTTTTTAATGTTTAGAAGGTAGAACTTTTAAATGCTTTGCCAGTATGACAAATGCTTTTGACAATTCAGTTTTACACTTTTGAAAGTTGCCTTTGATGTTTCATTATCAAATATCTGACACCTTATAAAGTTTCAATGAACTGGAAAGTTTATACATTTAAGTTTATGCCCATCATGTCTACTTTTAAAGATCCTAAAGGGCAGCTTACTTCTCCCAAAGTGCACTTGGCCTCCCCCAAAGATGTCTTGGGATCAGATCCAAAGAGATACTTCTCCGAAAGAATATTTAAACTCTTTAAACAATTCTGTAACATTCAGACCTGCTTCTACTGGCATAATCTGCGCACAATGTTTTTCACACGTCCAGAGCACCAAAATCAGGCATGAGTGGAGGCAGCTGCTAAATTATGTAGATAGCTGTCTCAATGAAACATACGTGTGTAAGAGTGACCCATGCCTCATTCCCACCATTACAGAATTGCTGTGTGCTGTCCCTGGGGGTGGAATTTCCAGATTTCGGCTTTCCCTACCATTTTCATCATTGCAAAAGTGAAGCCTTTGCTTTCAAACAATCTTGGCTGAGGTATAAATTAAAGAAAAATATCCTATTTGTGCTATTGTGTGACCTCTTTTATAGCCATCTGAGAGGACCGAAAGGGTCACAGTTTAATCTAGCACCCAATACGCAGCACGTCTGACATTGCAGCACTTCCAGACTGCACAAAATATGTCAACAAGGATTAAATGCTCAAGTGTCTGAATCAGAGGCAAAGTTGCTAACTAATCCATGGTTTGATACAACTAAGGCAGGAAAAATGATTTAGATCTGGAATTGAATGCTATAAAATGTAAACTGCTCCACTCATTCCACAGATCCTGACAGCTCTGCTGTCCCATTTCTGTCCCTATTTCAAGGTCAGACCTTCTGCATTATTTTTGAATCTACATGATGTTTGTCCTGTACCGGGAAGAACACAAACTTTATTTTTGCATGGCACACGGTGCATAAGTTGCTAATTGTTCCAGATTCCCAAATCTCAGACCCTGTTGTTTGGAATGGAAATTATTAATTTTGTTATTATGATTACTGGAACACATAGATAGAAATAGGCTATTCAACCCCTCCAGCCTGTTTTGCCATTCAATTATAGCAGGGACACTGCAAATTCTGTATTGCATCTTTAGCAGGCTGTGTACAGTTTATCGACTTACTAATAAACCCTGCACTTCACAATCTAAGAAAAGCAAAATACAATGGGTGCTGGAAATCTGAAATGAGTATAATCCAGTTCTGAAGAAATGTCAGATCAGACTTGAATCATTCTCTCTTCATAAATACTGTTAAGTTTCTCAACCCTGACTGAGCATTCACCAAGCATTCAGTCCTGAGTGAAAATTATGCAACTGATAGATTTCACTGAAGTGTTGTTATTGACTAGAACTCACAAATCACTTTTCATAGAAATCGGTCCAATTATTGTTTCTAGAGATTAAACCGAATTCATGCATCTAAATTTTTCTTTGCATCCATTTCTTTATCCTTAAAGGTTTTCTCAAATTTGCTCAATGTTTTTACAATTTAAGCCATTTTTTAAAAATCAGACTTGTTTTAAAGTAAAGAATAGCAGATTCAAATAGGTTTGAAACAAAAACAGAAACACAGCAAATCTGGCAGCATCTGTGGGAAAAAGGCAGAGTTAATGTTGTGAGCTCAGAGACTCTTCATCAGAACTGATAGTAGCTAAGAAAACATGGTATTTATGCTGAAGATGAAGTGGGGGTGGGGCTAAGTAAAGTGGTGGCTGAGTTGCTTTTGGCATAGTCACCCATTCTCGTCTACCTCTAAGTTTATTATCACATTATATGTGTTCCTTTCAGTATAGCTAACCTGTGCCATTCTACTCTTAGCTTTTATTTTTATCTATTCAGCTTTTCTTCTGTCCCAGGCTACTATCCATAATCTCCTTTTTTTAAATCTACCCCTTTCATTTCTTTTTCTCTCTGGGCTCCATCTCCACGTTAAGGTTCTTGAGTAGATTTGTAGCTCATGTTGTGGATGTTGTGGTTGGTTCGTTAGTCTGCAGATGTTTCATTACTCTGCTGGGTAACATCATCAGTGCAGCCACCGATGAAGCGCTGTTGTGTTTTTTCGCCTGTTATTTAAACTCTGGGGTCAGTTGAGCTGGATTACCTCACCTCTGGCTTTCCTTCGCAATGGAGTGTATTTAGGGTCTAGCTCTATGTGTTTATTGATGGCTTTCTTAGTTGGAGAACCCGGCCTCTCAAAATTCCTGTGCTTGTTTTTGTTTAATACCAGCAAACCAGCCACGGCTAGCACTAAAGGCAGCCACATCCTGGGACAGGCAAAGCAGAGACAGGCACGGGAGTTCCTGGAGGCCTGGTTCTCCATGAAGAAAGCCATCAATAAACACACAGACCTAGACCCCATGTACACTCCATTTCAAAGGAAAACCTGAAGTGAGGTAATCCAGCTCAACAGACACCAAAGTTTAAATAACAGGCAGGAAAACTCAACAGCGTTTCATCGGAGGCTCCACTGATGATGTTACCTTTGCCAACTTAAAGCCTGGAGCGTGTGCTTCATTCATAGAAACGTAGGTTCATGATGGCATTCACTTCCAGTATAAACTTATCTCACCCAAATTGAAAACTTGATCTGAGTTGTAACCTTCTTTGCCAATTAATTTTTTTGCTGTGGGAGGAAATGCCATCGCATGCTCCTTGTTTGTGCTGGCAGCTTCACCACATAATTTTGTTATGAAAAACATAGCAGTTCTTAAAACCAGCCACAGCCAGCACTTAAGGCAGGCACATCTGCAATATTTTTGGCTTGTTAGATTTTCATAAATTGATAAGGCTTTCTCTTTTAAGGTGAGGAGGTTGGTCCCAGATCACTTCTTTGTTTGTTCTACCATCCACACATTAGAAGCCACTCTATCTCCTCAAGTTCCTTTGTCCATGATCTCACAGATTTGTTACTACAGAGACTTATTCCAGTAATACAGCTTGCTTTAATCTTTTCTGCATTGTCTCTCATGGTGCGTAAGGAAGACTCCTTCATTCCTGTTACACGAGCAATATCACGTGTTCTTTCTTTATGCTCAAAACACTTTACAACAACTAACTTCTCTTCCAGCATTATAGGCTTTCTTTTCCACACACTACCCACAATTTTATCACCAGGGTGCATCTTGGTATCTTTTTGCCACTTTGTCCTCACATTTTGTGGGTAACATGGCAGAATTGTGCAGTACGTCTCACAGACAGCGTAAGGGTCTTTGATGCCAGCGCAGGGGCTCTTTTGGTATATACTCAGGACAAAGCCCATGAATTGATCATGTGACATTGAAATCGCATGATAGCCAGTACAAAGTTTGCGTTTTACAAATACCATTCCCCTATTCATCAATCGCGTTATAGCCAATTTGCATTGATAGAATCAGAGATAATGGGAACTGCAGATGCTGGAGAATTCCAAGATAATAAAATGTGAGGCTGGATGAACACAGCAGGCCAAGCAGCATCTCAAATGCTGCTTGGCCTGCTGTGTTCATCCAGCCTCACATTTTATTATCTCGCATTGATAGAACACGTGTTATCCCCCTGTAATGCAAAAGCTCACAAGGACAACACGATTTTTTAAATTGAAATTCATTGTTTCCGTAAAGTGTTTTCGTAAATGTTGCTTTGCTACATGAGTGTAAATTGGTGTTATAGCTTGCTAACAGTCCAGGTGGCTCACCGTTACACCATTTATAGGCTGAATGGCTTCTTTTTGGATGTAAACATTCCCAAATCAAATTGAAGTTTTGTAACAATTCCCACCTCAAGTCTAGTGGACAGTTGGTGCAAGTGTGCAAATAGTTTGTGAAAAAAATGAAACTTTATTTTGAAATACAAAGTTGATGGTACTGAAGGAAGCAAGTAGAACCGGGCTAAAGACTAATAGGAAATAAAATTATTCTGACTAAATATTGTAAGTCATAGTTGGTGCTTCTGGTTCTTTGGGATGACGATCCCAAATTAGGTATTATTGACATCATACTCCCTTTTGTCTCATACAAATACATGCTGAAACTACCTTACGGTCGAAAGTCACAAAGTTTAATGAGGTGACACAAACTAGCTTTCACGAGAAGGACTGCCCTATCCATAATTGATATCTTCGGGAACAAGTCAAGAAATGACAGCAAGTGATAGCAGTAGATGACTATCACCCCTAACAGACCAATTAGAAAGAAGCCACACATCAATTTGACCAATCAGATTTCAGGAACATCACATAGTACTGGAAAGAGGGAAGGAGCACCAGCTTTCAGTGACCAATGTGTGCACCCAGTTTGAAACTGAAGACCAGAGCTGGCTCTCCAGGCAGAAACAGGAGATCATGAACGTGATGGTGGGAAAGAAGACCCACCTGTCACCTTGCAACTGAGGGCTGAATCATTTTATACTGATGTAAAATTTGGATTATTCACCTTTGAATTCCATTGGCTGATTTAACACTTGGGACCTACTGATTTATAAATGTACACAGGGATCACCTGGCTCACGCAGGTTGGTCACATTTAATGAAGCCGACATAAATTAAACAAAAAAAATAGAAATTGCTGGAAAAGTTCAGCAGGTCTGACAGCAACTGTGAAGAGAAATCAGAGTTAACATTTGGGTCACCGGATCCTTTGTTACTTAATAAACATATCCTGAATTATTTCCCCTATTACCTAAATATTCAAAGTCTCACATTAAAAAATAAACATCCTGTGAGTGCACATTCACCGATTTTGAACCTCAGATGCACTGTAAAGGTGTAGATACTTCCACCTTATTGCATCTACTTGAAATTCCATTAAGTTAAATTTATGCTAATTAAAACTTTTTATATTCATTATCTTAAGTGGGAAAACCTTAGAGTGTCCTGCACGACAACTTTTGGGTTTTATACATCTGCACCTTAGAAGAAATATTGTTGCTGGTCTCCTTGAGTAATATTTATCTGGCAACCTATATCAAAGGGGGTTGGTTAGCTTGGATGACTAGTCTGCAATGAGTAACACCAACACAGGCTCAATTCCTGTACCAGCGGATGTTACCATGAGGGGCTTCTCTCCTTGCCTGAGGCATGGTGACACTCAGGTTAAACAGTCACTAGTTGCCTCTCTCTAACTGGGGGGGAGCCCTATGGTCTGGTAAAGCAATGGTGACTACTTTTATTATCTGATCACTATTATATTGCTACACAGTGGGTCCTGATTTGTGAACATCCAACTTACGAATGCTTGTACTTAGGAACTCGATCCCATATAGTGGTTAAAGTTCCAATATGCGAATATTTCCTATAGTTACAAACAGCTGCTTTATATGGTCCTGCATTGTGCTCTGACGTGCGTACCAATTGATTTGCTAAAGGACTCAAGGACAGAGAGCGTTTGCTACCTGGGGACTGCCTGTATGCGCAATTTTGCCTGGCACACACAAAGCATAACTGTTCCGTGCGTCACCCCAAGCGTGTCACAATATAATACTCATCACGTACAATTGTGACTATATTATGCTATACATCATGGTGTATAGATTGACATCATGTAAGAGATAACCAAGTATTCAGACTCTAGGGCCATATTATTGAGTATATATGGCACATGGAATACTCGCATTAATAATTAACCTAAATACTTCACCTCGCAGTGGGAGAATTACTTATAACTCACAACAGGATACGAGGCATGATGCAGGCAATGTGGACTGTGCTGCAGAAGTATATGGGAGCTTAATACACATTCACACAGAACAAACACTGTTTGGTCCACCCTAGGTATTCACTTTTATATTTGAAGTCACAGATCGACTTTGGAGGGATTTTTCAAGACTTCAAAGGTGGACTTATAGGCCAACATGATTGTAATTTATTGTGCACGCCGGTGGTTTAGATCAATAGAATATTCACCTAGGTTGTGAAACGGTATATAAAGTAAAACGCAACTCAGAACAGACTTTCTCAGTTATAATTTACTACGCCAATTTAAAAAGCTTCCTAGATTTGATGTGAGATTTATTAAGCACACGGTGCCTGTAATTGTACTTAGTCGTGCACTTACAAGATAATGTTTAAAATAAAATTTCTGAAGAAGGATCCCGACCCGAAACATCAGCTTTTCTACTCCTCTGATGCTGCCTGGCCTGCTGTGTTCCTCCAGCTCCACGCTGTGTTATCTCAGACTCCAGCATCAGCAGTTCGCACTGTCCCAAAATGTTTAAAATGACACCTGATCATGTGATCGATAAGTTAAATGCGCGATGTTTTGGGCTCACTGGGCTAAATCACATGCAGTTTTGGCTAAGTTCGAGCTGCATGGACATTGTTTTGGAGATGTTTTCACCATTAGGTCTAACAATTCTTCCACAATAATTTACCAAATATCCCTCATTAATTACTTACCACACCTCTACACCATCTCTCAGATCCGATCCCATTTCCGCCCGTCTTACCGTGCACTGTTCCCGGAACATCTCGCCACTCAGTAGACTTGACCTCATTGCCATCCCTTGTGCTAGCCCCAGCTTGAAAAGCCCGTCGTGCACACTGACACGCGCTATCAGCCAATAGCTGTCCTACACTGTCCGTGACATTTGCCCTGGGCATGGCAGTCAGGTGGAAATCAGTGCCCCAGTTTGCCTGGGAGACACGGTGGTGTCAATACAAGACTTCTTTCTTCCACAGGATCAGCAGTAGAGGGCACAACACCAGACCGTGCCAGCCTGGTCTACGGTTGCTATCTGGGCAAAAACAGGAATGCCCAGCAGGGTAGGAAGAAGGTCAATGCTTTCCCCTACCAGGAGGTTGCTCTTAAATGACCCTGAGTGAGGCTACCTCTCTTGACTTGGCTGCGATAAGTCTGGCTGAGAGGATAAAGCACAAAAAGGCAACCCATTGTAAAGCAGGGATATCGTATCCAGGTAAGCTCCTAGTGCATGAGTGCCAAGACAGCATGTGAAGTGCCTGGAGATGCAGCCTGGTCCATTCACCTGGCTGGGTATGTGACCCAGTTTCATTCCAGCAGCATTGCCATGATTGTTATTGGGGCAGACCTGAGATGTTGCATTGAAATGCAGAAGCATCCAGTAAGTAGATTGGAGATTTACCATGAGGGTTTTTGGAGATTGGCCCACGTCAGATGCCTATGTCTATTGATGTGGGGTACGTGTGGCCAATGCAACACAGCGTGCCTTAAGATGTTAGTGCCCAGTACCCAACATGGAGGTCTTTTGGAGCAGGCAGTGAGTTGAATTGCCCAGCTATTTGCTTGGGTTTCCTTGAGGTTTCCCAATGGTGAACTTGTTTCACGAGTTTGGTAAGGAGACTGAATATGATGAGGCAACTTGGGCTGTTAACAAGGCCTTAAACAAACAATAATTACTGTCAACTGGTAACTCACCACACCACTTGTGAAAAGCCATAATGACATGTCAAGAAAGACCTCACCGTAATTGTTGCCCAATTCTGGCACACATCTTGGTATAGTGCATGTTACACAAATTCTGTTCAGTATTTGCAGTTTTGATTATTCCTGGTTCTCACTACAATTTTCACACATTTCTCTTACTTCGTCCACTTAATAATCCACAAAATTCTGCAATGTATAACTGTGATTTCATACAGCTCTAAGAGAGTGTAATCTGTTGTTATTTTTCAGGAATTTATACTTTAAAATAGAGTCAGATGTGCGGTTTCAGTTCTGTGAAGGTAATTTAACTTTAAGAGGTAGGAAGTCATTTTAAATAGTGAACTAAAAATAATTGGAAATGGCATCTGATCCACTTGCAGAGTTAGTAAATGAAATGTTTATACTGCTGAGTTTACGACGGACACAGAAATAAATTAGAGGCCACTACTTTAGTTTTGATTTCAGTGCAGAAGAGTTAAATTTACAGTTTAGAAGATTAATCACCCTAATACAAGGATCAGCACCAGATGTGTCCTAAATTGGTGGTCTAGTGGGCAGCAAAGATGTTTACTTCATTGTACAGCGGGACCTGGATCAGATGGGCCAATGGGCCAAGGAGTGACATATGGAGTATAATTTAGATAAATGTGAGGTGTTGTGTTTTGGAAAGGCAAACCAGGGCAGGATTTATACACTTAATGGTAAGATCCTGGGGAGTGTTACCAAACAAAGAGACCTTGGAGTGCAAGTTCATAGTTGCTTAAAAGTGAAGTCACAGGTAGGTAGGATAGTGAAGGTGTTGAGTATGCTTGCCTTTATTGGTCAGTGCGTTGAGTACAGGAATTGGGAGATCATGTTGCAGCTGTACAGGATATTGATTTGGCCACTTTTGGAAAATTGTGTGCAATTCTGGTCGCCCTGCTACAGGAAGGACATTGTGAAACTTGAAAGGGTTCATACGAGATTTACAAGGATATTGACTGGATTGGAGGGTTTGTAGCTACAGGGAGAGGCTGAATAGGCTGGGGCTATTTTCCATGAAGTATCAGAGGCTGAGTGGTGACCTTTTAGAGGTTTATAAAATCATGAGGAGCATGGATAAGGTGAATAAACAAGGCCACTTCCTCAGTGTAGCAGAGTCCAAAACTAGAGGGCATACCTTTAAGATGAGAGGGGAAAGATTTAAAAGGGATCTAAGGGGCAACTTTTCCACACAGAGGGTGGTGTGTGTATGGAAGGAACTGTCAAAGGAAGTGGTGGAAGGTGGTACAATTACAACATTGAAAAGGCACCTGGATTGATATATGAATAGGAAGGATTTAGGGGGACATGGGCCAAATGCTGGCAAATGGGACTAGATTAATTTAGGAGACCTGTTTGGCATGGACGAGTTGGGCTGAAGGGTCTGTTTCCGTGCTGTACCGTTCTAGGACTCTGCATTATAAATGGCAGGAACAAATTAGAAAATAGTGAAATAAAAAGTTCCCATATCCAGGGCTTGAAGAGCTGTTACTGTAGCCTACCATTTGGGTGCCAGCCTTCAGATTGCTGTACTCCCCTCTCTCCTGTCGGGAAACTGAAGGATGACTCTTCCATCATTTAACCACTTTTTTCATGAGCCTAACCTGCTGTCTGCCAAACCAGCTTCCAAAAGCCCAACACCAGTAGTTTTGGCAAGGCCCAAAAATCCTGCCCCAAGGGTCCAACCTCCACTACTGTCAGGGCTGTTAATTCCAATTGTTGGTCCTTGTGTGAAGGATTAAAGTTTGAAACTTCTTTGCCTGTGTTCTTCCCCACCAGTTTAAAGCAATATTTCTGTTTAACTTTCTCTACAGCAGTTAAAGTCTTACATTCATTACTAGAGTGATCTCGCAAATATGTCTTATTTTGGAGCCAAAAAGTGCAAATGTTGCTTACAACCCAGACGTCCATGAGAAATTGACAAGCTCTCTATGGATAAATGAGCCACTAAATATTTTTATTACAGAATTAGTTGGATTTCTACTTTCCACATTTCCTACTGTGGCAATTCAGCAGTGAAATGTTTGGTAAGAACTGTAGACCAAAGAGGAATTCAGTTCACACGGGAGATGCCTAGCTACGAGATATGGTGCAGGGGCTTCACTTAATGACGTAAAGTTTGCTGTTCACTTTGAGAGAGTTTGTTTACAATGTGATCATTGAAATCACAATCCACCAATTGGCAGATTGGACACTGGACCAGCAGTCTAGACTGAACAGTCACTGTCACAATGACGTTACGCATTTGCCCTGTGAATGCAAGACATGTCATTGGGGAAGTTTCCAACAACAGCAGGTGCCTCTGTAAATAGCCATTCTCAGTCCTCATTGATACGTTTGACACCAAACCAGCCCATGTTCAGCACAGAGCACATAGATTGACTGGAACTGAACAACACTGTTGTTTTCTGCTGGCACACCACCAAGTTTAAGTCAGGCAGCATTAATCACATTGGGGTAATATTAAATTCGTGGTGAAGTCTTGTCTACCTGAACGTGTATATTAGAAGAATGTGAGACAACTGCCCCTTGATTCTATGGAATGTATAACTAGCATGAGCTCCAATCAATTAATTAAAGAATGGTTTTCTAAAGTGAAATATATTTTGCCATTCTTAGCCCAGTGAAAATTTAAATAGAATTATGAGCATGTTACAACTCTGAAAAATGCCATTTAGCACATTGCAAATATGCTTTCAATTAGAGTCCAGAACACCTCCACACAATGAATAAAATTAATGCAAGTAAACATTGATAATGAGGAAATAAATACAATTAAAGAGTGACAAATCCCCAGGATTCAATGATTTCCACCTGAGGGCATTAAAGGATGTAGGGGAGCACATTGTAGGGGCATTAAAGGATGTAGGGGAGCACATTGTAGGGAGCACATTCCTAATTATAATCTTTCAGCCTTCCCTAGATACAGGAGTCATCCCTGTGGACAGGAAAATTGCATAAGTCATTCTAGTTTATAAGAAGACCGAAAGTGAAAAAAAACAGGGAATTACAGTCCAGTTGGACTTATGTCTCAGGTGGGGAAATTGTTGGAGTTTATAAGTAAGGATGTGGTAACTGAATGCGTCAAAAATTTTCAGATAATCAGGGAGAGCCAGCATGGATTCATGAAGGTAATGCCTGATAAAGCTCACTGAAGCTTTTGAAGAGGTGACTAAGGTAGTGGACATGGAAGTGTCTAAGAACATCATTTATGTAGACTTCCAGAAAACATTTACTAAAGGCTGATAAAGTTTGATAAAGAGACTGTTCACTAAGGTAGAAGGGCACAGAAATGAAGGCAAATTACTGACACAGCTGGGATTTTGGTTGATTGGCAAGCAACTGGAAGTAGGGTAATGGGTTTGTATTCAAATTGGCAAGCTCTGCCTATTGGTGATCCACAAAGGAAAACAGAAATTGCTGGAGAAACTCAGCAGGTCTGGCAACATTGGAGGGGAGAAAGCAGAGTTAAGATTTCAAATCAGGTGACACTTCAGGTGCAATAGATAGATAAAACAGTTGAATTCCAGAGGTGACACACCTAGACATCAAGGCTGCATTTAACTGAGTGTAGCGTCAAGGATCCCTGGCAAAACTGGAATCAATGGCTATCAGGGGTCAAATACTCCACTGGTCAGAGTCATACCTGAAGCATAGGAAGATGGTCGTGCTTGTTGGAAGTCAATTATCTCAGCTCCAGGACATCTATGGAGGATTTCCTCAGGGTAATGCCCTTGGCCCAACCATCTTCAGCTGTTTCATAAATACCTTCCCACCATCATAAGGTCAGAAGTGGGGATGTTTGCTGATGATTGCACAATGTTCAGCACCATTTGCAACTCCTCAGATACTGAAGCAGTCCATGTTCAAACGCAGCAAAATCTGGACAATATCCAGGCTTGGGTTGACACGTGGCAAATAATATTCATGTCAGAAAAATGCCAGGGAATGACCGTCTCTAATAGAGACAATCTAATCACTACCCCTTGGCATTCAATGGGTTATCATCAATGAATCTCCCACTATCCACTTCCTGGGGGTTACCCTTGACTAGAATCTCAAATGAACTCACCCCCACATAAACACAATGGCTATGACAGTAGGTCAGAGGCTGGGAATATTGCACAGAGTAACCCACCTCCTGACTCCCGGAAGCCTGTCCATCATCTTCAAGGCGCAAGAGAAGAGTTTGATGGATTACTGCTCACTTTCCTGGATGGGGTTCAGCTCTCCCTAAGGGGATGTGGGTCTAACTACAACAGTAGGTTCAAGAGGTAGCTCACCGCCACTCTTCTCAAGGGCACCTAGGGATGGGCAATAAATGCTGGGCCAGCCCACGTAACAGGAGTGAATAAAAGGGAAAAAAAATCATGATGTGGAATCGGCTTGGGTGGAAATAAGAAATGGCAAGGGAAAAATCTCGTTGGTGGGATTTGTGTGTAGGCCCCTGAAGAATTGCCTCCCTGTAGGATAAAGTGTAAATCAGTAACTAACAGATGCCTGAAGAAGGGCACTACAATTGTCAAGGATGATATTAATCTGCATGTTGTCTGGACCAATCAGATAGACAAGGAAGACAAATTTATACAGTGCATCATGAATTGTTTCTTAGAGCAGTACATCGCAGACCCTGCCCAAGAACAGGCTGCTTTAGATCTAGTCATGTGTATTGAGGTAGGATGAATAAGAGATCTCATAGTTAAGGATCCTCTATGGGGTGCCAATTACAATACTGTAGAATTCCAAACAGAGTTTGAGGAAGAGCAACTTGTGTTTCAAAGCAGTGTCCTCAACCAGATCTGAAGCAGGCTGGGAAAGTACACTGAATGGAAACTCAGTGGATGAGCAATGGCAGACAGTTAAGCAAATATTTCATAACTCTCAGCAAAAATTTTATTCCAGCCAATCAGAAGGACTCCATGAGAAGGATGAGACATCCTCGCTTAACAAAGTCAGTCAAGGACAGTATTGAATCTATCCCTGAGGCTTACAAAGTGTGAAAACTGGTGGTAGGCCAGAGTGTTGGGAGCAGATGACTGAAGAGGAAGTAAATTGATTATGAAAGTAAATTGGCAAGAAATCTAAAATCATACACCAGCAGCTTCTAGATATACAGCTAAAGAGAGTAGCTCAAGTAAGTGTGGGACCCTTGGTGGATGCAGCTGGGGAATTGATAACATGGAACAAGGGAAGTGGCAGATAATTTAAACATCAGCCTTCACATGTAAACATCCCAAAGATACCAGATAAGAAGGTTGTTAATGGGAGGAAAGATCTTTTTACAATCTCTTTCATGGGAGACTAAGTATTTTGACTAACTAATGGAACTGATGGAAGACAGTCATCAGGGGCCTATAAAAGATGCGGCTACAGAAGTAATGGCAGCATTTGTCAAAACATTCCAAAATTCACTGGATTTTGGGTAGGTTCCAGCTGATTGGAAAACTGCTAAATGTGAAGCCCCTGTTCAAGAAGAGAGAGACAGGAACATGAAACTAAATGCCAGTTAGTGTAATATATGTTGTTGGGAAAATGCTAGAGTCCATTATTAAAGAAGAAATGGCAGGACACTTAAAACAAAAGTATACCACTGAACAGAATCAACATGGTTTTTGTGAAAGAGAAATCATTTTTGACAACTTTGCTCAAATTCTTTTTGAGAATATCATAAACCTTTGATAAAGCAGAACAGGTAAAATCTGGATTTCCAGAAGGCATTAAATAATGTTCCACATAAAAGGTTATCGCACAATTAAATTTAGATTTCATTGTCATGAGTACTTGAGTCTAGGAATGATTGCATCCATTCTCAAAGTGAGGCACTTAAATTTTACAGAATTCTCCTGCAGAGGCATCACCAGTGATCTGGAAAGGTTTAGCATGACATCCTTGTTTTACAGTCTTTTATGAAGCTAATACAATCCCATACACTTATTTAATTGCTTCTTCAACTTCCCTTGTTACCTTTAAAGATTATTGAAAATGGAGACATGTGACCCTTAGTTCTTGCAACGCTGTTCAAAAGTTCTTGTGAAATTGTATTCCCTCATCTCTATGTTGTTCCAGCAAAACCACATCACTTCACACTTGTACATATTAAATTGCATTTGCCCTGGGTCTGCCTGTTTCAATATCTTCCTCACAATTTACTACAAGGGTAATTGACACCCTCATTCTCCTTTTCCTCACAGTCACAGAGCCATTACTCACTCCAACTCTGCAATAGGGTTACAGTTAGGGTTAAGGTTAGAATTAGATTTAATTGAATGTGCACCTCACCAAGGATGAACTACAACTCTTAGCTTCATAAGCATTATATCCACTCAAGGTGCTCACACCTTCCTCATTCTCTTCAACTAGTAATCCTTTCTGCTCCCTGCACTTCCTACTTACAGACAGGAGCACCTCACCATCATGAGAGATTTTGAGGTTGGCATGGTTCTGACTTCACTTTTGACACCTCTGTCTTTGTGCCCACTTCTTTGACCAAGTCTTTTTGCCCACACCATGTAAAAGAAACAGAATTAATATTTTGGCTTTACTTCAGAACTGAGAGGTGATGGAAACTAGATTTGTTTTAATACGTTGACAGAGGCAGAGGGGAAGTGAGAAGGCAGATGGTATAAGCACCTAATGCAAAAGGTAATAGGGTTGCTAACAGTGGAGAAAGAGAAAAAGAGATGTCATAGGGGATTAAAATAAGGTTTTGAAAGGAAGAGAATTAGTCCTGGCAACTAAGTACGGAGTAAATAAGACACATACAAACACAACAAAGTTGTGGGGCAGGTGAGGGGACAGAATGTGAAAATAAATGGAGAACAGATATAAAGCGGTCAGTTTTTGAAATTATTGGATTCAATGTTGAGACCTCAAGGCTGCAAAGTGCCTAAGTGGAAAATGAGGTGTTGTTCCCTATGCTTACACTGTGTTTCATTGGAGCACTGCAGCAGGACCAGGACAGAAATGTTAGCATCAGAACAACCTGGTTATTCAAAATGGCAAATAACTGGAAGGCCAGGGTCAATCCTAGTCTGCCATTGGTCTCAATGGTGTAAAGGAGATGACAATGTGATAGCAAAGTCAGCAGATGAGATTGAAAGACATCCAAATAAAACGCTGTTTTACTTTGACTGACTGTACCATCAACCCCTGCCTGACTGAGGCAGGCTCTCCTTGACTTGACTGGAGACTGCTCGCCTCTGACTTTGAGACATAGCCATTTGATTGATACAGTCCACGTTCTTGCAGCAGCATTGCAAGGAGAGGTGTCAGTGTAATCGAAAGTGCAGCGTTGAAGTGCAGAGCCATACTGCAGGTGGATCAAGAAGATGTACCATAGTGAAATGGTGAGGCTGTTTGTGTTGGATGCCAGTGAGGAGATAGAGAGTGAATATTGTGGCCACCTATGCAGTGCGTCCTGAGATGTTGGTGGCCAGGTGTCCAAGTCGGGGTTGCACAGAAGCAAGGGGTAAGCTAGAGCATCCAGGTCCCAGCTCAAACTTTCATGTTAGGAATTGTCAGAGGATGCATATTAACGACTCAAGATTAAGTAACAATGAACAATAATCTCTGTTAAGAGGTCACTCACCACCCACTAATGAGAATCTCATCTTGACATTTGTGATTTAGTTGGAAAACATGACTTTTTGGTCTTGATGGCGAGAAAGGTCTCTCTCCATATCCGACTCAATTTTTCCAAATTTCTCGTCTTGGCCTACTCAAGGTTTGGGAAGATTCTGCCCAACCTTTCGAGTGCAGTATATTTCTTTACCAGATGCCAAAATTGCTGAGGTTTTCCAGCATTTTCTTATTTTCTTTTAAATCCCAAGCGATCCCCGTATTTTACTTGAATTTTTCCAAAGTTCCATGAGTTTATAAGTTTGGAGACTTAGTGCTAAATGGAGCTCTTACTTACAAAACGGTGGCTCGATTCAACTGCCAGGGAGGATGTGGCATAGCAGGAATGTTGATTTTTGTAAAAACCCATCAGGTTCACCAATGTTCTTAAGGGAAGTAAGCTTGCCATTCTTACCTGGTCTGGCTTTCATGTGACTCCAGACCCACAGCAACATGGCTGACTTTTAACTATTCAATGCACAATGAGAGAAAGGCCGAGCCAATGACTCTGACAGTGAATATACAACTGGATAAAAAAGACATGAACAGAGTTCTGCTTTGCCTTAACTGTACAACAAATAGAGTTCCCAACTTTAGTTGGAAACATCTCAGCTAGTTTTATGTATAAGAAAATCAATGTTTTTTTCATTTATTGATGGGACATGAGCTGCACCAGCATTTCTTGCTCATCCCTGGTTGCCCTTGAGAAGGTGGGGGTGAGCTTCCTATTGACCTGCTGCAGCCGACCTGCTGTGGGTAGACCCACAATGCCCTTAAGAGAGGGAATTCCAGGATTTTGACCCAGCGACAGTGGAGGAGCGATGATATGTTTCCAAGTCAGGATGGTGAGTGGCTTGGAGGGGAACTTGAAGGTGGTTTTATTCCCGTATATCTGCTGCCCTTGCTCTACTAGTTGGAAGTGGTTGTGGATTTAGAAGGTGCTGTGTTAAGGATCTTTAGTGAATTTCTGCAGTACATGTTATAGATAGTACACACTGCTGCTACTGTACTACTGAGTGTTGGTGGCTCCTGAACCAAACTCCTCCATCTCCCTCAATTTCAATTTGAACTGAGATGAAAAGTGGCTGGGCAACAAGCCCAATCCAAGAAGTGGGACATAACTCTAAACATGACACAGTCTGTTAAAAAGTATTGTTACTTTTTAAAATTTCAGGCCAGCTGGGATTCCTGAGTGTCAAACAATTCAGTAATTTCACCAAGGTTGGACTTTGGTAGATTCAAGAGGTGAAAGTCTTTAATCAGGTCCCAATATCTTCCTAAAGTGTCTCCATGATGAGAGGTCATGACCTCTCACCTAGGGCCTCTGATCTCTTTATCAAGCCTTTGACCCTCCCCCACCACTAGTTTTTGAAGATTTTCACCTCCACCAGGTAACTACTGCTCTCCTCCCTGTGAACAATAGCATACCCAATCAATCTTCCCTCCCTAAATCAGCCCCAAGGCCATCCTGCTAACCCCTGCCACATTACTCCCTTTCCAGCCTGGTAAAGCCCCCTTGCTCCCCATAGCCCACCACCCCTCTCCTCCTGCCCACTGTGGGACAAAAATAATGATAAGGATTTTCTGACGTCTCCGTCTGTGTATTTGGTTGAACTTAATTTACTTCCATTTCTTGTTCACTTCACAGTTATGCAATGAAATATTATGAACTTTTTTAAATAATTGGAATAAGGAAGATGATATATCTTGAGGGAGAGCTGGAGTTAGTGACAAGTCTTCTTTTAC
Organism: Stegostoma tigrinum; assembly: GCF_030684315.1. NCBI lineage: Eukaryota > Metazoa > Chordata > Chondrichthyes > Orectolobiformes > Stegostomatidae > Stegostoma > Stegostoma tigrinum. The sequence continues at coordinate 13,917,565 of NC_081356.1, forward strand.
TCATTCAAGAGATGAGGGTTTCACCACTAGGCCAGCATTATTGCCTATCTCTAATTGCCTACAGGGCAATTGTTGTGGGTTAAGTCACGTGACAGTCACAAGAGTCACATGTAGCCCAGACCAGGTAAGGATGGCAGTTTCCTTCCCTAAAGGGCATGAGTGAACCAGATGGTTTTTCGTGACATTGGACAATAGATTCATGATCATCATTGGACTCATAATTCTAGATTTTTATTGAATTAAAATTCAACCATCTGCTGTGGCATGATTTGAACATGGGTCTCTAGAACCTGGGTCTCTGGCTAAACAGTCCAGTAATTATACCACTAGGTCCTCATCTCCAAAATTGCTAAATTACTACTATTTACGAACGTACACATGAAGAACTAGAGTCCTTCTCAGTCCTTCGAGTCTGCTCTGCCATTCAATAAGATCATGGCTGATCTGATCTTAACTCTAAACCCATATTCCTGCATACCCCACAATAATCTTTTATCACCTTTGTAATCAAGAATCTATCCACCTCGGCCTTAAAAATATTTAAAGTTTTTGCATCCATTGCCCTTTTCAGAATTCCAAAGATCGACACGTTCTTGGAAGGAAAAAAGATCAGTTTGTAGCTGAAGGAGGGAAAGCAAAATGTTGGGATGGGAATATGTGCTGAAGAGGAGAGAAAAGGAATTCACATAGTTTATTATTGACTAAAAAATGGAATAGAGCTCCTTTCCCAGTTTACATGGCAAGGCTATTAAAGGGAATGCCTTGCTGGGTGGCTAGGGAAGCAGAAGGAAAATGTTTTCCCATGATTTAGGGCTTTTACACAATTCAAACAATCTCCCGATCCTTGACCGTAATCTCTAGTGTCCTTCTATCATCAGTAGTTTAAAAAGACCACTGTTTATTTGAAGGGTTTTTAATGACATGCACACCTTTGAGTTTAGGTTAGAACCGAATCAATTGTGTAAAACATGGAATTGCACAGCTAAGTCACCTGATTCTGGGAAAACCCTGAAATGAGATTAAATAGCAACGAGGAGTTAAACAGTGATGACTAAACCTGATCAGGACACTTTGTGGCTTCTGATCTACTGAAAAAGGATACAAGAGTTAAACTTCCCCCTTGCTACTTTAATGATAAGAATCAATTTAATCCTCGTGTTGGTATTTTCTAATTAAATGCAAAATCTTCACAGGAAATGAAAAGAATACGCTGTTTTCAAAAGTCCCTGCTATATTGCCCAGTCGCAGAGTACAAGAGATTAACATAATTCCTGGAGATTTCCAGGTTATCTTGATGCAATAATCCAGTTGAGATAATATTAATGTGGAGAAAGCAGACATTAACTTCTCATAAAAATCTGTAACATGACAAAAGCATAAAGCAAGACAAGGTACGCACAATTTATTTTGTCCTTGGCTTCACTGGTGTGAAACCACAGTGGGACTGGTTATTATTAGACACTGAGTTCATTCAGGTTGTTGGCTGAGGGATGATCACTTGTCATGGAATGTTTGGAAAGTTTCCACTCAGTGTGGATCATGTGATGAGAACATGGGAAGCTTACTAAGGTCACAGTGTCTTTGGCTGTAAACAGGGTTTGGCCGTGTAGAGCAAGAAGAGGATTAGAAAGGAAGCAGTAATTTTTATCAGTTGACAAGACTGGCAGGGACAAAATAATTTTTGTCTCCAAAGGATTAAATATTTAACACGGGTAGACTGAGGTTTGATTTTTCACTCCAGCATTTTACTTGTAACTATCTGAATTTACAACGAGCGTGGAAAGGGATCACCTCTAAATTTTGCTTCTGAAAGTTTTCCTGTTCTGCATGTGGAAAGCTTTCTTCAGGAAGGACATTTTTCTCTGTATTGTGCCTCAACAGTGGCCTTGATGTTTATAAGGAGGAGGGAGGAATAGAGGGGGCAGAAAAAAGCCAAGGAAGGCTGGAAAAATGGAAAGCCACAAAGAAATTATAGCACAGCAGGAAGCCATATGAATCCATTCCAGTTTGTAGGACAATTGTAGGACAATCCAACAAGTCAGTATTGTTTCAGAGAATCATAGAATCATAGAATCCCTACAGTGTGGAAACAGGCCATTCGGCCCAACAAGTCCACACTGTCCCTCCGAAGACCCATTCTCTTACCCTTTCCCTATAATCTCCCTTTTTTTCCCCTGCAATCCAACAGGATTTCCTTCAAATGCCTCAAATTCCAATTTCCTTTGAAATAATTGACTGCTTCCATCATCCTCCTAAGTAGCAAGTTCCAAGTCATTACAACTTCTTGCCAAAAAACCCTAAATCTTTGCCCCCTTCTCCTTATATAATGAACTCTGGGAACAATTTTCCTTTGTTAGCATTATTTAAATCTCTCAAATAATCTAAAACACATAAACCAATTTTCCCTTCTACAGCCCTTGCATTGAGAAAAATAATCCCAGATTCTCAATCTACCTTTTTAGCTTGTCTGTAAGCTCTCAAAGATCTTCACAGTTGTCCTAAGGCTCCTGATCAGAACTGCACCCAATTCAGACAAGGCCAGTGCTTTATAAAGATGTAGTATAATTTCTCTGGTCTTATGTTGCTCAAAGGAGCAAAGCAGACAACATTTTTTCTGATGAAGGGTCTAGGCCCGAAACGTCAGCTTTTGTGCTCCTGAGATGCTGCTTGGCCTGCTGTGTTCATCCAGCCTCACATTTTGTTGTCTTGGATTCTCCAGCATCTGCAGTTCCCATTATCTCTGAACATTTTTTTGTCTCGTGCTCATCAGAACTAGGTTGCAAGAAATCGACTTGAGAAAAGAGACACCATTTTGTATGACATCAGAAGAGGGTGCTGATTGGTTAGGGCTATCATTGACATGGAGATGCAGCAAGAAGAGTGAATTGTCAGTCGTAATTCTCAGACCAACAAGTAGAATCTGATTGGTCGGTGTGTTGCCATGGGGATGCAATAGAATTTGGCTGTCACCATTACCTAATTTTTGAGAAAAGGTGCAATGTACAGATTCCTTTTCTTCCTAAATAAAACAGGGGCCATCTGATTTGTGTTTGTAGCTTCTGCTCTTCTTGATCTTTAATCTCATGCATTTCTTTTACAGAGGATTTCTTCTTCACAGTCATTATTCGCTCCACAACATTATATGGAGAACCTTTAATCTGATGAATTTCCTTCCAGAAGATGGCTGCTCTTTTGAAACATGTATTTTCTTTTCTGGAACAGGCATGATATTCTTGATTGTGTCCTGAATCTGTACCAACTCAGTGTTAGTACCATGGAGCCTTATGTAGCCCAATTCAATCTACGTAAGCAAACATTTATTCGCAATCTGTGCTGACATATCTGTGCAAACATCTATGCAAACTTGTTACTTCAACTTGCAGACTTAGATTGAACATTTTTCGCTCACCCTCTGTGAGTGAACACAGCATGATCACATCCTGAGTTATACTGGTTGAGGATTGCCACTGACTTAACGCTGTCACTGGTGCGAGCAATATTTTCCTTGGCAGACAAGGAATTGAAATATTCCTGAAGAACTTGTGTTCTTTAATTGTTTTACAATCTGCTTTTACAATTTGTCTGTTGCTCTCTGAACTATTGCGCTTAAGCAATGAGCTTGAGTGTGTTTCATTCCTTTATCGCCCCTCTTTGTCTGTATTTTCGCACAGACTTTGTTGGTTTCTCCAGAGATGTTCGAACCATTTTCCAGTGCTGACAATCCTGTGCAATGGGAGATTTCATGATGAGTCATGGGATCCACGATCCCTTTTGCGAGCTCTGACCACCACACCACCAACTGGTTCTTAGCTACACACAGGGCAATGTTATGTGTCCCTGATATATCCTTTCCAGCAAATGTGTAAGGCTGTGACACTTATGTCTGTATCAAGTTAAAGTTAAGGACATACAGGATGATCAGAGGATTAGATAGGGTGGATAGTGAGTGCCTTTTTCCTTGGATGGTGGTGGCTAGCACGAGGGGACATAGGTTTAAATTGAAGGGTGATAGATGTAGGACAGATGTCAGAGGTAGATTCTTTACTCAGAGAGTAGTAAGGGCGTGGAATGCCCTGCCTGCAACAGTAATAGACTCGACAACTTTAAAGGCATTTAAATGGTCGTTGGATAAACATATGGATGATAACAGAATAGTGTAGATTAGATGGGTTTCAGATTGGTTTCACAGGTTGGTGCAACATTGAGGGCCGAAGGGCTTGTAATGTGCTGTAATGTTCTGTGTTCTATGTTCTAAATTAATGAGACATCCATTGACACAAACAAATCTGTCAAATTTGAGTTGGTTGGTCACAAGTTTCTGCAAGGAATATATTGGGGATCATTTCTAATGGGTGGCTATACAGTATTAACATCATAATACGGTGACAATGCATGTCAATAGGGTGGTCAAAAAGGCATATGGCATGCTTTCCTTCATTGGGCGGGGTATTGAGTACAAGAGTTGGCAGGTCATGTTGCAGTTGTATAGGACTTTGGTTCAGCCACATTTGGAGTACTGTGTGCAGTTCTGGTCGCCACATTACCAAAAGGATGTGGATGCTTTGGAGAGGGTGCAGAGGAGGTTCACCAAGATGTTACCTGGTATGGAGGCTGCTAGCTATGAACAGAGGTTGAGTAGATTAGGATTATTTTCATTAAAAAGACGGAGATTGAGGAGGGACCTGATTGAGGTCTACAAAATCATGAGGGGTATAGACAGGGTGGATAGCAAAAAGCTTTTTTCCAAGAGTGGGGGACTCAATTACTAGGGGTCATGAGTTCAAAGTGAGAGGAGGAAAGTTTAAGGGAGATATGCGTGGAAAGTTCTTTACACAGAGGGTGGTGGGTGCCTGGAACGCGTTGTCAGCGGAGGTGGTAGACGCAGACACGTTAGCATCTTTTAAGATATATTTGGACAGGCACATGGATAGGTAGGGAGCAAATGGACACAGACCCTTAGAAAATAGATGACAGGTTAGACAGAGGATCTTGATTGGCGCAGGCTTGGAGGGCCGAAGGGCCTGTTCCTGTGCTGTAGATTTCTTTGTTCTAATATGAGTAGACATCTGACTTTTGTTCCTTTGTAGTTGTGTCTTACTTCTACATATCTCCTGGAAGTCACCCAATGTTGTATAGATATAACATTCCTTTTTAGAACCTATGCACTACTTGTGCCTGTGAAGTGTCCTTGCTTCAAGTGCAGATGCTGATTCTTCATGCCTGCTTCTGACCTACTCTTTGTCTTAGCTCTGCAAATGCCTTTTTATATATTTTATAAACTAGATGGATTCTATTGATTTCTTGTGACAAGATGTCCTTTTTCTCTCAGAATTTCTTGTGATTATTCCCGGTTTCTGCTTCCAGCACAATTTGATAACTTCATCCAGAATCAAATCTTCTTCGGACTGTAATAAATCTGACAAAGGCTCATTAGTTGTTCTAGTTCTGTCTATTTTGAATTCTGATTTCAAATCTCCATAGTCGCAGTTTTCCACTAGCCTCCAGAGATCATTAATAAAATTACTTGTGGATTCCCTTGGACCTTGAACTCTTCAGTTAAATCTTGTACTTTCAAGAATTTTATTTATTCTCTCATCAAAGTACTTGTCAACTGCTTATATAAATTTATCAAAAGTATCGTTGTCTCTTTTATGACTTGATGAACCACAATGTCATCTGCTGTAGGCCCTATTGAATGCATTATGTATACAATTGTGTATATATTTGTTCAAGTATAATTTATTGAGTAGTTTGGAGCAGTTCTATATTATTTGACAACAAAATGTGAGGCTGGATGAACACAGCAGGCCAAGCAGCATCTCAGGAGCACAAAAGCTGACGTTTCGGGCCTAGACCCTTCATCAGAGAGCCTCTCTGATGAAGGGTCTAGGCCCGAAACGTCAGCTTTTGTGCTCGTGAGATGCTGCTTGGCCTGCTGTGTTCATCCAGCCTCACATTTTGTTGCCTTGGATTCTCCAGCATCTGCAGTTCCCATTATCTCTGATTCTATATTATTTGAACTGTTTTCTCCAAGTTATTTTCCTTCTCTCTATTTGGCATATCTCTGATATTAAATCTTTCGGGCGGTAATGTTTCTCCTGCCATTGCTTCCTAATGTGATTATTCATTCTACTTCAAAGCTTTTTAAAATCTACTTTACCTCATTGCTGTTTTGCTTTGTTTCCCAAGTAGATTTTTACTTCATTTTAAACATAGGAATTCTATTTTATTTTCTTTGTCTTCAAAGTTCATGAACTCCCTAATCTGGCAATGCTGTATCCCCATTTCTTGAATATTTTTCCACAATTTTGTTGTCAAAATGAAGGTTTCCTGCTTTCTATTGGAAAAATGATGATTTTTTGCTTTTCACAGTCAAATAATTAATGCCTGTCCTTTTCCACAAACTTCCCAAAAAAACTTAGATGCCTCAACAAATTCCTTCTTCCTGCACAATGATTAGAGCTCCAATACTCGTTTGATTCCTGGCTGAATCTCTAGTCAGGGCTGTTCCCACAGATTCACATTTCCTGACGGAGTCTAGCTGCCAGCTGTGACTAGTTTCTAGCTCACATTTGCTTCTATGATTCTCTTACCAGATCTGAATCAAAACATTTTATCGTTAACTGTTGTTTTCCCTTGTTAATCTTTCCACACATTTCCCTGCAAGCTGTCTGTGAGTGGTTCTCAATGCTATAAAGTTTTTGAAGCCATGAACTTCCATCGTTAATCCTGGATCCACCGGAGTTCTCACCATTGTTACCATAAGGCGTAGAACATAGGAGCAGATCAGGCCATTCACTCCATTGAGTCTGCACTGCCATTCAATAAAATCATGGCTGACCTGATAATCCTGAACTCCACTTTCCTGTCTCTCCCCAATAATCCTTGATTCCCTTACTGCTTAAAAATCTATTCTTGAATATACCTAGTGATCCCACTTTGACAGCCCTCTGTAGTAAAGAATTCCACAGATTCAGTCTCCTCTGAGAGAAGAAATTCCTCCTCACCTCTGCTTTAAATGTGCAATGCCTAATGTTGAGATGATGCCCTCTGCTCTGAGACTCTCCCACAACTGGACACAACCTTGCTTGCCTTCTGACATGTTTTCGTCTCATCAGCAAAACTGGCTAACGTATATTCACTTTCCTCATCCGAATCATTCATATTTTTTGCGAGTAATTGTGTCCCCAGCACTGATCCCTGTGCCATCCCACTGTTTACAGGCTGCCATCCTAAAAACACACTTCCTCATCCCAACTATTTGTCTTCTATTCATTAGCCAATCCTCTATCACAGCTAATGCATCACCCCGAGCACCATGAACTCTTATTAAGTAGACTAAAATCTTCTGAAAATTCAAGGATATTAGATCCACTGCTTCCCCTTTATCTATCCTACTTGTTGTCTCCTCAAAGAATTCTAGTAAATTTGACAGGCATGATTTTCACTTCATTAAGCCACATTGACTCTCCTTGAGTTGTATTAAGTATTTCTAAATGCCCTGCTATTACATCCTTAATAATGGACTCTAACATTTTCCCAATGAAAGATGTTGGGCTAACTGGCCTCTGGAAATCTGTTTTTGTCTCCTTCCATTTGTAAATAAAAGTGTTGCACTGGCAGTTTTCCAATCCTTTACGATTTTTCCAGAATTTAAAGATTCTTGGCATTAAGTAATAATTCCCACATTGCTGTATTGCTGCAATGCCAACCATTACAGTTTGTGGTTGGGATAGTTTACTGTCACCTCTTTACATAATACAGTCTAAGGGCCTCTTGGTTTCCAGTGATAGAGGAAAACCACTAGGGATATGTAGGGAGAAGATGCTCTTGTCTTAAACAAAAGGTAATATATTGTACAATTTCAATCAGGTACAAGATACATTAATAAGTCTGATATTGTTAATAAGTCTACTCAGAGACACAGGATATAGACTCACTTTATAAATTCCTGAACTATGCTGCCTGATGTGTAGCTTGCCATGGACAGGTTATTCAATGTTGATTTGCAATGTCTAGGTTATTACTTGTAACTTAAGATCTAGATGTGGGTAACATGGTATTGAAAGATCCAACAATCATTCCTTACAGTGCACTAATAAGTACAAATATTACATTCACAATCACTTTGTATTTGGGCTAGCATTCATTGGTAGTCCCTTGCAAACGAGGATGACTCTCTTCTACTCTCAGGGTGAGTCTGCAGGTAGCTGTACAGACCAACACAGCTACCAAAGTCTGTTACACTTGGGGGAGAAGGTGGTAGTGGGAAGGCGTGAGTGAGGTTCCTTTCATTATTTTTGCCTGGCTTCCGCCTTTTGGCCCAGCATTAAGTTATTTGTAGAAGAGTATTCTAACATCAGTACATCATACTTTGGGTGGCCCATGTTAAAACTAAGTCTGAGACTTAAATACGCACAAATGACATTCAACATAGAATGATGGTATCATGAGCTCCTAAGCACATCTCTTAAATGTAGATTGATAAATATTGTTTTTTGAAGGTATACTTACCCATTTTGACTGTGCCCACTCCTTGATAAAGCTTTCCAATTAGTTCCACTTGCTTGCTCTTCCCCCATATTATTTTACTTTTCAAGGGTGTATATAATTAGTTTTGAACATATTTTGCATTTTTTAGTAGCATAATTGAAATGCTAGTTTACCTTTCATGGAACAGATAGCTTTTTAAAATGGTTGCTCAGTGCCTGGAGTAGTACCTCACATGGGCCACATATTTTCACTGCCGACAATTAAGCAATTCAGATCAATACTTAATTGGTCAACACTGCACTTATTTTTAGTACAAATTTGCAATTAGGCCAGGCTTGTGAGGTTGGATGCAGCCAAAAAAGATATCAGCAGAACAAGATATGTTTCAACATGGTTTATAAAATGTGCAAACATAAGAGAGATCAGAACAAATAAAAACACAGCTAACAGTTTGAATAGCTCGAGTCAAGGTTATATACCTTTGAAAGAAGAGTTATATGCCACAGCTGGAATTTTATGTGCCAGTTGTCATATAACTAGAGGCTGGCTTAAAATCAGGACTATCATCGAAAATAAAACTCACCACTCCTTGCAACATAGCGAACAATTTGATCATATGTAATTCTATGGTTTATTCATCTTCATTTCACAATCATCCCACTTATTCAATTCACTTGGAGAAAGATTTTCACCATCAGGTAGCTGATTGAGAGAGCGCGCTAGTTAGTCACACATTCCTGCAGCAATATTTCCCCTCCTCTCCTCCCCTCCCTTTCCAATGGATTGATTTTGAGACAATTGCCTCATCTGTACTCACCAGGCGAGTTGCGGTGCGCCAAACACAGGCACCTATGCAATTCAAGAGAACGAAGTGTGAAGCTGGATGAACACAGCAGGCCAAGCAGCATCTCAGGAGCACAAAAGCTGATGTTTCGGGCCTAGACCCTTCATCCTCTCTCTGATGAAGGGTCTAGGCCTGAAATGTCAGCTTTTGTGCTCCTGAGATGCTGCTTGGCCTGCTGTGTTCATCCAGCTTCACACTTCATTATCTTGGATTCTCCAGCATCTGCAGTTCCCATTATCTCTGATCACCTATGCAATTCCATGGATTCACCAGTAGGTGAACTGGCCAGAAGTTCAAGAAGGCAAATTTTGAAGACAGAAATCACAGGTTGACAAGTGCGTTTCAAAGAACAGTACAGCACAGGAACAGGCCTTTCAAACCCCAAGTCTATGTTTTTACAGGGCCCAGAGGTGTTTTCATGCTTCTCCAGGATTCACAAAATTACCTCAAGACTTATCTTTATTAGGCCTTTTCTATATCATCATCCATGGCATTCCTTGATTACAATTAATCTTATCTAATACGTACATCAGAAAGCCTCAGACATATAAGGAGTCCATTGGCATATCTGCCAGGTAATTTGGAAACCTGGTGCTGTACCCCTTTGCAAATGTCACTGGCCATATCGCTGTTGTTAATAGAGTATTGAGGAGAACAATGTCAATTTGTGACCACCTACTAAGGCCAGATGAATGCATCCAGAATGAACTTCATTTCAGAGGGAGGAAGCATTTGCTGATTTGTCTGTGATTTGCTTTTATGCCAGTGTGAACATGTAACCTGGTATGCAGCTGTCAGTTCCTTCTTAACAATTTACAGAAGAATCATAGAAGTGTAATGGTACAGAAGGGAAGCCAGTTGGCCATCTCTGAGTTCCTTTCTCTATATATCCCTAAGTTTCAATAACCCAAATATCATGTATCATTCCTCCTGTGGGCAGAGCTCAATATCATGACATTTTTCTAAACTACCTCCTGTTTTTTAAATGTTGCTCTTCTTCATTGAAGGCCTGAATACATTGAAACTAGAGTGGAGACTAATGACTTACTTCTGGTGCTCAACCAGTTAAAATTTATAGCTGAGCATTCTTTTTTCCATGGTGACCACTGCATCTGAATCTTTGTCAATTTCATAATTAGCTAGTTCAATACAATTCATGGCATATGAGTTTTGCTTTTCTTTCTGAGGGACATAATGATGACTGTACTTTGGGTTCATTTCTCTTTTTGTTTTAAATCAAATTCACTTATTAGGCAATGAGCTAACAAACAGGATGGTGCAAATCGTTCTTGCTGGTCCCAAATTGCTGAGTAAATTGGATGAGGAAGATCAATTTTTAAGGTGCTTCAGGCTATATGCTCTATCCAATCAATACTCAAGGATTTGTGTTTATACCAACGATGCCATTTGGAAATAGACATATTAATAGAGATCTGTCTTTGTGGTGCCCACAGAATTTCAACTCCATTAAGCTTCTTTGCAACAGCAGCCTTCTAAATCTCCAGATCTGCCAGATGCTGACATGGAATGGCACAGTGGCTCAGTGGTTAGCACTGCTGCCTCACAGAGCTAGGGGCCTAGGTTCAATTCTAGCTCAGGCAACTGTCTGTATGGAGTTTGCATGTTCTCTCCATTGTCTGTGTAGGGTTCCTCTGGGTGCTGGTTTCCTACCACAGTCTAAAAGTGTGCGGATTAGGTGGGTTGGCTGTGCTAAAATGCCCATAGTGTCCAGCGATGTGCAGGCTTGGTGGATTAGTCATAAGAAAGGCTGGGCCTGGGTGGGATGTTCTTCAGAGGGTCAGTGTGGACTTGATGGGCTGAATGGCCTGTTTCCACACTCTAAGGATTCTATGAAATGTTGCTGGCAAACATAGTACTTATTGACCATACCAAACTGAAGAGATTACTAAGCCTACTACATTGGGGTGTTTAAGAGTCAACCATCTCAGTATAGAACTAGAGTTTTATACAGATACACCTGAGCAAAGATGGCAATGTTCTTTCCTGGAAAGACGTGGGTTAATTAGTTGGGCTTTAATGTTGGTCACATGGTTGCTGTCTTCTACTTTCAGATTTTAATAAATTGAACATCAAATTTGCAAAGTGCTGTGGTGGTATTTGAACACACCTAGAGTAAAGGCTGCTTAAAAGGCTATAACATTTTGCTTTCTGTCATCATCAGTACAAACCATAGAAAACTGTCTCCACCTTTAGCCCATCAGGCACACAATAAATTGGCTTCATGTGCTGGGAAGTTGAGCTGAGCATTTTAATATTAGATACAGAGTGTCAAAGAAAGTATCATAACATCTCAAGTCTTACCTGATGCACTCTATCTGATTTTAAATGTTGGGAGGTGGTTCTATCAATCAGCAGATCAATCCGCTCTCAGGTTGTCCCAAATAAGAAAGGTCTCTGCCCACATTGCTTTACTCTGGGCTGTTTTTTGCTCTTTATACGATAACATATTTCTTTCTTGCTTACTGGGATAACCTGCAAGAGTTGTGCAATGGATTTAAGCAATTAAACAAACACATACTCAATATGTGGAAACAATTCGTGATGTCTTTATTGATTTTCTCTGTTCTGCTCGTGGAAGTATGGCACATTTCTCCCATGATCCTCCTTTTGTCTATTTCAGAAGAATTGTATAATTGAATACAGGTTGACACATCAGGCCCAATGGACACAGTTGTTCGCTTGTGTACATATTTTTGCGGAGGATTGTGCTGTACATCAGAACTGCATTAGCAGATGTGCAATGAATTACCAGGGGGTACTGCATGTACAAAGTAGGCAGATCACTGTATCAATCAATGCATAATGTTCATACAATCATAGAATGCCTACAGTGTGGAAGCAGGCAATTCAGCCCATCGAGTCCACACTGACCTTCTGCAGAGCATCCCACCCAGATTCACCCCCATCCCATTCTTGTAACCATGCATTCCCCATGGCCAATCCACCTAACCTGTACATCTTTGGACTGTGGCAGGAAACTAGAGCACTGGGAGGGAACCCAAACAAACACGGGGAGAACGTGCAAAACCAGACTGTTGGCCAAGGGCTGGAATCGAATGTGGGTCCCTGGCAGCACTGTGAAGCAGCTGTGCTAACTGTTGTTTTGATCCCACAGTTTGGAGCACAACTCTCCCCTCTCTTATTCCTGCATCACTAAACATATGCCCATGATTGGCACCGTTTAAAGGGACCATTGACTACGCACGTCATTTGCTACCTGATTTCTTCAGGTTGTGCCATTGAGTCTACAAGTGACTGCTGATTTCCATAATCTCTTAAATTAGCAAAGATCTGTGCAACCAGCATTTAGGGACATTTTAGCTGATTTCAAGATTTCTCCAGTTACTGCCAAACATGGGTGCTTCAGCAAGCATTTGCTTGAATTTGAAGAAGGAATAAATGCCTGGCAGAGCAGAACGAGCTGCTGGAAGAGGGAGTAGGAGGAGAAGGGCTCCTCAATGGGGCCGTATCTGCCCAGGATGTTCACAGAGCAGTTCCTCTCCATGAACTGCAGCTAGAATCAACATTGCATGAAACATCTGTGCATCTGTAAAGATGTCCTCACCGGAATCTTCACCATTTGCAGCCACAAACTCGGAGAAGAGCAAAGAAAAACCGTATTGCCAGAGGCTGTGAGGGTGAACATGTCTTCCAGGTTGGAGTTGGAGATATTTGCTGCCCACTGTTGGCTAACTGTGTGTTATCCTCTTTGGCCAGAAAGAAGGCAGTGGAGTAAGGACACATGTCAGTAAATTTGCAGGTTTCTCTATGTTCCAAGGCTTCATTGATTGAATGCACATTCCTTTGCCACCTACATTTAAGCCACCAAGGCAAACAGATTTTTATGAGGATAGGATGGCAGGAGCTATCTGCTGTCATGTAGACTGACAAGTCAGTTTTTGATCCAGCATACAATAAAAACCCCCAGGTTGCCACATAAAATGTGATACAGCAGACTGAAACAATGCCTTTGCGATCTGGATCATTCTAGGGAGCTCTACTGAACTAGACACCAAGGGAGTCTGAATTCATAGTGACTTACCAAATGTCACACAGGCTTGCCATCATAAGAGGATAATCTGCCACAAGTTGAGGAATAGGGATATCAGGAGAGGGAAGATGAGAAGGGGGAGCAGCGTGAAGAGGAAGAGGCAGGGATGACAATACGTAGACAGCTTTTTCTCAGGCTGCTCACCTATTTGGAACCCAACCGAGTGCAGTATCAGTAAAAACAAGCCCAATTACTCATTTGGGAGATAGAAAAAAATGAGGAGATTGTAGATGGCCTTAGAGCATGAGCTCAAGCTTTCCTGGATTTAATGCAGACTCCAGCTGAGCTTTCTTTGTCAGCCTGTGTGGGAGTTGTCTGGATTGGCTGTGTTGCTGAGGAGGAATTTCTTCAGTCGGAGGTTGGTTAATCTGTAGAACTCTCTGCTACGGAAGGCAAGTCACTGAGGGTTTTTAAGACGGAGATAAATTGGTCTAGATTGGTAAAGGAATCAAGGGTTACAGGGAGAAGAGAGGAGAATGGGGCTGAGAAACATATCAGTCATCATTGAATGGCAAAGCAGACTGGAAAGGCTGAATGGCCCAATTCCATTCCTATATCTTATGGTTTTCTGGCTTGCTAATAGGCAGAAGCAATCACAGATCTGGGAAGTGTAGGAGAACAAATGTTGTCTCCCTGACAAAGGACACCAGGATCCTGCTCTTTGGAGTTCACTGCCACTCTCTCAGTTCTAGCAATCGCTTTGAGGACAGATTTGCCAACAGAACCACACTTACCTTCCCTCTGTTAATCAGATGCACACTCAGAGCTCAAGAATAGCAGACACTAGACCATCAGTGTTATGGCATGGGAGGAGTGATATTGGTTGCTTTACAATCAAAAGAGAAGTTTGAGAGTTATTCCTGACTATTGCAAGAACAATTGAATAATTTACATCCTTAACACCCCACATGCAAATCATTACATTCTGGAGATTTGTCTTTCATTTCATTAGTTTCTCTATGACCATGTTTTTATCTTACAATAAAGCTAATTAGGATGTGAGTTTGCTCGCTGAGCTGGAAGGTTAGTTTTCAGACGTTTCGTCACCATTCTAGGTAACATCATCAGTGAGCCTCTGACGAAGTGCTGGTGTTATGTCCCGCTTTCTATTTGAATAGAAATAGAAAGCGGGACATTATACCAGCGCTTCGTCGGAGGCTCACTGATGATGTTACCTAGAATGGTGACGAAACGTCTGAAAACTAACCTTCCAGCTCAGCGAGCAAACTCACATCCAGAACCTCAGCCTGAGCTACAAATCTTCTCAAAACTCGAAAGCTAATTAGCTTGTCATGTTGCTATAAATGCACTTTTGCTTCTCCCTCTGGTACTTTATCCTCATCCTCCTTTGTGAAGATTGATACAAAGTAGATATTTAATAAGCCTGTCATTTTCTGATTTCCAATAATTCTTACATCTTGTGATAGAGGGATGTACACTACACTTCACAAAACTCTTTCACTAAATGCATTTATAAAATGCTTGATATCGCTTGCAGGCTTTTCCTGAGAGCACTTATCATCTTATTTGTACCTCTTCCTGTTCTTTCCATCTGTTTCAGCCTCTGGGATCTTGTTCTTTGACTCTAGATAAACTTTGTCTTTTAGATTCTTGCTATATCTCACTTTGCTTGTTCACTTAAGTACTGTTTAAAATTACATATAGTTTTGTTTCACAAAATTCTTCTTTGAACATTTCCTATTATTCGTCTGTAGTTTAGCTGTTAATAGTTTTTCCCAGACTATTGTAGTCAATTAATATCTTATCTCTACAATGTCAATTTTGCCTGAATTTAACACCTTAGTTCCTGATTCTCTATCCTCAAAATTTACATCTATTATATCATATCATTGTTAATTAGAGGTTCCATTAATAGCAGAGTTTAAATATGTCTGAGACATCAATGTTAGGATCAGATTCTTTTGTTTTCTTACGGGTGTCAACCACACCTCAGTTGAGTCACTCTGATCTTTGACACAGAAGGCAGAGAGTTCAAGTTCCATTACAGAGGCCTAAGTATTTAACCCAGATTGACAGCTCAGTGCAGCACTGACAGTATTGAACTGTTGGAGCTTTTGTCTTCAAGGTCCCACTCCGTGAAAGTCCAAAGAGTTAAAATTCCAACTTATGTGGGGAGTTTCACAATTTACCCCCATCCATCCATTGGCCTATCTGCAGGCAGGGGACAAGTAACATAAGCGGCCAGGCCACTGACTTCCAACTAGCAGCTCAGGACTAAATTCAAGCAAAAGCAGGAGTGTGACAGCATTCTGGTCCACCAACATCCTGCCCAATTAAATTCACTTGCTGCCTCCGCATCCTGAAGTTTCTGCCTTACGTTTCAGCATCAAGTAATCCCGGCAATTTCTCACCAAGGTTCCCAACCCTGCCTCAACAATATGTCACAGCCCCAACCTCAGAACAGCTCCCCCTGTTGCATTAATCTGGCATCTCGGTTACATTTCTCATGGGGCCAATTTGACTGAGATCATCAATCGATGTTGAAATACAGACAGCTTATGCTTTGGGATCAGGATCAAGTTAACCCAGCCCAATAGTAGTCACAGAGTACTTCCATCCCATCAATCCAAGCAGGGCTTGACTCCCTGAGGCAGGGCTCTAGAGGTGAAAGGTCAATGTTCAACACCAAGACAATCCAACACATTCTTGGTTTCTAACCAGTTAACCATTCATATTCCGTATCAGGATGAAAACCCATCATGTTTGTCGATCTGGCACAGTCTTTAATGATTCTAGAAATTATTGTAAGGTCTGTATCCTCCCAGTCCAACAATTTTGATGGTCAGGTACAGATTGAGCTTATACAGGTTGAATTATGATCCATGAGGTTCTATAACCTTTCTCCACTGTAATGTAGTAACAACATCAGGCAACTAGATTGTCATTGCATGATTCCCATCTCTAACTGAGGGAACCCATGCAAAACGGCAAAGAAGGCAACTCAAGGGGTGGTATGAGAATCCAAGTAGGTTCAGAGTAAGTGAGCACTATGACAGTGATCTAAGAGCCAGAAATGCAGCCTGGTCCAGTCCAGGAGCTGGGTATGTGTCCCTGAACACACAGTGTCTTTGTCTGCAGCAAGACAATGATAGTTACTGGGGCAGCCTCTGTGGAACACTAAAATGCAGAAGTGACCTGTGTGAGTAGATCAATGTGTTGCTGTGAGAGTCCTTAAATACTAACACATATCAATGGTCGTGTGGCCCATGTAGGCTGGTACCCAGGGATCATACCCTAAGATGTTGGCCAATGCCAAGTCCAACATGGAGGTTGTTCAGAGAAAGCAGCAAATTGAACAGGTCAGGTACACATTCTGGTTTCCATGCTGGATTTTCTCATTGTCTAGCACATTTGCTAAGATAGGAAGCTGGACAGTAATGAAGCGAGCTGGGCCAACAATAACGCATTTAATAAGCAATAATCCCCATTCAATTGCCATCGTTGCTTGTGAAAAGAATTAAAGATGGTGCGAGTTGCTCCTGACATTAAGATGGACCTCACTGAACCTCCCATCTGATACTGCCACACATCTTGTCATAGCCCACATTGCTCAGACCCCTATAAGATTCTGCCCTATGTGCTTGACCCTCTCTCCAGAGACTGAATCTGAAACTTCCATGCAGAAGTACAGCACTATTAAAAGTACCATTTCTTGTGTCAGATATTAAACTCAGGTTCTGCTTATTCCAGCAAGTGTATCGAACAGATTTTGTTGCATTAGTTGAAGAAGACCAGGGGTGTTCTTGTGGTATTCTGGCTAATATTACTATATCATCCAATCATTAGAGCAGATTATTTGACCATTTATCTCGTTGTTTGTGTGCCCAATCCTCGAATTAAGCGGTTACCGTTTCCTACACTACAATTAGTGACTTCATATCAAAAGGATATTCTGAGGTTTATAAAGGTGCCAGGTAAATGTAAATCTTTCATCATTCTTCCCTAATGGATTTTGAGTCCAGCTTCAGCTCACTGCCTAGTTTGTCCCTCTCTAAACTGTAAGTGCTGTGAAGATTTTTCGGGTGTGTTGGACAATGTGAAAATGTTGAGAAATTGCTTCATGTTGCAACATATTGACTCAGTTGAGTTTGGACACACCTTTCATCTTGCAAACTGAAAAGATAATGAAAATTGGCAGGAATTCTATTGTTTGTGGTGATCAAGCCCAGAAAAGCAGGTTTGTCCAACACAAGATGGACATTTACCTTCAGGTCAATTTTTAATTGACATTTTGACAAGACCAAGCTATGCTGTAGAATGGTGAGTGTGTGACAGGACCTGGCACCATAGCTTAGTGAGACAATGTAGCTGATTGGTACAACTGATGGCTTTTACAGAATCACAGAATGAGACCATTCAACCATTAACCGTGTGCCAGCTCTTCAACCGAGCATCGTTGGCTGGTCCCAATCTTCTGCTTAACCCCCAAACACTTGCACACTATTTCTGTCCAAATAACCATACAATACTCTCTTGACTGCCCCTGTTGAACTTATCTACACCACATTTCCAGGCAGTGCATTCCACTGCCTTTTCACAAAAAAGATCTCACATCACCCTTGCTCCTCTTGTGTAGCAGTTTAAATCTATCCTCTCTCACTCTTTCTCCTTTAAAGCAGGAACAGCTTCTCCCAGAGATAATAGGAACTGCAGATGCTGGAGAATCCAAGATAATAAAGTGTGAAGCTGGATGAACACAGCAGGCCAAGCAGCATCTCAGGAGCACAAAAGCTGACGTTTCGGGCCTAGACCCTTCAACAGAGAGGGGGATGGGGTGAGGGTTCTGGAATAAATAGGGAGAGAGGGGGAGGCAGACCGAAGATGGAGAGAAAAGAAGATAGGTGGAGAGGAGAGTGTAGGTGGGGAGGTAGGGAGGGGATAGGTCAGTCCAGGGAAGATGGACAGGTCAAGGAGGTGGGATGAGGTTAGTAGGTAGGAAATGGAGGTGCGGCTTAGGGTGGGAGGAAGGGATGGGTGAGAGGAAGAACAGGTTAGGGAGGCAGACACAGGCTGGGCTGGTCCCACCCATCCTCCTGCAAAAATTCCATCCCCTATTCCCAATTCCTCCGCCTCTACCGCATCTGCTCCCAGGATGAGGCATTCCACTCCCGCACATCCCAGATGTCCAAGTTCTTCAAGGACCGCAACTTTCCCTCCACAGTGGTCGAGAACGCCCTTGACCGCGTCTCCTGCATTTCTCGCAACACATCCCTCACACCCCGCCCCCTGCCACAACCGCTCCAAGAGGATCCCCCTCTCACACACCATCCCACCAACCTCCAGATACAACACATCATCCTCCGACACTTCTGCCATCTACAATCCGACCCCACCACCCAAGACATTTTTCCATCCCCACCCTTGTCTGCTTTCCGGAGAGACCACTCTCTCCGTGACTCCCTTGTTCACTCCACACTGCCCTCCAACCCCACCACACCCAGCACCTTCCCCTGCAACCACAGGAAATGCTACACTTGCCCCCACACCTCCTCCCTCACCCCTATCCCAGGCCCCAAGATGACTTTCCATATTAAGCAGAGGTTCACCTGCACATCTGCCAATGTGGTATACTGTATCCATTGTACCCGGTGTGGCTTCCTCTACATTGGGGAAACCAAGCAGAGGCCTGGGGACCGCTTTGCAGAACACCTCCGCTCAGTTCGCAATAAACAACTGCACCTCCCAGTCGCGAACCATTTCAACTCCCCCTCCCATTCTTTAGATGACATGTCCATCATGGGCCTCCTGCAGTGCCACAATGATGCCACGCGAAGATTGCAGGAACAGCAACTCATATTCCGCTTGGGAACCCTGCAGCCCAATGGTATCAATGTGGACTTCACCAGCTTCAAAATCTCCCCTTCCCCCACCGCATCCCAAAACCAGCCCAGTTCGTCCCCTCCCCCCACTGCACCACACAACCAGCCCAGCTCTTCCCCTCCACCCACTGCATCCCAAAACCAGTCCAGCCTGTCTCTGCCTCCCTAACCTGTTCTTCCTCTCACCCATCCCTTCCTCCCACCCCAAGCCGCACCTCCATCTCCTACCTACTAACCTCATCCCACCTCCTTGACCTGTTCGTCTTCCCTGGACTGACCTATCCCCTGCCTACCTCCCCACCTATACTGTCCTCTCCAACTATCTTCTCTCCATCTTCGGTCTGCCTCCCCCTCTCTCCCTATTTATTCCAGTTCCCTCACCCCATCCCCCTCTCTGATGAAGGGTCTAGGCCCGAAACGTCAGCTTTTGAGCTCCTGAGATGCTGCTGGGCCTGCTGTGTTCATCCAGCTTCTCACTTTATTAACAGCTTCTCCCAATCTGCCTGATCCAGCCTATTCGTGATATTCTCAAATCTCCTCTCAGCCTTCTTCACTGAAGGAAAACAGTCCCAATTTCTTCAATTTATCTTCCTAATCAAACTTTCTCCTTCCTCCTTCAGTGCCATCATATTTGTGCCATACAAATGCCAGGCAATGAACATCGCCAGTAAGAGACAATCTAACCCTACCCCTTGACATTCAGTGGTGTTACCATCATCAAATCTCACTATCAATATCCTGGGGGTAACCATTGACCTAAAAACTCAACTGGATTCACCACATAAATGCAATGGCTACAAGAGCAAGTTAGAGGCTAGGAATACCGCAGCAAGGAACTCGCCTCCTGACTCCCTAAAGTCGGTCCATCATCTACAAAGCGCAAGTCAGGAGTGTGATGGAATACTCCCACTTGTCTGGAGGGGTGCAATTCCAATAGCAGTCAAGAAGTTTGACACCATCCAAGACAAAGTAACCCATTTGATTGGCATCACATCCACTCCCTCCACCACCGATGCTCAATACCGCAGTGTGTGATATCTACAAAGTGCACTGCCTAAATTCAGTAAACACCTTTAGCACCTTCCAAACCCATGACCACTTCCATCGAGAACGACAGAGGCAGCAGATACATGGGAACACCCTCACCTGCAAGTTGCCGTGCAAGCCACTCACCTTCCTAACTTGGAAATATAGTGCCATTCCTTCACTGTTGCTGGATCAAAATCTTGGAATTCCCTCCCTAATAGTATTGTGGATCAATCCCAGCGTTTCAAGGAGGCAGCTCACAACCACCTTCTCAAGGGGCAACACTAAGTTGAATTGAATTAGTTTTATTGTCACAATAAATGCTGGCCCAGCCAGTTGCACACAAATTCCTTGAATGAATAAAAAAAATTATTGTAAGTCGACTCTGCACTCTCTACAATGCATTCACATCATTCCTATAATGCGGTGCTCATTACCGTACACAATATTCCAACTGAGGTTTAACAAATGTCTTGTACATTTTCAAAATCGCCTCTTGCTTTTGTACTCTACACCCCTATTAATAAAGCCAAGGACACTGTATTACCCTGTATCTCTGTTTTACTCAATTAATCAGGGCTAGTTCAAGTGGAATGTATTCTTGACATTATGAGCTTCAGCAACGTCACACATAGCATCGAGCAGTTCTAAAATAATCAGCAGTGTTGACATCAGGATGTCTCTATAAATGTCAATACAGACAGGACTAGTACGTCTTGGTGATCACAATTAAAAGCTCATATTCCCCACCACCTGAAAAGTCAGATCACAGACAGCATGCCCAGAGCCATTTGATGCTGCTTTGAACATGAATTAGCTGGAGGTAGAAATTCCAACACTCTGATTAATCTGTAATTCCAGCAAGATCCATGGCAGCAGTGGTTAGGAGTTGTCCTTGAAGCAGTCCCTAGATTCAAAGTCCAGGAACAAGTAAGTACAGGAGGTCTCACAGCTGGGAGGGGAGGCCTGGAGAGATGGGGTTGACGGTCTTAATAGAAAGGTGGGGATTGGTGGGGGGGAGTGGGAGCGCTGTAGGGATGTAAGCTATGTGGAGGGAGGGGGCTGTCAAAAGCGCCCTTTTTGGGGGCCATCAATTTCCTTTCTGAGATCCGATTACCTCCTGGCAGGCTCAGAAATAAGACAAGGAGGGAAGCTTAAGAAGCTAGGGAGTCCCTTGCGCTCACTTGTTCTGTGTAAAGTTACAGATAATGAGGTAGAGGATGTTGGGAAGGCCGCCTGGGCAATTTTATGGGCTCCTCCCTTTCCACCCCATCTCAACCCCCTGCATCTGTAAAACCACCAGCAAAGAATCATAAAACTCTGTCCCATCCTGAAAGAGGTTTGCTGTTTCTCTATCACCCATGGGTGCTAATGGCTGGAATTCTCAGCTGTGTCAGATCCAGTTGTTACCCTTGATGGCCAGTGCAGGTGCACAATGCTCTGGGATATCCACTCTCATCAAGTTCTGGCCTCTAGAGTATTCCTGGTTTTAGTCGTCCCACCACTACTGGCTGTTCCTTTAGGAGCCTGGACCCCTCTCTGGAATTCACTCCCTAAATGTCTCCATTCCTCCACCTATCTTTCCTTCTTTTAGATTCTTCTTAAAATTTGCTCCTGAACCCAAACGTATATCTTCTGACCGAATATCTCCTCATGTGGCTCAGTGTTGTATTTTGTGAAGAAAGAAGTTTGAGCAGTAAGGTGTCAAAGGAGGTACATCATTACAAATGAAGCTGTTCTTGTTGGATGAAGGTTTCAGCAGCAATAATGAATTGAGGTGATGAGGTGAGTTGCATCAAAAACAGCTGCCCATTGGTCTCGACTTCAGCTCCTCCTAATTTTCAACTGGTCATGTGGTTTGCCATAGGACATCCAATCAGAACAGTACATCTACCACAGCTGTTTATTCATTGTTTACTCTGGCCAGTTCTGCTAAAGAAATAAAGTCCTTACATTTATACAGTGCTTTTCGACATCCTAAATGTCCACTAGTGCCTCACAGTTATTGGCAGACTTTTCGAAAAGTGGTCATTCTTGTAACGCTGGAAATGCTACAGCCAATTTGCTCACAGAAATACCTCATTAGCAACAATTTGTGATCATGACCAGGAAAATGGGTTCAGTCCCGTTAGTTAGGTGACAAAAATTGGTTAGGATACTGGGGAGAACTTCCTGCTCTTTTTGAAAGGAATACCAAAGTATGCTTGCACCCAACTGAGAGAAAACACGTGGTTTAATATCTGATCTAAAAGGTATCACTTCCTTCAGTGCTATACAAGCTTAAGTTCAACCCAGATGGAACGATGTTAACAGCAGGACCAAGCTTGATACTTGTAGCTAATTTATAGTCCAATTTACAACAGCATACACTGCAGTGATGGGAGAAACATTGACTTCACCAGTAGTACATCAAACAAGGCTTGTGGTTTTGAGCTGCTACTGCAGCGTTTTTGTTTTGTGATGCCTTAGTTAAAGTGATAGAGTGCTTCCTCACTGGACAGCCTGCAGAATAACTGCACCACGAAAATATTGGGCAGTGCAGGCCGTGGAGTTTCAAACTACAAAGGGATTTCTTGGTTCCTTCGCTATGGCAGGGTAAATTTGCTGCTTGGTTGCTCTCTCCTCTCATTTTTCATTGAGGCAGGCTAACAATTTGCTTAGAGATAGTCTGGAGTCTGAGATAACAAAGTGTGGAGCTGGATGAGCACAGCAGGCCAGGCAGCATCAGAGGAGCAGGAAAGCTGATGTTTCGGGTCAGAACCCATCTTTAGAAATGGGCAGAGGAAGGTGACTCTGAAATAAATAGAGAGGGGAGTCGCGGTGATAGCAGGTAGATAGTGGAGCAGATAGGTGGGAGAGAAGACGGACAGATCAAGGAGGTGGGGATGGAGCTAGTAAAGGTGAGTGTAGGTAGGTAGTGGTGAGGATTGGTGAGTGAGGTGAGAGGAGCGGATAGATGGGAGAGAAGACGGACAGGTCAATGAGGTAGGGATGGGGGGTGCCGATCTTGGGATGAGGTCCGGGGTGGGGAGATTTTGAAGGTAGTAAAGTCCACATTGAGACCATTGGGTTGTAGGCTTCCAAGGCAGAATGTGAGGCGCTGTTCCTTCAGTTTCCGGCTGGCATCGTTGTTTATTGCCTGTATAAAAGGCAACTTTTCTCAGCATTGAGGATATCTGCAGACTAATGAAAAGATTTCAGAAGTTATCACACACCCAGTTGGAAATCTGTCCACATACAGATTTGTTTTTACATGAGACAGTTTCTGTCCTGGCTCTAGGACCTCCAAGTCACATATTAAATACACAGAATACATGTTCCATCACTCAGCCACTTATGCAACCACACTGTGGGAATACCTACACCACGTGGCCTACAATTCAAGGCAAAGAGTCACAATACTTTCTGTAGGGGGCCAGGGCACCATGTTAGTCTGGTCAGTGACACACTGCAGCTCCAGAGTTGTGTTCATCTTCTGTGACAGTGAGAGATTGGGAACATCATTACATAACCATTTATCCCAATCTGGATGTTAATCACAGGCTAGCTCTTGGATTAAGTAACAGAATTCATGGATTTTGAGTCAGGATTCTGAATTCAACTGAACCATTAAAAGGTCGGAATTAGTTACTTTTCTAGCGGGACATGCTGTCCTACACAACATCAATTCAAAGCCATCATTCTCTCTCCACAAACTCGAATTAAGAGTAGCTTCCAATACTGCTGTAAAGTCATCATTGTGTTGTAATAAAACAAATTGCAAAAAGAAATTCACAAGGCTGGATCAATGTCTGGTGTGATTAACAAACACTATTTTCTGTTATCAGCATAGACTCTAAAAACATTATGCAACTCAAAGATTTTCCCAATCGGCTGCCTAACACACATGGCCTTTGCACCATATTTTAAACCAAAATGTGGAATAATTAACTATGGACATTTATGCGCTTTGTATTCCATCAAGCTACTTTTCGGAATCTGTGCAAGAGACCTCTTGTACATGCAATGTACCCTAACGTTAAAAAAAACACATTTAATCTGGAATGTCCAGCTTTTTTACCCTTTGCAGGCTTTGAAACTGTGCAATTTACTGTACTGTGGTTCATTCTGGACCCCACGTTGCAAAAGAAATGTGGAGGCAATGGAAAGGGCAAAAGAAAGATTTAAAAGAATAGAGCCAAAGTTGTGAGCATACAACTATCAAGATCTACACAAAAGATTTTTCTCAAGAAAAGAAATGACCCGAGGCTCAACCTAATGAGTAATGAAAAGGTTTGATGGGATAGTTGTGGAGAAGATTTCCCATTTGTTGGGGGCGGCAGTTGTTGTAAGCAGTAGCTAACAATCCAAATAAGGAATGCAGAAGAAAGGTCTTTACCTAGGGAATGGTGGAATTGCAAAACCTGCTGCCACAAGAAATAGTGGGAATAAGTAGCATAGACACATTTAAGGGGAAGCTACATGTGAGGGGGAAAAGGAACAGAGAAGTATGCTGAAATTGGCGAAGAGGGGAGGAAGGAGGCTTACATGGAATGTAATTACTGGAGTAGATCATTTGGAATGAATAGCCTTTTTCTGAGCTGTGCATTCTACGTAATTATATTTCATTTAAAAAAGCCACTGGAGAGGTTATCAGCCCAATTTGCCTGAGCTAGTACAAAATCTCTCTAGGGGGCTATCAGCTGCTGAAGATTCATTTTCCTATTGTTTTCATTGTTGGCCTGTACCTGTCACACTCAGCATCCAGTGAGTCCATGCCTTTGATAGAATGATCAATGTAGTAAAATATTTATGCACCCCATAAATTAACCTAATTAGGGTGCATGGAGAAATCTACAAATGAACCTATTGTCTCACTCCTACACAAACTATCACAAAGGAGAATTATGTATCTTATCTGTCCACTGTTTCATTGGAGATTAAGCACTGCCTGAAATCTTACATGTGATACATTTCATC
Source organism: Stegostoma tigrinum (assembly GCF_030684315.1). Lineage (NCBI taxonomy): Eukaryota > Metazoa > Chordata > Chondrichthyes > Orectolobiformes > Stegostomatidae > Stegostoma > Stegostoma tigrinum. Next base: position 13,942,799 of record NC_081356.1, read on the forward strand.
ATTAGCTGGAAAGCTAACTGAGGATTTCCCATGAAATATTTTCATGTTCAGTGGAGATGAGGTTAATGTAAGTATTTTAATTGTAGGGATTAGTTATTCTTGTTTTTTTTTCCCAAGATGTTTGCCCTTGTATTTGGAATTGTCCATACTGTATGTTCAGAAGTCCAGAGTGCTGGTGGTCCAGTATTTTAGTTTCAGGGAACTCAGTTCTTGAATTTTATTGTTGTTGGATTTCGGTTCTTGCTCAGCTTATGACAGCTTTAATTTTATAGGTGTTTGATTAACCCATCTATGTCGACACAGAATACACATTACCCGTCTCGTGTGCCAAATCCATGTCAAAGTACAGATCAGGTAATCTTTGTCTCAATGAGCTCTGATAAGGCCCACAGTCCACCCATTTCAAAACCGTTGATTGTCAATACTGAGACTGCAAGAAAGAGTTGGACTGTTCTTCCCATCAGTAGGAGGCATGCTTACCAGATGCCAGTTTAGCTTTATTCTGAAAGTGAATGAAAGGTCTGAGACAGTCTCTGTGATACCTCTGATAATAAGTTACGATGACAGCTTTATTTAATAGTGAAAACTACCCCTTTGATCTTGCTTAGCTGCAACTCAGACTTCAAAGAAGCAAAGGTGTTAGGTTTCCTTAGTGAATATCTGCTTTTCTAGACATCCATGAGTTGGGTTTATTGCAACACTTACAAATATCTAACCTGAGTAAAATGCCGTGCCAGGTGGATCTTTAGCCAAACAATGAATCCAAGAGCAATGAATTTCAAAACAATATTTTGAAATCTATTTCTTTTGGGTCGTATAACCCGGCTTGTACAGGCTGTTACTCATGGAAGTTTACAACATAAAAATCCATCTATTCAAACTCAGGTCTTTACTTAAAAAATGCAACACAATTCCCACTGACTTCCACCAACTTCCTTCACTAGAAATATTTATCAAATGTCCTTTTAAATGTTCTAAAATCATCTTTATCTCAACTGCTCGCAAGTGGCAAATGATTTCTTGCTGCAACAGCCCTGCGAATAATTTCCCTAAATCTCACGCCTCGCTAATTTGGTGGCAATTTTAACCCTCATTGCTCTCTCTTGCAACCAGAGTAAATAACCTGTCTGAATAATCTTAAACAGTCACAATATATGAAGTCAGCATGGTTCCCCATCTTTGAGAATCTGTGCAATGCACTCTCTATGGCTTGAATATCCACCCTGTAATATCACCGCTGTTGAATTGGTCTGGTTCTGCACAACAGCGACGAAGGGTCTAAATTAATACACTCCATTATTGTTAGAAGGGCATTAGTGATCATGGCACTGTCAGGGGAAATCTGGAGGTGGATGGTTGAATTACAAGAGTTACCTTGTCGACCCTGGTTTTTGTGCTCCTCCTCCTCTTGACCCACAAGCAAAGGTATCAAAACATTCACTTTATCCTCCTTTATCCTCCTCTGACTTGTGCAGCCTTGGCTATTTCCAAAAAGAGTGAACCTAACCATCAAACCTTGATGTGCATTACTGCAATCTGAGTAGCCATATAAATATTGAGACTACAAGAGCAAGTCATAGATTGGGATCAGAGATGATGGGAACTGCAGATGCTGGAGAATCCAAGATAACAAAGTGTGAAGCTGGATGAACACAGCAGGCCAAGCAGCATCTCAGGAGCACAAAAGCTGACATTGGGAGTTCTGCAGCAACTGGAAAGCTAACTGAAGATTCCCGTGAAATGAGGTTAATGTAAGTCTCTTCACACGTCAGGCAGAAGTCGGCAGTGTGATGAAATTCTCTCCGCTCGCCTGGAAGATTGCTGCTCCAAAAGCACTCCAGATGCTCATCACTAATCAGAGTAATACAGCCTGCTTGTTTGGCCGACTATCCCTCAGCTTAAACATTCACCCTGCCCTCTCCCGTTGTGCATAGTGACAGCCATGCGTAGCACTTAGAATGTGTACTGCTGTAATTCACCAAGTCTCCAGCCACAAAGTGGCAGCCTTCCTGTTTGTAAGGCATGAGCTTGTACTATTGGGACCAACTCAGTGTTAAAAATCCTTTGATGTAGCTCAGGAGGAGTTCCACTCTGTTTCATTTGCTCCAAAGTAAGACATTGATGCAGAAGATGCACAATTTATTTGTCTCGGGGTCTTCTTCTTGGCCAATGAGCTTTTTGTTTCTGTTAATCTCTTCCAATGCCCTTCCAAACAGTCCTCCCCAGCCATCAGTGACTCACTTCCAGTTGTCAGTATCAAGTCAACATCTTCATGTCAGTTGCAAGTGCAGACAGGAGATCACTTTTCAGCCAGTTCAGCAGACAAAGGTCATCAGGTATATGGCCATCATCCATCTGATGAACATTGCCAAGTCAGTCCAGACTTTATTGACTTAGCCATGAGTGTGTGCTGATGGAATTAATACAGTCCAGGATCTCTGAATTAGGGGCTTTACCTTACTGAAAGGTGCAGGAAGTGTGTTTAATATAGTGAAAGGACAACTCTTCAGCCTTTTTTCCTGCTTGCCATATGTTGCCAATGGGCTGATGTATATGTGACGCCATAGCCCCCATGGTCCTTTTTATTTAATTCATTCATTGACCAGGTTGCATTTATCGCCCATCTTTAATTCAGGCAGTTCAGATTCAAATACATTGCTATGGGCTTAGAGTCGCATGTAGGCCAGACCAGGTAGGACAGCGGTTTTCTTCCCCTAAAGGACATTAGTGAACCAGATGGGCTTTTCCAACAATGGGTTAATGGTCATTATTGGATTCTTAATTCCAGTTATTTACTGAATTCACATTCAACCATCTGCCATGGTAGGATTTGAACCCAGGTACCCGGAACGTTATCCAGGTCTCTGGATTAACCGTCCAGTGATAATACCACTAGGCCCTTGACTCCCCATGTTCCTGCTAAAGACCAAAACCTGTCCAGGTGAAGAATGGTTAGATTTCTGCCCCTCAGGAACACAAGGTTCTGGGCTGACTCTTACATTTTTTGGCTAAGTTCAAGTTGTGTTGAGATTTTGGTGGATTTGTCACCACAGGGCCTAGCAAGTCCTCTCATTGTATCTTACCAAGCTTGCCTCAATAACTGCCTGCCACAGTCCTATAGTATCTCTCCTGACAAATTTCTGTGCCATTTTACCACACGCTATTCCTTAAATAGATTGCCACTCAGCAAATATGCAGGAATTGACCAGCATCCCTTGCGCCCATGCAATCTTGAAAAACCCTTTACGTACCCAAACAAGTACTGTCAGTCTGGACCCCTGCCCTGCATGGTTTCTGGCATTTTCCACAGACATGGCAGATGGAGGAAGTCAATCTGGCACTTTGTAGGCAGGGTCTTGGAGGTCCTGCTGGATGCGATGCCAATATAAGATTCCCTCTTCTCCAGGAGAAGCAGTGGAGGCCACAACACCAGCCATGCCCCCAGGATAAAGGAGTCATACTTGGTGATTGGACGCTGACTTCTCTCATCCAAGTCATTAATGTATATTGTAAACAACTGTGGTCAGGAGCACTGACTCCTGTGGAATTCCACTAGTTACAGGTTGCCATTCTAAAAATGACTCATTTATCCCAACTCTAACCAGAAATTGAACTGCACTAGCCTTTAAATACAGTGGCTCCAAGACCAGGATAGAGGCTAGGAATCCTGTAGCAAGTAACTCACCTTCCCCAAAGTCTGTTCACAGAACAGGGGTGCAATGCAATACTCTCCAATTGCCTGTTTTAATACAGCTCCAATAATACTCAAGAAGCTTGACACCATCCAGGACAAAGCAGCCCACATGTTTGGCACCATATCAACAAATGTCTGCTCCCTCCACTACTGAGTTTCAATAGCAATATTTGGAATATTTACAAAATGCACTGCAGAAATTCACCAATGATCCTTAGATAGCACCTTACAAACCTGTGACTCCTTCCATCTAGAAGGATAAGGGCAGCAGATACATGGGAACAACCCAACGTGCAAGTTCCCCTCTAAGTGCCTTACCTTCCTGACTTCGAAATGTATCACCATTCCTTCAGTGCCGTTAAGACAAAATCTTGGAACTTCCTCCTGAACAAAATTGTGGATTTACCTATAGTACATGGGCTACAGTGGTTCAAGAATGCAGCTCAGCACCCTCTTCTCAAAGACAACTTGGGTAATAAATGCTGAGAAATAAATACTGTTCCAGCCAGTGATGCCCATATCCCACAAACAAAGAAGAAAGAAAAATAATAAGCCTCTATCTTTTTGGTATTTTTTAAAATATACTTAAAGAAGTGCTTACTGTCCATTTTTAGTTTACATGCCAGTTTGTCCTTATAACTTAATTCCTCTCTCTACTTTTTTTTGGGTCATCTTTAATTGGCTTTCAAAACTTTCCCAGTCCTCTGGCTTACCACAAATCTCTTTTCCACACTGCATGTTTTTCTTACAATTTGTTACTATCTTGAACTTCCTTGGTTAATCATTAGCAGTTTATCCCCTTCTTAAGATCCTTCTTTCTCACTGCAGTATAACTTTGCTGTGAGGCATGAACAATTTTTGATTTATTTACCATTTATTTCGAGAGGACTAGAATATAAAAACAGGATATAAAAGCAGGGATGTACTTCTGAGGCTTTATACAGCTTTGGTCAGACCACATTTAGAGTATTGTGGTCAATTTTGGGCCCCATTCCTCAGGAAAGATGTACTGGCCCTGGAGTAGATCCAGAGGAGGTTAACAAGAATGATCCCAGGAATGAAAGGTTGAACATATGAAGAACTTTTGAGGATTCTGGATCTATATTTGATGGTGTTTAGAAGGATGAGAAGGATCTAATTGAAACTGACAGAATACTGAATGGCCGGGCTAGAGTGGACGTTGGGAAGATGTTTCCATTGGCAGGAGAGACTGAGACCCAAAGGTGTAGCCTTAGAGTAAAGGGAAAACCTTTTAGAACAGAAATAAGGAAAAGCTTGTTTAGCCAGAGAGTGGTTAATCTATGGGATTCACTGCCACAGAAGGCTGTGGAGGCCAGGTCACTGAGTACATTTAAGATGGAGGTGGATAGGTTCTTGATTGTTAAGGGGATTGAGGGTTATAGAGAGAAAGTGGGAAAATTGGGTTAAGAAACTTATCAACCATGATCGAATAGTGGATCAGACCCGAAGGGCTGAATGGCCTAATTTCTGCTCCTAAGTCTTATGGTCTAACATATTGCTGTAGGTAACTGTCCTGATTATGCTCTATCAATTCTTCATCATCACGATCTTTTCCAATTTTTACAATCTAAGAGGAGGTTAAAGTCAATCATGATTACCATTCTGCCTTCTTTTTTACATGCCCTTGTTATCTTCTGTTTTATTCCCTGTCATACTGAACAGCTACTGTTAGGGGTCCTACAGACTGCTCCCTCTAGCATCTTCCTCCTTTTCTTATTTCTTAACTACCCCCATATAGATTCTGCACAATCCAATCCTAGATCATTTCTTGTGATTATTCTGATGCCATCTCATACTAACAAAGTTGTCCCACCAAACAATTCTTCTTTTTCTGCTCAGCTAGTGATGTTCACAATTCAAAAGAAGTCTCATCAAGACAGGAGGGAGATAGAGGGCAGGAAACTTTGGACAATCTTGCTAAGGAAATGTCAAACTCCACTATTACAGAAATAGTATCAGGATTTTTTAAAAGAAATCATAATACAATCAGGCAGAGTCAACATGGCCGTGCAAATGGGAAATTGTGCTTAACCAGTTTATTAGAGGTGTTTGAGGATGTAAAGAGTAGGGTGAACAAAGGAGGGTGACTCGATCTAGTATATTTGGATATCCAAAACACTTTTGATAAAGTGCCTCTTAAAAGGATACTTAACAAGTCAAAAGATTATGGTGCTGGGTGATACATTAACATTGGTAGAGGATTGACTAACTGCCATGAAATAGCATTGGATTTAGTGAGTTAATCGATGAACTATAACAATGCATTTATGACAGGGATCAGCCTCAAGTATTTAGGACTTGGAATGCAATATCTCACTAAACTCAAAAGAGGAAACTAAGGGTTGCTAAAGCAGTTTAAAAATCTTTCCACCTCTGATTGCCTGGAGGCTGCCATCAACTCAACTCTCCTCCTCCTGGTAAGGATCTTTCTTTTCTGCTTTCCCTTTCTTTGGTTGTAAAAGATCAAATCAGTAATAAGCAGGAATTATCTCAACAAGTGGCTGGAGAAGTGAGTTAGCTTAAGTCATTTGATTTCTTGGAACAGCTGTCTTTAGCTCACTGTTCCAAATGACTTTCTGACCATTTCTTTTAAAAAGTATTGAAAACCAGAAACCCATTGAATTAGAATCGAAGTTCTCAAAAATATTATTTTATAAGCTTTCATCACAAATAGAAAAGCAGAATATTACTTAAATGGAGAGAGATCACAGAAGATTACAATACAGAGAGATTTTAGTCTCCTTGTGAGTAAAGAACAAAAAATTAATATAGCATGTAATTCAGAAGACAAATGGAACGTTGGCCTTTATTTGTATAAATATATGGAATTCCATGGGGCATTGGTAATACCACGCTTAGATTGTTGTGTATAGTTTTGGTCTCTTTACTTAGGAAGGGATATAATTGTATTGGAAATGGTTCAGAGGACAATCACCATGTTGATTCTTGGGACAAAGTGATTATCTATAGATGAAACATTGATTAGGTCCACTCTGCACATCGAGGAGATTAAAAGAATGAAATGTAATTTTATTGATGCATATAAAATTTGGAAAGAGGTGTAAATGGTGAGAGGATAGTTCCTCTTGTGAAGGAATCCTAAGGAGAGGCCAACTAGGCTTTCCCCCCGGAGTGTGGGAAGCTGAGCAGTGACCTTAAAAAGGTTTATAAGATCATGAGGAGTATGGATGGGCTGATAACAAGGTCCTTTTCTCAAGGTTTGGGAGTCTAAAACTGGAACGCATAGGTTTTATGCAACAGGGAAAAGATTTATAAGGGACCTGAGGGGCATCTTCTTTATGCAGAGAGTGGTGCGAGTATGGAACAAGCTGTCAGAGGAAGTGGTGGAGGTGAGTACAATTACAACAGTGAAAAGGTATTTGGATGGGTACATGATTAGGAAGGATTTAAAAGGATATAGGTCAAATGCTGGCAAATGGGACCAGATCAGTTTAGGATATCTGGTCGGTGCGGATGAGTTGGACTGGAGAGACTGTTTCTGTGCTGTAAAACTCTGTGACTAAGACTAGAAGCTTGGCTGTCCCATTCAGACTAATCTGACTCTCCTTTTCACACCCCAATCTCATTGTACCTCCTCCAATCCAATCCACTCTCCTGCTAAGTATCCACATCCTTTAATATCCCAGCAAATTCCATTGTCCTCTTCACTCTTCATGCCCTTTGCTGCCCCACTCAACCTAAGATCATAAGAGAATCGAAGAACAGTAGTGGGAGTAGGGTGTGGGATTCTTAAAGCCTACTCCTCCATTCCCGGCATTCATCATTGATTTTACAACTCATAAAATCACTCCACCTTCCTCTCCTACCCCCATAAGCCTTCATTCTCTTTGTGGCCAACAGTTTATCAACTTGAATATCCATGATGATTGAGCTCTCTGGGTTAGAGCTGTACTAGATAGTTGACACTTTTTTTTATTCATTCATGGGATGAGGACATTACTGGCTAGGCCAGCATTTATTGCACATGCCTAATTGCCCAGACGCTATTTAAATGTCAGCCATATTGCTGTGGGTCTGGTGTCACATGTAGATCAGAGCAGGTAAGGATGGAAGTTTCCTTCCTTAAAAGATGTTAATGAACCAATAGGTTTTTTTTCCATTAATAATTAACAATGGCTTCATGGCCATCATTAGGCTCTTAATTCCAGATACTTATTGAATTCAAATTCAACTATCTGCCATGGCAGGATTCAAGCCATGGTCCCCAAGACATTACCAGGGTCCCTAGATTAATTGTCCGGCAATAATGCCACTTGGCCATCGCCTCCAGGAACTACAGCATCTAATTTTAAACTTTTCAGTTATGGGAGACAATGGGGAGAATTCTACAAGGAGGAAATTGGGCTCCAATGTCAGGGTCAAAAGCAGGTCCCACGATGTGATGGCAGCTGGGTTCTGAGGAGGGGTCACCAGACCCGAAACATTAACTCTAACTTTTTTTCTTCACAGATGCTGCCAGACGAGCCTTTCCAGCCACTTTGGTTTTTGGTTTGTGGTGCCAGCCGAACGTGGCTGTGCACTAGTTTTGGGACTGGCATTTTCTGACTGACTGCCACAGGACCCAGTGCCTCATTGAGGATGGTAGATCAGAAGGACAGTAGTTTTCTGGACCCAACAGCCTATGGGGAGGGGTGGGCACCACAATGGAGTGGAAAAGACCCAAAGCGTAAGAGAGATATGTTGAAAGAAAAGTATTTTAGGTCATAGGGCTAGCCCTCTGGGGTTGCAGGTGCTGCCTTTCCTGTCCTTGGTCCCATCCTTGAGCTGCAGAATCTGAACCCCAGACTGCTGCTGGGAGCTGCCAAACACATTTATAACCAGGCCATCAAGGTTTAAAATGAGGCAAGGTGTGAATCCTCCTGTTTTTGTCTCTATCTCTCTCCACTTCCTCTTAATTTCTCTCTATCACTTTCTGTCACCCTTTTCCTTTTTCTCTCATTTATTTTCTGTGACCATTTCTCCACTTCTCCCTCTCTTTACGCCTCACATTTACCTTGGTCTTTCTGTCTCCCCTGAACTGCTCCATCGCCTCCTTTCAGTCTCATCGCCTGTCTATCAGTAGTGCTCTCTTTGTGTTAATGACAATGACACTGCTAGAATAAGCCATTTGTTGTAGAATTGCAAACTTTTCACAGAGTCTAAGCTGGAGTCACCTTTCAATCAACGAAAGGAGAGAGCAGTAATTGTATGTTAGAAAGTAACCTACCACCAGAGGGATAATAAAATGTGAGGCTGGATGAACACAGCAGGCCAAGCAGCATCTCAGGAGCACAAAACCTGACGTTTCGGGCCTAGACCCTTCATCAGAGAGGGGGATGGGGGGAGGGAACTGGAATAAATAGGGAGAGAGGGGGAGGCGGACCGAAGATGGAGAGTAAAGAAGATAGGTGGAGAGAGTGTAGGTGGGGAGGTAGGGAGGGGATAGGTCAGTCCAGGGAAGACGGACAGGTCAAGGAGGTGGGATGAGGTTAGTAGGTAGCGGGGGGTGCGGCTTGGGGTGGGAGGAAGGGATGGGTGAGAGGAAGAACCGGTTAGGGAGGCAGAGACAGGTTGGACTGGTTTTGGGATGCAGTGGGTGGGGGGGAAGAGCTGGGCTGGTTGTGTGGTGCAGTGGGGGGAGGGGATGAACTGGGCTGGTTTAGGGATGCAGTAGGGGAAGGGGAGATTTTGAAACTGGTGAAGTCCACATTGATACCATATGGCTGCAGGGTTCCCAGGCGGAATATGAGTTGCTGTTCCTGCAACCTTCGGGTGGCATCATTGTGGCAGTGCAGGAGGCCCATGATGGACATGTCATCAAGAGAATGGGAGGGGGAGTGGAAATGGTTTGCGACTGGGAGGTGCAGTTGTTTGTTGCGAACTGAGCGGAGGTGTTCTGCAAAGCGGTCCCCAAGCCTCCGCTTGGTTTCCCCAATGTAGAGGAAGCCGCACCGGGTACAGTGGATGCAGTATACCACATTGGCAGATGTGCAGGTGAACCTCTGCTTGATGTGGAATGTCATCTTGGGGCCTGGGATGGGGGTGAGGGAGGAGGTGTGGGGACAAGTGTAGCATTTCCTGCGGTTGCAGGGGAAGGTGCCGGGTGTGGTGGGGTTGGAGGGCAGTGTGGAGCGAACAAGGCATAGAGCAGTTTTTCCGCCGTCTTCGCCTCCATGCCTACTTCTTCAACCGGGAACCCAACCCTCCTTCCACTGACCCCTTCACCCGCTTCCAACACAAGTCCTCCTCCTGGACACCACCCCCAGGCCTCCTACCCTCCCTCGACCTCTTCATCTCCAACTGCCGTCGAGACATCAACCGCCTCAACCTCTCCACCCCTCTCACCCACTCCAACCTCTCCCCCGCAGAACGGGCAGCCCTCCGCTCCAACCCCAACCTCACCATCAAACCCGCAGACAAGGGTGGCGCAGTGGTAGTATGGCGCACTGACCTCTACATCGCTGAGGCCAGACGCCAACTCTCCGACACCACCTCCTACCGCCTCCTCGATCATGACCCCACACCCGAGCACCAAACCATCATCTCCAAGACCATTCACGACCTCATCACCTCAGGGGACCTCCCACCCACAGCCTCCAACCTCATTGTTCCCCAACCCCGCACGGCCCGTTTCTATCTCCTTCCCAAAATCCACAAACCTGCCTGCCCTGGTCGACCCATCGTCTCAGCCTGCTCCTGCCCCACCGAACTCATCTCCACCTATCTGGACTCCATTTTCTCCCCTTTGGTCCAGGAACTCCCCACCTACGTCCGTGACACCACCCACGCCCTCCACCTCCTCCAGGACTTCCAATTCCCTGGCCCCCAACACCTCATATTCACCATGGACGTCCAGTCCCTGTACACCTGCATTCCGCATGGAGATGGCCTCAAGGCCCTCCGCTTCTTCCTGTCCCGCAGGCCCGACCAGTCCCCCTCCACCGACACTCTCATCCGCCTAGCTGAACTCGTCCTCACACTCAACAACTTCTCTTTTGACTCCTCCCACTTCCTACAGACTAAGGGGGTGGCCATGAGCACCCGCATGGGCCCCAGCTATGCCTGCCTCTTTGTAGGTTACGTGGAACAGTCCCTCTTCCGCACCTACACAGGCCCCAAACCCCACCTCTTCCTCCGGTACATTGATGACTGTATCGGCGCCGCCTCTTGCTCCCCAGTGGAGCTCGAACAGTTCATCTACTTCACCAACACCTTCCACCCCAACCTTCAGTTCACCTGGGCCATCTCCAGCACATCCCTCACCTTCCTGGACCTCTCAGTCTCCATCTCAGGCAACCAGCTTGTAACTGATGTCCATTTCAAGCCCACCGACTCCCACAGCTACCTAGAATACACCTCCTCCCACCCACCCTCCTGCAAAAATTCCATCCCCTATTCCCAATTCCTCCGCCTCCGCCACATCTGCTCCCACGATAAGACATTCCACTCCCGCACATCCCAGATGTCCAAGTTCTTTAAGGACCGCAACTTTCCCCCCACGGTGATCGAGAACACCCTTGACCGCGTCTCCCGCATTTCCCGCGACACATTCCTCACACCCCGCCCCCGCCACAACCGCCCCAAGAGGATCCCCCTCGTTCTCACACACCACCCTACCAACCTCCGGATACAACGCATTATCCTCCGACACTTCCGCCATTTACAATCCGACCCCACCACCCAAGACATTTTTCCATCCCCTCCCCTGTCTGCTTTCCGGAGAGACCACTCTCTCCGTGACTCCCTTGTTCGCTCCACACTGCCCTCCAACCCCACCACACCCGGCACCTTCCCCTGCAACCGCAGGAAATGCTACACCTGTCCCCACACCTCCTCCCTCACCCCCATCCCAGGCCCCAAGATGACATTCCACATCAAGCAGAGGTTCACCTGCACATCTGCCAATGTGGTATACTGCATCCACTGTACCCGGTGCGGCTTCCTCTACATTGGGGAAACCAAGCGGAGGCTTGGGGACCGCTTTGCAGAACACCTCCGCTCAGTTCGCAACAAACAACTGCACCTCCCAGTCGCAAACCATTTCCACTCCCCCTCCCATTCTCTTGATGACATGTCCATCATGGGCCTCCTGCACTGCCACAATGATGCCACCCGAAGGTTGCAGGAACAGCAACTCATATTCCGCCTGGGAACCCTGCAGCCATATGGTATCAATGTGGACTTCACCAGTTTCAAAATCTCCCCTTCCCCTACTGCATCCCTAAACCAGCCCAGTTCATCCCCTCCCCCCACTGCACCACACAACCAGCCCAGCTCTTCCCCCCCACCCACTGCATCCCAAAACCAGTCCAACCTGTCTCTGCCTCCCTAACCGGTTCTTCCTCTCACCCATCCCTTCCTCCCACCCCAAGCCGCACCCCCCGCTACCTACTAACCTCATCCCACCTCCTTGACCTGTCCGTCTTCCCTGGACTGACCTATCCCCTCCCTACCTCCCCACCTACACTCTCTCCACCTATCTTCTTTACTCTCCATCTTCGGTCCGCCTCCCCCTCTCTCCCTATTTATTCCAGTTCCCTCCCCCCATCCCCCTCTCTGGTGAAGGGTCTAGGCCCGAAACGTCAGCTTTTGTGCTCCTGGGATGCTGCTTGGCCTGCTGTGTTCATCCAGCCTCACATTTTATTATCTTGGAATCTCCAGCATCTGCAGTTCCCATTATCTCTCTCTCTACCACCAGAGGGAGTCCACAACAGCCTTCCCAGTCAAATACCCCTAACCCACGAAATGTGGAGAGTTTGAGATTGGGATGCATTAGAGCAATCACATGTTTGGTCATTTACAGCACAAGTACAAAGGGATATGTATAACTGATTGCATTGATTATTCTTCATTTTTCTTTGTTGCCAATAATTACAACTTGTATTGATAGAGCGTCACATTGGCTCAGTGTAAACACTCTGACCACTAGGTCATGGGTTCATAATCCCACCCTAATGTTTTAAGTCCATTATCCTTCTTGATAATGAAGAACTGAGATGTTAAAGTAAGGCTCATCCAGATCGATGGAACAGACAATCTACTTCTATAAAAAAAATTGTGTTCTGGCCAATATTTGAAGTAAGGCCTCCATATTTCTGCTTTCCTGATAGCGGGAGGGTAGTGGAAGTGAGTTTAATTTGAGAGTCACTACATTCTCAGGCAAGCGAAAAAGTAGGACCTTTATGGTAACCTTAGCCAGTGTGGGAACTGAACCTGTGATCGCTGGCATTACAGAGACATACAACATGGAAACAGACCCTACAGTCCAAGTAGACCACACTTGATTGTATTACCAAACTAAACTAGTCCTACTTGCCTGTATTTGACCCACATCCCTTCAAATGTTTCCTATTCATGTACTTATCTTTTACATTTTAAATTATCTTCTAAAATATCTTTTAAATGTTGTAACTGTACCTGCATCCACCACTTTCTCTGGAAATTCATTCCACCCATAAACCACTCTCTACACCAAAAAGTTGACCTCATGTCCTTTTTAAATCTTTCTCCTCTCACTTTAAAATATGCCCCCTATTTCTGAACCCCCATAACCTTAGGATAAGGACCTTTGCTGTGCCCCTCATAACTTTACAAACCTCTGTAAGGTCACCCCTCAACTTCCTACACTCCAGTGGAAAAAGACCAGCTTATCCAACCTACTTTATAACTCGTCCTCCATTCCTGGCAGCATCCTGGTAACTCTTTTCTTGGTTTAATAACTCAACATTACAAGTTTGGCAGCCAGCTAACTAAGCTAACCCCCCACCCCAGCCAATAGTGATCTCTGAACAAACTTTACCGGATGCAGGATCTTGCTGTGTGCAAACTGCTGCCCCTTTTCTCTTACATTACAGTAATTGAAAAATACTTAATTGTTTGGGAAATGCTTTAGTAATCCTGAGGCTAGATGAAAGGTGCAATATGAATGATACTGTATATTTTTCTTTGAGAATGACGTAAACAAAGCAAATGCTGGAATGTACAACAAGCCAGTTATCCTCTTAAAGAAATCAAACCCAAATTAAATTTGGGTGAGTGCTGGGCCACTCAATGTGAAGGCGAAACTATTGCAATCTACCAGCAGCGACATTAATCTCTCTGTTCCTTCTCATAATGCTAAATGTCCTGCTCTGTATTTCTGGAATTTACTGCATTGATATGGTGACCTGAAACTGCCCAAGGGTGTTGCAAAGTAGTTGACAAAAAAAAATGACAAAACGATTTGGGGAACGTGTGGCATTGGGTAAGAGTTGTTTGAGGTAAAATGGTGATATCAATTCTCTCTTCTCTTACGGGGCGTAACTAGTGATTACTGATAGACAATATACCACTGCGTATCTATGAGTAAGTCACTGTTCTTAGATAACAGGAAGGTTTTTTGCATGATGGCAACAAGTATAACTACATTTTTTTTAGTCATACTTACTAGGACTTCTGGGAGCTGTTGCAGAGATATCTGCTCCCTCCAATAGCTAATGTCGAACTCTGGAATCCACCCAAGGACTGTGTGTGACGTCAGTAGAAAGGCTGGACCAATGTAACATGATCATTAAACACATCAGAATCATTATCTGAGATGACACCTCCCTCCTCCCCTGTGATTTTCTCACTATGCTAATTCATCGTACAATAGTTGTATCATGTATATAACTATATTTACCTCTATGCCATCTTGCCCTGAGTCTCTGACTTTTCAAATGCTGGTGATTTGAAGGTTACACACTTTTTGTAGGAGCATTCTCTTCTGTTTTGGATGAACAGTAGGTCTTTACCTGAAGACTGTTGACACCGGTTCTGGTCCTCGTCATAGCCTGGATTTTTAGAAAGGCTTATTGCGAAAAATAACCTCCAAAGTCCACAGTGCCCTTTCAACTCCTCTTTTGGGGAAAGCACTCATTTCCACAAAATTTAAAAGAAATCCACTTTTCAACAATTATTTAAAACTTAAGAAACAATAAATATAAATTGCCTTCATAACTACCATATGGATCTTCATAAAGTGGTAACTCTCCCAAATTGTACTCGCTTGAAAAGTTTTCCTTTCTTCTGGGTCTTCTGGATTGCTTCACTGCCAGTTCAGGCGGCACAGTGGCTCAGCGGTTAGCACTGCTACCTCACAACACCAGGGACCCAGGTCCACTTCCAGCCTCAAGCAACTGCCTGTTTGGAGTTCACACTTTCTCCCTGAGTCTGTGTGTGTTTCCTTCAGGTGCTCTAGTTTCTTCCCCCAGTCCAAAGATGTGCCTGTTAGTTGGATTGGCCTTGGGAAATGCCAGGTTATAGAGTAGGCGTGTGGGTCTGGTGGGATATTCTTTGGAGGACTGGTGTGCAGTTGATGGGCTAAATGGCCTGCTTCCACACTGTTGGGATTCTATAATCTATCCATATTGTATTTTCCAGATGATCACTCCTGGTAAGTTATCATTATTTGGCCACCTTTACCATTATATGGTTGTACTGTTTATATGGATCACTGTCACTAATCCTCTTTTGTTTGCTGCTACTACCAGATCGTGGGCAATGTTCTCCAATTCACTCTGATTCCAAAGGGGATACACCAAACTGTTAAGCTCCTGCTAGAGGAGGGATGAACCTGCTCCCCTTCTTATTCATGCACTCTCTCATTTGGTCACAACATAATTTACTTTGAAAGGATCCCTTCCCTGGTCAGTATCTTTCTCCCTGAGTCAAACAAACGTATGCTTTAAAAGGAGACATGTTAACCAAGTTTTCTTCAATGAACATAAAGGCTGAGCTTATTAATCACAAGATGAGCATAATACCAAAAGAATTAGGAACAGGAAAAGGCAATTTAGCTTCTCAAGCCCACCCTGCCATTCAGTAGGATCGTGGCTGATCCAACACAGCTCATGTCCAGTCTTCCTCCGTTTCCCAATAACCCGTGATTCCCCAACTGATCAAGAATCTATCTATCTCAGACAGACAAATATACACAAGGTGTCTGCCCCACAGCTCTCTTTGGGGTTCGTAAGACTCATAATCTTCTGAGAAAAAAAATCCCTCCTCCTCTCAGTCTTAAATTGCTACCCTCTATTCTGAGACTGTGCTCCCTGGTCCTAAACTCTCCCATGAAGGTAACCATCCTCTCAACATTTAAACAGTCATGGCCCTTAAGAATTCTGTACCTTGCAATGAGAACACCTTCCATTCTTCTAAATTCTGCTGAGCAGAGTTCTAACCTGTTTATCGGTTGCTCATAAATCAAACCCTCCATACCGGAATCATACCAATGCATTTTCTCTGAACTGCCCCCAATGAAATGATGTTTTTTGAAACAAGGAGACCAAAACTGGTCACAGCACTGCAGATATGGCCTCGCCAGCAACTTGTTTGAAGAATTAGTTCACAAAACACCTACACACAGATTAAAAATAAGTGGTGGGCTCAAAAAGATAAAATTGTAAGAAGAGGTAGATGGATTAGTTTTGGAACTGTTTTGTGAAGAGTATGTATTTGAATGTTATGGCCATTGCAGTGGAAGTTACCAGTAACATTGGTGTTGGGAGGTTTGGTTTTGTAGGCTGATTGGCTTTCCTTTGTCCTGATTCCTCTAATTAAATTGGCTTGCAGCACTCAGTATGAGACAGGGTCTCCCTTTTGTTGCCCTGCTACATAGGGCTAACTAGAGGATAGTTCTTTAACTGTGATCTACACCACATACTAATTCTTGAACAAGAGGGTTCAGTTCCACTAGTTCACTTCAGCAGAGTGGAGACTGGCTATTTAACCACTGCCCATGTGTATTTCTCAAAGGGGAAAACACAAAAGTATCGGAATTTTTGGACATGATCTGCAGAGGGTGACCTGCAGTTGAGCAAGGAGCTGTCAGGCTCTCATTGCCCTTGTGTACCTGAGAGATCTCAGTTCAGTTTGTTTGAAGTCTCTTTCACAGCTTTAGGTGTTACATATGCAACCTGTGATTTGCACAGAACTTTAACAGACATCATCAAACTTAAATCTGCATTTTCTTTTCCACAGCAGTCTTCCTTTTGAAAGCAACACGTTTTGGAATTAAGGGTAAAAATGTTTATAAACACATTGGGGTCTGATTCATAGTCATAATACATTCCTCAATATTGGGAATATCTAATAATTGTTGCATACTCCATAATAGTGTATCTATAAAAGAGGTACTGTTCTTAGATAACAAGGAGGTTGTACTGCGCGATAGAAATAAGTACAAGCACATACGGTCAGGGATAAGATCTGGCCAATGCATGGGCTCTGTCTAAAAGCTAAAGTGGAAATCTCGCAGGAATATTCCTCCACTCCAGCCACAGTGCGTGTGATACAGCAAAATGGCTGGAGCTATTGTAACATGAAACTAACCCCTTCAGGGCCATTACTTTATACAACATTCAGCACTCTTATTTTAACAAACAAGACTACAGTAGTTTCACCATACAAATAATGAATTATTCAAAAGAATGGTGTCACTGTAGCAACTTTCCAACAACAGTGACATTAATAAAGTGTAAATTCAGAGGATGCACAGCAGGTCAGTAAAGCCAATCAGTGGGTTAGTCGTGGATTTGCTGCTCAGATAAAAAATGACGAACTAACTAAACATTTTCATAGGGCCACATAAAATGAGAAAAGACGCTAGAAGTAAACATCAATATTTACGTGACTGTGAGGAGATGAGAGCATTGTGATATTTTCAATACAGTGTAGAGCTGGAGGAAACAGCAGGTCAGGCAGCATCAGAGGAGCAGTAGAGCCAACATTTTTAGCCTAGACCCTTTCGATGAAGGTCCTGACGGTGGGTCTTGGCCCGAAATATCGATTCTCTTGCTCCTCTGATGCTGCCTGGCCTGTTGTGTTCCTTTAGCTCCACACTGTATTGACTCTGACCCGAGCATCTGCAGTTCTTGCTGCTAATATTGTCACCCCAGCAACCCAGAGAGCCAGGGGTCCTGAGTTTTGATCACTGCCTCAGCTGGCGCAAGAACTTAAATGTTTAAAAAATGATTCTGGAATTAGAATTGTGGTGAATGGCAACAATATCAGTTGTTGTAAAAACCCATGTGGTTTACTAATGTCCTTTAGGAAGGAAATCTGCTGGTTTGGCTGGTGTATGATTCCAAAACCTAAGCAATGTGATTGAGTTTTTAATGCTCTCTGAAATGGTCTAACAAGCTACTCATTTGAATTAAAAATACTTAAAAATAATCACAAAAGGATGAAACCAAATATTGACATAGCATCAATATAGGCACCAAAAACACTCAGCCCTGTCGACGCTGCAGCATCCTCCTTACTAACAAGTGGGGGCTATTGCCAAAGTTGGGAGGGCTGTCTCAATGGGGTGGCACGGTGACTCAGTGGTTAGCAGTGCTGCCTCACAGCGCCAGGGACCTGGGTTCGATTCCACCCTCAGGTGACAATGTGGAGCTTGCACATTCTCCCTGTGTCTGCCTGGGTTTCCTCTGGAGGCCCCAGTTTCCTCCCACAGCCCAAAGATGTGCAGGTTAGGGTGAATTGGCCATGCTAAATTGCCCGTAGTGTTCAGGGATGTGTAGCTTAGGTGGGTTATAGGGGGATGGGTCTGACTGAGATGCTCCAAGGATCGGTGTGGACTTGTTGGGCTAAAGGGCCTGTTTACACACTGTAGGGATTCTATGATTAAAAAAAACTAGTCAAGCAATAGCCTGACATACTTATACTTACAAACTTTATAGATTGCACACTGTGTCCCAAATAGCACCATCACAATCCCCGGGTGTGTCCTATGTACCGCAAAGGTGAAGGTCTGAGGTTTATACTCAGGAGGGAGTTGCCTTGGGAATCCTTAACATTGAGTCCAGACTCCATAAAGTTTTACAGCAAACGGTTGAACATGAGTGAGAAAATGCCCTCCCTCAGCTGATGAATCAGTGCTCCTCCATGTTGAACACTTCTTGGAGGAAGCACTGAGTAAGAGTGTGAATGTATCCTGGTTTGCGGTCTTCACTGTCCACCAGCAAGAGAGGCTCAGCAGCAGCACTACTGACTGAGCTTTCTTTCCTATTCATCTGTAGGATGTGGGTGTCGCTGGCCGGCCAGCATTTCTTGCCCATCTCTAGTTGCCCTTGAGAAGGTGGTGGTGAGCCGCCATCGTGAACCGCTGCAGTCCTCCTACTGTGGGTTGACCCACAATGCTATTAGAGAGGGAATTCCAGGATTTTGACCCAGTGACAGTGAAGGAACGGTGACATATTTCCAAGTCAGAATGGTGAGTGGCTTGGAGGGGAACTTGGAGGTGGTGGTGTTCTTATATGTGTGATGCCCTTGTCCTTCTAGATGGAAGTGGTTATGGGTTTGGAAGGTGCTGTCTGGGGATGTTTGGTGAATTTCTGCAGTGCATCTTGGAGATAGTACGCACTGCTGCTACTGAGCATCAGTGGTGGAAGGAGTGAATGTTTGTGAATGTGGTGCCAATCAAGTGGGCTGCTTTAACCTGGATGGTGTCAAGCTTCTTGAGTGTTGTTGGGGCTGCACTCATCCAGGCAAGTGGGGAGTATTCCAGCCCACTCCTGGCTTGTGCCTTGTAGATGGCAGTCAGGCTTTGAGGAGTCAGGAGGTGAGTCAATCGCCGCAGTATTCCAAGGTGATCTAGTCCTAAAGAATGTTGCTGCTAGACTGGGTCTGCAGCTGGAGGTGAGAGAACCAAAAACCCCATCTTTACCAATCTGTCTGCCTCAGCTGTGTCTGTCCACGGCAGTATCGGTAAGAGAGACAAATGCGCAGTCCTAGCAGAGACAAAATCTCATCTTCACCTGAGCCTAGTCTCCATTGCGTTATAATTGTTAAATAGATTTTAAACAATCTAACTGCTCAAGATTGGGCAACTATGAGGCACAATGGACCATCAGAAGCCATAGACCTGTCCATCAGCACAATCTGCAATTCAAGGCCTGATATATCCCCCACTCCACCATTACCATCAAGCCAGGGGATTAACCCTGGTTCAATGGAGAGTGCAGGAGGGCATGCCAGGGGCAGCACAGGATATACCTGAAATGAGGCGTCAACCTGGTGAAGCTGTAACCCAGGACTACTTGTGTGGCAAAAAACAGCATAAGATGCAAGTGATAGACAGAGCAATTCCACAAATCGGAAAGGAGGTGTGAGGTAGAATGAGAGCAAGTGGTGCTTTAAATATTTGGAAGAATGGAATTTGGCAGGAAAATGTTTATCCAGAACATAGCCAGTCATTTACATTCTTTATACAGCTCTATTTACTACTGGGCCCCAGTGAACGAAGGCGCCTGTCTGACTCCAAATTGTGGGTTGTGGCACTTATATAGTTGGTGAACAAATTCTAATTAGTGTTTAACTAATGTCAATGATAACAAATCCACAAACATTTTGCAGAATGAAATAGTTTCCAAATGGCTAAAGGTTGTTTTCCTCATTGGACTGGATAGATTCCGGCAGTTGTCTGGCTACTGGAACCTAATTATCTTTGGGAGTGTGGATGGATTTATCACGAAGGGGAACAGGATTTGAATTGGAATCAAAGGGTGGATGGTGAGTACAGAGGGTGTTTATTCTCTACTGTCAGCCATGCTCTGAGTTTAACCTGTCTTGTTCCAGGTTGTACTATCTGAGGACCAAGTGTACCTCAAGCCAAATACAAGTTGCCTAAAGTCCAAATTCCCCATGTGTGTCTCAATTGTCCCCATGGAGCTCTGTTGTGAGTATGTAACTGCAATTTAAAAAGTTAATTCATTATGAACATAGGTTCAGTTGACAAAAGAGAATCTTTCAGTTTTACTGTACTTTTTATGTCTTCTGAGCATCCTAAAACATTTCATAGTTTATGAGATACTTTTGTTAGTCAGCTTGACTATAGTTTCTAGTTTGATGCCAAATGCATGAGCAGATAGTCAGGCTGACCATCCAGTGTTATACAGGGAATACTGGTGTTAGAGGTGACATATTCCAGATTTAAAAGCATAGCATCATTGGCCAAAATATTCTAACTGCAGTCTAATCAACATTTTAAACTTTAATGCTTTTGATCATGTTCTTAATTTGAGTTGCTACTTTAAATGATTTGCTTATTCATATTCCAAATCACCTTGTTCATGTACCCAACCCAGACTGGCATGTTCGAAGTAATATGCAGTTCCTTTTTTCTTTCTTGCCAGAATGTAGTACTTGACATCATGTTCAAATTATTTTTTGATTAAAAAATCTGAATGATTAATGTAAATAGTGAGCAGTAGTGGTTTGAGCACAGATCCATGCGGAACATCACTTCCTACCTTCTGTCTTTTTGAATAATAAACCCATGCTCCGGTTTCTGTATCAAAGCCAGGTTACAAACTGTTCTGCCATTTGCCACCTGATTCCATATTCTCTAACCTCATTCATTAGTCTATCCTCTATTGTTTTATCAAAGGCTTTTTGAAGCTCTAAATAAATTTCATCTTACAAATTACTACATTACCCAAGACAGCTGTCTCAACTGCCTCTTCAAAAACTTGAAAGAAATCAGCCAGGGTAGATTTTTCTGTTTGTTGACTACAATATTTATGTTCACCACATAAGTGGTCTTCCGCTAGGAATTGTTCAGAGTTCAATTTTTACCAATCACTGATGTTAAGTGGATAGGTTCAGTGCCCTGGACCTGTTTACTCTCTGCTTTAATAATCACAGAATTGTTGCAGCACAGATGAAGTCCTTTCAGCCTATAGTGTGTACACTAGCTCTCTGAATGATCATTCACTTCATGCCATTCTCCCACCTTATCCATAGGACTCTGCCTTTCTTCTTAATCAACTCACTGTGTAGTTATGATGTTAGCTATATGCCTGGCTTCCAGCACTATACTTTTCTCCCCTCCCACCCGCCAGTATATGACTGAAATATGTGGCAATGTCTCTGCCACTTATCCACTAGATTCTTTTTAAATTGTGGATATAATTTAGTGAGACCACAGATGTTTTCTTTTTGGGTTTGATGAGTTCATTTAATATCTCATCTCTTTTAACTTGAAATGCAGTGATCTTATTTTGATTCTCACTTTCTGATGCTACGTTCACCAGTCCTGTTTCCCTGGTAAATGCTGAATCAAGGTCATTATATGTTTTTTCTGTCCATTCTCTCTTATTAATTGTGACACAGCCTTGTCATGAAGTGGCCACTTCCCCATTGTGACTTCCTTTTGATTAAACTATAGGGCTGTAAAATGCTGTTGGATATCATGACTTGTCAATTTTGGAGCCTATTTAACCAATCAGCACACTGTCACACAAGGAAGAGGGCTCTCCATCCTCTTCCTGCAATGAATTCAATACCTTTCCATGACCTTCTCCAACAGGATAGTGCCAAATGCTGAAACCTCCATTGCAGAAATGATGGTAAACTGAGGGACTGAGCTCTCTCCTTCACACTGTGGGCCATCTTTTCCTGCATAGGACAGAGAGTGAGCTAAGTGAATACTGCCCTCCAGAAGTTGCTTTAAAAGATGCTTCATTCATCAGCACTGCCAGCTACTCAATAGCACAAGGACCTTGACCCTTCCTGACAAGTCAGTGATTTCCCAGGGTATATAGTTCTCTCATGGTCAAGAGCACCAGCCACCTTTAGGATGCTTAATGCTTTATCTGCTAATGGCTATAGAACTGTCCCCTGCGTATTGTGATGCTCTCACCATGCCAGAAGGTAATTAAACCTTCTCCAGCATTGGAACCCTTCCAGATCCTTCCTGACTGCACTGCAGCCTGTGTACACCATCAGGTCTGTTTAATTTGTCCAGGGAATATGACCTTTTATTGCCACCTTCTAGGAACAATGTGCCTCACCTTTCGTGAAAAGTCTCCACTAGAAGGGGTTTGCTAAATCTGTAAGCAGCCCTGCCTGAGCTGACTGGCCTCAGTCTCCTCCCCCGTTGACTGCTGCTTTCCATGGAGTTACCAGGCAGCAGTCACAGTAAGGCAACATCATGCCTTTAAATTGGACCCTGGCTCATTCCTGTGGCTTCTGTCACCAGTTGGGGCAGCAAGCCTACCCTCCACTCAATTAGGATCAATGTTGGGCAAAAATCAGAATCTGTGACTGCTTCCCTCGGAGCAAAACACAAAACTGGCCTGACGTTGAGGCCGTGACTTCAAATGGAACATCCTGCTGCTTGGTTCCTTGCAATCTCCTGTCAATCATTAACAGTGCAGGGACAAGTGAGCTCACTTCCCCAGAAAGGGGACAATACACAGCCATATTTACAAACTAGAACACTCACCAAGGAGCCTTAACAAATCCCTGGGTTCAGAGATCCAGCGAAGGTTATACTGAACTGGGAAGCGGAAGTCGGTGGAATGGAAAAGCCTGTTAATGGTAAATACAGATACTTACTAAATAGCTTACGCTGTGTGAGCTGGTTCTCAGTCACTTTGGTTTTAATATAGTTCAACTTTCAAGACAAAGTTGGCAGTGCACAAGAATCTGGTTCACATTTGCTTAACGGTGGTGTGCACCAAATCAGCTTGGCACAATTATCTTTGACATCAGTGGTTCCCTTTGTCAGACAGCATGGGGAGCAGGAGTATGGCAGGGAGGCTCAGGGTTAAGAAGGAGTGTTGAGTTGGGGGGGAGGTAGGGGATGGTATCAGGGTATGGAGGAGTTGAAAAGAATCATGGAGAGGATAGGTGGTAAGGTTGTGGCACAAAGGAGTGAAGTAGGAATGGGAAGGGTTTTGTCTGTTGGGTGAGGTGGGGGATACTGCTAACAACTTAAGAAAGTGAGGAGCCTATAGGACATTGGCAGTGCCATCCAAATGGTGGTCCACCTCAGGGTGTCAAGTAGCTTTACAAGGGCTTTGAATTCATGCTACTTCGTGTGAATGCTCTCCGCTGAGGGTGATCTTGGACAACCTCTGTTACAAAACACACAAGAACGGTTCGTTCATTCTGGGCACACAGAGAGGCAAGTGTGGCAAGTGTGAATATTCAAGATAGAGTGTACAAAAACATTATCATTTTTCCACAATAAAGAGATACACAGAACTCTCCAGAAACCATCCAAGTGTGCCAGCCTTGAGGTGTAAGGCTGCAATTAGATCTCTGACTAGGCTAGTCTCAACAAATCATGACGGTGCACCTTTGAAGAAAGTGAAACTAATGGAGTGTAATTTATTTATGAGTGAAGTGTAAATTTGAAAGAAACACCTTTGAGTTCTCAGCCATTTTTCTGTTAATGGCTGTGGAGTTGGGCAGGGCTGTTTGGACGGTAATGCAGAGCCGCTGCTGGAGGCAGCCACGGCTACATCATCGTCAGCTGATGGTGAGTGTGACTATGGAAAACTTGCGCCTGCAGCAGAATTGGGCCTGTTTCAGGAGCATGCTGGCTGTGTTTAAGTTTTAATTGTCATCATGTGAGTAACAAGGAAAATCAATAGAGCGGAAGGGGTGCACCGTCTGGCCCTGCCCTCTAGAACAATGTACCAATAACACAACCTCACCCACAGGTTTTAGTGAGCTCATTCATGTGGACGGCTTTACTGCTACAACTGTTTTCATATTGCTTTTGGCTGAAGGACATTTTTCAAGTGGATTAGGAACGATCAACACCCATTTAAATTATAGCACTATACAATACTCATAATAGGCAAGTGCTGTGTGTAAACAGTGTTTTAAAAGTGCTTCTAAGGAAACAGGTATTTACTTAAAGCAGCAATTTGAGAATTATTCACTGATGTAGGCAATGATGAGACAGACCAGACACATCAGAGATAAATGATCACTGGCACTATGTTTTCATTATGGTTAGAGTCTGTCCGTTGTGTCACATGTCCCCCCCCCCACAAACACACACACACACACACACACACAGATATATGTAGACACATGCACACACACACACTCAATATAAACAGCTTTTTGCCAAATTAATGTTAATCACGGTCGCACTCCATTTGGATGTCTAAAGGTCTCGAATCTGCCCACTATTTTATCTTGAAATGTAACACCCCATAAACATATAAGTTTCCTTTCCACCTATTCAATTAGAGTCTTTATTTGAACATGACATTCTCAGAATATTTTACAGACCTGTGTAAATGCATTCAGCTTCTTTTTATTATTTAACTATTTTCATAACTTGTATTTATGTAGTACCTTTAATGTAATAGAACACTCAAAGATTCTTCAAAGGTGCTTGATGAAGGAAAACTGAACAGCAAGTCACATAAAGTAATATTTGGCAGATGGTGGAAAGATTTGGTCAAAGAAATAGGTACTAAGTGTTTTAAAAAGGGAAAGGAAGGTGGAAGCCATTCCAGAGTGCAGGATTTTGGCAACTATATCACAATAGTGAAACAATTACAGTCAGGGATGCTCAAGAAATCAGAATTAGAGGAGCATAGGTGTTCTACAGGATTGTGGGTCTGATTGAGGTTATATAAAGAAGGAAGATTGAGACTATTTTAGAAATTTGTAAACAAAAATGGGAGTTTTTAAACCAAAGCACTGCTTTACCAATTGCTAATGTTAACCAGTGAGCACAATGAGGTAATAAAGTGTGAAGCTGGATGAACACAGCAGGCCAAGCAGCATCTCAGGAGCACAAAAGCTGACGTTTCGAGCCTAGACCCTTCATCAGAGAGGGGGATGGGGAGAGGGAACTGGAATAAATAGGGAGAGAGGGGGAGGCGGACCGAAGATGGAGAGTAAAGAAGATAGGTGGAGAGGAGAGTATAGGTGGGGAGGTAGGGAGGGGATAGGTCAGTCCAGGGAAGATGGACAGGTCAAGGAGGTGGGATGAGGTTAGTAGGTAGGAAATGGAGGTGCGGCTTGGGGTGGGAGGAAGGGATGGGTGAGAGGAAGAACCGGTTAGGGAGGCAGAGACAGGCTGGACTGGTTTTGGGATGCAGTGGGTGGAGGGGAAGAGCTGGGCTGGTTGTGTGGTGCAGTGGGGGGAGGGGACGAACTGGGC
Organism: Stegostoma tigrinum; assembly: GCF_030684315.1. Taxonomy (NCBI): domain Eukaryota; kingdom Metazoa; phylum Chordata; class Chondrichthyes; order Orectolobiformes; family Stegostomatidae; genus Stegostoma; species Stegostoma tigrinum. Next base: position 13,968,454 of record NC_081356.1, read on the forward strand.
TGGTTTTGGGATGCGGTGGGGGAAGGGGAGATTTTGAAGCTGGTGAAGTCCACACTGATACCATTGGGCTGCAGGGTTCCCAAGCGGAATATGAGTTGCTGTTCCTGCAACCTTCGGGTGGCATCATTGTGGCACTGCAGGAGGCCCATGATGGACATGTCATCTAAAGAATGGGAGGGGAAGTGGAAATGGTGTGATGGTTTAAGCAGACTGGCTGCAAAGATGATCACGGGCAGCAGAGTTTTGGTTGAACTCAGGTTTATAGATGGGTGAATGTGCAATGTCAGTCACGCGCGCAGTGGAATAATCAGTCTTCCACGTCACAAACACACAGATGCAGATTGCAGAAACAGAGCTGGACAACAGTTTGTGGTCTTACTGATGGTGCGAGTATGATATTGGATGGTCATCCCAGGATCAAGTCTGACACCGGCCATCCAAGGAATTTACATTAGTTTGGAATAGTGGAGCATTTGAGTGCGTCAAAATAAAAGCAACAACAGAAAAGAACAGGGAAATAGAAGCAGCAAACTTTTTCATGTCCACTTGCTTGATAGTATCTGGTGCCCCCTGCTGTCCAAACTGATTAATTTAGTAAATCCATTTCTGATCCACTCTGATTCAGGCAGAAGTCCCAGTAACGCAATAATTCACAGTACATCTCTTCTTACCATTTCCTTTCAGTCCCAACTTACATTCATCTGAAACAAGTTTCCTTTTCAAAGTCTTAATATCTTTTAATTTATACAGTGTAAATTTTTAATTATACACATTATGAATGTTGTGAGTTCTTACCACATTGCATCACGGTTATGTCTCCTAATACACCAATATCGTAAACATCTCAGCAATGTAATGTGAATTCAGGATTGCAAACAAGATGCAACTGACATGTGAATAGATGTGTATTCATTTATCAAGAGCAGAATCATAGACGCACAGGTGTGACAGTCTAATGATACGGGATAGGCCATTTAGGGCTGAAATTAGGAGAAATATTGTCACTCAGAGTGGTGAGCCTGTGGAATTCCCTGCCACAGGAAAGCTGTTGAGGCCAAAACATTGAATATTTTCAAGAAGACAGATATAGTTCTCACGGCAAAATGGATCAATGGTACGGGGCTAAAGTGGGAACAGGATTCTGAGTTGAATGATCGTCCATGATCATATAGAATGGTGGAGCAGACTTAAATGGTCTCCTCCTGCTCCTATTTTCTATGTTTCTGTGTGTCTAGATGTGAAATGAAATTGGAAAGTGGCTGGGACAACACCCAGAATGGGTGGACTTGGTATCAGATTGATAGGCACAAGCATGGAATCTATGTCTGCTGGACAGTAGGATATTGATGGAACTATATGCATGAAGTAGGCATTTGCAAACTCTTGCTACTTGTCACCTGCAAACATTTCATCTTTGATTTGCAGTGTGTGCAGAGTGAATGTACTTTGGGATCAAATGCTGATCAAAGGCAATTTGGACCAGAGATAACAAGGTGTAGAGCTGGATGAACACAGCAGGCCAAGCAGCATCAGAGGAGCAGGAAGGCTGATGTTTCGGCCTTTAGTCCTTGTAAAGCTAACACTGGCATCTCAACAATGCAAGAGTTAGCGGCAGTGACTTAAAAAGAAGTGAATGCTGGCTAAATGTGTCCTACCATGTGTGAAACTTCCAAAGGTGCTGTGAGACAAGGGGAACATCGTTTCATCGTATGCCATTTAAATATGACTATGGACAGTGATGGATACAATAAACTCGTCAATGATTGAGTCGGGTCTAGAACAGGAGCAGGGTCAGAATGCAGCTGTAATGTGCTGTAATGTGTCAGTTTTAGCTGCAATGTGCCATTCACTCAGCAGGTGAGGCACATTCACCAAGTTAGTGTACACGCTGTGACCAGGGCCCCGGCGAGGCAGACACTAGGACTGCTGAAGGTGCAGTTCTACTGCGTGGACCGGTCTGGGGGAAGCCAATATAATCCAGACGGAATGTGTCTCAACATGTGGGGCAACACAGTGGCTCAGTGGTTAGCACTGTTGCCTCAGTGCATTTCCTTCAGGTGCTCCCACAGTCCAGAGATGTACAGGCTAGGGGGATTGGCCATGCTAAATTGCCTGTAGTGTTCAGGGGTGTGTAGATTAGGTGGTTTATAGGGAGGTGGGTCTGGGTAGGATGCTCTGAATGCCAGTGTGGATTTGTTGGGCCAAAGGGCCTGTTTCCACACTGTAGAGAATCTATGATCCTTCATTGAATTAATTTCATCCTGTCAACTGTGCTCTGCACAATTGGAGCAGGCAACAAGGGGATACACTGGATGCTGGGAGAATGGGAACAGTCATCCAATCAGAGAGAAGGTGCCCCTCTTTGTGTGTGACAGCTCTAGCTGCATCGGCCACTTTGGTTTGCTTTTGCTGACTGGAAACGAAAATTCATGGTTGGACTTGTCAGATTTTATAGCAAAAAGTTGTGGCCTGAGGAAATCTGTGAAGCAGTTTGTGGCTGGATTCAACCGTCACTTTGTCCGCTCCAGGTAGGTATTGATAAAAACGTTCATAATCAACGGCACTGGTCAGGCACTTTTTCTCAATCTGAGCATAATGTCATTCCATTTGCTTTACCATCCCGGATGTACATGTAACAACATTAGGGCTGCTCTAATTTCTGTCTCACTGGCATTAGATCACAAGGTGACTTCATCATTTGCATTGTGGGGGAGGTGATGGCCTAGTGGTATTATCACTGGACTGTTAATCCAGAGACCCAGGTAATGTCCTGGTGGATCAGGGTTCAAATCCCACCACAGCAGATGGTGAAATTTGAATTCAATAAATGTCTGTCATTAAGACACTAAATGATGACCAAGAATCGATTGTCAGGAAAAACCCATCTGGTTCACTAATGACCTTTAGCGAAGGAAACTGCCATCCTTACCTGGTCTGGCCGACATGTGACTCCAGACCCACAGCAATGTGGTTGACTTTTAACTGCCCTCTGGGCAATAAGGGATGGGCAATAAATGCTGGCCTAGCCAGCAACACCCTCATCCCGTGAAGGACTGATAAAAACAGGGTACTAGGTTACTGGTATTCTGTCACTAGTTGTTCAATTTTAGTTAATGCTACTTCATGTTTCATGCCCCAACACATTGTATCTCATACATCCTTGGCTGGATTAATGTATTGGTTCACACTCCAACAGCAAATTGAGCAAGACTTCTGCTAAATTGTTGTTGAGTTCAATAAATTGTTGCACTAGCTTGATAACTCTTGATCATTGCATCACAACACATCTGCGTATGTTAGTTGCTTTTCTGAAAGTGTATCTTTCCTCTCTCAGTAGACATGTTTTCACTGCAGGATCTCATTAAATAGATTTTCTTTCAGTTGTGAAAGCAACTCCATTGATTAATCATAGAATCCCTACAGTGTGGGACCAGGCCATTTGGCCCATTGCATCCATACTGACCTGCCATAGAGCACCCCACCCAGACGCACACCCCTACCCCCACTCCACCGCTGTAAACCTGCATTTCCCATGGCCAATCCACACAACCTACACATCTTTGGACTGTGGGAGTTTGCCCACCTAGATATAGGGAAATGTGTAAACTCCTGAGGGTGGAATTGAACCCAGGTCCCTGGTGCTATGAGGCAGCAGCACTAACCATTGAGCTACTTTGCCACCTTCAATGTTACGTTCACATTGAGCCTTAATATTGAACATCAGTATTCACAAGTTGTGTTCACGTACTGTTCATGATGCGCATTCAAGGCTTCACAGACGCTGCCAGGCCTGCTGAGTTTTTCCAGCAACTTTGTTTTTGCTCCCGATTTACAGCATCTGCAGGTTCTTTCGGTTCCTGTTGTAGCAACTACGCTTCTTGGCAACTTTTTAACACTAATTGTCAGCTCCACTCTGACACCATGTTATGAATGAATGTTAGTTTAGCCTGCGCTGTGTCTTTATTGAGCTGCCTGAAAAGGACCTACACTGAGAGGGGCAACATGGGGGTCACACGACTATGCAAGCTAAGAGAAACATTATCACAATTATATCCCAAACAGGTGTTGTGTACTTGGATCTTAAAAGAGTGAGGTAGATTTTATTGTAATTAACAGTATCATGAATTATGGAGTACAGACATGCAATTGCAGTTGTGATAAATATTGCCCAGAATCCAAATGAAGGATGGAGCAAGCCTGAGAGGCCGAATAGCCTACTGTTGTTCTCATGTTTCACCAAACTGGATTGGCTTCTTTCCACAAACTCTTTAGGTTTTGAGGTTGGTTCGCTCAACACCAATCTCAACACACACAACCTGAGCTACAAATCTACTCCAAAACCTTAGGAACTCTTTAGGTTTTTATTCCCCAAATGCAGTACCTGAAAGGGTGGAGGAAACAGATTAAGTAATAACTCTGAAAAGGGAATATATAATTATTTGAAGGGAAGCATTTGCTGTATTGTGGGGACTAACTGCAACAGTTGCATTAAGTTGTCACATGGCAATAGGTCACATGGTCTCCTTCTGTACAATGTCATTCTTTTACCCTCACAACAACAGAGTCAATTCAAACTGAAACTTGATCCACTGAATTACTTGGGGTCGGAACTTCATATCAACAGGAAAATGCCAACAATGAACCAGCTACAAAGCTCAAAAATAGTGAACTTGTTTCAACAATGCAGAAGGAACCTTAGTTTTTACAATTTGGTTAATGATCCAAGACATAGAAAATGTAGCCAACCGTTTTCCAATTTCCCAAAGTTCTCACCTGATTGATAGATTGAATTTAATTTAGATAAACGTGAGGTGTTGCATTTGGGAAAGGCAAATCAGGCCAGGACTTATACACTTAATGGTAAGGTCCTGGGAGTGTTACCAAAAAGAGAGACTGGATTCCAGGTTCATAATTCCTTGAAGGTGGACTCCCAAATAGACAGGGTAGCATAGAAGACATTCGGTATGCTTGCCTTTATTGGTCAGTGCATTGAGTATAGTAGTTGGGGTGTCATGTTGTGACTGTACAGGACATTGGTTGGGCTACTTTTGGAACACTGCGTTCATTCCTGGTCTCCCTTTGACAGGAAAGATGTTGTGAAACTTGAAAGGGTTCAGAAAAGATTTGCAAGGATGGTGCTGGGGTTGGAGGTGGGTTTGAACTATAAGGAGAGGCTGAAAGGCTGGGGTATTTTCCCTGAAGTCTCAGAGGCTGACGAGTGACCTTACCAGAGGTTTATAGGAGGGTCTTGGATGAGCAGAATAGCCCAGGTCTATTTCCCAAAGTGGGGGAGTCCAAAACTAAAGGACGTAGGTTTAACATGAGACAGTAAAGATATAAAAAGGACCTAAAGGTCAATATTTTCATGCAGAGGGTGGCGCGTGTATTGAACGAGCTTCCAGAAGAAGTGGTGGAGACTGGTACAACTACAACGTGTAAAAGGCATCTGGATGGGTATATGAATAGAAAGGATTTGGAGGAATTTGGATCAAATACTGGCAAATGGAACTAGATTTATTTAGGAAAGTTGGTCAGCATGGACAAGTCAGGCAGAAAAGTGTGTTTCTGTGCTGTATAGCTCTATGATTCTATGATTTTGGCAGACCTCCTGCATAAAAGAATATAAGATGAAAAATGGGCATTAGGATCTGTCCTGTGTCGACGTGTATCTATTTGTTATGCTGTGATGTGCAGCAAAATGTTTGGGTGATGTGGGGTGTCAGGAGCTGCTGGCGTATTGAGTTGTGGGTTTGAGGATTGCCAAGAGTGGACTGACGGGTTCACCACTGACGGAGACTGCAGGAAATTGAGGAGTGGCTGAAGCTAATAATGTACCTAGTATGATGTGCCATTTGAAGGCTGAAATCACTCACTTTGATGTGTGTCAAATTGTTAAGTTTCTTCCACACCACATCCGATGTCCAAACCCCAGACATTGATTTCTGCTGCTGCTTTTACTATCTGCCACCTCATCATACATCTTCCACTCTTCCTGGTCTCCTGAGGATAGAGAACACCTCTCCTTCTGTCTTCATCTTGCACCAGTGGATTATCTGGGGTCCGCTGTCTGGAAGAAACAAAACTTGAATAATGGTTTTATCAATACATAAGCTTTCTCTGAATAAATGTGCAGCTTTTCAAAATATCACAAACAAACTTCTGTTGTGGCTAATGATGCTCATGTCACATTATAATGGAGGACAGTGCACATTTCCTGCTTATAGCTTAACAAAGTGTGGAGCTGGATGAACACAGCAGGCCAAGCAGCATCTTAGGAGCACAAAAGCTGACGTTTTGAGCCTAGACCCTTCATCAGAGAGGGTCATCTGATGAAGGGTCTAGGCCAGAAACATCAGCTTTTGTGCTCCTGAGATGCTGCTTGGCCTGCTGTGTTCATCCAGCTCCACACTTTGTTATCTTGGATTCTACAGCATCTGCAGTTCCCATTATCACTGCTTATAGCTTGATTGAATTGCTTACATTTATGTGTTATGTGGATGTGCTTACATGGGATAGTTTTAAAGAGTGTTACAAATGTCCTATATTGTGTTGACATTTTCATGGCATAAGGTAAACAGATTTGTTTGAAGAGTCTAGCTCTACACTTGCACAAAATTATGGTTTTGTACGAACACAGGAAACAAGAGCAACAGAAACCAATCCCCCTCTCAAGCTTGCTCTTCCATCTAATAAGTTCATGGTTGATCTATTTGTGTTTTGAATTCCACATTCCCATTTATCCTCAGTAACCTTTGATTCCCCTGCCTAACAAGAATCTATCCATCTCTGTCTTAAAAATATTCAATTACCCTGTTCTATTGCCTTCTGAAGCAGAGTTCCAAAATTACATAACCCTTCTGAGAGAGAAAAATCTCATGAACTTTCTCTGAACAACCTTCAACCCCTTTACATCCTTCCTGAAATAGAGAGGGTTAAAGTGCACACAATATTAGAGACGTGGCCTCACTGATGCCCGGTATGACTTGAAATAACTGCATAAAGGCCAGTAGCCCATCACCACGTCACTCTCTATTTACATGTGCACAGTACATGGACTCTAACCAGCTAGGGCGGAACCAGTACTTAGAGTAATAAGACTCTGAGACTCCTGACAATAACTGTCAGCAGGGTTCCCTGATTGGGATGGTTACCACGACCAATCAGGAATAGCATACTTATTGAGATCCACCTGGCCATCATTCCAATCACTACAAACAGAAGATAGTTGCAGTCGTTGGAACTATGGTAGCAAATGAAGATGCACGATGAAATGCTGTTGAACGACAAGGTGTAATTTACCAGTTTGAGTTACACGTGTTTACAAGCCTAGTGCTGACTCTCTTGAAATACTTGTTGCCAATGAAGTAATTTAAATGCTTGAAAATTACAGCACAAAGGAGCTGAATGTTGCACCTAATGGATGGAGCACAGTGTATTAGTTTTCCCAGAACTTTCCTGTCTGAGCGGCAGCTATAACAGTTCCATCATTGTGAAACAGGCATGCTACTTTTGGGTGCCTGGTGGGATATCGCTGGGACTGAAGAGTCTGAGCTATAGTGAGAAGCTGAAAAAGATGGAACTTTCTTCTCCTGGAGTGTTGGAGACTGAGGGGTGATGTTATAGAGACTTATAAAATTATGAGGGGCACTGATAGGGTGAATAGCCAAGGTTTTGTTTTTTAACCCAGGGCAGCAGAGTCCAAAACTAGGCAGCATAGATTTAAGGTGAGAGGGGAGAGATTTGAAAGGGACCCAAGGGTCAACTTTTTCACACAGGGTGGCACGTGTGTGGAACCAGCCACAATAGAAATTGATGGAGTTTGGTATAATTACAACATTTAAAAGGCATTTGGATGGGTACATGAATTGGAAGGGTTTAAGAGGGATATGGGCCAAACGCTGGCAAATGGGACTAGTTCAATTTAAGATACTTGATCAGCAAGGATGTGTTGGACCGAAGGGTCTGCTTCTGTGCTGCATAGCTCCATGACAAGACCTGGGGTGCAGTTTCCACTCTTGCAGTTTCTGTTAAAAATCTGACCCACACAGGAACTTGCATCGGAAGCCTTACTGTCACATCCATCCTTTACATAATGGGCTCAAGATTTTCCTCATTTAGTGAGTATAATGTGTTTTTCAATTGCTGGACATTCACTTGTAATCTATGGGAAAATATAAGTTGCTAATGAGCTAGTTAATTAAATAAGACGAGGTGACTGATAGTCAATAAATAAATCTATAAATTAAAATCATTTCTATGGAAAACAGTTAAAAAGTCTTGCATTGTGACAGCCAGAAAAAACAACTGATCACTCGTTTGTCTTTGTTGTTCATTCTTTGAGATGAAGGTGACCTTAGTAATCAGCTGGACTGTTGGTCAAGGTTCCAAAGTATAGGTGGCTGCTGAGGATGACCTGGAAGTTTTGGCTGAGAACACAACAGGTTACCTCTTCCCTTCAGCTGTGGTCTTCATTTGTTTACTTCAGTCTGTGACCTCTTCCCTAGAATTACAGAATGTTACAGCGCATAATTGAGTCTGCATTAATGTTTATCTCCAGAGGAACCACTGTGTCTCATCCAAGTGCCACTTCCCATGCCCTTTAACATTCCTCTTCTTTCAAACAGCACTTTAATTTCTTGCTTTTCTTAAAAAACACAGTGGATTTGGTTTCAAGAGTGATTTATAGTGGGGAATTCCAACCTCTAATTATCCACTATTGAAAGCAATATTTTCTAGCATTCCTTTATTTATTTTACTAATTAGCTTAAACTTTGTTCCTTTTCATTATTGTCTAAGAAAGCAGCTGAAACCATCTCAAACCCCTGTATGATTTTGAAGTCTACAAATCTGATAATCTTTTAATACTCAGTTTGAATGTAAAGCCCCTAACTTTGCAAGTTTCTCTTCATAACTGTAACTTCATGTAAACAAATGGATTGATATTGCGTTAACTTATCTGGGAAGAGGTGCCACTTTTCCCACATCATTTCAAAATGTATAAAACACCATTTAAACCAACAAAGTGTCCAATTTGCCTCAGTGACTGCTATTCATGACTAAAGCAATTCACACCAAGTTTTGTCACAAACAGAAAATAATATGTTGACCTTGAAAGAGAGCCAACATTTAAATTTCAAATTGACAGCTGTCAGAAATTGACTAAGTAATGCTTCCCAGCATCCACAGGAATTTAGTCTAACACAGTATGGGGCTGGAGGAACACAGCAGATCAGGCAGCATCAGAGGAGTAGGAAAGTCAACATTTTGGTTCGGGACCCTTCTTCAGAAGTGAAGTTTTGAAGAAAGGTCCTGATCCAAAATGCCAACATTCGTGTTCCTCTGATGCTATCTGGCCTGCTGTGCTTTTCCAGCCCCACACAGTGTTAGATTCGGACTCCAATATCTGCAGTTCTTGCTATCTCCACAGGAATTTAGACCTTTCTTAAAAAAACCTTGAAATGAAACACAGACAGAACAAAGTGAATATACCAGTAAAGAGATGGTGGAGGTAATCAGAACACAATGATTGGTATCCATTTAAGTCCCAAGTTTTAAAAGATTTTCCCTGGCCACTGAAATTCTGTGCACAAATTGTGGAATTATAAATAGTGCTTAAAAGCTGATGACCCATCGATTCTGTATGTTTGGGTGTGACCCACACGCCTTGGAAATGCTCAGCGCAAAAACTGTCCATTGGAGAAAACTTCAGCCAGCAATCTGATGACGCTGATGAACCACAAATTAAACCAATAAAACACCTTCATATGTTAATGGATTATTATGGGATTTTTGCAAGGTGTAAGAAAGTACAATCAAGAGCAGGAGGTGTTTACAATATTCATTGTCGCAGGTATAATTCTTGAACCATAAGAAACCTCTGTTTCAGTAAGGGGTTATGATGTCTAGAGTAACCACAGGCAGGATTAGTTAGCCACACAAGAGGGATTGTACTCCTGAGTAATTGGTAACTTGAGTACAATTAAAAGAACAAGGTTCATGAATTTTGACTGAACTTGAAAAGGAGCAGGACAATGATGGTTATAATTGATGGTAGAGTAGTGACGATTGTAGGCATTAGGGGAAATGCAGCAGTCAGGTAGTACCTGTGCAGAGAAACAGAATCAATGTTTCAGGCCAGTGATTCCACCCCCCCCGCCATCAGATCCTGATAACAGGATGTTGACCTGAAATGTTAACTCAGTTTCTCTCCCTAGTTGAGTTTTGCCAGCCTCTTTATCCTTAGTAAGGATAATAGCTGTTGGCAGATGAAAATCAAATCGTTTTGAGGCTGCCCAGCAGGACTCTGCTAAATCATATAGAAGGACAAAAATGGTCAGTGATAGGTAGTGTGGGACCATTATGATAGGGGAGGTGATCGTGTTGACTTGTATCACTCAAGAATTACTTGATCACCGAGGGACCAGGCACAAAAGGGCTATTTGTGTTTTATCCTCCTCTAATGTTCTCTATTTTCTATTGCACTTCTCTCTCTGTGCTCACTCCACCTCCTGGCTTCTGCAAGATGAAACTCTCTTTCTCTCCTCTGCGGTGAACAAGACAAGGCTGCTATGTTCAGCCCAAACATTGTACATATCTCCAATAGTAATTGAAAGAGGCAAGATACATACGAGGCAAGATCCATCATCATCTTGTAAGTCTCAAATTGCAGTTTTTGCCCTGCTTTAAGATTCTACTTGTGCTGCGAAGTTGATAGATTTTAGTCGCAATCTCTTTCATGAAGTGAAGATAGCACTGATCTTCACTGAAGAAATTGCTCCCTAAATTCTCTTGTGTACATGGCTTACTGCCCTTTTCCCCTTCTTTATCCCTCTTCTAGTAGCTTGCTCTATTCTGTATGGTCTCTGTTCATTCTTCCATCTAAGGTCAAATCAAGAGAGAAATCTACAAGGCTACCTATGTCTGGAAGCAACTTATTTTTCAACATAAATTGTTAAGTATATCTTTAGAGAAAGCTCAAAGTTTGTGACACTCAGCAGACTTGTTTCCAGGATGGCAGGATTATCCTGTGAAGAGATATCAGACAAGCTGGGCTTTTATTGTCTTTGGGTTTTGAAGAGTGAGAGGCAATCTAATTGAAACCTACAGGAGACACTTAAATGGACAGACAGGTTAACTGCAGATAATATGTTTCTCCTGATGGAATCTAAAAATCGGGAACAACATTTGAAGTAAGTTGGATACTACTTAGGTCCAAGATGATTCTTTGGAATGCTCTACCACGGACGGTTTGGAAGCTCAGTTTAAGGTAAAGATTGGTAATCAGACATCTATCACTGATGTACAAGTGTGGTGATACTAACGCTTTTAAGAGGTGTATTTTGTTCTTTTTTTAATTGAATGGAGGTTTTAAGGCTGAGGAGCAAAGCTGTCTATTGAAAAATCATAAAATAAATGGCTTCTATGGCCTTGTCTTTTTGTTTAGGTTGGAACAATAGAAGCAGCTTGAATGGGTATAGTCAAGGTCTCTCAGAACCAGGACTTTTTTAGTTTAGTTTTTCAGTAGTAGCATTTGTTGCTGGGGTGTTCGATGAATTGGAAACTGCAGTATGTCTCTCTCTGCTATACTGGGTTTTCTTTTGGTGTTTTCCTGTTGGAGTATATGAAATACTTTGTTTCTCTGAATTTCCCAAAGTGGGTGTTTATGAGCTGTTACTATATTGGAACAGTTAATAGTTAATGTATTTTGTTAAGCATTTTGATAGAGTTACAGCTAAGCCAATTTTTAAGAAATATATTTTTGTTGTATTTTACCTATATTGAATGGATAAAGTGTGTTTTGCTTAATGTCAAGTAGTTTGACCAATCAAGTTGTATTCTAGATGCAATAGCTTACACCTACCTGTAAATTAAGAGAAAGTTTGCTCTGATCCATAACACAAGATTATGGGGGTGGGTGGGGGTGAGGTGAGCAAAAGGGATTGAATATTTCAATCAGCCATGATTGTATGAATGGTAGGACAGGCTCGACTGGCTGAAGGGTGACTGGACATGAAATGTTAACTGTTTTCCATCGTTTTGTATATCAGAACATCATCCTATTTTTAACTGCCTCTGAAAATAAGGCAGAGCAAGTAATTAAGCCCATAATCCTCTAGTTTGATTACATCTGTTTTCATCTTCTGTGGTGAAACCTCCATGGAAACATTCTGCTTATCACCAGAAGCAGAGAACATAGAGACCCTGGAGAAAATCCAAGCAAAATAATATGCAATTCAAGAGAATTTAGCTGTGAAGATAGGCTTAAGAATAATTCTTCCATGAATAAAATGTAAGTTTATGGATGGTACCATTTGAGAATTTAAAAATAATGCAAGGAGTTAAATATCTTCTAGCTGGATCAATTAATTGTTTGTTTGTAAAAGGATGGAGAATGAAGGGACTTTATTATAATATCAGTAAGCAAAGAGTAAAGTAAGACTAAGAATTATTTTGTTTTACTGCGATAGATTACTGAAACATATGGTAAGTATGAATTCTTTAAAGGCCTTTGTAAGAGTCAAGAGGACAAGAGGAGAAGGACTTTTTAAATTATGAAAGGTTGATTATGGTGTAGCTGAAATTAATCATACTATAATCTTTTGAAGTTTGAGAAGGAATTCAAAGTTTGCTTTCCTAGCTTATGGTCTTCATTCTGTTTTTAGGATTTTTCCCCAGGAGATTGTGTGACCAGGTATTGCATTTATGATTAAGTGGTTGCACCAGTCCTGAACTCAAACAAAAATGCTGGCTAAAAGTTCTGATGCCAAGCTGATGATGATAACTGTTTCTTTCTCCTTCTGCAGATGCTGCTGACCCTGAATGTTTCAAGCAGTTTCTTTTTTTTAAACTGTTTTATTTCCAACTTCCAGATTTCCATGCTAAATAGAAATGATTCAGAACAGATCTAGCAGTCCAAAACTCAGCCCCCGCGAGGCGTTGTGAGCCAGCTGCAGAATTGTATTCAACCCCTATCTGTGATCTCGTGGTGCAGCATATTCTTCCCTCTTCCACCACAATCAAATCAGAGAATCAACATTGGTTCAATGATAAATGCAGGAGAGAATGTCAGGAACAACTGGTGGTATATCTAAAAATGGTGTTAGTCTGGTCAAACTACAACACAGGGTTTTATCCACACCAAGTGGCAGAAACAGTGTCATTGACAGAGCAAAGCAATCCCACAAACAGGTTAGATTGAAGGTCTGCATTCCTATCACATCCATTGATCTGAAAAATACAAATGTTGAAATTTCCATAAATATCCACATCGTCAATGATGGGGAAGCCCAGCACGTTAGTGTAAAATACAAGGTTGTAATTATTACAACCATATTCAAGCAGAAGTGCTGAATGGAGCTTATCCTTCTCCTGACGTTCATAGTTTCACAAACACCTGTCAATTAATTTTGCACGACAGCAAGATATGTTTGATGAATAACAGAAAAGGGTATGGGCCTTAACACATCCTGGCACCAGTACGGAAGACTTGTATTCCAGCACTAGCCACGTCCCTAGCCAAGTTGTCAGAGTACAACTGTAAACTGGCATCAAACCACTAATATAGATAATGGCCCAGATGTGCCCTGTCCGCAAACTAAAAGTCAAATCCAAGCCAGCCTATTGCCATCCAATCAGTCAACTCTAGATCATCAGCAAAATGATGGAAGGTGTGATCAAGCAGCACATTTTAAACAATAAACATCTTACAAGTGCTTTACTTTTCCCACAAAGGCCACTCAACTACAAATTACAATGGCTCTGATCCTAGCATAGACAAAACAGCTAAAGTCCTCCGGTCTGGACACTATGCTAGTATTTAGTCAAGTGCAGCATCAATGAGCCCTGGCAAAATTGAAGACAATGGGAATGAGGTGGAAATATCTGGTTGGAGTGGTATGTGGCTCAATGGATGATTGTTGTGGCTGTTGAAGGACAATCACTTCAACACTATGGCATGGTTCAAGAATTCAACAAAATTATGTTGCAAGCCTAATCAACCTCAGCTTCTTTATCAATGGGCCACCTACAAATAAAAGATCAGAAGTGAGATAGTTCATTGTTATTTCCAGTGTTCAGTTTTATTTATGATATTTCAGATACGAAAGCAGACTGTTCCCATATGCAGCAAGAGTTAGACAATGTTTATGGTTGGGCCAAAAGTGGTAAGTAATAGCCATACTAAGTAGTGCCGGCAATTGCCAACCTAACAATTCTGCACCAATCCTCTGAAGAGCATCCCACCTAGCGCCAGCCTGTATTTCCCCACAGCCAATGCACCGAGTTTACATATTCCAAGACATGATGGACAATTTAACATGGCCAATCCACCTAATCAGCACATCTTTGGATGGTGGGAGGAAACTAGAGCATCCAGAGACCCATGCAGACATGGGGAGAACATGCAAATTCCATACAATCACCCAACGCTGGAATTAAACCCAGATCCTTGGCACTGTGAGGCAGCAGTGCTAACCACTGAGCCAACATGCCATCCTTGTCTAGCTTAATGCTTTTCAAAACATCCAACGCCACATTTTTTATATTGGCATGCCGTAAAATATCAACATATCCCACTCTAGGTTCACCATCCACCATGTAGTTCTCCTCTATGAATACCAGTATTCATTAAGGATCTCATCCATTTCCTCTGCCTTTACATATAAATTCAGTTCTTTGTCCTTGAGTGAACCTACCCTTTCCCCAAGTAACCTCTTGCTCCTTATATACTGTGCGTATAACATGCCTTCGGATTTTCCTCTATCCTGTTTGCCAAGGACATTTCATGGCCCCTTTAGCCCTCTTGACTCCTTGTTTAAGTTCATTTCTGCTTTCTTTATATTCTTTGAGGGATCTGTCTGTCTTCGATTTCCTAAACCTTACGTATGCCTCATTTATCTTTTCTTACTAAGTTCACAATTTCTCTTGTCATCCAAGGTTCCTGAATCTTTCCACGTCTATTCTTCATCTTCACAGGAAGATGCTGGTTCCTAACAGTGACCAAATGGCCTTTAAAATATTCCCACATGCCAGATATGGATTTAGCCTCTAACAGCTACCTCCATCCTCATTTCTCAGTTCCTGCCTAATGTTGTCATAGTTAGTCTTCCCCAGTTTAGTACTTCCACCTAAGGACTACTCTTATCCTTATCCAAAAGTAATTTAAAACTTACTGAATTATGATTACTGTTCTCAAAATGCTCTCCCACTGAAACTTCAATCACCTGGCTGGGATCATTCCCCAATACCATGTCTAGTACGACACCCTCCCTTAATGGGCTATTTAATTATTACTTCAAGAAACCCCCTGAGCATACCTAACTAACTGCACTTCCTCCTTCCTCACCACAATAAAAGCTCTGGCACCAAGGGAGTCCCAGTCAATGCAAGGGAAATTAAAAATCACAAATCATAACAACTCTATTATTTTATATATTTCCATAACCTGTCCATATTTCCATTCTTCTACCACGAACTGACTGTAGTACAATCTCATTAAAGTGATTGCACCCTTCCTATTCCTGAGCTGTACCCATTTGACCAAATTGGATGAGTCTGCCAAGGTGTCCTGCTTTAGCGCAAATTTAGTGTTCTCCCTAATTGTCCTAATGTCCTGACCAATCAGAATCTACTTGCCTGGTCAGAGAATTAAGATTGACAGTTAACTGTTCTTATTGCATTCCACATCAATGATGGCACAACCAATCAGCACCCTCCTCTCCTCATTCTGAAGTGTGCAATGTTTGCTCCTGAGATGCTGTTTAGCCTGCTGTGTTCATCCAGCTTCACACTTTGTTATCTTGGATTCTCCAGCATCTGCAGTTCCCAGTATCTCTGATATATTTTTACTTTTGATTGAGAGTGAGTGAGCACAGTTAAAATAATTGGCAAAAGAATAAAAGGTAATTCAACAAAAAAAATCTTCTTGTGCAGTGAGTAATTAGGGTCTGAAATACATTGCTTGAGAATGTTTAGGTGAGTTCAATTGAGGCATTTAATAGAGAATTGGATAATTATTTCAAAAACAACAAATCTGTAGGGTTACAGTGAGTACGTATTAAGGAATGACACTAGGTGAAATGCTCATTCAAAGAGCTGGTACAGACACGATGGGCTAAATGAATTCTTTCTGCTTTGTAATAAACCCACAGCTCTCAAATTGCACATGCAGAACAGAGAGTCTGCAGTGCAAATGCACTTCTTTGAACTGAATGCAAGCTGTTTTATTTCTTCTGTACTCTTTGTAGTACTGACAGTAATTTTGGTGTTTATATTTTTCTGCAGTTTGTCTTAAAACTGTAATTTTTAAAAATATTACCTTCTGGACATACACTAGGATTTCTCTTTGAAGCATGAAACCTGACATTAATTGAGAAAGAACATAAAAAGGAATTCAATCTTTGGATTTGGTGTCTTTTATAACATAGCAAGAAAATATTCAGCCTATTACACTTCTTTGGCCTTTTGCCATAGAGAATTAATTTCACCACGATGCCCTTTCTCCATGTATTGCTACTTCAGTTACCAATAAATCCACAAGTCATTTTCTCCATTAAACAGGATATTGCCTTACTTCTGTTACCAATACTTGCCCAATTTACTCTATTTTTGTTCCTAACTTCCTACAAAATTAATTCTCTATGGCAAAAGCCCAACGAAGTGTAATAGGCTAAATATTTTCTTCCTTAAGATAAACATCTGTCTCTTTATTTTTAGGCTAACTACATTTTGTTATGAGTTTTGTGCACAAAGGTTTGTCAACTTTTCAGCCTTCTGAGCTTGTTAAACTGATAAATTACGTAATAGGTGATCTGTACCTCAGCTACATGCTCCTATTGTTTCTCTTTATCCCTTGATTCTGTTACCTGACAGAAATCTCTTTCCAGGTGGAAAGCTCCATTTGCCCGAGTCTCCTCAGTCTTTCAGTAGAAAGATTGTCAGGATCGGTGCTGGCTCCATTGTTTTTTTTTAAATCACTTATATAAATGATTTGGATGTGAATATAGGAGGTATGGTTGGTAAATTTGCAGATGACACCAAAATTGGTGGTGTAGTGGACAGAGAAGAAGGTTGTCTCAGTACAATGGGACCTTGATCAGGTTGGCCAATGGTCTCAGGAGTGCCAGATGGTGTCTAATTTAGATAAATATGAGGTGTTGCATTTTGGTAAGATAAATCAGGACATGATTTATACACTTAACGGTAGGGCCCTGGGGAAGGGGGTGGCTGAACAAAGGGACTGGGATACAGGTTCATATTTTATTAAAGGTGAAGTCACAAATAGGGTAATGAAGAAGACGTTTGGGAGACCTGACTTTGTTGGTCAGTGCATTGAGTATAGGAGTTGGAATGCGGGTCGTGGTTGTACAAGAAATTGATTAGGCCACTTTTGGAATACTACATGCAATTTTGTTCTCCATGCTATAGGAAGGTTGTTGTTAAACTTGAAAGGGTTCAGAAAAGATTTACAAGGATGTTACCAGGGTTGGAGGGGTTGAACTACAGGGAAAGGCTATTTTTCCTAGAGTGTTGGAGGCTGATGGGTTATTTTATAGAAGTTTATAAAATCATAAGGGGCATGGATAGGTAAGTAGGCAAGGTCTTTTTCCCAGGGTAGGGGAGTCCAAAACTAAAGGGCATAGGTTAAAGGTGAGGTGGGAAAGATATAAAAGGGACCTAAAGGACAACTTTTTCACGTGTTTCTGGAATGAGCTGTCAATGGTAGTGGTGGAGGCTGGTGCAATTACAGCATTTAAAAGGCATCTGGATAGGTGCATGAATAGGAATGTTTTGGTTTAGAAAGATACTGGTCAAATGCTGGAAAATGGGACTAGATTAATTTAGGATATCTGGTCAGCATAGGCAAGCTGGGCTGAAGGGTCTGTTTCCATGATGTGCGACTCTATGACTCTAATTCTTCAATCCTTTGTGTGAAAATGTGCTTTTTGAACTTGTTCCTGAATGTCTCAGCTACAATTTTAAGATTTTTGAGGGTGCGCCCTTTAAGAAATTGTCCCTGCCAGAACAGCAGGATATTTTGCAGATCAAGAACCCAAAATGGTGAAGACATGAGCATTTCCCAAATTCCCACAATATATACTCTATACATTGCTCTAACCATCTGAGAAAAAAAGAAAGCATATTTGAGCTGGGCTGTTGGAATCTCCTTCCTCTCTGACATTATGCTGGCTTTCTTTCACAAAGGTAGGTCTTGGAGGGGTCAACGTGTATATTTTCCTGAGTCTTCTTGAGTTTCTGCACTGTCTTTTGCCATGGGTTGTGCTGTGGACTGACTTCTAGGTGTGTGCTTTGATCCCTCCTCAATCTGGGTCTTCCCAAGTGTACTGTGTCCTTTGGCCAATGGGATCATGAGTGGCGTTCAAAGCATCCAATGGGGTTGCATCAACACCCTTCACTGTTGACACGAGGGGAAGGTGTGAAGTGCACTTCCTCAGGCAGTACCTGGAAGTCAAGACACTTGACGTCTGACTGAAACTTTCCCAACACACACCCTTCAAGCTGGTTATAACTGGATCCTACAGCACCTTTGTGATCTCCCTAGATTTATTTTTCACCATTCTCTGCAGCTGATAGCTGTTGACTGCTGTTTAATTTGGTTTGACTGCTTTTCTGTTAGGCTCAATTTCTCTGACTGTTGGTTGATTTAAAATGTCCAGTTTTGGGCCCATGGTGGCTTGACCAGTTTGTAGAGTCTTCACAGCTAATAATAAGTATGGAGCTGGAGGAACACAGCAGGCCAGGCAGCATCAGAGGACCAGGAAAGTTGATGTTTCAGATCGGGATCCTTCTTCAGAAATCAGTTTCAGATTTCTGAAGAGGGATCCCAATCTGAAACATCAACTTTCCTGCTCCTCTGATGCTGCCTGGCCAGCTATGTTCCTCCAGCTCCACACTGTGTTATTTCAGACTCCAGGATCGGTGGTGCTTATTATCTCTGCACAGCTAATATATTCTTTCAGAAATATGATGTACAAAACTAAGTGCAACTTGCTTCTGAAACTTGTCCACTTTATTTTCCTCTCTTTTTTAAAAAAAAACTTCAAGGTCCAACATTTTGGCAATTTTTCCTAATTTTCTGCTGCCTCAAGTTTTTTTTTTCTCATACTTTTTTACGAAATGCCTTGCTCTTTAATGTTAGGCAATCTTTTTATAAAAACACCCAGCAGTTATTTCAAAGATTACTTCTTTAAAACAGAGATAACAAGGTGTAGAGCTGGATGAACACAGCAAGCCAAACAGCATCAGAGGAGCAGGAAGGCTGATGTTTCAGGCCTAGAACCTTCTAGACCTGTCTAGGCCTGAAACATCAGTGTGCCTGCTCCTCTGATGCTTCTTGGCCTGCTGTGTTCATCCAGCTCTACACCTTGTTATCTCAGATTCTCCAGCATCTGCAGTACCTGCTATCTCTTTTCTAAAACAGATATGTTTCTTTAGCTTCCAGCCAGAAAAGTATTGAAATGGAGAGTCCAATCACATTTCACTCATTGGGAATAATTTTTGTAAAGCTGACGCCATTGTATACACCTCCTCTCCTTTGGCATGGTATTGATTGATGGCAATGTTCACTACTGCTACCTCAAGTTGATTAAACAGCTGTGGTATTCTACCTGGCCATGAACTCAGCTTCCTCTCCCATAACTTGTGTGCGCTGGCAATGTTCAGCAAGGGTTTCATGGAGGTGAGATGGCATCGAAGAACTGCAACTTTCATCCCAGCGGTACAGCGAAGGGGACTCATGACTGGCCATCAGGCCCATGATGGAGCACTGAACAAGGATTGTAAAGTTGAACACCCTTCCTTTTTCTTAAAAAACTTTTCTGTCTTTATATTCTATGTTTTGGTATATTTTTCTGTACTTTAAAGGTGGCACCAGAAAGTGGCAACATGACAACACTTTTCACTGTATTTTGTAACAAATTACACATGACTGTAATTAAAAACATCAAATCAATTTGTTTTCTAATTTTACCTTTATCCTATCACCACTGAAACTGTAGTCTAAGACTTCAACCATTCAGGTTTGATTTCCATAGTACTACTCCTAATCAATCAGAATCCTTCTTTAGGCCACCAGTTTTCTGGATTTCCACAAGACAATATTAATTAAATCTTAAGAGTGAGATTCTTTCTCTGATCTACTGTTTTAATTTGAAGTAATGTTCTCAAATTTTCAGCCCTTCCCCCAAGCTGCTGTGAGCAAAAGACTTCAGTTCCTGCTGTGCCTGTGACTGGAGACCGGTTGCACTAGTTTCTTGGCTTCAGCTATAGTTTGTTCCTGGTCATTCAGCTGTATTAAGGTACAAGCCCTGGTTGCTTCTGTGAATTTAATGATCATTTCCAACTTGATCATATTTCTGCCTTCCAACTGATTTTGTACACCTCCTGGATCTTCATTCAGGAGTGGTTTACAAAGTCACTTACTTTAAAACATTTCCATGGAATCCCTACAGTGTGGAAACAGGCCATTCAGCCCAAGAAGTGTACATCACCCCGCCAAACAGCATCCCACCCAGACCCATTGCCCTATCCCTGAATTACCCATGTCTAACTCACCTAATCTAAACGTCCCTAACTCCACAAAGGCAGTCCCCCAAGGTTGGAATCGAACCCGGATCTTTGGCGTTGTGAGGCAGCCGTGCTAGCCACTGAGCCACCATGCCACCCCTCCGTTACTTTACCCTCCGTTTCTGGTTTTTACTTGTTTCACCCTTGTCCAAACATAGACAACTGGTCATTGGTTCACCATTTAGCCTCCAATTTACTTCCACTGTAATTGTTTCAACTTTGACTTTAAGTCCCTTCTTTTGCCTGCTATCTAATTCATGTTGAGGACATTTAAAGGACTGACAGTCCTTCACTCACATCCATTCTGATTTGATGTCATAGAGAAGGTGACACCTGGACAAGGGTGACAGATTGCACCAGACCAACATCCCTACAAGGATGGAGTGGGGGGTATGCTGGTGCTGTTGGTGGGGATTGAAACTAGTTTGCCAGGGCAATAGAATACAGAATAGAGGTACAATACAGAGTGATCCACACATAGAGAAGACCAAATCAGTCTGGAAGACGGAGTCTTCATAATCTAGTTAAGGCACAAAGAGCACGGTAAGGTTAGATAACATTTAACTGAATGCAAGGTGTAAGGCAGATGAGTTGAGGATGCTGCTTACTAAATGGGGATATAATTACTACCCAGGGTACGGAAACTTCAGGCCAGTCAAGTGGTGGAGCAGGGAGTTGTAAAAGAGGTAGTGTTGCAGCAATGATCAAGGAGTTAATTCTGGCAATATGGAGGGACGATATCTTTGAAGAATCCCAAATTGAAGCCACATGATAGAAGTTAAAAACAAAAAGTGGAAGTCCTCCAGTTAGGAGTGTAGTATAGGTTCCCAAATAAACAGTTAGAAAGAGATAAAAAGGCAGATTTGTGGACACATCTCAAGTGAAAATTATTAAGGTAATAATAGTAGGGGATTTCAACTTTTTTACTCTTAACTGGGATAGAAATGTGAAAGGCTTAGAGAGGTGGAACTCTTAGAATGTATCCAGGAGAACATCTTGGGTCAAGATGTGGTAAGTCCCACAGGTGGTGTCGAACCAAATTTTATGGAACAAAGCTGGCAAGAGGTAGAAGTATCAATTGGGATGCATTTTGATGACCTGACCATAACTCAGTAAAACTTACGGTATTTATGGTACATGATAAACGTGGACCAAAAATAAAGGTTCTGAATTGGGAAAGGCCAATTTTAATAAGACAGCAATGGCCAAAACAGAGTGGGAGGAGATGCTTGTAGGAAATGTACATAAGAGCAGTGTGAGTCATTTGAAATGGACATATGAAAATAACCTGCACTTTACTAAGGGTGAAGGGTAGGACCAAGAAGGCTAGAGAACCCTGATGTCGACTAATATATATGGATTAGGAAAATAGGTAAGGTTAGGGCTGATACTGGGGACTCAAAATAGCAGAAGCCCTAAAAGAGTGTAGAAATCGCAGGAAGTTATCTCAAGAATAAGGTACAGAACAAAGAGGAGGCATGCAAGAAAACTGATGGACAAAATAAAGGTTTTGCACTGCAGTGGTACGTAGATGGGGTCTATTTCAATATATTTGTTTATCACACTGGTGGTTGAAAACCAGGCCTCCAGGAATTCGTCTTTGTTTTGCTTGTCCATTGTTACTTTGTCCAGTTAAACTAGAATGTAATAGAATGAAGGAGAGTTGGCCATGCTGTTTTGCTGTGAGTTGGTGTTCGTGTATCCTGGTGGCAAGTTTCCTGCCCATCTGGCCTATGTGGTGCTTCTCGCAGTTGCTGCATGGTATTTTGCATATCACATTTCTCCTGCTCATTGTGGGTATAGGGTCTTTCGTCTTTGAGTGTAACTGGCAAAGTGTGGCTGCTGGTTTGTGTGCTATCATTATTCCAACAGGGCGTAGGAATCTCATAGTCAGTTCTGATATATTTCTAATATAAGGTAGGGTGACCAGTGTGTTGGTGTTGTTTACTTGCTAGGCATCGGTGGATAAAGCTGTTAGGATACTCATTATTTGTAAAGATTTTGTACAGATGTTCCTCTTTGTTTTTGCACAGCTCCAGGGTATTGCAGTGTGTTAATCGCTCGTTTAAACAGAGTCTTGACACAGCTCTGTTTGTGGTCACTGTTACTGTTGTAATTCAGGATTTGTTCTGTGTATGTTGTCTTTTTCTATATACACTGGTGAGGAATTCACCATTGTTTATTCATTCCAACATTATGTCTAGAGTTGATTGTTGTTCTCTATTCCCCTGGTGACTAGTCAAACCAAACCGGACCATATACATTCAGGGTGGGTCAGAGTAACACAGCTTCAACTGAAGCTATACAGTGCTGAAGATGTCACAGGGAAAACCAGATAGCTCAGCGAACAAACCAACAACACCAACCACAACCCAAGCTGAGATCACAAGGTGTAAAGCTGGATGAACACAGCAGGCCAAGCTGCATCAGGGGAGCGGGAAAGCTGATGGTTCAGGCCTAGACCAAGCTGCAGATCTTTGCTAAAACATTATAGCTGTAGATGAGATTTTAAGTTAGTTGTAAAAGAAACAGAACAAGAAGGCAAAGATTTAGAGAGTGTTGTGTAACTGAAGCTTTTGTGATGTGAGAGATAACTTTTCCACACAGTGAGCAGTTAAGAATATGGGATGCACTAGCTGTAAATTCAAGATTAACACTTGAAACACCATAATGTACAAGGCGACAGGCACGATGCTGCAAAATAGATAGTTGCTTGATGGCAGACACAAACACGAAGAGCCAAACAACCTCTGTCAATGCAATAAGGCTCTAGAACTCTCTGAATCACCAAGCTGATTAATCTGTCTGACTTTGATTGATATCTAGGTCAGAAACTCCCACCGGATTTATCAACAAACAAAAGAAAATTAAAAGCCAAATTTATTCCTTAACAGTTAGCAACACACGTTAAAAGCTGCTACTAAGCAATCTTAAGCAATGTCTCCTTTAAACCCAAACCTGCATACAATAATTCACAAATGGGACACATGGCTCTGCAGAAATATGATTGGTGGAAAGTATTGACAAAAAAAGTGTTCTGTGGTTCAACAGTCAGTTCCACGGGTGGGAATGAGATGCCTTTATAGTTTGTTTTTTGGCAATTGTATCATGTTACGATCAACTCCAGAATGATAGAAGATCCTCATTTTGGCAGGAGGTCAATGGATGTACGATTTTACTTGAGTTGTAAGTTGCTACCAGGGTCTTGCAGTGTGGACTTTTTATTTTGACTCTCAGATAGAGACCAGTTTACTTCCCTTGCAGACTTTCTGGAGGTCTGAGTTTTACTTTCCCTGATCTCAAGCCTGTGTCAAATTGCAAGTTAAATACTCAGAGGCTGTTAGAACTGACAAAAACTGCAGATGCTGATTTCTCTCCACAGATGCTGCCAGGCCTGCTGAGCTTACATAAGAATTAGGAGCAGGAGTAGGCCACATGGCCCCTTGAGCTTACCCCGCCATTTAATGAGACCATGGCTGATCTTTTTGAGACTCAGCTCCACTTACTCACCCACTCACCATAATAACCCTTAATTCCTTTACTGTTCAAAAATTTATCTAGCCTTACCTTAAAGACATTCAACGAGGTAGCTTCAACCGCTTCACTGGGCAGGGAATTCCACAGATTCACAACTCTTTGGGTGAAGAAGTTCCTCCTGCCCTCAGGCCTATATCTGCTTCCCTTTATTTTGAGGTGATGCCCTCTAGTGCTAGTTTCACCTGCTAGTGGTAACAACCTCCCTGCCTCCACCTTATCTATTCCCTTCAAAATCTTATATGTCTCTATAAGATCTCCCCTCATTCTTCTGAATTCCAATGAATATAATCCCAGTCTACTCAGTCTCTCCTCATAATCCTACCCTCTCAACTCTGGAATCAACTGAGTGAATCTCCTCTGCACCCCCTCCAGTGCTACTATATCTCTTCTTAAGTAAGGAGACCAAAACTGCACACAGTACTCCAGGTGTGGCCTCACCAGGACCCTATACAGCTGCAGCATAGCCTCCCTGTTTTTAAACTCCATCCCTCTAGCAATGGCAGACAAAATTCCATTTGCCTTTTTAATTACCTGCTGCACCTGCAATCCTACTTTTAGCGATTCATGCACAAGGACACCCAAGTCCCTTTGTACAGCAGCGTGCTATAATTTTTTACCATTTAAAACATAATATATTTTGCTGTTATTCCTACCAAAATGGATGACCTCACACTTAACAACATTGTACTCCATCTGCCAGACCTTTGCCCAATCATTTAGACTATCTAAATCCCTCTGCAGACTTTCAGCGTTTTCTGCACACTTTGATCTACCACTCTCCTTAGTGTCATCTGCAAATTTTGACACACCACACCTAGTCTAAACTCCAAATCATCTATGTAAATTGTAAACAATTGCGGTCCCAACACTGATCCCAGAGGCACACAACTAGCCACTGGCCGCCAACCAGAAAAACACCCATTTACCCCTACTCTGTTTTCTACTGGTCAACCAATCCTCTATCCATGCTTTATTATCCATGCTATTACCTGTAATAATGTGCAACTTTATCTTATTTTGCAGCCTTTGGTGTGGCACCTTGTGAAATGCCTTCTGGAAATCCAAATACACCACATCCACAGGTTCCCCATTGCAATTAATGTCCTCAAAGAATTCCACCAAATCAATTAAACATGACCTACCCTTCATGAACTCATGCTGGGTGTTCCCAATGGGACAATTTATATTCAGATGTCTTGCTATTTCTTCCTTAATGATAGATTCAAGCAATTTCCCCACTACTGAAGTTAAGCTAACTGGCCTATAGTTATCTGTTTTTGTCTGCTTTCTTTTTTAAACAGTGGTGTCACATTGGCTATTTTCCAATCTGCGGGAACTACCCCTGAGTCCAGTGAATTTTGTAACTAATTACTAGTGCATTTGCTATTTCCCCCATCATCTCTTTTAGTACCCTGGGATGCATTTCATCAGGGCCAGGAGACTTGTCTACCTTTAGTTCCATTAGCTTGCCCAGCACTGCCTCCTTAGTGATAATGATAATTTCTAGGTCCTCACCTGCTATAACCATCTTGCCATTAGTTTTCGGAATGTTATTTGTATCTTCCACTATGAAGACCGACATGAAATAACTGTTTAATGTCTCAGCTATTTCCTCATACCCCGTTATGAAATTGGCCTTCTCATCCTCCAAAGGACCAATGTTTACCTTCACCAGTCTTTTACAATTTACATATTTAAGAAACTTTTGCAGCCTGGTTTCATATTCTGAGCTATTGTATTCTCGTAATCTATATTACTTTTCTTTATAACTTTTTTTTGTGGCTTTCTGTTGGCCTTTAAAGATTTTCCAGTCTACTAATTTCCCACTACTCTTTGCTTTGTCGTATGTGTTTTTTTTTCAATCTGATGCTTTGTTTCCTTAGACATCCATGGCTGGCTCTCTCTTTTCCTGCAGTTCTTCTTTATCACTAGAATATACTTCTGCTGAACACTGCAAGTCCTCCAATGTTCCTCAATTGATCCACCATAAAGTTTTTGCTCCCATTCTACCTTAGCTAACTCCTCCCTCATTCCTTCATAGTTTCCTTTGTTTAAGCACAGGACATAGGTACTGGATTTAACGTTCTCATGTTCCATCTGTATTTTCAATTCAACCATACTGTGATCGCTCCTTCCGAGGGGGTCCCGAACTGTCAGATCATTAATTATTCCTGTCTCATTACACAGGATTAGATCTAGGATAGCTTCCTCCCTCGTAGGTTCCATTACATATTGTTCAAGGAAATTATCGCGGATGCATTCTACAAACACCTCCTCAAGGGTGCCATGAACGACCTGGTTTGATCAATCGATATGTAGATTAAAATCCCCAATGATAATTGCTGTACCATTTTTACATGCATTAGCTATTTCTATGTTTATGGTCCGCCCCACCACAATGTCATTATTTGGTGACCTATAGACCACACCTATCAATGACTTCTTCTCCCTACTATTCCTACTTTCCACCCAAACGTTTTGTTCAGTAGAACCTATAATCATCTCTAACTACCGCCCTAATATCATCCTTAACAAATCAGAGCAACACCACCTCCCTTACCTTCCTGTCAGTCCTTCTGAACAGTTTGATACCCCTGGATATTTAACTCCCAGTTATGACCATCCTGTATCCATATCTCTATAATGGCCACTAAATCATACCCATTTGCCATGATTTGTGCTGTCAACTCATCCAACTTATTTCGAATGCTCCGAGCATTCAAATAAAATTTCCTTATGTAAGTTTTTGCACCTTCTTTTTGGGTCCTATCACCTTCATTACTAACAGCTCTCGAGTTCTCCTTCCCTTTAATTTTTTTCCTAATTTTCAATGGAGTTGAAGCTTCTTTGTCACCTGCTAACCTGTTGCTTTGCCTTACATTAATTCTTATTCTCCCTCTATGCTCACTTCTCCCGTCCCCACTACTTACTAGTCCAAAGTCCTATTAACCACCCTATTTACTATTTTCGCTGGAACTCTGGACCCGGCCCTGTTCAAGTGGAGTCCATCCCAGTGGTATAGATCCCTCCCGCCCCAGAACTGATGCTAGTGCTCCATGAAAAAGAAACCTTCTTTCTCACACCACTCTTTTAGTCACATGTTTACTTCCCCGATCCTCGCCTCCCTAAGGCAATTTGCACGTGGCTCGGGTAGCAATCCAGAGATTATGACCCTTGAAGACCTGTTTTTTTAAACTTTTGTTCCTAGCTTTTCATAATCCCGAAACAAATCTTTTCCCCATTCCTGCCTATGTCGTTGGTCTCTACATGGACCACAACAACTGGATCCTCCCCCTCCCTCTCTAGTATCCTCTCAAGCCAGTCAGGAATTCTTCGCACCCTGGCACCGGGCAAGCAACACACCATGTGGGATTGTCTATCCTGCTCACAAAGGATACTGTCCATCCCCCTGATGATGGAATCCCCCACAACTACAAACTGTCTTTTTGCTCCTCCCTCTTGAATGGCCTCCTGGGCCATGGTCAGTTCCTGCAGCCCTGTTCCTCATCCACACAGGGGGCAAGTGCCTCACACCTGTGGGACAATGTCAAGGCTCCTGTGTTCCTGTCTGCACAGTCCCTCTACCTGCCTCACTCAGTCACACACTGCTGTCCCTGCCCGCTGATCAAATTAACATTAGTTAATCTACCAGGTGTGACTGCCTCCTGGAACACAGCATGCAGGTATTTCTCCCCCTTCCGGATGTGTCACGGCGTTTGGAATTTGGATTTCAGCTCATCAATTTTGAGCCAGATCTCCTCAAGCAGCCAACACTTACTGCAGATGTGGTCACTGCCGTTCTCAATCAGATCAGCTAGCTCCCACATCATACAGCTACAACACATCACCTGGCCTGCCACCTCTACTTAGTTAATTATTTAAAATTAATTAGATTTTTTGTAATTTTGCAGTGTTCTCTGCACCAGTTTTCTCCGTTATATACTCAAACAGACTCCGGCTTTGCCTTCCAACCTGCTCCCAGAGGATTTGGTGTCTAGGTGACCAACCCAAAAGATAACAAAGAGATGAGGAAAAAAAAATGCAAATAGCTTACCTGCTCACCACACTTAATCATTATTATTAGGTTAGGTTACACGTGTAGTATCTTGGGTATTAGTTAACTCCCAGATTCATTGGGTGGAAGCTTACCTTCCCAGGATGCCCTTGTGCTTTCTCCCAGACTCCTGCCACTGATACAACTGAAATTCAGGTTTATCCACCAATTTCTATTTTCGACTCAGAGGCTGTTTCTAGGCCAGCTTCTCAACCCGACAACTCTTCAGCAACGCGTCACTATGACAGGCTCCAGCTTTTGACCCGCCCACGAGCACAGGTGAGCGCATGCAAGGAGTTCCCAAATCGGCCAATCAGAGTTCGGGCCAATCAAAAGGCCCTGAAGAATGACCAATCAGGTAGCGAAAAGCTGTCCATTGGCGTGAGGAGGTGTCACCCCGCGTCAGCCTCACCACCACCCCCCGATCCCCCCCCCATCCCCGAAACATGCCCGTCCGTAGGGCCGGTGCTGGGTACGTGCACGATGCGCGTGCGCTTCACTCCACTCCACCCCCACCTCCCGACGGGCGCCGCCGCTTGGTGTCGGCGTGCGCGCTCAGTGCCTCAGTGACGTAAGCCGGCGTTGCTGCAGTGACGGTCGAAGATGGCGGCGCGGCGGAGCCAGCTCTCTCCCAGCGCCTCGGACCCCGGCCCGAGCTCCACCCCAACCCCGACACCGGCCTCCGACAGGCCTGATTCGCCAGGATTCACCGGCGGCAACGCCACCTCCCCGCCTTCCGGGGCAGCGGTGCCGCCGCCGCCACCACCACCAACAACTACAACAACAGGAGGTGGAGGGGGGGCGGTGAATGACTCGGGCCGAGAACTGTTCGAGGCCTGCAGGAACGGCGATGTTTTGCGGGTGAAGCGACTGGTGGATTCGGGCAATGTGAACGCCAAGGACATGGCCGGCAGGAAATCCACGCCGCTGCACTTCGCCGCAGGTTTGTACGTCGATCAGGCTTTTAGAGCGGGGCCTATAGGAGGTGGGGCGGTCAATGATCTCCTAGTGTGCGGATGGGAGTCCGGGGCTGAGATCAAGAACCTCAAGAGGCCTGGACTCGTCGCCGTCAAAACAACGCAACAACTTTGGGATCGGGGCGGGGTGAGGGATGAAGATGTTGCCATGGGTTTGAACAAGGGTAGGAACAAGGATGGCTTAAAATCAGAGTCCGAACATGGGCCCTCTTCAAACTGCGGATACTGCATTAAAAGAGTGATAGCCCCATACGATCTTTGTCAATTATCGTGTGGCAGTAATTCATATTATTTAAATGGACTTCACAGAGATCGGGAGCTGGAGAACGTGTTAACGGGAATGGTACGGGGAGGATAAATCTTCATTTCGCGTTGACGATGTAAACATTAGTTTCATTATTGGGTCATTTGTAACAGCAGCGGCGGCTGTGTCGAAATTTTGTTGCACACAAGTCTGTTCTCAAGTAAAAGTACCTTGTCAATTTTGGAGCATTTGAAAATGGTGGTAGTGACAAGGCCAACCAACTCGCCCACTAACCTCCTCCACCGTCGGGATGGCTCGGATCTGAGGAGCTTGGAGAGGATATTCCCAAGAAAGGAAGGTTTAGTCTCGATAAAATAGGTCTTTTCCTGTCTTCTGAACTGCTCCCCATTAGCTTAAAAGTGCATATCTAATTGGTAAAAGGTTTGGAGGCCATAACATTAAGGAGAGGCAGCAGTGTAGTGGTAATGTCACTGGATTAGTGAACCAGAAGAGACTAATAGTGAGGACATAGGATCAAATCCAACCACGGCAGGTGAATTTTAATTCAGTAAAAAATCTGGAATTAATTGAAGCTGGCCTAATGACAACCATATAACCATTGTTGACTTGTAAAAAGCCACCTTGTTTTTTCGTGTCCTTTAGGGAAGGAATCTATCATCCTTACCTGGTCGAGCTGTATGTGATTCCTAATTGATGGCTCTGCAGTGATGAATGCTGGTCCAGCCAGTGATGCCCACGTCCCATGTCCAAATTAATAAAAGGGCTTTGTGATACACAATGAATCATAGCATCTGTACAGTGCAAGTAGAGGCAATTCAGCTGTCAGGTCTGCACTGACCCATTCTATCCTATGTTTACCATGGGTAATCCACATAGCCTGAACACTGCGGGGCAATTTAGTATGGCCAATCCACCTAACCTGTGCATCTTTGGGTTGTGTGGAGGAAACTGAATTCCCCTTTGGAAACATACACAGATACAGGGAGAACGTGCAAACTCCACACAGTCACTCAGTTGTACCTTGGTCCCTGATGCCATGAGGCAGCAGTGCGAACTACAGTGGTACCATGCTGCCCACCTACAATGGACCAAATGGTTGCTAAGAATTTCCTTGGTGTGACTGGCGAATACATAGATCGCGTGTCCTGGTTTAAGAGGATGCATAGACTGGATAAGTATTTTGTGGTTTTGCTTTTTTTTTCCCCCCGGTTTGGGGAGTGAAAGGAATCCAGAAGTATTGTTAGAACTCACTGATTTTTAAAATTTATTTTTGTGTTATTCTTTTATTAATTTTGGTTTATTGCTGAGAACTGTGAACTGAAGCTGTTAGAAACAAAAATAAGCCATTGTTTGTTTGTGACGTCAAGTATGAAAGTTAATTACAGGTTGATTCTTGATCAAAAGGATTCTATAGACTATTTGACACTGGGGAAAGCTGTCTGTCTAACCAGACAGCAGATGTTTGGCCATTGACAATGTCAATACCTGGGAATTCTTACCAGCAAGTCTGCAAGGGAACATGATTGGCAAACAGAGGGAGGGCCAGAGTTTGAACTGGTTTTTGGACTGGTTTATGAGAGGAGGAGTTTGTTGATGTTACAGCATGAAAGTTGGAAAGCTCCTTGCCTAACCTCCTCTTATCAATTCTTGGAAGTTCAGAAAATGTAAATAAGTAATGCCTTCCTTTAGCATGAACTGAAAAGATGACATTGATGTCTTAGGAATGTCAACCGAGAAACCTTTGTTTATGCCTGCAGAACAGACATTGTGAAAACCCCATAAGTAATCTGGCCAGTTTTGTTATTTTTATTCATGCCTTAACTCTGTCTGTGTATCTCTTTGTATGAAAGGAGGCTGCAACAAAGGTTTTTGGGTTTCAATCATCAACATGAATGAGATTACTTGCTGTGTTAATAAATTGTTATCTTTTGTTTAAGTTTGTAAACCCGGTGTCAAGAATTGATTATTCACAGTTTAGGATTGGTTATTCAAAAAGTCTGGCCAGGAATCGTTGGGGTCTACTTTGAGAGTTTTTGAAGGTTTTAATTTCACTATGTTGTGAATACAGATGTGGAAAAGCTGGTTTGATTTAGCTTTCTGTCTCTGTGTCGTAATAGTATTTATTCACAATGTAGAAGACACCATATTGATTGTATGTTCTTGTAATGTAGTACTTTTTGTTCTTGACTAACGTTATAAGTGATAAATGTAAGGTCCCTCTCTGAAAAGCCGATACAGCAGTGTGGGTTATAACTAAAATAGTCAAAGTACTCCTCTGAGCACAAAGTGTGGAGCTGGATGAACACAGCAGGCCAAGCAGCATCTGAGGAGCACAAAAGCTGACGTTTCGGGCCTAGACCCTTTCGAAACGTCAGCTTTTGTGCTCCTCAGATGCTGCTTGGCCTGCTGTGTTCATCCAGCTGCACACTTCGTTATCTAGGACTCTCCAGCATCTGCAGTTCCCATTATCTCTGACTCCTCTGAGTCCCTTTAGTTTTGTTGATTCTGATAGAGTTTTTGAATGCAGTGAATCTTCGCAACTTAAAATATGCCTTGCAAAGGTGACCTTTCTAAAATACCAAATCAGAAATGAATAAAGTTGATACTGTGACTTGATTCTGTGATGTTAATTATTGTAAATAAGTCCAAGCCAATTCCCATTTTTAACTTAAATTTGCCTCATCAGGAATTAACAGTAACTTCAGTTGTTGTACTTTATCTTTCTGTTTATTGCAGATCTTCCTTTTTATCAGTGTTCTGGTGAGATATTGCAACATTTTAACCCAGCAAGCTGTCAGTGAATATTTCTAATAATATGGAGACCAGAGCCATCATTTATATTTAATTGTATTGATACCTTATCATTTTAAATTGAATCAGATTAACATTTGGTTGAATGGGACGTTATTCTCTTGGCATCAGCTAGCTGAAATATTTATGAGAAGTGAATTTAAGTAAACTTTTTTGTTTGGATTTTGTTACTTTGAGGTAAGCTTGAAGATTTCACTTGATTTGGAGTTTTATTTTCCTCCATTTTTGCCACAGAGAAGGAAATTTGGCTTCTTAAGTGTGTTTAGAATTAGTGGATCTTTGACTTGAAATATTCTTGCATTCGGTAGGAAACTTAAGTCCAAGTATGACGACTACTTTACTGATTAAATAGATACTTTTGGCTAAGTGAACTCAATTATACAGCATCATTGCCTCTGGCTGAAGCATTTATGTAGTCTATAAAACAGTTGTACCTTTGAGGTGAGTGTTCATTTTTCAGTGCCTTCAGGTTTTTTAAAACACATTTTTATTCTGCTGTATAAAATATTTATTTAGCAAGGAATACATTAATACTAGGTCAACTGGAGTGAAAATAATTTGGACAGCTTTGGACATGTTTGTAAACAACTGACGATTTCTTAAGACGTAGATCAACCATTATGCTGTAGAATGAAAGGAGAGGTACAAGGTGTTGAAAAGGCTTCTGTCCCCATGCAATTGAAGCAGTTAAGACCTGTGACTGATGTGAATTACATGGTTTGCTACGGGATAGGAAATGAGATTGTGCTGATATCCTGTATATTTCAAAGTCAGCAAGGCCTTCATGTTGCTGGGAGAATTTACGACTCAATTTTCAGCAGTTCCAAAATGGTATTTTAAAGGCTAATGATATTTAAATGAAAAATAGAGGCTGTCATGGGGCTTCAGGGACTTGTATTTACTTTTTTAATGGAAATAGTGAGGCAAGAGGTGATTGGGGACTGAATGTTTCCTCAGCCAGGAGGAGAATATGTTGTTGACAGCTGTTCTCAAACACATCACATATAGACAAATACTCGTGACCTCATTTTACTGTGAAAAGAGCCATTCACACTTTGGAGACATTGTATGGACTTAGTTTCTTTTTTTCCATCAAGAAAAACATGATGCTAGAATGTTCAATGGTTTGCTTTAGACTTTTCAAACTGCCTGTTCATAGAATATAGAAGGATGTAGCACAGAGGGATCCCAGCCCTTTGAAAGAATATCTAATTAGTCCCATTTCTTTGCTCTATCAAAGTTTCTCCTTCAAATTACTTCTTAGCAATTGACTATTTGGTCAAAAGTTTCTGTTTTGAATTCAGCTCATGTATGATTGGCAAATATTGCTGAAAATTTAGTACTAGAATAGATTATTTGGAATGTAATCTGTAAAATTAGGAAATTCCTCTTTCACAATTGTTAATAAGCTGTTTGAGGCACTAAGAGATATTGATTGAATGATGATCATCATGATCCTCCATTTTAAGGATGAAGTTTGTGAATTAGTAAAGCTAGTTTTTAATTTATCCTGAACTGAGTGTTCGGTTCAGATGTTTTTGCATGTTGTTCCATTGGAATGGGGCAGAATTGGCCAATGAAACATTTGATAGAAAGAAAATTTATCTTTTTAGCAGAGATCTAGTTTCAGACTTGTTTTCTTTTGCCATGGGCCCTGTACCTCACTGTATACCCTAGTTTTCAAATGCCAATGCCTGCTGTCCATAGCTGAGACAGAGCAGTGGGGTCAAGATGGTAAACTGTCTAGCATTCACCAGACAAAGCTATTGCCAAAATTCATCCCATTTTTAAGTTATATTGCCAAGTTTAATTTTATCATTTGCATCTATGGTAGTTGCAATTGGGTGTCCCCCTGCCTTCTCCAAAGGATTGTTATTGGGGGTAATCAAAACAGTACCCAGCTGATGGGAAATTTGAAACAAAAACAGAGAATGCTACAGAAACTCAACAGGCCTGACAACATCTGTGGAGAGAAAAGTGAACATTTCAAGTCAGAGTTGAAATGTTAACTTTTTTTTTCCACTCTCTCCACAGATGCTGTTCAACCAGCTGTGTTACTCCGGCATTCCCTGTTTGTTTTAGATTTCCATTTTCCACAGTATTTTACCTTTATTTGATGGGAAACTTGATGGATCAAATGACATTAGGTTTTACACTACATGAGATTTAAATCACAAAAGTTGATGTCACGATGCATTAGATTTGCAGTATTCTGTTGTCAACTGCTTGAATGGTGATACTTCCACATTACTGTCTGATTGTAGCAAAAATAGGTAACGTTAATTTTATGTTTGAATAGATAAATAGATTGAAGTAGAATTAGAGTTTTGAAGAGGTTCTGCATTAATGATAGTTCAGTAACATAACTGGGAGTCTAGCGGTCAGGATTAATGATCTGGAGACAGATCAAATTTCGCTAGCTACAAACCTCAAATTTATCAAGTGAATCTGGAGTGAATAGCCGTCAGTAATTGTGTCCATGAAATTACCAGATTGTGTTGTAGAAACCCATCTGCTTCATCAATATTTTTCAGAGAAGAATTCCTGTTGTCCTTTCTCAGTCTGGCCTAAACTTGACTCCAGACCCACAGCAGCATGTTGACATTTCATTATCTTCTTAAATAATCTAGTAAGCTGCTGAGGTGGGTCACCATCTCCTTTCCAGGCAGTTAGTGCCAGGCAATAAGTGCTGGTGTTGCAACAACACCTATGCCCAAGAATAATTTTTTTAAAAAAGATTTTAAAGTATTTGGAAATTTGGGTCAGGGTAACTAATTGTAACATGCTATAAACTTAACAGTACAAATTTTGGATCAGTATTTGAAATTGGCATATGGTTTTCTCTGTATGTGGAGCCCATATAAAATGTTTGAGTAGTATTCTCAATTATGTTGTTCCTATTGCTAAAAGGCATAAAGGACAAAAGATTTCCAAAAATGCTACTAAAACTCCAGAGATTGGAACTGTCGGGGAAAACTGAATGGTTGAGCTCCTTTTTTAATATCCCTAGATAAGAGAAGTTTGGGAGGAGACCAGAGAGACATCTTAAAATAATGAAGTAATAGGGGGAAGAAGAGAAGGCGTTTTGACTGTTGGGTTGCCCGCAACTAAAGGTGATTTAATGTGAGTTGGTCATCAACAGATCCAAAACAGATGCAGGAGAACTTTTTGTAGGGGAATACTTCGAATGCAGAACTTGATACTGAGTGTGGTTGAGATGATTAGTATAAATATTTTAAGGGGAATTTTAATACGTATATGGGGGGAGAATTGTACGGAAGGATATGCTGACAGGATGAGATGAAGTAGAGTATGAGGAAGTTTTTATTGCTCCTGAACACTGGTATTGAGCTGTTGGGTTGATTAGTCTGCTTTGGTTTGTAAATGCTTTGAGAGCAGTAGTATTTTACCTAGCCCCTGCAGCTATCAAAAAAAAATTCCATTTGTTTTGCAGCTGCTTCAAGTTTGTTTTCATCCTGTGATACAAAGTGCAGTATTGTGTTCATTTTCTATTTGTCAGCCAGTTAGCTTTTAAGACATGCAGCTTTGGCACTTTAATTTTCACTTGATGCTTATTGAATCATATCTAGCACTGTTTGACAGCTTCGAAGTTCTACAACTAAGAGTTGATGTCTTCAGACATTGCAGTTTAGCTCTGTCCTTCACTGGTGTTTGGTTATGAATGTTAAGATCTTTCAGTCATTTCATATAAAGACATTGTACGCATTCATGTGGTTGAATTTTGAGTGATTGTTTTAAACTAAATTGATAGCACCCTTATCAGAGAGTGTCATCAGACATTCCCTGATGTGCTTGATATCCGGATGCTGGCTAGTACTGTAATCTGGTTACAATTCAGGGAATTGAACTAGCGTAATGAGCCAACTAAAGTCTTTGTGTATAAAATATAAGGTGAGGTATGTTTTGTGTTGCTAGCAGCTGTAAGCAACCTCTTTAGTTCATCGCAAATACATGTTGAGGTTCAGCAGCTGCTGGGGTGAAGTTGGCTGCTTATAAGCGTAGCAAGAACTGTGTGTTCTTTGGCCATTCACCATTGAACCAAATTGTTCATGATTTAAATCTGTTATTTTCTCAGTGTGTCCCGTACCCCCTCATTGTCCGTAGATTACACTGAATGCCTTTTTGGATCAATGTATTATCTACTCGAATTATTCTATTATTCATCACATTTCAAAATATAGTGAGATGTTGTTACTAACTTAGCAGTTTGAAATGTCTGGCATGCTGAGAAACTGTAATTCAGCAACAATTTGGATTGCCTTTATAGATATTTCTAATTAACCAATTTAAAATTTGCAAACTTGTGGAGCAGATGGGACGTAAACCCGAGTCTCTGGTGTAGAGTGTGTCTCTTTGCCACAAGAGCCTTTTACCTCTGGTGACTCCTCAGCAAGGTTCCATAGGTATTTACAGTCACCTTTTGAGACATGTAACAACTTGTGCCTAAAGCAGATGGGGCTTGAACCTGGGCCTCCTGGCTTTATATACTGAATTTTATGACTATACCCACAGTTTATTTTGTCCATAATGTGCCGTTATTTATATTTAGCTTATGTCCCATGATTAAGTTTTAAAATGTTTTTAGTACTGAGGAGATACATTTACAGCAGCTGTTTGCCCTAGGTCTCATAGTTTCCTTTCCCTTCCCTTAGCCCATGGATACAAAATGTTTTAAAGCTGCTGTTGAGATTGTTTGTTTATTTAAATATGAGTACAGGTAGGAACTCTAGGGTCTGCCTGGTATAAACAGTACCATACTCTGCAGCACACTAACTCGTTGAGCTTTCAGGGCCTTTGTCACGTGATTGAAATTGGCATTGTCAGTATGCAGCAGCATTTTAAATAAAGCTGGATGTTGATTTTCCTCTTTCAGTTTCTTTGGATTTAATTATATTGTTTGAGCTTATCCTCTTTAAAATATAGAGTTATAGCAGAATGTTCATTTATTTTTGCGTATATTTTGTCAAAATCTTCATGCGACAATACAATTTTGTTTGATTTATTTATTGTCATGTGTCTTGTTACAAAATACAGTGAAAAGTATTGTATTGTGTTGCCGGTCTCTGGCGCCATCTTAAAACACAGAAAAGCCAACCAAAACCGAGAATGTAAAGGCAGAAATGTGAAGAAATAATGAAAGTGTTCAACTTAGTCCTCCTTGTTCAATGCCCCATCATGGGCCTGGGGGCCAGACACAAGTCCCCTTTGTTGCACCACTGTTGCTGGAACAAAAGTTGCTATTCTTCAGCGCTATCATGCCTCCACCAATGTCCTTGCTGTATCTTGCCAACGCAGACGCCACCAATGCTTTGGGGTCCCTTTCCAGCCCAAGCTTGACTCTGCTGCTGTCATAGTTCTGCTTTACTGATGAAGATGAAGCTGCTGCTAATGCTGCCAGGCTTGTATTAGGCCCAAGCTTGCCTCCGTTGCCACCTCCATCAATCTGTGCTGGTTGCAGACCCCTCCAGGATCCCAAACTTGCCTCCGCAGCCGCAACCACGAGTTGGCGCTAGGGCTCGGCGATGTAGAAGATGTTGGGGACCCACATTCATCATCAAAGTCACCGCCACAACTCTGTAGAGTCAGCACTGCTGGACCAATACACCACCAGCAATACCGTTGCCACGACAGAGACCTTCACCTAGAGGTAAGTAAAATTAAATAGAGGAGAAGAAAGAAGTGAGAGATGAGAGGGGGAAAAAAAAAAGAAAAATGAAAGAGGAGCTGGTGGAACCGATGAGCCCTGGACTTGGAACCCCTGCGCCACTGCCATCTTACCAGAAGAGGTACTTATAGAATTCAAATATATCGATATTTCATGACCCATGTTACCTGTAAGCTGCATGCAGTAGGTTTAAAAAAAAACACATCTTCATCTTTCACCAAATGACTTGCACTTTGGTTTAAATACACTACTCTTACTATTCAGAAGCCCATTCAGGCACAACAATAATTAGAAGAATGAAAGCAAAGTGCTATGGATACTGAAGTCTGGAATAAAAACAAAAAGTACTAAAATACACTGCATGTTTGGCAGCATCTGTTGACGGAGAAACAGAGTTAATGTTTCAGGTCCAGCATAATTCTTCATCCAAACTTAGTGGGAAAGTTGTTCATGACCTATTGTTGGTTTGCTGGATGCTAAGAATTCTATTTGAATCTAGGTTGGGAAAATTAAAATGGAAGAAAAGCTGCAAAGATGTAGCAGAAGACAGTTGATGTTTTCATGCTATGTTCCTAATTGTGATCCGTTGCTTAGCTGTACAAGATTTTTAAAGTCAACATTTTAAAGGTTGTTCTATCTGAACTATTTTAAATTCTATTAGATTCTTATTAAAAAAGATGAGATTTCCAGTGGTATTGTTTCCAGAATTATCCTATCATGCAATTTTTGTATGTTTTTATTATTAGGATCTTTTTCCTCATTCTCCATATCCACATTATATCTCTTTACCAGGTAGAAACATATTGATCTGGTTGCATGAGTGAGTTTAAGGTTTTGTGGATTGGGACAGTTTATCTGCCTAAACTGTTTTCTCATTGCTTAATCTTAATTCTCATTATTTCGTTCGTCCCAGAAGTTCTCATTTGACGTGGAGTGGAGATTAAAAGAGCGTTGCATTACAGTTAGAATGTGTACGCTTTTGTCCTGAATAATAAGCATAGCTGAATATGTTTACTGTAGGTGACTGTCACCTGTAGCAGTTAAAGCACAAGTATGGAAAATCTGTAGTGGTGGTGAATCTCTAGATGATCTTGATCTATATGATTGCGATGCTTTCAGAATTATTGTCCTCCTGATTTTTGTTTAAACTTACGGAAATGTCTGATATTTTTGTTCTTATATCTGTTGGGGATATATGTCTGACGCTGGTTCCTGGGGAGCCTGAATACCCCATTAAGAAACTGAATTTTGTTCAGTATGATACTGCTGCCGTGATGTAACATTGTTCAAAGGGCATTTGTGAATAAGCATACCTTGTCATGATTGAATGATAGGATTGAATTAAGGATATTTGTGATGTGAAAATCTGTTGAACTTGGCTCTGAACCTGGAGGGTAATCTGAATGTTTTGGATTTATGTTGATTTTATTTTAAAGTGGTTTTGTTAGTTTTCCATCCCAGTAGCAGTTATTTGCTCCATGACTGTTCAGTGTTCATATGGAAATGCAAGCATTATTGAAATTTTCAGGAAAATACACTTAGTCCAACAGCTACTGTAATATCAAATATTAAGGCAGTCAAGAAGTTATGTGTTGGCTAAAAGAAAGGATGTTATTGGTTGATGGCATTCGAATGGACAGGCACATTTTAAGAGTGAAGATGGCTAAAGCTGCCATTGTACAATTCAAATCCATTTTTAGGTTATCTGTCTTAATGGAAAGAATTTTATGATCTGTTTTCACACATGACTAAGAATCAGATGCTATGAAGTTTTGATGAAAATCTGCTGGTGGAAGGTTTGAGGTAGCAGGAGTTCCTTGGTAGACAGAGAATGTTTAATGGAAAAGTGAGAGGAAGACGTGAAAGATGATAAGAAATGCCAGCAAAAAAGGAATGTTAACCAATTGTAATTTGGTAACAGTGCCAGTATGATAGTTTTGGGGCAGCTGATGTAAACTGTAGTCAAATGAGTAGCATTCACTGAAAGTTGTGTTGTCACTTGTTTTTTCAGTCAGTGCTGGGAATAAAGGAGCTATGACCTCTGATTCTAGGTTGCCCCACAATAGTAAATATTCGCTCTGTCTTCTTTGCCAATCCCCTGTAGCATCTTTTATACCCCAGTTAGATCTCCTTGTAATTCTTCTAAACTGATGGCCTGGCAAAATGCCTGCTGATTCTCAACTTTATTTGTGGACTGTCTGCTCACACTGAGGGGCAAATGTTTTAAACAAAGTGTGGTTCACGTGTAGAATGAATTTCCTGAGGAAGTGGGTGCGGATACAGTTAGAATGTTTAAAAGGCATTTGGAGAATTACATGACTAGGAATCGTTTGGGGATCTATAGGCCAGGAGCAGGCAGGTGGGACTAGTCTAATTTGGGATTATGTTTGGCATGGACTGGTTGGACTGAAGGTTCTGTTTCCATGCTCTATGACTATAAGAACAAGGTAAAGTGGTGAGGGAAGAGATGTTTTTCACATCCACTTCTCCTTAGTAATATCTCTTTGGAAACTGTGCATTTTATTAACTTGGCATCTCTTTGGGGCAGCAGGAGTTGAGAAAATTCTTGGCTGAGTGTGTCTGCCTTGGGAAATACTGGCTCCAGAGATTACATTTTTGTTGCCAGAGGGTATCTGCTAAGGTCAGGCTAGTTGATCTACAGAAGATAATAAAGTGTGACGCTGGATGAACACAGCAGGCCAAGCAGCATCTCAGGAGCACAAAAGCTGACGTTTCGGGCCTAGACCCTTCATCAGAGAGGGAGATGCGGTGAGGGTTCTGGAATAAATAGGGAGAGAGGGGGAGGCGGACCAAAGATGGAGAGAAAAGAAGATAGGTGGAGAGGAGAGTATAGGTGGGGAGGTAGAGAGGGGATAGGTCAGTCCAGAGAAGATGGACAGGTCAAGGAGGTCGGATGAGGTTGATAGGTAGGAAATGGAGGTGCGGCTTGAGGTGGGAGGAAGGGATGGGTGAGAGGAAGAACAGGTTAGGGAGGCAGAGACAGGCTGGGCTGGTTGTGTGATGCATGGGGAGAGGGGACAAACTGGGCTGGTTTTGGGATGCGGTGCGGGAAGGGGAGATTTTGAAGCTGGTGAAGTCCACATTGATACCATTGGGCTGCAGGGTTCCCAAGCGGAATAGGAGTTGCTGTTCCTGCAACCTTCGGGTGGCATCATTGTGGCACTGCAGGAGGCCCATGATGGACATGTCATCTAAAGAATGGGAGGGGGAGTTGAAAAGGTTCGCAGCTGGGAGGTGCAGTTGTTTATTGCGAACCGAGTGGAGGTGTTCTGCAAAGTGGTCCCCAAGCCTCCGCTTGGTTTCCCCAATGTAGAGGAAGCCACACCGAGTACAATGGATACAGTATACCACATTGGCAGATGTGCAGGTGAACCTCGGCTTAATATGGAAAGTCATCTTGGGGCCTGGGATGGGGGTGAGGGAAGAGGTGTGGGGGCAAGTGTAGCACTTCCTGCGGTTGCAGGAGAAGGTGCCGGGTGTGGTGGGGTAAATTCAGACCAGGAATAGGTGTTTTTATTGCAACGGCTAGCTTTTTAAAAGGTCCCCTCAGGTGCTTTCTGCTCCATCAGCAAAATATAGGAATGGATCCTTTATCTTGCCCCTTCCCTAAGTTCCATCCAGCTGTCTGATGTCCCCTGAACACTTAGTTTGTCAAGCTATGCTGTTTCTCCCACCATTATGCTAATATATGGCATTTCCATGTTTTTTTACCTGCTCTGTACTGTGTTGGAAGCAATGAACCCCATGGTGACAGTTGAATGTGTTTCCAAAAAAAACTTTTGTTATGATATGATATCAAGAAATGTTTGGAGATGCTGGATACTGCAAAACCTGTGGGCCCTGACAACATTCTGGCAATAGTACTGGTGACTTGTCCTCCAGAACATGCTGCACCCCTAGCCAAGCTCTTCCAGTACAGTTACCACACTGACATCTAGCCGACAATGTGCACATATCTGACAATTGTCCAATACATAAAAGGCAGCACAAGTCCAGCCAATTATCACCCCATCAGACTCCTCTTGATTATCAGTAAAGTGATGGAAAATGTCATCAACAGTGCTATCAAGCAACATCTGCTCAGTGATGCCCTGTTTGGGTTCTGCCATGGCTACTCAGCTACTTCCTGACTTCATTACAACTTTCGTTCAAACATGGACAGAGGTGAGGTGAAATTGACAGTTCTTGACATCAAGGCTGCATTCAACTGAGTGTGGCATCAAGCATTCTTGGCAAAACTGGAATCAGGGGGCCAACTCTCCACTGGTTGGAGGCATACCTGGCACATATGAAAGTGGTTGTGATTGTTGGATATCAGTCATCTAGGCCCCAGGACTTCACTGCAGGAGTTCCTCTGGGTAGTGTCCAAGGTTTACCCATCTTCAGCTGTTTCATTAGTGACCTCCCTCCATCATTATGTCAGAAGTGGATAATCACTGATGATTGTACATTCTTCACCATTTCTGACTCTTCAGATACTGAAGTAGTCAGTATTCAAAAGCAATAAGATTTGGACATTATCCAGGCTTAGGGTGACAAGTGGCAAGTAACATTCGCACCACACAAATGCCAGGCTATGAACATTACCAATAAGAGACAGTCTAACCTCTGCCCTTTCTCAAGGCTGACTAGGGAGGGAATAACTGACCAGCTAGTGATGCCCACATTCTACGAATGAATAAAAACAACCTATCAGCTGGCTTAAAACTCTTTTTTAAAAAAAGCCGGGATTCTTATTGTAAACGAGGTTTTACTCCTTGACCAAATCAGCAGAATCTCCTCCAGTTAATGCTTATCCAGCATAGGGAGTGCAGCAGCTGACTATGCCACTGGTACACCCACAGGAGTCAGTGATTCACTCGCCAGTGACTCACTCGCCAGTGACTCAGAAATTGCCATGTTACTAAAAATAAGTCTGTTTGGAGGCACAAACAGCTAGCTGTTGTTTCTTAGCAACCTGTGAAAACTGGATGATTTGTTCCCATGGGAACAAATCTTCCCTCTTTCCTCTGATTCCCAAACTACTTTAAAATGAGGAAAGCGTAATCAAGCCTCATTAGTTTTTTGACTTCCTTAGAAAAGTAAATTGAGGACATAGTACCCTTATGTCACTTGTCAAAGTTATAGGGAGTAGTGTTTATTGTGCATTTAAAGCTTAAGCTCCTTACCAGTTTTATTGACGAATCTGATAATTCCCAATGACAGCAAATATCTTGCAATAATATTTATTGAAAATATGGGATATTTGAGATCGTCAACCTTTGGAATCCCGTGACACCAACCTCATTAGCAAGGACAACATCATCAAGCTAGTGGACCTATGCCTTACCACCCACTTCACTTTCAAAACAAAACCTACAGACAAACCAACGGTACGCCCATAGGATCTCCGATATCAGGGTTCTTAGCAGAGGGAGTAATGCAGAGACACGAACAAACAGCTCTACCAATCATCCAACCCAAACTTTGGGTCCGCTACGTGGATGACACCTTTGTCATCACGAAACAAAACAAATTGGAAGAAACCTTCAAGACCATCAATAATACCCTTACTGGCATAACATTCACAAAAGAGGAGGAAAACAATAACAAACTGCCATTCCTAGATGTCACAGTAGAGTGAACAGCCAATGGGGAACTTCAAACCAGCATCTACAGGAAAACAACACATACGGACCAAATACTGAACTACAGGAGCAACCATCCCAACACCCACAAACGAAGCTGCATTAGAACATTATTCCAACGAGCCACCACACACTGCAGCACAGAGGAACTAATGAATAGCAGAAGAAAATCACCTATATAGTGTATTCAAAAAGAACGGGTACCCAATGAACACAGTCCGCCGATTTCTCAGCAACAAACCCAAACAAACAGACAAAATGGGCCCAGAAACCATAACAACTCTCCCCTACATCAAAGACATTTCTGAAATGACTGCCAGACTACTCGGACCTCTTGGCATCAGGGTAGCCCACAAACCCACCAACACACTAAAACAGCAGCTAATGAACTTAAAAGACCCTATACAGACAGCAAGCAAAACAAACATCATCTACAAAATAACTTGCAAGAACTGTGACAAACACTACATTGGACAAACAGGCAGAAAGCTAGCCACCGGGATACATGAACATCAACTAGCCACAAAACGACATGACCCACTATCACTAGCATCCTTACATATAGATGAGGAAGGACACCACTTTGGGACAACACATCCATCCTAGGACAAGCCAAACAGAGACACGCACCAGAAATCCTAGAATCATGGCATTCCAACCGGAACTCCATCAACAAACACATTGATTTGGAGCCAATCTACCATCCTCTGAGAAAAAGAACAGGAAATGACATCACCAACACAGGAAATGACACCACCAACCCAAGGAAACCTAAACAGATAAATAGAAAGCAGGACATAACACCAGCACTTCATCGGAGGCTCACTGATGATGTTACCTAGAATGATGACGAAACGTCTAAAAACAAACC
Organism: Stegostoma tigrinum; assembly: GCF_030684315.1. Classification (NCBI taxonomy): domain Eukaryota; kingdom Metazoa; phylum Chordata; class Chondrichthyes; order Orectolobiformes; family Stegostomatidae; genus Stegostoma; species Stegostoma tigrinum. The sequence continues at coordinate 14,012,886 of NC_081356.1, forward strand.
TTCCAGCTCAGCGAGCAAACTCATATCCAGAAACTCAACCTGAGCTACAAATCTTCTCAAAACTCGCCCGTGACTTTTGTTGCATTTAAATTCCCTCATTGTATTAAATGTATTATACACCTGCAAGAAATAATATCTTTTCCGTGTTCACCCTGTCAGGACTGTTTAGAATCTTACATGCTTTAATAAGGTCATTCTTCAGTCTTCAAAACTCCAGTGGAAACAAGTCCAACCTATCTAATCTCTGCTCATAGAGCAACTCACACTCATTAAAAGTATCACTGTAGCAAACCTCTTCTAAAACTGTGTCCAGCACACTTGGCATCCTCCCTTTGTGGTCTCACCAATGCCGTAGATAACTGAAGCGTGATATCATTACTTGTATATTCAGTGCCCCTTTTAATATAACAATAGCATCCCATTAGCTTTTTTTTGATTACATGTTGTGCCTGCATACTAACATTTTGTGAATCTTACACTAGAACGTCCAGATCCATCTGCATCGCAGAATTCTTCAGTCTTTCTCCATTTGAGTGCATCGAGGAGCTATATTGCTTACTTACTGGTCTGATCGAACCTTTCCAATATCTAGGAAATTTTGGGGAGTTCTGTCCAGTCTGGGATGATCAGCCTGACTGGCTAGGGGGGTGGATGTGTTGGGATGAGGGTACTTGACAAGGATCTGGGGTGTTGCAAGGGACCATGGAAGATTGGGATGGATCAGTGAGAAGCTAGGGGATCAGTTTAAAAGTTATCCAGGGGTTAGTAAACTTTTAATCCTCTCACATTTCTTGGATGTCCACCAAGCTTAGCTGAGTCAGAGCCTTCCAAAATGTTTTATATTAAGGGTTTTTTCCAAAGGGATGCAGTGGAATTGCCAATCAGAATTCTCAGTTTCCCATGCCATTCTCAAACAGTCTGCTACCCTGGGAATTCCACGTGGTCCCGATCCACACCTCCAGTGTACACTGCTTCAGTGACACCCTGGCTATTAAAATTCCCAGAGATAGTGAGAACTGCGACACTGGAGTCAGAGATATGAATGGAGCTGGAGGAACATGGCCGGCAGGGCAGTATCAGAGGAGCAGGTAAGTTTTGGGTCGGACCCTTCAGGAATGCCATGGCCTGCTGTGCTCCTCCAGTTCCACACTGTTATTAAAATTCCCAGCCCATTATTTATCTCAGTTGTTTATAACAGACTCATCATTTCTGTTCCTAAAACCTTGAAATTTAGCAGGTTGAAATAGAAGATCATATAAGTTGTTGGGCCCTGTAATAGTGGTGTTCAGTTTGAATGTCAGCAAGATTCACCTGGCATGTCATCTTTAAGATAAAATATGTTCTTTTTTACAACAGAAAAATTTTGTGGATTTGCCAGACTTGTTTCGTCTGGCTGTTTGGTTTAGAGGGATATGGGCCAAATGCTTACAAATTGCACTAGATAATTTAGGATATCAGGTTGGCATGAACAAGTTGGACCGAAGGGTCTGTTTTCATGCTGTACAACTTTGACTCTATTAATAGAAATATAAACCAACAGTGTACCCAGTGGGAAATCTAAGGGATTAATCTCCTTTTGAGGTCTAGCTCATGTAAATATGTTGCAAAAACACATTTGAATACCAATAAAAGGAAATAAAAATTACTTGAGGCTGTAAAAACAAATGCCTGCTCAAAGGCTGTGGTGTTGAAGCCTTGAAAAGTACTATTTAAATGAAAAATGAGATCTTCCAAATGCAAAAGTCATTATAGGAAATGCTGACAGCATGCAGGTCAGTCTGTAATTGTTTCCAAAAAAAAAGTAAATTGTAATGCTTATGTATGCATAGGAAGACCGAAGCAAGTAGTTTGGTAAGATTGAGAAAAAGAGCACAAAGGCAAGGAGAATGAATGAGCTGGTAAGAGATAATGGGAACTGCAGATGCTGGAGAATCCAAGATAATAAAGTGTGGAGCTGGATGAACCCAGCAGGCCAAGCAGCATCTCAGGAGCACAAAAGCTGACGTTTCGGGCCTAGACCCTTGAGAGGGGGATGGGGAGAAGATTTTGAAATAAATAGGGAGAGAGGGGGAGGTGGACTGAAGATAGAGGAGAAGATAGGTGGAGAGGAGAGTATTGGTAGGGAGGGGATAGGTCAGTCTGGGGAGGACGGACAGGTCAAGGGGACGGGACGAGGTTAGGTAGGAAATGGAGGTGCGGGTTGAGGTTGGAGGAGGGAATAGGTGAGAGGAAGAACAGGTTGGGCAGGCTGGGACAAGCTGGGCTGGTTTTGGGATGCACTGGGGGAGGGGAGATTTTGAAGCTGGTGAAATCCACATTGATATCATTGGGCTGCAGGGTTCCCAGGCGGAATATGAGTTGCTGTTCCTGCAACCTTCGGGTGGCACCATTATGACACTGCAGGAGGCCCAGGATGGACATGTCTGAGGAATGGGTGGGGAACAGGGCACTTGTGTTAATGTTTAGTCAGAAGCGGCTAATGAGATCCTATATGTAAATATAAAGGTACATACAAGTTGTGTAGAAATTGGTGAAGAGATGATACCAAGGTGAGATGATGGAAAAAACTGCAGGTATGGGCCAAATTTAAAAAGAAGTGAACATGTAAGTGATTTGGTGGATCAACCAGCCACAAGAAGTGCAAAAGATTGTGCTGAATTCTGAGATTTGGTCTATGTTATATGAAACTGAAGATGGCTAAGCAAAATGACTTGTGAAGTAAACTAATGAGATGCAGCCTGGAAAAGCAGGACCGTTCTGCTCATTGACTCTGTGCCGTCTCTCTGCAAAACAATCCAATCAGCCCTTTTCCACTAGCGTTATCGCCAGATATGTTAAGTTTATTTCCCTTATTTCGAAACAGTTGTCTTTTGAAGACTGCAATGGTCCTTGCTTCACTAGACTCATGGATAATCAGTTCCAGGTCATTAAGTACCTGTTACATAAAATGTTCTTTCTCACGTACACGCAGCACGCTTTGTCCGGGACCCTAGATCTTTGTCTTCCAGACATTTTACCAACAGCTAATGGGAGAACAGTCTTCCTTCATTTAACTGTCATTTAGCAGATCTGTCCTGTGCTTCAGAGAGGATAGCGCCAACTTTTCCCAAATAACCTTGTAGTTAATTTCTCTCATCCCTGAAACCATTGTGGAAATCTCCTCTATATCTCACAAATACTCATCTTTCCTTTAGTGTGATACAGTTATTCTTATATTTATAATCACTTTGTGGTCTCTCTTTAGCTATCACATTTGATGCCATGCATGTAGCTGCTGCTTGCCAAAGTAGATCAAGTGTTTTTATAATTTTCCTCAAATTGGGCAGCAATTTGTCAGCTCTCTCCATCTGTAGGCATGCAAGGTAGTCTAAGAAGTTCTTCTTTTGAATCTTAGCCTATGTGGAAGGCAGTGCTAATGTCCTCTAATTATCAGTGTCTCACAGATCAGTTTCTTTAAGAGACTTTGTTAAGTTTCCTGTTACTACACCTGTTTTGTTGAATGGTCCACAAAGGTGATAGATGTGTTTATATTTTGACAGGTTAATTTCCCCTTTTTATTGCTGACCTTGTCTTGCTCCTGACAGTATGTAAAGAGTGCTTCCAGTGTAAGATAAATTCATTCCACACATTATAACCCAGGTACCTTTATTGTGCTGAAAACAATTGCAGTTCTTGGGAGACGTTTTATTGAAAGTGGACAGCACCTGAGTGAAACCATAACTCAGTGCCTAGAATCATTAAGTTTTGCCCTTGATAACAGCAATTTGAACATCTATGTCTTTTAGATAATAAAATTGAGCGTGCTTTCAATGAAATGTAACATCATTATTTGTATAGGGTGTGAAAAATGCAACAATTTGCTCCCCAAATTGATAACATAGTTCTGAATTGCGTAGATTACTTTGTAAAAAGTCATCAGTTTATAAATAGCTCATCTATCTACAGAATAATGTTGTCAAAATGTTGATTTTATAAAGAATTTGCTTGCACAGTGTAAAGATCATGGCTTTTTATTGTGTTTGTTAAAAATTTTGGGGTGAAATGGAAAAGATTGTTATATGATTTGAAATGCAAGTAACTTGACACCCATAACAAGCATAATATAAACAGCTGTTTGAACGATCAGTAATTGAAGTTTGAAAGTTTGACTAGACCTCAGTTATTTCTAATAAATTTGAAATACTTGTTGAATGTGGAAACCCGGCCTATACTTACTTTCTAACAACTTGGGTGTAGAAATCGGGTAAATTGGAGAATTTTGTGTACTTCTTAAAATTAGGCAAGTGAAGACGAAGTCACAATCAGATTGGCTCCAATCTTGTTGAATGGTGGGGTGGGTTTGATGGGCTGAATAACCACCTCCTCCTATTTCTCACGATCTAATGTTAGCCTGCTTGTTTGAATTTAGTTTACATAATATACGATATCGATGTCACAATTATTATTAACAAACCACCCTGCATATTTTTTTTTAAAAAAAGGTCTTGTTTAAAATCTCTTGCAAGTCAGAGTCACAAAGTCATAGAGATTTACAGCATGGAAACAAGCCCTTCTGTCCAACTTGTCCATGCCACCCAGTTTTCACAATTAATCCAGTCCCACTTATTGCAAAGTTTGTGCAAAAATACCTCCCCCATTTCCAAAGTGAAGATAACTTGGAGAGACCATTTCATAATTTGTTCTGTGCTAAATACAAGGGCATATTTAAAAAGCCAGTCAAAATTACGTTATTGTTTTATAGAGACACAGCAGTGTAAGTCACGATTTGTTATACTCATTTTTTACTTTTAGCTGAGTCGACTTTTATTTATTTCGATTCATTCATAGTTGAAGCTAGAATGCTGCTGTTAGAAACTTCATGGGCTCTTCAAGACTTTTAAATATTTTTCTTTTCTGAAAGATCTGTGAAAAATGTTCCTTTGTTAACTTGTATTCTGACTACAAGAATGTATCACCATTCCTCACTTCAATCTAACACAAGGCAATGATTGAAGAAATATGGTTATTTTCAAACAATTCTGATAGAAAGCAGAACATATGTACTCTTAATATCTATAGTTAAAAAGGTCAGTATTATTTTCAACTTTTGACAGTAATAACTTGAACATAAAAATGGATAATTGGAAATTACATCAGCTTTGTCACAAGCTCCAATTAATACAGCTTCTTCAGTGCAAAAGTCTTGAGCCTGTAATTAATAAGAGTTCAGTAAGATGAACCACTAACGAAAAATAATTAATTCAAACCTGTAAGTCTTCAGCAAGGGGTTTACTATAGATTGTCTAATGCGTCAGAAAGCTTTGCGTTTTTTAATGCATATGTAATAGAAATGGAGTTTAATGAAGTTTTTTTTAATTTTCTTCTCACTTGATCAAGACCTTAAGCTGGGGCCCCCTTATAGTCATGAGGTAAGGCAGCTATGCACACCAAATTGATTAAGTCTTTACCTCCAAATTGTTGTATTTGCTGTCAGTCAGTGGAATTCGAGGGGCTAACCTCTTCGTAAAAGACGATTCACTGTAAGTTTGGCAAATACCAGCCAGTGCTTTTATGGCTAATGTGCTCCAAAGTGGAAAATGTAGAAAACAAACCTTTGAGCGGTCCATTTCGTTTGTTTCTAGCTGGGTGAGTTTGAATCTTGAACAACAATTGTTATTCATTTGGGAGACTGTTGATTTGTGTAATTAATGTGTTTTGTCATAGGTGGTGCTGCAACATGATCTAACGGCAGAAATTGAAATCATGACTGCTGTTTACTTGCATCTTATCCACAAATGGCTGTAAGTTTAGGGAGGTTAATCAACAAGTGGGAGTGAAACCGCATTCTAAGATGAGCGTCTAGTGAGAGAAATTGCTTAAAGGCAATTATTTCTATCATAAGCGTACCTCTTTTGTTACTCTAAAGCCACTGCCTGTGAGCCTGAATACTTTGTGATGTGTTTTCAACAGATACACAATTCCTTCTTTAATCTTGCTATGTTTCCTTTGTGAAAGTACATTTCTTTCAGCGAAAGACGGTGAATGGCTATGATCTTGTGGATTGAGATTTCTTGTTGCTCTGTTTTGCAGTTTGCAATAATTGAGCCCCACAAAATGCTAATGTGTGATCAGTATTTAAATTTGAAGCATGATTGTACGATTAATATAAAATGAACTTTTGCCTGGAATTTTCAGTGACTTTAGTGAGGGGGAGAGGAGCATGTGATCCTGCTGCAGTATGTTTTGGCTTTCATAAAATTCAGACATGGATGTTGTCTTTGCTTACTGGGCCAACATTACTCATCCCTGATTATCCTTGAAGTCTTGAATATTTGTCAGGGTTTTTTTTTTGTGACTTTTGTTATTACTTCAACTGCACTGTGTTTTATATTGGTTCACACTTCTATCCAGCTTTACTCTGTAATGCCCTATGGCAGGATTTTCCCAGAGTGACAGGGCAGGAACCCCAAGTGTGTCAGGATTTGACGTTTTTGGGTTGCAAGCTCAGATAACAATAGGCTCACCTCCTTCTTGCCTCACTGTCAAAGGTGTCCTCTTTCCCTAAACTGCTACTTTTGGAGGTGTTCCTCAGCCGCTTTCCAGTTTTCACTGAGGGGTTGCAACAGCGTTTCAGACTTGAGCTGGGGTCACCGTGGGGGAAAAAGTGTGGGAAGCAATGTCTTCAAAGTATTTGTTGAAGTGTTAGGGAAATGTAATGCAAAGCATTCTGGTTGTTCAAAATTAAAAGTGGGCCATCAAATTTGAAACCAGATTTTCCTTTTTAGAAATGTAATATTTTAGAAAAGATATTTATTTGTATTTATAATCTGCTTGTAATTTTCAGTTTTTCCTGTATGGAAAATAAATTTTTTCCCTCGAATGCTTAGAAATCCAAAGGTGAAACACTGTAACATTAACATTTGAATTCCTTTGATATTTCTGAAATATTTGGCAGTTGCATGATTGCAGTTTTGATTCCATCTCTAAATTTTACATCTTATTGCAGGATTTGGCAGGAAAGATGTTGTAGAACATCTCTTACAAAATGGTGCAAATGTTCACGCACGGGACGATGGTGGTCTGATCCCACTTCATAACGCCTGTTCGTTTGGGCACGCAGAAGTGGTCAGTTTGCTGTTGTGCCATGGAGCAGACTCAAATGCTCGAGACAACTGGAATTATACTCCCTTGCATGAAGCAGCAATCAAAGGAAAGATTGATGTCTGTATTGGTAAGTAGTTTGAGATATTTTTGGAATTTTTTTTTAAACATCCATTAGCAGGTTTGTTTAGTGACTGGCCCATCATTTATCACCCATCCCTAAATGCTCAGAGGGTAGTTAAGAGTTGCTGTGGGTTTGGAATCACACATAGGCCAGACTAGGTAAGGATGGCAGCTTTGCTTTCTTACAGAACATTAATGAACGAGATGGGTTTTTACAACAATCGACAACAGCTGCACGGCACCCGATATTCAAATTTCTCCATCCGGCATAGTGGGATTTTGACCCACGTCCCCAGATCATTAGATGGCGAGTGATTGCAATCAGTAATACTGCTATCTTTTCCCTTCCACACAACATCTGTGTATGGGAGCAACTTCTGGAATCAAAGGCAATGCTGCAAAGAGCAAGGGGCATACTGATCACCCTTGGATTGGCTGTGCACATACATACCTTAGAGTGTTGATTGCGATGTGGTTAACATTGGATCCCATGAAGTTATTGCACTGTCCCTATTATCTAACCTGCACTTATAGAACTAGTAACTAAAAGGTTGGTTTTGCCTATACAACAATTTATAGAGGAGACAATACATCCGCCAGGTGCAACTGTGTTTACACAGATGGATCATGCGATCATTTTAATAGCAGTGCGCAGTCTACTGTAATGTAATGTACTGTAGTTAAAATCATTTGAAAATGGGATTTATGCTTTTAAGAAAAGCTCTGCTAGTTCCCTGGAGACTAGGCAATGTTGGAATGTCTGAAGGAATTAAGACATTGAATGATTTCCTTCCTTTAAGGCCCTCGAGGGCTGAATGCTGTCCTTAAGAGAAATGTAAAGAGAAACTCAGCCGGTCTGTGGAGACGGAAACCAAGTTCATGTTTCAAGTGCTGTTGTATGACTCTTGCCTTAAAAGGGAATATTCAGGATTGTTGCTGGAAGTTCAGTACTCAAAGAAGAATCCTTTGTGGGTAAAACAGCCAGCTGAAGTCTGATCTGTGACTCAGTTTATGCTGAAAGTGAGGGAGGTGCAGTGGTAATTTCCCTATCTCTGGACATGGTGACCTATGTTCATCTCCCAACTACTTTGGAAATATATCTGAACAAGCTGCTTAGAAAATTTTTAAAGAATGCATGTTAATTTAAACAACGGAACAATTTTAGGGGCGGATGGGGGGAGGGCATCAACCTACTGGTATTATTGCTGATATAACAAGGTGTGGACCTGGATGAACACAGCATGCCAGGCAACATCAGAGGAGCAGGAAAACTGACCTTTCAGGTTTGGACTCCCCTTCAGAAGAGGGGAAGGGGGCTCTGAAATAAGTTTAAAAAAAAAAAAAGGGGGAGGCCATGATATAAGGTGGATAGAGGAGCAGATAGGTGGAGAGAAGACGGACAGGTCAAGAAGGCGGGGATGAAGCCAGCACAGGGGGGTGTAGGTAGGGAGTTGGGATGGGGGTCGGTCAGTAAGGAGGGAGGAACGGATAGGTGGGAGGGAAGACAGACATGTAAATGAGGTGGGAATGAGGCTAGTAGGTAGGAAGTGGGGGTGGGGTTGGTCAGTGAGGTGGGAGGAGTGGATAGGTGGGAGAAAAGATGGACAGGTCAAGGAGGTGGGGACAAGAGAGGCTGGTCTTGGGATGAGGTCGGGGTGGGGAGATTTTGAAGCTTGTAAAGTCCACATTGAGACCATTGGGCTTCAGGGTTTCCAGGCAGAATGTGAGGTGTTGTTTCTCCAGCCTTTGGGTGGCATCATTGTGACATTTGAAGAGGCCCAGGATGGACGTGTTGTCCAAGGAGTGGGAAGGGGCGTTGAAGTGGTTCGCGGCTGGAAAATATTGTCGTTTGTCACAAACAGAGTGCAGGCGTTTCTATAAAGCAGTCTCCAAGCCTCCACTTGGTTTCCCCGATATAGAGGAGGCCACACTGGGAACAGGGGATACAATATACCACATTAGCGGATGTGGACGTGAACATCTGTTTAATGTGGAAGGTTTTCTTGGGGCCTAGGATGGAGGTGGGGGGGCGTTGTGGTGTAGGGGCAGGTGTAGCACCTCCTGTGGCTGTAGCTATTGCCTTTGTATGTCTTTAGTATCATGTGGAGTGAATAAAATAATCTGAAGACTGGCACTGGTCATGCTGAGTCCTCAGAAAGAGACTAAGATATATTAACCATTCTGCACTGCTTGCTGAAGGTGGGTGCAAGTGCTTCAGCCTTGTCTTTACATTCACTTGGCTGTTCCATCTTTTAAAACTAGGATGTTTAATTATCCATCAATTTTCACAACCGGATGCAAACCTTTGAGTTGATTGTCAGTTGTGGCACCTTTTAACTCTTCAGAGCGATAACAGTTCCAACGTTGACAATTCCAGCAACTGAACAGATTCCAAGATTTCACTTGTATTTATTTAAAGTGAGCTGCAACTCGTGTGGTGAAGTGACCGGGTAAAAGATACTGTGGGGAAATCAATTTTACTAATATGCCAACAATCTATGCCCCACTTGGCTCCCTTGAATGAGTTGCTCTTGCACGCGTAGTCCAAGATAGCACCTAGGCTTGAATTTGGCTGTTTGAAAATAACGTAGTCCCTGTTTGCACTACCTACCTGCTTTTAAGATGATTTTTTTTGAATGTTCAGAAAACTAACTCCATCCAGGCCACTGTGTTAATAGAGAAAGCAGAATTTTGCTTAGGCTTACTGTCCCTTGTGCAGGTGAGTAGAAATACTATGATATTTTTACAAATTTTCTATTTATGATTGTTATCTGATTTTTGTTCTGCTTTAAAACAATTGGTCTTGGCTTTTACAGTATCGCCAGAGACCAAAATTAAAGCAACAAAATGTTACTTCCTAGTCACCCTTCATGCTCCTTTCTGGGTTGTCAGTCTGCTCTGAGTTTTTCCTTTGTTATTTCAGTACCTGACTTGCTCCAGAAATGCTGTCGTCTAGCTTTTAGTTTCAGAATGTCTCTTTCAATCATACTAACCTCACGTTATTTCAACCAACTGATAAATCCTGTAGAGTCAGTTGCTATTATGAATCTAGTAAGAGCAAAATACTGGGGGTGCTGAAGATCTGAAATAAAAACAGAATGCTGGAGAGGTCCAGCAGGTCTTACAGCAACTGTGGAAAGAGAAGAGCGGAGTTAATGTTTTGAGCTCTGATTTGATGGAAACAGTTAATTGTTTTTCTCCAGAGTTGTTACCTAGCTTTGAGTATTTCCACTATTTTCTATGTTTATTCCAGTATCTGCTGTTTTTTTAAAGTCATTAAAACTGCTTTTCTACTTGGGTTGGAATGAACTGGTCTGAATAACAGCCAAGACCTTGACTGACAGGACGAGATGGTTAGATTTTATCTTGTCAGAGATAATTGCGTAGAGGGCACTCCGTACTGAATTCATTACTGGTTGCAAAATTTATAACTTCATCTATGAGAGCATGATAAATGTTTTCCAGTGGTCTGCAGTCTTTATTGTAGCAAGTTGAATAGTTTGTTCCTTTAAAGGAGGTGAAGTTGCATTTCAGACTATTCCCGGTCACCTCAACAACATTTGTGGTCTTTGCAAAACTGACTGCAGTACCTTTTAATATAATCCACTTGGGAGTGTTCACTCAGTTAGCCTGGGCCAGTAACCTTGAGGTTATGAATTCACTCAATCTGCGAAGTTATAAACCAGCAACAGTAAGTATGGCCATGAAACTACCTGATCATTGTAAGTACCACCTTGTTCGTTGATGTCCATTATACCCTCGGAGCATAGGAATGGGCAATCAGTTCTGTCCTGTTAGTGGTGTTCACAAGTCAAGAATTGTTTTTGTACAGTATAATAGTACAGACAGTATTTGCATGCTATCTTTAAGGTGATCTTTTATTTAAACTAGAGATGACTTTAGAACCAGAGTAGTTCACAGGTGACTGAATTTTCTGTTAAAGATGATAGGACGTAGGTGGAGTGGGTTGCACTGGATGCGTAATTTTGAGGTTTCACAGTTATGAGGTAAAGTAAATCAGGGGTGATAGCATGTCTGAGGACCTGGAGAGAGTTAAGTAATGAGATAAAGATACTAAATTTAATGTAATTGAACCGTCATTGTAGTTTCAAAGGATAGGAATAATAAAAGAATGGTATTAAAGTATTGGACAAGTTGGAAGTTCATAGTGTCAGAAAGGAAGGCTGCGAGAAAGTTGTTGGAATAACTGGATTTCGAGGTGACAGGTATTTAGTAGCTAAGGAATGATGATGAGGGCAGAGGTAGAGAGTACTGTTGTGCTTAAGTGATTTGTGCTTTGAAGTTCATAGTGGGGTTCCATGGGTCATGTGGAATTGGAACAACACGAACTCTCTGAAGGGCAATGAAATCTTGGCATCAAAGGAGAAGAATGTGTTCCCAGATATGGACAAAATTGATTTGGTCTTCCTAACATTCAGTGGACATTGTGAGTAATTGAACAAAGACAATTTGGTTTTAACCATTGCTTCTGAAAGACAGAAGGTCCTACAATGGCACTTCCATGATGAGCCTACAAAAAACCTATATTGGAAAATGTTTTACTCTGATTATTTGGTATGGAAAAACCTTCCATAGATAGTATGTTAACAAAACAACAAATTCAGCATTGGACCATTAGTGTAAGGAGGCATAACAAGATAACTGCAAAGTTGTGTTGGCAATGTTGGAAATGTAATCCACGCTTAAGATATTTAATGTAAATGAAAATTAAGTACTTCTATAGATTAGAAAGTGGAACTTGACATTTGGAGTGTTTATGCAGTCTAGCTGCAAAGTTAATATTACGTAACAGCAGAATGAGTTTTAAAATACGTTCACCTCTTTGAAAATCTATCTGAAATTATTTATCGACGATGTTGAATTTGTTTACAAAGTTTACCTTGAAGGCTGACTTGTGTTGCTGTTTAGCTTCAGATTCCTTTAAATTGGGAGGGTTTAAACTAGTTTGGTAGCGGGGTAGGAACCAGAGCTACACATCTGAGGGGGGAGGGGGGGTAATAGTGGATAAGGCAGTGGCAAGATACAGTGAATCTACCGGGAAGGTTTTTCATGTAATGGAATGAAGGGATCGGTTAAAATTTGTCTGCTTTAATGCAAGAAGTGTCAGAAATAAGAGTGACGAACTTAGAGCATGGATCAGTATTTGGGACTATGATGTTGTGGCCGTAATGGAGATGTAGGCTTCACAGGGGCAGGAATGGTTGCTAAATGTTCCAGGGTTTATAACATTTAAAAAGAACAGGGAGGGGGGAAAAAGAGGAGGGGGTGTAGCGTTGCTAATCAGAGAGTGCATCACAGCAAGAGAAATGAAGGTTGCTGCGGAAGGTTTGTTGACTGAGTCAGTATGGGTGGAAGTTAGGAATAGCAAGGGAGCGGTCACCTCATTGGGGGTTTTCTACAGACCCCCAAATAGCAGTTGGGAGATCGAAGAACTCATAGGCTGGCAGATTGTAGCAGGGTTGTTATGGGTGACTTCAACTTTCCCAATATTGATTGGAACCTCCTTAGTACTGTTGGTTTTGAGCTGTTTTTGTCAGGTGTGTTCAGGAGGATTTCCTTACTCAGTATGTGGACAGGCTGACGAGGGGAGAGGCCATTTTGGATTTGGTGCTCGGCAATGAGCCAGGACAGGGGTCAGATCTCGCGGTGGGAGAACACTTTGGCAACAGTGACCACAACAGCCTCACATTTACCATAGCCATGGCAAGGGAAAGGAGCAGTTACCAGGGGAAGATATTTAACTGGGTAAAAGGAAACTATGACACTATCAGGCAAGAGTTGGGAAGTACAGATTAGGAGCAATTGTTCCACAGAAAGGGCACAACAGACGTGTGAAGACTGTTTAAGGAGCGGTTGTTGCAGGTGATGTATAAATTTGTTCCTCTAAGACAGGTAAGAAGGGGTAAGATTAAGGAGCCTTGGATGACGGGAACAGAGGTGCTTCTCGTCAAAAAGAAAAAGGCAGCTTACGTAAGGTGGAGGAAGCAAGGGTCTAGCACAGCTTTAGAGGGTTACAGGCTTGCTCGGAAGGAGCTCAAAAGTGGACTGAGGAGGGCCAGGAGGGGGCACGATAAAGGCTTGGCAGGAAGGATTAGGGAGAACCTGAAGGCATTTTACTCATACGTGAGGAATCAGGGAGAAGGTAGGGCCGATCAGGGATAGTGTAGGGAACTGGTGCGTGGAGCCTGAGCAGATAGGGGAAGCCCTAAATGAGTTTTTTGCTCCGATCTTCACTAAGGAAAGGGACCTTGTTGTGAATGAGAACTTTGAGGAGCAGGAAAACAGGCTTGAACAGATCGAGATTGAGGAAGTTGATGTGCTGGAAATTTTGTAAAACATTAAGATCGATAAATCCCCAGGGCCAGACCAGATTTACCCTAGGTTGCTCCGGGAAGCAAGAAAGGAGGTTACTAAGCCGCTGGCGAAGATCTTTGCTTCCTCACTCTCCGTGGGAGTCGTACCGGAAGATTGGAGGGAGGCAAATGTTGTTCCTTTTTTCAAGAAAGGGAATAGGGAAAGCCCTGGAAATGATAGACCAGTCAGTCTTGCGTCTGTGGTCAGCAAGGTTTTGGAAAGAATTCTGAGGGATAGGATTTATGACTATTTGGAAAAGCATAGTGTGATTAAAGGGAGTCAGCATGGCTTTGTGGGGGCAGGTCATGCCTTACAAATCTTATTGAGTTCTTTTGAGGAAGTCTCAGGACAGGTTGATGAGGATCGAGCAGTGGATGTGGTGTACATGGACTTCAAGGCGTTTGATAAGGTTCCCCACGGCAGACTCATTCATAAAGTCAGGAGGTATGGGATACAGGGTGATTTGGCTGTCTGGATTCAGAATTGATTGGCTGACAGGAGGCAGAGAGTGGTTGTAGATGGTAAGTACTCTGCCTGGAGGTCAGTGCTGAGTGGTGTCCTGCAGGGCTCTGTTCTTGGGCCTCTGCTCTTTGTAGTTTTTATAAATGACTTGGATGAGGAGGTTGAGGGGTGGGTTAGTACGTTTGCTGATGACACAAAGGTTGGAGGTGCCGTTGATAGTATCGAGGGCTATTGCAGGCTTCAGCGAGACATTGACAGAATGCAGAGCTGGGCAGGGAAATGGCAGATGGAGTTCAACCTGGATAAATGCGAAGTGATGCATTTTGGAAGGTCGAACTTAAATGCTGAATATAGGATTAAAGGCAGGATTCTTGGCAGTGTGGAGGAACAGCATGATCTTGGTGTTCAAGTGCATAGCTCCCTCAAAGTTGACACCCAAGTGGATAAGGTTGTTAAGAAAGCATATGGTGTTTTGCCTTTCATTAACAGGGGGATAGAGTTAAAGAGCTGAGAGGTTTTGCTGCAGCTCTACAAAACCCTGGTGAGACCACACTTGGAATATTGTATCCAGTTCTGGTCGCCCTATTATAGGAAAGATGTGGAGGCTTTGGAGAGGGTGCAAAGGAGGTTTACCAGGATGCTGCCTGGACGGGAGTGCTTGTCTTTTGAGGAGAGGTTGACTGAGCTCTGACTTTTCTCTCTGGAGAGAAGGAGGAAGAGAGGTGACCTGATCGAGGTGTACAAGGTAATGAGAGGCATGGATAGAGTCGATAGCCAGAGACTTTTCCCCAGGGCAGGATTGTCTGCCTCATGGGGCCATAGTTTTAAGTCATTCAGAGGAAGGCATAGAGGAGACGTCAGAGGGAGGCTCTTCACCCACAGAGTTGTGAGCGCATGGAATACTTTGCTGGTGGTAGTCCTGGAAATGGAGTCATTAGTGACAGTTAAACGACTGCTGGACATGCACATGGACAGCAGTGAATTGAGGGGAATGTAGGTTAGGTTATTTTAATTTTGGATTAGGATTAACCCACGGCACAACATCGTGGGCCGAAGGGCCTGTACTGTGCTGTACTTTCCTATGTTCTATGTCAATTAAGATAGTGAATTGCACTAGTAGTAATAGATACTACATAAAACAAGATGTTCTATTGCCTTTTTAGCTGTTTGTCAGCTTCCAGCTGGAGTGTTGTGTATTAATAATCTAAAGGGTGTTCCCCTTGAAAGATACAAATGATGAAAGCTAGTTTTGTTCTTTATTTAGACAAAAGGAAACTGCTACATGATTTCAATGACAATTTAAAGATTGTAAATGATATTTAGACTGAGTTAGTACTAATATGTGTCATTGATAGCCACAGGTAATGTGCCAGAAAACTGGAGCTTGGCTAAATTGGTGCCATTATTTAAGAAAAGTGGTAAGGAAAAGTCAGGGAACTAGAGATCAGTGAACCTGAAGTCAGTAGTGCCTAAGTAATTGGAGGGGATTCTAAGGGACAAGATTTATATGCATTTTAAAAGACAAGGACTGATTAAGAAGAGTCAGCATGGCTTTGTGCATGGGAAATTGTGTCTTACTAACTTGACTGCCACTTCTTCAAATAACTTAAAAGAAGATTGATGAAGGCAGAGTGAAATGTTAAAGGGTGAATGTTTGTTCCGCTGACACCTAAGAAATTAGGTGCTAACCTGCGGCATGGGCGCCTCTGTCTCGCAGACAAAATGTGGTAATCTAATTATACTCTCCTCTCTGTAAATGTTGAACTAAGGCTAAAAAGATACGGAACTGTCTGGAGTGGCGATTGAGAAGTGAGGAACTGTCTAGCTGTACACACTGTTTTTGGGCAGTTGACTTTTGATTCTAATGTTAGGTGATTAAGTCATGTACTATCACTGTTGCTAGGCATATGACTATGGGAAGTAAAAAATTGTATCTTGCATACATGACTGTGATGTAAAATCCTATATAAAGGGAGGACGGATCTCTTACTGGAGAGTATCGCTTGATACGGCTCCGCAAGCCCTGCGAAGATCAAGTGATCCTCCAAAAGCTTGTACTTGCTTAAATAAACTGGCTGTTCACAGAAGTCGGCGTAATGCGTTTGTATCAAGCGTGTAGGAATCCCCTAAAAGGCAACCCAACATTTGGTGGCAGCGGTGGGATTCCAACATATATAGAACTTTTAGGCGGACCGAATAAGTGATTGCCTGTGTGACAGTGACTTGAGATGGATGGGCCCACAAGGTAAGATTTACCTTGATCTCTCTCATTAACCTATCACTCAGTCGACCCCTCGTCCCCTAGAACTCTGTAGTGACGGAATCTCTGAGATAACTTATGCACTTGTACCCTGACGAGGTCGTCTCACGGAGTTGAGTCCCCCTGGAATTCACAGGTTAGAGCCCTCCGAACTATAAGTGTCGGGAATTTGGAGGTTAGAGTCCTCCAATATCAGGGTTCGAGTCCCTGGAACGTAGTATCTAAGGTAAAGGATAATTGCAGTGTCTGTGTCAACCCACCGCGCCTTGGATCAGTTGTTAAGAGGGGAAATCCCCCACGCGAAGATCAGGACCCTGAAGTGGGTGTGGAGACCAAGGACACTGAATTAGTATATGGAGATAAGTGAGAAGTTGAAGCGTTAAAGTGGGACAGACATTGGAAGTCGGGTGCTGGAACCCCTTTTGCATCAGTTATGTCAGAATGACCCGGAAAATGAAGAATCGTTCAGATGTCCATTGGCTTGTCCCAATAAGAAATTGGGAAATGAAATTTGGCCAAAAGGGGGAACTTGGGATGTAGATAAATGCATAAAAGCGGAAGAGGCAATTTGGAAACCGAATACGGGGACAAAATGGAAAACTTTAATATCCATGTGGAGAAAGACTGCTGAGGAAATAATAAATCTAAACAGGCCAGCTGGGAGAATAATGCATGTTGGAGAGGGATGAGAGTATGCGATCATGAGGGAAACCCTAAGTTGTGGGAGGTGTTGAAGTGGCAGTGTGAGGATTATGATATGAGTAAAGCAGAACAGGAAAGGTTGAGAAAGGAGAGACAAAATAAGGAATCAGGGTTGAAGTATCAAGCCAGTTTATCATGTGGGAATAAAATGGACGTACCTCCTGACATGTCTGATCTGCCAGTATTGTTCCAAAATAGTGACACTGATGACCAGGAGGCGGATTGGCAAAAACCACATCAACCCAAATACCCTAATCCCTCGGCCAACACTCCTCCTCCTCCACCTCTACCATGACCTTAGCCTCAGTCCAAGGACCAGCAACCACTACCCCCACCCTATTCTCTACCACTATCTGCCTATCTACAACCTGACTCAGGTCCCACTCCACTTACCCAGCTGGTTCCCCCTGGAAATGGTACCCACCCCGCTGACCAGAACCAGACTTCGGAAGGTTTCACCGATCCGAACCTCTCTAACCTCACCGGACCATTGTTTGTGTCGAGGCTCGTCATGTTTCAGAACCTGATCAGGAACCCAGAAAAGGCAAGAGACTAATCCTTTTGAGACATGTAGGGGACAGAGCAATTTATCCTATAATACTGACACAGACAGTAGTAGTCAACATGACGAGCCTCAACACAAACACTGGTCCGGTGAGGTTATAGAGGGACCGGTCGATTCCAGTAATTCTTACCAAAGAAGAAAGGGAAGGGGTTCTCATAAATGCAGACAAAGACAGTTCCCTACGCGGACAGTCCCTAACCCAAACCCTGGACAGGGAGGCCAGGCCACCATGCAGGTTTACACACCTTGGAAACCTCAAGAGATGTGCTTCATCATGTCCCAAGCCCCAAACTGAAAAAACAGTTTTATTGATTACATTATAGGGACAATCCAAATGTATCAGGCCATGCCTCAGGATCTTTTCAGTCTGTGCTGTATGGCGTTGTCCCCCAGTGAGGGATCTGGATGGAAGGTCCATGTGGGACATGATGATCGCGTGGCCTTTGCTGGGGCAGTTCCCCAGCCAGGGGCCGAAATCCAAGCAATCGGGGGGGCTCTTCAAAGGACCCTGCAACAACCGATGGATATAACTAAAGTATTAGAATGCCGTTCAAAGCAGGGAGAGGAGGGTTCAGATTTCTGGGATCGGTTCTGCTCCACAGACACCACCTATGCAGATGACACCGCTTATAATGTGGGGAGCCCTTCTCCTTAATTTAATGCCCTACTGTTAACAGTGTCTCCAGAAGACGTTGCCACCGCTATTGGGACCAACAATAAGGATTTGCTGCACATCCACCCTCAAATGAGAAGGGTGCTTACTTATTGCTATTCCAGGAATGAAGAATCGAAATCGACTAAGGTCAAATATGAAACGGTACGCTGCCCTCATCATCAGCCCCGTCATGGGCTCAGATACTCCTGTTATAGACCCTGACGCCCTCACCGGCCATCAAGTGGAACCCCAGTATTGTATCATGGGATGGTCTATAGGTATGGCCATTGGTATACCACTCACCCAAATGGTCCCAGTGCACCTCTTTATCAGCCACCCTACGCCTCTTCCCACTCTTCCAAAAACCATAACAATTACCTGCCCCGTAGTGGCCCGTCCCGGTTGGCACCACCAAAGTCAACACAGGGCTGTTTTAACTGTGGTGGCAGGGATCATTGGTGGTGAGACTGTCTGTCTGCAGATACAGCAACAAAATAGACCCCAGGGTAGGAGACAACCTTTCTCATCCTGACTATCCTCCCTTCCGAATTTCCCCACATTGACTAAGGACCCTGAGGATGAGCCGATAGTATGCCTGACCGTTGAGGGCAAGGAAATCCCCTTTATGATTGGTACCGGAGCCACAGCTTCAACTCTTGAAACCTCCTGTGTGCTCCAACATGGGTTTAAGCACTCACCCGCCGCTGTGAACCGTAGCGGTCTAACTGGGCAGGTGTGAACCGCCCTGACTGAACCACTAACTGTCCAGTTCGGCCCCCAGACCTGCGTTGTCCACTTCACACAGACCCCTCATTTAGGGATAATCTGGCAGGAAGAGATTTGTTGTGTTCCCTCCGAGTCGAAATTCTTTGTCTTAACGAGGGTATTACCATTAAAAATAATATCACCCACAGGCAGTTTTGGATTTATTGCTGTCCCCAATGGTGGGCAGTCGATTTGAGGCCGGACGATTTTACTCCTCCTTTGCAGGCCACTAATCCCCATGTAACGCTTTGTTATGACTCCACTGGAGCTTCCACTGAGCTGTTTAGCCGCCTTTGCTCCCTTTCTAGGGTTGACTGTCGCTGTTACCATTGCAGGACACATTGAAGATAAGGAGGGATCAGCCTTCTTGGTGGATGTTCCCGTCCACCTCTGGCACCAACCAGGTTTAGTTTGTCCCCATGTCACCTTTTCTGTGAACAAGGGATATGAAGCAAAGGCCCTGGGATTTTTGGCTCACCGCTTAGAGCAGCAGTCAGACCCCAGAATCGCTGATAGGCCCCAACAACTGACCGAGGGGTGCTTAACTTATTATCCTAGCCTTTTCACCATAGTGGGCCTGCTCTGCCACCATCAACCCTAACGTGACCCTTCGGAAGAACCCACTCCCGAACTCTGGTCAGTCTCTAAGCATGAAGTAGAATGCACCCCCGTGGAGCCTATAAATATCCAGGTTATACCAGGAACGAAACTACCTTCAATACCTCAGTATCCCCTGAAGCCAGAGCCAATAAAAAGGATAGCGCCCTTGATTGAGTCGTTCCTCCAGCAAGGTATTCTAGTTCCCTGCCAATCTCCCTGCAGTACCCCCATTCTACCTGTTTCAAAACCAGGAGGCCCAGAATGGAGATTAGTGCAGGATCTGAGGCAGATCAATAAAATAGCCCAGCCTTTACATCCGGTTGAGCTGAATCCTGTGGCGATTCTTAGCAGCATCCCCCCCAGTGCCTGTATTTTCACCCTGGTTGACTTACAGGATGCTTTCTTTGCTATCTCTCTAGCAGCAGATTCCCAATATTTGTTTGCCTTTACCTTCAAGGGCCAGCAGTACACTTGGAACCGCCTCCCTCAGGGATTTGTCCATTCGCCCACCTTATTCCCCCAAGTGTTGCACCCACAGCTTTCGGAGCTTCGGCTCCTGGATGGCTCTACCATTGTCCAATATGTCGATCACTTGCTCCTAGCTTGATCTTTGGAATCTGCCGACATTGCAGATACCAACCGCCTCCTGAGTGCTCTCCATTCTTGGGGTTATGTCTTACTGCACACCAAGGTTCAGCCCAACCCAACAAGAACAGTTGACATTGATTATATGAACGTCAGCAAGGTTTTCAAGGTTCTGAATGGTAAATTGGTTAATAAGGTAAGATCACGTTATCCAGGTGAGCTAGCCATTTGTATAGAAAGTTGGCTTGAAAGTAGGAGACTGGGTTTGTGGGGGGCCGTTTCTCAGACTGGAGGCCTGTGAGCAGCAATATGCTGCAAAGATCATTGCTGGGTCCACTGCTTTTTGTTATTTATATAAATGATGTGATTATTAGAAGGTATGGTCAGTAAACTTGCAGATTGCACCAAAACAGATGATGTCGTGGACGGTGAAGAGTTTTTCTGAGTACAGCGGGACCTTCATCAGATGGGTCAATGGGCTGAGTAGTGGCAGGTAGAGTTTAATGTAGATAAGTGAGTGTTGCATTTTGGTAAGGCAAATCAGGGCAGGGTTTAGATATTTAATGGTAGGGCCTTGGGGAGCATTGCTGACTTAAGGGCTGTAGGTGCATAGTTTGTTCAAAATGGAGTCCTAGATAGACAGGTGGTGAAAAAGTGTTTGGCACGCTTGTCTTCATTGGTCAGTCCATTAAGTATAGGAGTTGGTATGTCATGTTGCAACTATACAGGACATTAGTTAGGCCACTTTTAGAATACTGCATTCAATTCTGGTCTCCCTGCTATAGGAAAGATGGTGTTAGACATGAAAGGTTTGAGAAAAGATTCCGGATGTTGATGGAATTGGAGTATTTGAGCTCTAGGGAGAGGCTGAATAGAATGGGGGCTGTTTTCCCTGAAGTGTCGGAAGCTGAGGCATGACCTTTAGAGGTTTATAAAATTGTGAAGGACATGGATAGAGTCAGTAGTCAAGGCCTTTTCCCCCAAGGTAGGGGAGTCCAAAACTAGAGGGCATAGGATTAAGGTGAGAGGGGAAAAGATTTAAAAGGGACCTGCAAGGTAACCCCCTCCATGTTGAGGGTGGTGTGTGTGTGTGTGTGTGAGAGAGAGAGAGAGAGAGAGAGATGAGCTTCCACAGGAAGTGGTGGAAGCTGGTGTAAATGCAAAATTTAAAAGCCAGCATGTGCATCGGAAGGGTTTTGAGAGATATAGGCCAAATGCTGGTAATTGGGACTAGATTTAGTTTAGGACATTTGGTCAGCGTGGGCGGGTTGGACAGTAGAGTCTGTTTCCATCCTGTCTGTCTCTGACTCTGACCTTCGTCCTTTGTGACATCTAGTGATGCATCCAAATAGATAACTGGTTAGCTACAGTAATTTATCTAATTTTGCAATTTTTATCATGTTGAATACAATTTCGGGGAAAAAAACAGACTAGGTATTTATAAAGTGGAAGCAAATCATCATCAATTTGTAGGCATTTATAATAATGACATTTCCAGAATTGAAATTTAAATTTATGAACATTTTGTATAGATGATAACAAACTGCATTCCAAAAACAGCAACCGGTGTGATAATAAATAAGCCTGTATTGACAGTGAGATTAAATGCTAAATTGAGTGTTTTGAATAGAAATTTGTGTTCAGAAGCCTGTTTATTGCAATACTGTAATAGTATTGTTTATGCTGGTTTTGACTGCAGGCTTTAAGGATATTATATTTTGAGACAATGTTTCTGATTATTATGCTAAGTTTATTTTAATGTAAGTTGTCAATTACGGAAGGATTTTAGCCAAGTCTCATTCTTGCATAAACCTATGACAACGTAGTAAAACTAAGAATGTTTCACAAATGATGACAGTTGGCTCTCTAAATTCAGACAATGCTATGGTCCATGAATGTTTGATATTATGACGGTCATATCTCATACAATCATTCTTTTGATTTGTTTTTCTGAACACATGCTGCAGTGCAAGTTCGATGTAATGTGTTGCTTTTGATTCACAATGCTTAGATGAGTCTTGCCAGTTAGCAGTGTTTCTGTTCCTGATATGAGATATTGCTTCTGTTTTCCATGTACAGTTCTTCTGCAGCATGGAGCTGATTCCAACATTCGGAATACTGATGGAAAGACAGCTCAAGACTTGGCAGACCCATCAGCAAAAGCTGTACTAACAGGTAAGATGAATTGCCACTGTGTTATTTCAATGTGCCCCTGTATCATCCTTTCTCCATCACATTTCCTTCCTTTCAAGAGAGCTTACTGCTTCAGTTATATCAATGTCAACACCTAGTAAGCTATTATTCTATTTTTATTAACATATATACATTCAACATCAAATATGAATCAAGACCCCTAGACCCCTCTACCTCACAGTCCCTGGATCCTGCTCTGCCCCCCACTTCACAGCCCCTGGTTCCTGCCCTGCCTCACAGCCCGCAGTTTGTGACACCCATGACCCGTGGACCCCAGTTCCTGAACCCCTCTGCCCCGTGACCCTTTGGTTCCTGACCCGCCCTGTACCTTGCTGCCCCTCGCCACTCTGCGGTCTGTTGACATTCTCCTATGCGCCTCTGAGTTGTATTGCCTATGCGACTACACAGAATTCTGTCAGCAGCTGCATGCTTGTTATTACTGATAACTGCATTCTGACACGTCCATGAGAGTTACTGCTACTTTAACGCATGAACATAAAACTGCTAGATTTCCCTAAATTGGAAATTACTAGGTGTGAGCCGAGACTCGCCAAAAATATGTGATGGAAACGATTTACTAGTGGGAAGGTTAACTGCTTACTGCTGTCCACCTAGCCTCTGGCCTGCTCCGATAACCACAGTAAGTACTGACTTAATCCATTTAAATTTCTGATCATTGGTGAACCTCAATATATTCATGGTTGGAATTCAACAATATTCATATTGTTGGTTATTCAAGATGTTGTTTAGAGATTTAATGGATAAATCATTACGTGGCACATTTGCGTTTTGAATGTTGCTTTCCATTTTCCAACTGAAGCCTCAATGTTGTTCAGAATGCTGCAGCTTTTGGACCTGGAGCTCTTCATTGTTTAGGTGATATAATTGAAGGTGGTTGAATCAAGGACCAATCCCACTGTCCTTGAACAAAGATGTTTGGTTTTTAGCACCCTCCACAAAAAGCTCCTTCTCTACTGCTAACACATGCTATGTGTAATTCAGTATCCCTATTAGTTTACATCAGCCTTTTATAAAGCTTCCATTCCTATAGCAACATCAGCCAAAGTTAAACTTTTCAGGGCTGATACCATACCTAAGAATGCAATTATCATTCTTCTGAGAATGCTCTTTAGATTCACTTTGGATTTAAAGGAACACTTCACAAATACAAGCCCTCTCAAGTATCAAGCTTATCACACTAGAAATCACTCCAACCAACAGAGAGCTTTCCCCCTTGATGTCCATTGATTTTAATTTTGCTGCGGCGCCTTGATATCAAGGAAAATCATTTGCATCTTACCTCTGGAAATCAGCTCTTCTATTCATGTTTAGACCAAGACCAAGTGATTCAGATGGAATCCTAAGTGCGCATCAGTGATCAGATTATTAATCAACAACGTCTGCTTGATAACACTCATGATGACTCCCTTCCATCAATTTGCTGATAATTTGGGAATAGACCAATGGAACAGTAATTGTTTGGATTAGATTTGTATTGCTTTCAGTGAGCCAGACATACCTGGGCAGTTTTCCACATTGCCATGTGTTGCAACTGTACTGAAGCAGTTTAGGAGCAGTGGGGAGAAGTAATTAAAAGCCAGGACCTCCCAGCAGTCTTTATCAAGATGTAGAGCCTATTCTTAAAACTTGCATGTAGTTGCAGATGAGCAATACTAATTTTGTTCAGTCTACAAGATTGTATTTATTTTACCCGAAGGTGATTGCCTTCATAAACATTATAACCCCAAAGAGCACCTACACTTAGGTCCAAATAGCAGCACACACAACAGATCCTCCCCCTTCTGGTCAAACAGGACGTTCTCGAAATTAATGATGACAGTCTCTCGGACATTGGTTGAAAGGTATGATGCTGTATAACTTTAATGAAGACAAACACAGTGCAACTTTATTGAATAAGCACTTGTTTAAAGTTTTTTGTTTTTTTTCCACCATTCAGATGAGACAACTGCCAAAAGCTTATTTTCTTAAATAAACTAATAATGATTTTGTATATCCACAACTTATAATTGGTTTAACCTTTTGTGTGCAGGCCTTTCATGGAGCTTTGTCGTGGTGATTTGTGGGGAATAGTTTGGTTCTTGTAGAAAAGTGTGCACTATGCACAAAGCATTTAATATGTTGCTAGCTTTTGTGATATTGCTTGGTGAGTTGATGGGTATACTTCCGTAATGAATGTTTGGACTGCTTTGGAGTTAATATTCACGTCCCCCAACTTAGTGAATGGTTAAGACAAGATTCTGTTCTGGGATTTTTTTTTCAGTGCTTTAGATTTCGTTGTACAGTTGTAACAATCATTCTGTGAAAACCATGTGACTTTTGTTCATCAGTTCTCAAGCAGCAATACAACAAGATGCTAGTCAGAATCTGTAAATTAGAGTTAGTATTAGTCTTATGTGCCATAAGATGATGGTTTATGCTGTGGTCAGCACCATATTAAGCATTTTGGTGAAGCTCAGGAGCTCTCATCTGGCATGGCAGTCTGTGCTGAATTTGCAGAGAATAACGATGGCCTGAAAAGGTGCACAATTCACTGGCCTCAGTTTTCTTTTTGCCATGTTCTCAACTACTTGTGCCTTTTGTTATTATTCACTCTTCCAATGCTGTTACTAACATGTGGCCTCTGGAAATCAGGGCTCCCAGCAACCTGCTTCTATTTGCTAGTGTGGATGTCTCCCATTATATCTCAATTTCAGGCTTCCTTGCTGTGACAGTATAGACACCTGGGAGTTGTGACCTGGTGGCTAGTTCACACTGCAGAAGATCTTTTGGGTGTACGCCATCATCCAATTGATGAATGTAGTCAGTATCAACAGCTAGAATTAGGTATTTGCTATTTTAGAGTGTCTAGATATTGACAGAATTGGGATCAAAGCAAAGTTTAGAGAACTTTGCAGTGGGGTTGTGGGTTTTTGTGGAAGAACCTTGGTTTCTATAAATGTGAAGAGGAAACTTGAGTCTGGTAAAACAGTTCAAACTTGACATATGTATCAGAGATAATGGGAACTACAGATTCTGGAGAATCTGAGATAACAAAGTATGGAGCTCGATGAACACAGCAGGCCAAGCAGCATCTTAGGAGCACAAAAGCTGACGTTTCGAGCCTAGACCCTTCATCTGATGAAGGATCTAGGCCCGAAACGTCAGCTTTTGTGCTCCTAAGATGCTGCTTGGCCTGCTGTGTTTATCAGGCTCCACACTTTGTTATTATCAAACTTGACATATGACTGGTGGATTTCTAGTGTACCTATCCCATCAGTGAGCAGTGTGTGTGGACAAAAGACAGATGGTGTGGAATGTCCCTGACCTGGCAGCTCTGGTATGGAGCTTTCTAATGCGAAACAAAACATTCATTGTTCACTTCTGAAACCTCTTGAATTTTCAGTCACTCTCCCCAAACCTCCCTCCCTCCCCCCCCCCCCCCCCCCCCCCACAACCTTCTTTCCCTGTATATCTGTTTTGCAGATGGCTCCAGTAAGAATATTATTTTAAGAAAACAGATGTTACCAGTCTGTTTACTACCCAAATTATGTTTTTTAACAAAATATAAATTGAGATATTACAGATGCTGTTGACAACTAGGATACTCTAATGTTGTAGAATATTCAAAAGCCAATTAAAGTCAGAACAGATGTATAATTAACAGTCTGCTCTGTTTTCTTTCTCTGCTTCAATTAATCATTCATTATTTTAAATGTATGAGCTTTTGAAATTTGCTTGGCTTCAAATAATTGAGAAATAACTAAATGCACTTTGTTATACATCGAAGCATTCCATCATTTAGCTAATTTAAATGCAAATGATAAATATTGGGAAATTGTGCGTTCTGCAGATGTGAAGACTGTATTATTTGCTTTCAGATAACAGACTTCATTCTGGAGAAAAGTTTCACATCTTAACTTTTGAGAGAGACTGAGGCCTTCAAGTAAAGAAATGGACAGTGGCATTAGAAGACAAGACATTTTGGTTAATGATCTAAATCATGAGTAATTTTTAAAATTTTCTTTAAAGGCTATTTTAAAACTTTAGCTGAAGGAAAAATATTCCAAATAAAATTTAGAGAACACAAAGGGATTTTTTTCCCAATTCTCTAAAATACGGAGATGGTGTCAGATCACTGGAAAATTTAAGCATTACAACTTTGTTCCAAATAAAAGGTTGCAAGAAGAAACAGTTGTCAAAGGCCAGTTTATCCTTTGTGGTAAGAAGAAACCTTTTAGAAAACCATAATTAGCGCAGAATTAGTAGCCACTTAATTAAACATTTCTTTTTTCTGAGTCAAATCAGCTTAGATTTAAGGGAAAAGCTATGAATTTTTTGATGAAGCAACAGAAGGGTAATGACAATAATGTTGTTAATATGCACACAGACTTCCTAAAGGTGTTGATGCTAATGGGTAAAAAAGTTGTGGCAGCTTAGAAGGCTAAATTAATTGATGGTGCCTGTTAGCTGAAAGCAAGTATGCTGTCCTCACCTCTGCTGGGAAATAAACTGACCACAATAAATGAGAATGAATGGTTAATAAATTAATCTACTAGTAAACAGTGGAAAGTACCAAATGTATCTAGAATCGCAAAATAGTACAACTCAGAAGGAGGCTATTAAGTCTGTTGTGACCATGCTGGATCTTTACAAAAGCAATGGAGCTACTCTCACTCCCCTGTCTTTTTCCTGTAGCCCTAAAAATATCTCTGTTCAAAACAATTGCACAATTTTCCTTTGCAAGTGATGATTGATTCCATCTCCACCATACTGTCAACAGTATATTCTAGACCTTAACAAATTCATGTCTAAAAGTCATGCTGACATGTCAGTTTTTTGATTCTTGATAGATCTACCAATAGAAAACAGGTTCTCCCTATCTAATCAGTACAAACCACAAGTGAATTGGAACACACATGTCTAAAGTCCTCTCAGCCTTCACTTTTGCAAGGAGAAAAGCCCCAGTTTATCTCCTAATTAAAGTCACTCATCACTGGGTCCAATCTCATTTTCTGTAGTCTGTATAACGTCATCATCACATTCACTAAATCTTGTGCCCAGATTGGATGCACTGCCCCAATTGGGGCCAAACCTATGTTGTAAAAATACTTTGCGTAACTTCCTTGGTTTTGACTTGATACCTCTATTTATAAAACTCAAGATCCCATATGCTTTATTAACCCAGCCTTCCTAGCCCTGAACAGCTTGTGCACAGGTACCCACAGACCACTTTGCTGTTGTACCATCTTTAGAAATGCGTTGTTTATTTTGTATTGCCTCTCCTTACTGCTCCTAAAAAGTGCATGTCACCCGTCTTTATATTACATTTCACCTGACACACACCTGCACATTTTACCACCTTGATTATTTCCACTTGAAGTCCAAGAAGCAAACAGTCATTGAGATCTACAGCACAGAGAAAGGCCCATTGTTTGGTAACACTCTCCAGGGCCCAACCATTAAGTGTATAAGTTCTGCTCTGACTTGCTTCACCAAAATGCAACGCCTGGCACTTACTAAATTAAATGAGGAAAGATTTTAAAAAGGAGCAACATTTTCACGCAGAGGCTGATGAATGTAAGGAACGAGTTGCCAGAGGAAATGGTGGAGGGAGGGGAACTATTACAGCATTTAAAAGGTATCTGGATGGATATATGAATAGAAGAGATGTAGAGGGATATAGGCCAAATGCTGGCAAATGGGACTAGGCCAGATAGGGATGCCTGGTTGGTAGAGACAAGTTAGACTGAAGGGTCTGTTTTTGTGTTGTATGACTCTATGATTCTATGTCCATCTTCTGTAAAGTTATGTGTTTGTGAGGTATGCTTTTTGTGGAACCCTACTGGAGCTTTGAGGTGAAGTAGGATGCGTCAAAATGGTTGTCATGACCTGTGCTGATTTAGCTGCAATAATCCTATGAATAAAGGGACAATGAAAACCGTTTTGGTACAGGAGTACATGGTTTTAATGGGGCTTTTCAAAGTGGGATGTGCTGCACCAAAGTGATCACCATGCATTTCTACATTCATTAGAACAATAAAATTTGACCATCATAACTCCCCAAATAAAACTAATTTTATTTGCATGAAATTGCACCATAATTCCAAATAAATTCATCTCTTAAACTCCAGGCCTAAAACTCTGCCCCCACTTCTGTAACTGGACGTTGGACTTTCTGACCCATAGATCACAGTCAGTATGGGTACGTGACACCACCTCCTCCACCATTGTCCTCAGCACCGGTGCCCTGCAAGGCTGTGTACTCAGCCCCAAACTGTACCTTTAATACTCATGACTGCATGGCTAAATTCTGCCCTGACTCTGCTTACAAGTTTACTGATAACACCACAATTAAAGGTCAGATCTCAGACAATGATGAGGCAGAGTCCAGGAAAGAGATTGAGTACTTAGTGGCCTGATGTAAAAATAACAATATATCCATTAATGTTAGCATAACAAAGGAGCTAGTTATTGACCTCAGGACGCAAAGTGAAGGGCACGCCCTGTCTGCATCAATGGTGGAAATGGTCGAGCGGCATCAGGTTCTTGGGAGTGATGATATTCAACAATCTGGCTACCCACGCCAACGCAACAGTCAAGAAAGCATACCAACACTCCCTCAAAAGGCCAGTAAAGATTTGGCTTACCCACAAAGATTCTTCCCAATCTTTATAGATGCACGGTATAAAGTTTCCTATCTGGATGCATTACAGTGGGGTATGGCAACTGCTCTGCCTAAGGCTGCAAGAAACAACAGAGTCATGAGCATGGCCCAGTCCATTATGCAAACCAGCCTTCCATCCATTGACTCCCATGTACACTTCCTGCTCCCTCGATACAGCAACCAACATAATCAAAGACCTCTCTCACCTCTTATATTCTCTTCTACCCTCCTTTGTCAGGCAGTTTCAAGAACAGTTTCTTCCTCACTTTTGTCAGACTTTTGAATGGACCTCTCAAATGTTAGTCTTTCTCTGCATCTTTTTTGTGGATGCACTTTGTATGGTATGATCTGCCTGTATAGCATGCAAAATAACACTTAGCTGTATTTTGGTACGTGACAATGTCAAATTTCTTAGCACTGCACTAGTTAATCCCAAATTGTGCTTGAAACAGTATCAAGCACAGGAATGGTTTAGAGGAACAAAAATATTGACAAATTTCAAATTTATCACAGCACAGAAAGCTAGGAAAGGAGTGCATCATTGCTTCTCCCAATTGAGAGTCCTTTTCAATCAAAGTTTGAAGAAGTGGGAGGATACTTATAGCGACATGGTGGAGAAGTATCTATCGCAAACAACCTGGTACTGTTCAGCGCTACTGCTTCTGCTGCAGCAACCTGATCTTGCTGACAGTTATCTGATCAATGATCAATCTGATAATAGCGCTCATTCACCACAACATTGGTCCAATGTGCCACTTCATATGTAAAATTATTCAGGCTGTAAACAACATAATTCATTACATTCAGTTGTGCCAACCATGGTTTGATTTGATATTAGCCCTGCTTGAGTTACGTCAAGAGATCCCACTCTAGATTTTTCTGTTTTTTTTTTAATAAACACATTTAAAGTGGCACTCTAGGGAAAACCTGAAGAAATGCTTTCCTTTTGGAATTTTCTGTTGTTTCATATGGGCATGAAAGATTCATAACAGGAGTTATCCTTGCTCTGCTGCCCAGTATTCATAGCATTACTTATTAACATGGCAAAAAATGATTATATAGTAATTATTATTTATTGCATTATTACTCTCTTGGGAGTGTGTTCTGCACTAATTGTCTGCCATCGTTCCTACAATGCAATCATGTAAAACATTTTGGAACATAGGTTATGAAAGGCGCTATATAAATGGAAACCTTTTTTGAATTGTGTATGAATTGGCATTAAATCAAATGCACTTGTATTAAAAATGAAGATTATTCAATGCTGTTGAGTTCAGAATGTGAATAATATTAAATGTGAAATTTATGGAGTTGTTCTGGATAGAAAATGAATTGAAATATAAAATAAGTTTGTATTTTAAACAATTCAACTAATTTTAAAGATGTTCTATATTCAGTTAAGCTTAAATTATGTGGAGACATATAACTAACTATCAATGATATAGTAGCATTGACGTTGTGAATTCAACTTAAGAGCATATTCACTTTTTTTTTCTCTTGAACAAGCTCACTATTTTTAAAAAAATCTATCTTCAAGATGTATGTTCTACATCTGAGGTAGTTTCTGGGTTGGTTTTTGACAAAGCCACTGCTCGGAATTGAGCCAGTGTCACCATGGTTACCATCTTAATTCTAGTACTTGTGTAAAGAAAGCATCATGTCTGCTAG
Organism: Stegostoma tigrinum; assembly: GCF_030684315.1. Taxonomy (NCBI): domain Eukaryota; kingdom Metazoa; phylum Chordata; class Chondrichthyes; order Orectolobiformes; family Stegostomatidae; genus Stegostoma; species Stegostoma tigrinum. The sequence goes on from NC_081356.1 coordinate 14,043,583, forward strand.
ATATTCAGCCTCTGCAGAAGCATATGGAAACGTGGCAGCACACGTGCAATGCAGCAATAGATATCAATCCCCATTTTCAGCTGTTTACTGCACTCAGCACAGACTCAGTGATGTTACTTGAGCTGTACATGGAATCATGTCCTCTTCCCCTATTCTGCTGAGTTCACTACCTTGCCTTCCATTAGTGTTCTAATAGAGGATGTCTGTTCCCTAAAATAAACCTGGTTGAATTATTGTCCCAATTAGCACTATTATTATTAAAACATTTGTCCTTTCTTCAGCTTGAGCTTATACCTCCGTTTAATAGCCTGGTGATATATTTGGCTGAGCTCTGTGCCTGTGAGGGAGTGGGGGGTTAGAGAGAAAGAACATGATCAAAGACTGCCTGTTTGTCCCAAGAATATGTAGAAATCTCATTGACTAGCATTTTAGCTCATAAGGCATGAAAATGGCAATGAAAATTTTGCTAATGTTAATGAATATTTATATTTTCCATTATGATTAAAGAATAAGTTTGTACCACAATAACTTATTCGATAGTGATATTGTTTCCTCAATTGCAACATAATTTAACAGACATGTTTTGAATAGGTAGCTTCCGCAAGCTTGAGAATAGGCCACACAATATGCAATTCCTTCAGTAAACAGTAAAAATCATTGTCATTATGAATGTGTCTGCGATCACAACTGCTTGTACTCAAAAGCCAGTGGTGCTGATGAAATGAGGGAAACCTGGCACTTAACGTCACCAGAGTAATACATTTGAAAGCAGTGTGTGCGCACAGTGATTGGCTATTTGAATGAATGCGTGGGATTTGTATATAGTCTCCAAGGCAGTTGTGATGTTCTATCTTCAGTTGTTAATGTCATTGCTTCATTACACAGTAGGGTGTGGACTTGCAGTATTTTCTCTCTGTTTACACCAATAACAATGTTTTTTTGCAATCACACAGGTGAATACAAGAAAGACGAACTTCTAGAAGCAGCGAGGTAAGTGATATCTATACAAAATGCTGGTAAAGATTCTTAGAATGTGCTTTACTTTGTTTGACATATAAATTATAATGGATAAAATGTGATTTTTGTTTTGAACTGCAGGAGGGACTGTTTCTCTTCATCCAGTTTTTAAATGCCTAACAAAAAACTGTCATGTTTCTAATGTGCTACATGGTTTTGGTGAATAATTACATCAGCCAAATTGTCCTCATCCCTTACAATTTATTAATTTTGCATTGGACAGTGAAGCTTAATTTAGAACCATTTTCTTTGACCGCTTTCATTCTGAATATTTCTTTCTACGATTTCTGTTCCCAAGTTGGTCTCCTCTTAGCTGTTGTACAGGTCTGGCCTGCATGCGCAGCCTGCCTGTCAGCATCTCTCTCCTGCATGCAAGTGTTGACATTGGCAGCTATGCAACTGTGTGTGTGTGTGTGAGTGAGAGAGACATAATTCTCCATGATAATCCTCACTCGACTCTCATTAAGTTTTAGTAATTAGATGTCAGGTGTCTGACTAGTTTATTTTCTTTGTAATATTGAAAGTACTGAGCCCTGTGTGAAGCATTCTCCAAATAAAGCTTATCATCTGAATTTTTTTCTAGAACTTCCTTCTGAGTGAGAAAATGTCTTTAATAACCTCCTGTGGATGTTGTGAACTGCAGGACAATGGTTAGAACTGTGGATGGATGTTTGAAATGTCGCGAAAGTTTCAGTGTTTGACCTAATCAATCTGTTATAGTAGAGAATTGTTTTCAACTAGCTTGCATTTTTAGTTTTCTAGTATAATGTTCAAATGGTGTCATCACTGTATAAGGGGCATTTCTCAAAATATTTTGTGGCAGATACCTTTCTGGTTCATGTGAAATGGAGAAACAGTGACAAGCTGGCCAAAGTGACTAGATGTGACTGAGGACACTGCAGCAAATCATTTGAAATCTATGCTTAAGGTCACCTATATTGTCTCCAGCCCAAATCCGGTTTCTAAATTAATCTATAGTAACACAGGAATCATCGAATCATACAATTCCTAGTGTGGAATCAACCCATTCAGCCCATTGAGTGGACACCAACTCTCTGAAGAGCAGTCCATTCCAGCCTAGATTGATGTTAGAAACATAGAAAATACGTGTAGGAGTATGTCATTCAGTCGTTTTGAGCCTACACAAATATTCAATATGATCATGACTGATCATCCAATTCCAGTATCACATTCCCACTTTCTTTCCATACTTCTTGATCTGTTTAGCCGCAAGGGCCAAGTCCAGTTCCTCCTTGACTATACCTAATGGACTGACCCCAACAGTTTTCTGTGGGAGAGAATTCCATGTGGTCACAACTCTGAGTGAAGAAATTCTTTCTCACCTCAGTCCTGAATGGCTTACCCCTTATTCTTAGAAGTGACCCCTAGTTCTGGACTTCCCCAGTGTCAGGAGCATTCTTCCCACATCTAGTCAGTCCTGTCCCATCAGGAGTTTAGATGTCTCAGAGATGTCAGCAGAAACATTTGACAAAATCTACACATCTCGATAAATTAATTCTGACACTGTGGCAGAATTATTCATCTTAGGATGTGTGATGGTGTCAGTCTTTGCTTCAAATTTGGGCTTGTACATACAGGCACCCATAATGATGAGGCAGCTTTCCCTTCTCAGCTCAGTATAGAAATATTGTTTCTTTGAGGATTTCTGAATTTGCACTTCATATTAGACCAGATCTCTACTTGCAGTTGCCATTTAAGGTTTGCAAGTGTTGACTTAAACTATTCATTATTGAATAGTTTTGGACTTTGGACTGTTTGTTTGTATTGTCGCATATCAACATCTTTCATGTCAAACTTTATACTTTGTAGCTGTTTGATTAATCCCTTAACTTGTACCTGGACTTCAACTGACTAATGTCCCAAAACACCCAAACTTTCTTCTGTACCTCCCTGTCTCTACATTTTTGGGAAAAGCGGTTATTGAATATGGAAAAAAAGCATCAGAATTTCATAGTTAGGGAATTGCTGGATCCAGTGCCATTGTTGGAAAGCGACAGCAGGAATGGTGGGAGAATGGGATTTAGTACAAATTAGAATACAGGCAGAAGAGATTTGAATGAGCATAGGTTTGTGGAAGCTAGGAAGTGGGAAAGTACGACCATTAGAATAGTTGAACCTGGAAATTGGATGAAATGTGTGAAATAAAGGTAGGTGATCTAGGTGAAGGATAGGATGTGTGTCACATTCACCCTGGCCAATGGCCAGGGAATGAAATATATCTGTGACAGGATGTGAAAGCCTTGGCTTTGGTCTTTCCAGCAGCTAATTGGAGGAAATTTCTGTTCGTCCACTACTTAATCTTGGACAAAGAATGTGACAAATTTTAGAGGTATTGGTGGGAACAAGGCGTTTGAAACAGAAAGATGTGCTGGTCGGCAGTTTTGTTCAGAAATCCTCTCCAATTTGGCTTGAACCGGCTGAGTGATGAATCATTGTACCAACTGATCTTACTCCATGCTGTCCACAATTATTATTTCAATCAACAACAGCATTAATTAATCTCTGCTTTTATTCATGTTCTATTTCTAATTTTGTTAAACTTTGGATATCTGCTGGCAGCCATCTTTCTGGATTAGGTGGCTTCAGTTTTCTAGCTTCACCACTCATGATTGGAGCAAAGATCAAAAAATAAAACTGTTATTTAGTTAAGGATTTTAATTGCTGGACCTTATTTAAGCAACAAAAATAAGCTTTAAAATAAAGTTACATTTACTTGGGGAATTTAAAAGCAATATATGTGAAATCTTGAGTCTGAGATCACTGCTTGTATTTTGGTTTCTAATTTTAAAATTTTTGGAGGATATACTAAATTTCTGTATTACCTATTCTTAGCGGAATCATTATTTTGACAATGGCAAGTGTCCTGTGGGTCATGTTTCTAAATTAATGTAATCTAAATTTGTCTTCATTTTCTTAAGGAAGATGAAACACAGGTAATCCTTAATATTGAGTAGAAACTGGGATGTGGTTCAAACATTGTCCTTTAGTCTGGGAATATGGATTTGAATTGCATTGAAAATTTTTACATAAAAGCAGTTGAAGTAGTCAGAAACTGATTTTTTTTTGTAAATTTTGCACTCAATAAACTACCTTGCTGTAAGCTATAAGGATAGCTGAAATATTGTAATAAAAACTTCTCACTGGTGTTAGCAGGGCAAGTTGCTTTGCAGCTGTAAATGGAAACAATAGTTGATGTGAAATAACAAGTTTTACTATGTATCGAAAATACCAAATCACAATTCTGGTCTGCTGAAATGTAGAAAAATGTTTCGTATCTCAACATTAGCATCATTTTGCTTAATAGCTGTTCTAAAAAACATTGTTAAATGAGACTATGCATGGAAGATCTCCCAGTTAAAACTCAGGTCTTCAGTGTGGCCAGAGTCGTTATTCTCCTGGTCGTTGAGTTTGAATTTTAGCCGTCTTGAATCAGTGAGATTCTCTTTTCCCGATCTCTAGATCCCTTCCATTGCTAGCTCTGACTTCTTTTTTCTTCCATATGATTCTACCTAATTATCTGTTTTGTAATTGTGACTCTGTTATAGAACACATTTCAGGTGAGATTAGCCCTATAGGAGGGACCACAGTCTCTGCTGATGTTTGTCAATAGGATGCTGTCAGGCAGTGGATAACATAGCCCTGAATGAGTGGCAGCGTGTGCAGGCAGCCTAGGACTTGGTGATTAAAGGCCTCCTGATGCAGACCTTGGGCTCTGATCTTTGTCGGAGAAGCTGAAAGTCAGAGTTGAGGTGAGGGCTGACTGGAAGTTTGGATATGGGAGTGATTCAACTTGGAGACTTAGAGCGCAGGAAAGTCTACTCCAAGTTGGGAATAATCATGTGGCAAAAGATGTTAAAACTAATCTAGTGACACTCCACGAGATTACAGGCCCTGTTAACTTATTTGTGTTAAAGAGAACAACATTAAATGGAGCAGTGTTTTAAAATGGAGTCACAGTGATCAAACTTAGAATAAAAAAACATATACCACCATAGCTCCCAGGACCAGGCTCAGAGACTTAAACTTAATTCCTTTTTTACTACCTTAGTTTATTTTTAAGATTTTTCATTGTTCAATTCACTGAATCACCCACTTTATTCACTAACTGTAAATGTTTTCCTTTCTAGAAGCGGTAATGAAGAAAAGCTTATGGCGTTGCTTACTCCATTAAATGTTAACTGTCACGCAAGTGATGGAAGAAAGGTAAGAATATGTGCATGGGTCTGCACCTTTAATTATCTGAAACATAGGTGTATAGAAGCAAAATAAAGAGTTAGCTCCTAGTTTATTAAAAGAAAAACCTAATATCTTTTCAGTGTTCAGACCTGTAACAGCATGTACCAGTAAATTGTCAGGTAACTTGAGGGCATTCTTGCTGCCGTACTGCCTTCCACTGTCTCCCCACTTACAAATATTGAAGGTATAGATTTAAACTAACCTTTGTCTTGTCATTAGGATTTCACCTAAAGTGCAGATATTATGTTGATTTGGACTACGGGGTGGAAGAACATGCAGTTTGCTTGGAGAGACATCTTCTGGTGCACAAATGCTAGTGAAATACTGATGCGTGTAGGTCTGTCGCTAACTGTGGCAATAACCAGCACAACTTGAAGTACTGAATTAAGGAGATCTGAGTGCATATATTGCGCAATATTTGAAATGTATGGTTAAAATGTGCTGATATTTCCTAGAGGGTAGCAGTGTGAAATGTATTGATTGGTTTAGTGGCGACACCAATAGTGATATTTTTGTTGGTCTGCTAAGTCCTGGGTATCAAACTTATTTTATATGATGGTCCTGCTCTGCCATCCTAGTATTTGGCATGAATCATATTCACCATGGGGCACAGTGGGTTAAAGATTAATGCATGTTGTGTCCATTTTACATCAATTAACGCATAGAAGAATGCTGCAACTGTTTTAAGACCCAAACACAAAACGTGTGAATGACTAGATGGAGCATTTGTCGTGCAATCATTGCCTAGTCTTTCTCATTCTACAACATTTCTCAACTGGTAGCCTGGGCCACTAAAGAAATTATAGAAAAAGCATGTTTGCTGTAAAGGACCAAGAATCAGCAAAGGCCAGCCCATGGTCACTCCTCTTGTATCTCACTCCATCAAGTGATGTAAACTCAGAGCTCTAACTATGTGTGGTAGAAAGCTTCAGCCAGGATCCCCTGTTTCCCATTTGACCACCAATGGAAATGGTCTTTGAAGCTTTACCTACTTGCTCGCTGAGCTGGTGTGTTTGATTGCAGACATTTCATCACTCTGCTAGGTAACATCATGTGTGCTTCCAGTGAAACATTGGTGTTCTGCCCCACTTGTTGTTCATATACCTCATTTTGCTGGGTGGTTGACTTCACTTCTAGTTCTGTTTTACAGTGGTTTGTACGTCAGATCCAGTTTGATGTGTTTGTTGATTGAGTTCCATTTGGAAATCCAGGCCTCCAGGAATTCCCCAGCATGTATCTGTTTGGCCTGTGCTATTATGGATTGTTATCCTGGTCGAATTCATATCCTTTTTTGAGACCAGTGAGAATAGGTGTGTCTCTTGGTGGCTAGTTGCTGTTCGTATATTGTTATTGTCAGTTTTCTTCCAGTTTGGCCTATGTAATATTCCTCTCAGTCCTTGTCTGGTATTTTCTGTAGTACTTTAGGTTTATTGGTTGTGAGTATCAACTTACGTCGGTCAGTATCTGTCACAGGGTGGATGTTGGTTTGTGGGCTATCCTGATATATCGTAATTAGAGTAGTCTTGTGGTCATCGCTGTTGTATCTCTGATATACGGTAGGGTGACGAGTGTGTCTGGCCATGTTGTGTTGTCTTGTTGTAGTCTGTCGCAGAGGTAATGGTGGATTGCTTTTTGAGTATGCATTCCTTTTAAAAACTCCATTTTGGTTGTTTGCATTGGAGTGCAAAGTTTTCTAAAGTGAACAAGTTCTCACTCATGTTTGTGGAGGTGGTAGTGGGTGTAGTTGATCATTGCAGGAAATTGCATGCCGAAAAGAACAATGCAACCAACTAAGAATGGACAGCCATTCTGGAACTAGCCATCACCATACAACAACAAAAGACCAGAACAAAGAAAAGAATAGCCCATCAAGAAAAACAGTCCAAACTCACTCAACAACAACACGGACAGCACAGAACATGGATCAAGAGCATCTCGGACCACTTGCAGACACTGAGGAGACCATCATAGTACACACTTTGAATTATAACTGCAGGGACCCAAAAAAAAACTGACTTGCTGGCTGCACTGGAATCAACACTAAAGAGCAATAGACTCTCGGGAATTACAACAGACCATCAGACAGACGATAGTCCCAACGCTTAGCAGAAAAGGTAACTGGAACACATTTAACACAAGAGAAGAAAGCCTGTAAAGTATCAAGAAAGACAAAAACCTTGTAATCTTACCAGTGGACAAAGGACACATGACAGTAAACTTTAATAGAGCCTAATATATTGGGAGAGCTAATGCACTACAAGCAAAAACCAATACCTACCAACAGACAGTGAAAGACCCAACACCACAGTTCGAGAACTGGATTACAACAACAAATTACACAACACAGGAGATATCAGCAAGACAGACACCCAAAAAGTGAAGCCAGAGGGGTTCAACACACACTGCTTCTATGGGCTGTCTAAGGTACACAAGCCAGGGGTCCCCCTCAGACGTATTGTCTCACTACCAGGCAAGCCAGCGTATAGACAAACGAAAGAACTACAACAGGAACTGGAAAAGTTAGTAGACCACACTGCCCACTCCATCCAGCCCTCCCAAGAATTCCTCAACATCTTCAAGGACACCAGAACAGGAGAGGACAAGATAATGATTTCCTTTGATGTAACAGCACTATTTACATCCATAAACATTGACCTAGTCAAAGAGGCAGTCTCCACACTGCTGGACGAATCTGGAAGGCACCCATCCCATGACACCAACAGCATCAACAAGGATGGCGGCATCCTGAACCTACTGGATTTGTGCCTCACAACCAACTTCACCTTCAAACAAATCAAAAGGAACACCCAGTGGGATCCCAATACCAGGACTGATCGCAGAAGCGGTAATGCAAAGAATAGAACGGACTACACTCCCCAACTATCTAACCCAAACTCTGGGCCTCCTATGTAGATGACATCTTCATGATTATCAAACGCTCAAGACTAGAAGAAACTCACCTACACACAAACCGCATTCTCACTAGAATAAAATGCATAAAACTAGAGAGCAATAACTGACTACCCTTCCTAGATGTAATGATGGAACGTCAGAACAATGGATAACTCCAGACTAGCATATACAGAGAAACCACACATCTGGACCAGATACTTAAATTATACCAGCAACCACCCCAACACCAATAAAATGGAGCCACTTCAGGACATTATTCAAATGAGCCACAACACCATGTAGCAACCCAGAATTACCCAAAGCAGAACAGGAACACTTGTATGCACTTTTTAAAAGGAATGGATACCCAAAAAGTACAATACATTGTTACCTCGACAACAGACCACAACAAGAAGACATGACATGGCCAGCCCCACTAGTCACCCTACTGTACATTAGAGACATCAGAGATGACCACAAGACTACACATGTATCAGGCCATAAACCAGAAACCACCTTGCGACAGATACTGACGAGTGTAAAGGATTCCATATCCGTAACCAATAAACCTATTGTGATATACAAAGTACCATGCAAGGACTGAGAAACTGTACATAGGCCAAACTGGAAGAAAACTGAACAATAAGATACGGAAACACCAACTAGTGACCAAGAGACACAACCAATTCTCACTGGTCTCAATACACACGGACAAAGAAGGACAGAAATTCTACTGGGACAGCGCATCCATAATAACGTAAGCCAAACAGAGACATGCTGGGGAATTCCTGGAGGCCTGGCATTCCAACAGGAATTCCCATCAACCAACACATTGAACTGGATCCGATGTACAAACCATTGAAAAACAGAACCGGAAGTGATGTCAACCACCCCAGCAAAACAAGGCATGTAAATAACAAGTGGGACAGAACACCTGTGCTTCACTGGAGGTGCTCTGGTGATGTTACGTAGCAGAGTGCTGAAATGTCTGCAATCAAACACACCAGCTCAGTGAGCAAGTCTACAGTCTCGTGCTCTATCTGAGCTACAAATCTTCTGAAAAACTTTACCTAATGTTAAGATCCCTAGGTTTCACTAAGCTCGTTACTTGTCTGCTCTTCTGTTTCTCAACACTACTTCGAACTATGTATCTGCTTTGTTCAGCACTGCACAAAATGATGAGGCCCATTACCACCAATCTGATTCCCCCGTTCTCTGGTTCCCCATCACCCCTCACCATCCCCACTTCCAGCTGTCTTCCCCTCTGACTGCCAATCCGTGACCAAATGGACATTCCCCAACCCTACTCTTTCACCTCCGTAGGCTTATGTTAGCGTCTCCCCAGTCTAATTCTTTCTGTCTAATCCAATGTTATTACAGCCCCTGAAAGTTCTCACCTTGTCACTGCACTAAACTTGATTTCCTGCCACCCTACTCTCTGTTCTCACCCAACCCAAAACCGACTCTGTACTGCTCCCTTTTCATCAGTCTCCCCTTCCAGTTGTTGTTTTTGTTTCTGATTGGATGCCGGCTCTATGTGCCAAAGAAGGAACATGATGTGAGAAGTGACTAGGGACTTGCTGTAACCCAGAGTTGAGGTGGCTTTTTTCTCCCCACACCATGGGAAACAAACATTGGGAGATTTGGCAACCCTAAATAGAGCATTCTGTGGACCCGATTTAAATTGTTCCGCAGGCAATACTTGACACTCCTGCATTAAAGCAATATTGAGTATGGTGTAATAGATAAACCACTTAACTTTTGGAAGGTATGGTGCTCTTGTAACACGCATGGTCTGTTCTTGACTTTATTACTCTCATTTGAGCGAGCCTCGCTTGATTTGAATCTGTTTTATTTGCTTTGCATATTGTTATATCTGTTTATAAGATGTAAAGTCTGATTTGATGGAGTGCATTTCTGTAGAGTGGTTTCCATCTGTGGGAGCAGAAGTTGATGAAGAGCAATCTTCCGGTCAACTTATCCCATCTCCTTCACTTTCTGGTTTGCTATAAAATGGCAGTCGCATGAACTGTGAAATCCATAGTCCAATGTTGTTGCCTTTCGAAATGCTCATGGCTTAGGAAGACTGAAGAATGAAATCACTATAAATACAATTGGGGGATGCTTTTTGAAAATCCAGTGGCATCCCTCAAGTAGAGATGATAGCATGCACTAAATTTATTAAGCAAGTTGATGTTTCCAACTTGACCATATGCAAGTAACACACTTGAAATCTTTGTATTAAAAGAACTATTACTAAAATGCAATGAAAGTCTGCAATTTTTTTCACATCTGTGATTTTTTAAAATCATAAGTCTTCATAACCTTAATAGTGTATTTGTCACTGATATTTAAAGTTCCTAAATATCCCATGCTAATTTTGTTACAGAATCAAGATTGACTACTTGTGGAAAATTTGCTTTGCTATTAAATCCATTTTTTCCCATTGGTCAACTGGTAGTTGACTGCTCTACTTGATTCATGTTTCACATGTCTACTTTGCTTACCATACAATTCTTGGGTTACTGTATTTTGCAGTTTTTAACCTGTATGTTACGGATGTATCTGAAGTCGCATTGTCCAAGCTTTTGGTCAAGATGGGAAAAATAGTTCATACTTTATTCATTTTTGAATCTTTAATTTAAGTAGTGGAAAACCATATCAGTGGCTTTTGCACTATTCCCTTTCATTTGAAGGATAATGCTTGGGTTTCTCTGGATTAAATGCAACATTAAGCAAATATGTTCAGATTTGCACCTTTTTGTGGTCACAAAGTACTTGCATGAGTTACGGAGGATAGCCACCACAATGACTCGAATAACAATGTTTTCTTAATGAACTACTTAAGTGTTAAGAATGTTATACATAGTTAACTATCACTAATGTTTGGGAAAAACCCAAGCTCAGAGTGGTATACAGTGATCACTTTTACTAAATAAGAATTTTTTTTTCATTTTTGACATTGCAGACTGCAGAACCACACCCCATCAGTCTACGATGTAGAAATGGAAATATGGTACACTTCTTATGCACTATGGTTATTTACTGGTACTGCAGTGTCAAATCTACGGTCTGTGACTTGTTCAAAAATTTTATATCCAAAATTTAATGGATGTGGGATATATAAATAAATGACTAATTATATGTAGAGTTTAAGTATTGCAGCTTGCAGTGTTGCCAGTCCATGTATTACTTCCCTTTTGTTTCCCCTCCCTCTGTCCTAATTTCACCTCCATGATTTCTGAGAAAAATGCTCGATGTAAAGTGCATTTTGGAAATGAATTCTACTTGTGCCTGGATAAGGTTGCTACCTATTTGCAGTTATGTTGCTGATAGCTTACTGAAGTAGCATGATTTGCTGGCTACAATTTTTGTAGTATGAAACATACAAAATATTAGGCCTCAAGACAATGACCACAGCTGATATAGACATGATTTTTAACGAGTTCATAAATTTGGAATCGTGGTCCTCGATGAGCTTGGATCATTAAATAGTGCTGATGCATTTTAATTGACTTCAGTACATAAGAAATGATTGGCAGTGCAACCCTTTTCTTTAGTCTGTGGTTGTAGCGGGTTAGATTCTTCACTGCGGAAAAGGTCTTAGAAATTCTTGCAAAAAAAATCAAATTGATGAAAATGCTCAATCATTTGGTAAAATTTTGTAGGTTTTTCCAAGACTGGGAGAATCTATGTAATTGCACATTAAGATTGCAATTCTTAACTGAATGCTTGAAAGGAGATAGAAAGCACCTACATGGTAGAACAGTTACAAGGTATAAGACAGTGTGGAGCTGGAGGAACACAGGCCAGGCAGCATCAGAGGAGCAGGAAAGCTGACGTTTCAGGTAGGGGCCCTTCTTCAGAAAGTTCAGCTTTCCTGCTCCTCTGCTGCCTGGCCTGCTGTGTTCCTCCAGCTCCACGCTAAGTTATCTCAGACTTCAGCATCGGCTGTTCTTACTATCTGTGTGATATACTTTATTTGCAGAATCGCCTTTTCACAATCAGTTTTAGGATGGTCAAGCTTATTACCTGCAATCAATTGATGTGGTGCTGGAATGTCATTCAAAGATTTTACTTTGAAATCCTTAGCTTGACTGCTGTTGCATTGTTGGCTGACGTGGCCAAACTTTGTTAGTTCCTCTTAAATCACTCAATGGATTTCAAGTCAAAACTAGAACAGAGATAAAAGTTGATGTTTGTGGTGTGTCCTGTTGGAAATTTTAAATTTATAATTCGCTCATTTTACTGGATAAACGTCACTATGATGGTAGAAAGATGGAGGGTAGGTGTATAATTATCAAAAGAACAAAAATTTCTTTCATTTGACATTTTCTGGCAAGTTTGGAGACTGAATAAATTGGACCTATGTGAAATAGTTTCTTAGCTGCTTAAAGGAATAATGCTTGAATAGATTGATGCTGTTTTTGCTTATGTGCAAAATTTCACAAACAGCTATGCAATGGAATCTCACATGCTATGAGAATTTAAATTTGGTAGCTCCAAACTGGATTTCTTTCAAGATGGCAGCAGCAGCAAATAAGGAAATATCTTATGTTACATTTAAATAGACTTTTAGAAGAAATTCCTGCATCAAAATCATGGCTACATCCAGTTCCTATCTTGGGAATGTTGTTGAGGGTTCTTTGTACAGATTTTTGGATGATGTGTCAACTTATGACCTTAAATGCAGATTCATATGCAGCTATCATGCTGTAAGTTTTTAAATACAGATCATTTCCTTCCTTACCTTTTGTTTCCTTATGGACATCCAGACATTCAAACCTTACAGAGGCCAAAGCTTTTGTGAGTTTCGATTATTTCTTAAATGTGCATTTGGTTGAACATTTCCCATTTTACTCTTTGGCCTCACTGGACTATGCTTATTCAGTTTTTCCACTTCTTTGCCTGACATCCTTGATGGTTGTAGTGTGGGTTTCTTCACCACCACCAACAAACTCAGGACATTGATCTTTCATTAAAACAACATCATTGTATCTGATTTGCAGGTGGGTTTTGCAGCTTTCATTCTTTGTGAATGGAAAATGATCTAATTAACTAAATGATACAATGGTATAGCTGTGACTGAGACTTGGTTGAAACACAACCTGGATTGCCAGCTGAACATTCCTGGTTATAGCGTATTTTCATGACATGGAGAGGGGAATAAAAGAGTCAGCGAATCACAGTATTAGTCGAATATTCAATTAAAGCAGTGAGGACGGATGATGTCTTGGCAAGATCATCAAATGAAGCCATATAGGTGGAAGTAAAAAACAGAAAGGGAGCAAGTGCACAAAGTGTGTATCATAGGACCCCAGAAGAATCAAGGAGAGATAATGAATCAGATGTGGAATCAAATTTCAGTGGAGTATAGGAATAAGAAGTGAGAAGTAGGGGATTTTAACTTCCTAAATATTAACAGGGATACTTAATAGAAATAATTCTGAGGGATAGGATATATCTGCACTTGGAAAGACATAAATTAATCAGCAATAGCATGGATTTACTAAGAAACAGTTGTGTTTGACAATTAGATCGAATCTTTTGAGGAGGTACCCAGGAGCATTGATGCGGGTAATGCATTTGATGTAGTCTACGTGGACTTGAGCAAGGCTTTAATTAAAATCCTTTGGAGACTGGTCAAGAAAATAAGAGCCTGTGGGATCCAAGGCAAATGGGCACATTGGATCCAAAATTTGCTGAGGAAGCAGCATGGAATAGCACAGCGATGTTTCCTGAATGGAAGTCTGTTTCCAGTGGGGTTATCAGATAATGGGAAATGCAGATGCTGGAGAATCTGAGATAACAAAGTGTGGAGTTGGATAAACACATCAGGCCAAGCAGCATCTTCGGAGCACAGAAGCTGACTTTTCAGGCCTCGACCCTTCATCAGAAGGTCTGGGTCCGAAATGTCAGCTTCTAAGCTCCTAAGATGCTGCTTGGCCTGCTGTGTTCATCCAGCTCCACACTTTATCTCCAGAGGGATTATGTTGGGTTATGTTGGATCCCTTGCTGTTTGTGGTGCACATTGCTGATTTGGACTCATATCAGTTAAGAATATGACAAGTAGTTCACATATGACAAAAAAATTGGTAGGGTGGTAAACTGTGAGGAGGATAGTTGTAAATTGCAGGAGGTATCAAAGCACAGGTCAGGAGGGCGGACCAGCAACAAATAGAATTTAACCTAGAAAAGTGTGAGCTAATACAATTGAGGATTACATTATTATTGGTAAAGTCCTTCAAAGTCCCTGTGATTTTCAGTATTTCTATGTGCATACCCATGGGTCTTTGAAAGTAGCAGGACAGGTAGATAAGGTGATCAATAAGGCGCATAGGATATTTGCCTTTCTTACCCAAGGCAGAGAATGCAGAGCAAAAGGTTTATGCTGGAGCTATATAAGATGCTGACTAGGCCACATCTAGAATACTGTGCAAGGTCCTAGTCCCCACAAAGGATGTGATTGCTGTAGAGAGGGTGAAAAGGAGATTTTCAAGGATGCTCCTGGCCTGGGGTATAATGGAAGATTGGATAGACTGGGGTTGTTGAGGAGCAACAAAGGTTGCGAAGGACCTGATAAGATTGAAGGGCACAGATTGGATATGAAGGCATTTTATCAATTAGTGAGGATATCATTTAACCACGGACATAGATTTTAAAGTAAGAATTAGAAGGCTGAGGCGAATTGAGACGAAATGTTTTCATTTCAAGTTAGTGGGATATTTTGTGGCATTTAAGCTGTATTTAGATATTCATTTATATTGCAATACACCCTCCCGGACTTTAGATCAAAAATTGGAAAATGAAATTAGTGTTGTTTAATCTTTTGTTGACTGGCGTGGACATGATGCTCATGTGCTATAAACATTTATAAGAAAATCAATTGGCGAGTAATCAAATGTTACTGAAGTCCATGATGAACAAACTAGTCAGTCTCGTTTCCTGTGCTGTCTGCAGAGACTTGCACATTTATTTCCTTCAAGTGCCCATCTTGTTATTTTTGAAATCATTGTTCATATCCTTCCATTACTATAATGGACAGTGAATTCCAAGTCATTAGCAGTTAGTGCTCTTCACATCCCCACGGCATCTTTTGACCAAACCTTAGATCTATGTCCATTAAGTCATGTGGCATCTGATAGTAGCACCCATTTTTCTGTGACTACTTTATCCAAACCCATTATAATTTTGCACTCTTCTCATTAAATCTCCCTTTAATCTCCTTTCCTCTAACCTGGTAGGTACAAATCTGAGTCATTCTGGAAATTCTCCTCTGCATTCCTTTTTAGGGATTCCCCTTCCCTTTGCCTCTTCTGAAAGTGTGTATTCCTCAGACGTCTTTGCTTTGTGTAAAGTTCTAGCTGCTGGAGTCAACCCATGGTGGTCATTATCTCTGTCAATGAGCCTCTGACATTGACTGTAGAAGTGCTGAAATTGGAGCCATTTCAGATCAGCTAGATTCTGGTGACCTCTGATGTCCATTTATCTGTCTGAGGCTTGTTCAAAAAATGTTTTGTTGATGATTGATTAGATGTGGGATTTATAAGTAAATAGCTGATTTTATGTACATTTATGTATTGCAGTGATTATCTTTTT
Organism: Stegostoma tigrinum; assembly: GCF_030684315.1. Classification (NCBI taxonomy): domain Eukaryota; kingdom Metazoa; phylum Chordata; class Chondrichthyes; order Orectolobiformes; family Stegostomatidae; genus Stegostoma; species Stegostoma tigrinum. The sequence goes on from NC_081356.1 coordinate 14,059,348, forward strand.
GTTGTCTGCCCTCTAATTTCATTTCCATTGTTTTTGACAAAATGCTTGACTTGCAGTGTATTTTGAAAATGAATGCCAACTTGTTTGTGGTCTAGGTTACTGTTCTGTCTTTTAATCTGTTCTGTCCTTTCATGGGATGTGGTTAGGGCCAGCATTTGCCTATCCTTAATTGCCCTTGAATTGAGTGGCTTGCATGGTCATTTCAGAAAGCAGTTTAGAGTTTGCCACGTTGCAGTGGGTCTGAACTAAATCTAGGTCACAGGTAAAGAATGACTGGCAGATTTCTTTCACTATATTAGTGAACCAGATGGATTTTTATTGCAAATGATAGTTTCATCATTCCCATAAAGTAAATGTAGCTGTTTTGGTGGAGCTTGAGCTCCCTAGGGCAATTAATCTGACTCTCTAGATTGTTGCTCCAGTAAGGTTTGCTGTACTATCAAATTGCTGCTGTCTTTCCAAAATCCTAACCTGACTTCCACTTTTTAAATCTTAAGCTTCAGCTATTACTAGGTAAATTTATTCAATCACGTGACATATTTGGAACCTTCTATCTCTTAACTGGATGTTGTCTTGCAGTTTAGTTTCTGGAGATCTCCCCAGAGAGCAGGGTGGTTTTCTGCATCAGTATGTTTCAGCTTGCTATTCTCTACAGATAATGTTAAGAAATTTTGCAAGTCTGTCCAGTTACACTTTATTTGGCAATGAATGAGATGCCTCCATCAATAATCAATATGTTAAATGCCTTAGCATAGTTTAGTGATGGTTATTAGACACCCTGGAGTTGACATTCTGTCTTTATCTGAGCCATTTAAGCAGTTTTTGTACTCTAATTTCCATTGTTAGCCTGCTGAGTTCTAGAACCTTGTCTGAACAATATTGACCAACCCGATGATTATTTTTTTGTATGATGCTTTTAAAAGAAAACCCATCCTTTTTTCAAGAAAGAAAATTCCTCTGTCCTTGTGAAGTGTTGCTGCATTTCCAAATGGCCACTACCTATGTCATTGAAGACCTTGAAGATACTGTGACCTCCTAAATCCATACCCATCTTTCCTGTAACTTCATGATTAAATCTCTATGATTGGGCTTTCATACTGTGCAACTGTTACCTTGGTTTTTCATATTTCATCCACCTTGACATCTCTACACCCTTGGATATGTTGGTCATAAAGCCAGCCCTGCTCCTGTCTGTTGAAGATCAGTGGGACTGTGTTCGTTAATTCCAGTTTCCTATCTGATCGTAACCAGAACATCTCCAATAATGATTTATTGTCCTGCCATCACACCATTATCTATGCGTTCACCAAATTATTTATCCTTGCCCCTGTCTTTTGTATCTATAGACAAGTCTTAGGTGACATCATCCATTGAGTCAGCTTTTAAACAGATTCTGTACTGTCAAATATTGGTACATATTCACTCCTGGGTAGGGCCGTATTTCAGCATTTCTGAAATTAAAACAATGTTAGAGAAACAGTTTTAAAATTTAAAGTCCAGTATGACTTTACTTGGAACTCTAGAAGAAGAGACCAATTGGATTCAGTGTTAACTTTTGTTTAACTCCACAGATGCTAGACTTGCTGAATTTCGCTGAATCTTTTTGCATTATTTCAGATACCCAGAATCTGAAGTATTTTGCTGTTACTTTAGCATTTATATAAATCTTTTGTGATTTTTATCCCCACGGGTCAAACCAGTCTGTCTGGAAGTATATGTCGTGTAAATATTGCAAGTATGAAGCTAATGTGTAGGCTGCCTTAAAAAAGAAAGTTCAGTTTCTTTGCCTGATTGAATGCACAAAAAAAATGCTTACTTTCTACACTTAACTAATCTTTGCAGTTCTTGAGGGAGTGATGATTTATTCAAGATAGTTTCCAGATAAATTATTTTGAACTTTTACTGTTTATAGTACCGATAGGTAAAACAACCTTTCCAAATCAATAAAATGTTTCACCTGAGTCATGTAGTACCATTTTATCATTTAAATACTGCCAAGGACCATGGGTGTGTAGCCCAACTTGGTTTCAGAATAGGCATAAAAATTCCCTGGTAGCATTGTGTGTGTCCTTCTAAATCATATTTTAAAAGGTTGTTCTGATCATGCACCACTATAATATTTAAATGGTTGCACTTCCTGCTTGCGTGATGTTTATATGAATCTGTCAAGCTAGGTTTTATTCCCAAGGGCATAGAACATAGAACATTACAGCACAGTACAGGCCCTTCGGTCCTCGATGTTGTGCCGACCTGTCATACCGATCTGAAGCCCCTCTAACCTACACTATTCCATGTACCTCCATATGCTTATCCAATGACGACTCAAATGTACCTAAAGTTGGTGAATCTACTACCGTTGCAGGCAAAGCGTTCCATTCCCTTACTACTCTGAGTAAAGAAACCATCTCTGACATCTATCCTATATCTTTCACCCCTCAATTTAAAGCTATTACCTTCACAGCCTTGGCTATCTCCTTATTTCCCATTATTAATTCCCCCTGACGATGCATAGTTCCTTCTAAGGCAGATGGTGTTTTCAGAATGTAGACATCTTCAATGTAAGTTTTTTTTTGTATCAAAATTTCAATAGCTTGCAATAAGGATTATTTGCAGCAAAACAATAGTGTTCATGTTCACACTTCTTAAAAGGATACGGAGCCTGTTCTGTAGAATTGTAGAAAATTGTTATCCCAGTTGAACTCTTTGAGAAATGCCAACCTCCTGTCAGTGACATTGTGTCAGTTTCTTTGTGACAGTAGTATGTAACAATTTATAATTGGAGGAAGATTCAAACATCTTGTAATGGAAGAAAATAGTGTTTATAAACCAAACATAAAATTAAAAGCTCAAATGTTCATAGATACAAGGATTCCTCACCCAAAGTTGTGGTTGTATTTCTCAAAATTGCAACTTTGAGTGTAATGACATTAAGTGAATCATCATTTCCATGGGAATCAATATCAAAGTTAATTAAGTTCCTTTGCTTTTTCTGAGCATGAAATTCCCAAGTTAAAATAAATGACCTGTGCAGAGTCATGATTTACTAGCTTAAATTAATTCCAAAATAAAACACATCACGAAGTATAAAATTAATATAAGATATTTTTAAAAATATACTGATCTATGCAAAGCAGAGACAAATCAGGCTCCATCTAGTAGCAGAGGTTAGTCAATTCAGATAGCAGTTGAAACCCCAAGATGACTTGCACTGACAATGAATTGCCACTAGATAAGAGCTTAGAACCTCAAGTTCAGAACTGAAACCAGAAGAGGAGTAGCTGAAGAATGGACAATTAAGAGCGGGTCTAAGGTAAGATCAGAGGGTGAGAAGCAAGGTGGTATTTGTGATGGACATGCTGGGAGCAAACTGCAGCCTATTTGAGGGGGTGGGAAAGCAAAGCCACAGAATATCATTGCCTCATGGTCACCTCTATTTTTGCTTTTTGCCTTGCACAGCAGAATGCAATATTTAGTTTGTTGCATACCTCATTTTCTTGTTGAAGCAGCTTTATGACACATGGATGAAGTTTTAACCATTCCTGATTCTAGATAGACAGCTGAGTTGAATTTTGGCAAGTAGAAGTCTTTGTGTGATGTTAGAAGCCATTGTAGAGCATCTTTAGAATGATCTTGAAGTTGACTACTTTCAAATCTAGTATTTTTATTATTCCTGAATTTAAGTTTGTATATGAAATCTAAGCCTTGTGAATCGGAAAGGTAGACCCTTCTTGAAGGGTTGAATTGTTGCCTACCTTGAATAACAGTTAACTCCGTATTGAAACATCTTTCACAAGCAGGGCACTCTGTCACCAACTTGGAAGCTCTCTTGATAGTTGGATTCTCATTGTTCTGAGAAGTTGATGTACTAGTTTGTTGGGGCAGGTATGGTATAGGAAAGCAGAATTATTGAATGTCATTCTGACATTGTCAGATATGTTGAATAGACAGTGCCATCATTCTGCTAATATCGTCTTGAATCATTTAAAGCTATTACAATATGTCAGGCAATAATCATAACAAGAGTCTAACCATCTCTCCTTTGAAATTCAATGGCATTACTTACAAAGGCTGATTGCTCCCACTCTAAGCATCCTGGTGATTAATATTGAGCAGGAATTGATCTGGGCCAGCTGTATAAATAAATTGATCACATGGGTAGCATGGTTGGCACTGCTGCCTCGCAGTGCTAGGGACTCAGGTTTGATCCCATCCTCAGGTGACTGTCTGTGTGCCGTTTGCACACTCTAGTCATGTCTGTGTGGGCTTCTTCCGTGTGCTTCAGTCTCCTTTCACAGTCCAAGGATGTGCAAGTTAGTGGATTAACCATGCTTAATTGCCCATGGCGTTCAAGGATGTGCAGGCTAGGTGGATTAGCCATGGGAAATGCAGAGTTACAGGGATAGAGTCGGGAGGTGAGTCTGGGTGGGATGCTCTTTGGAGTGTCAGCATGGTCTTGATGGGCTGAATGGCCTACTTCCACACTGTAGAGATTCATTGATTCTACAAGAGCAGGAGGGAGGCTTGGAATTCTCTAACAATTAACTCACCCACTTTCTTCCCAGACCTTGCTTATCACCTGCAAGGATGAAGTCACGAGTGTGATAGAATACCTTTCACTTTCCTGGATTAATGCTGCTGTTAAAAACAGTAAATACCACTCATAAAGTCAACACCTCCAGGACAAAGCAGTTCAGATGATTGACACCCCATCCATCACCTTCAACTGACTCCACCACCAGCATACATTGTCAGCAGTATTTGCCCTCTATAAGATCTTGGGGCATTATGGTGGTTCACTGGTTAGCACTGCTGCCTCACAGTGCCAGGAACTCGGGTTTGATTCCACCCTTGGGAGACTCTGTGTGGAGTGTGCATGTTCTTCCTGTGTCTGCATGGGACTCTGCCAGGCGCTCCAGTTTCCTCCCATAGTCCAAAGAGGTGCAGGCCAGGTGGATTGGCCATGCTAAATAGGCTATAGTTTTCAGGGATGTGTAGATTAGGTGTGTTGACCATGGTAAATGCAGGGTTACAGTGAAAGGGCAGGGGTTTAGGTCTGGATGGGATGCTCTTTGGAGGGTCGGTGTGGACTTGTTGGGCCGAAGTGTGGAAACAAGCCGTGTAGCGATTCTACAATTCTCCGATCTACACTAATCACTCACCGTGACCTTTCAAATCTGTGACCTCTACTAACAAGAAGGACGATGGCAGCAGTGCCACTATTACCTGCACTTTTCCTCCAAGTTGCCCACCATTCTGCCTTAGAACTATATCACTGCACTTTTGTAGGGTCAGTGCCTGGAACTCCCTTCCTAACAGTACTGTGGCTTTACCTACCTTACATGAATTGCATTGGTTCAGAAGAGAGCTCTCAATAGCCTTTTCAAGGGCAATTGGGATGTGCAATAAATAAATGCTGATCTGGTTAGTGACAATTGTATCCTGTGAACAGTTAATTTTTTTAAAACATCATGTCATAAAGAAGAAAGTAGAAGTGCCAGTGTCTTCAAATAAAAGTCTAATTAGTCTATTCTTTAGTCACTTATCTTATACAATGCTGAACTAAATTTCCTTCAATCATGACATTTTGTGTGTTTTCAGATGACTGTTGAAATTTGATTTTTGTGGAAACACAATACGGATCTGTAAACCTTGGTTTGCTTCCTTAGCATTTGTAGGATTTATATCAAACGTTGTTAGTGATTTTGTATTGAACTGGGCATTTGAAAAAATGAAGCACTGAAAATGTTGTGTACAAAAAAAAGGGCTATTTGAAGAAATTTCTGCCATTTTCTAAGTGACATGAAGCTTTGGCTTTCTTGTTTGCACATTGGTAAATCATGCAGACTTCCTGTTATCAGCAACGTGACAAAATCATAAAAGCATCAAGCCAGTTCTTGCATCCATTGTGCACCATTTAATTGGCAAAACTCAAAAAATGCTAGTTTTTGCTGAAGTACGTTTTTCAGGTCAGAACCTTGCATGATTGTATGTATTTGCACATTTCAAAATGCTTCCTTTGCTTATAAATTTTAGTGTTCTGCAATTCTGACATAGTACTAGATGGATTTGTTTGCTTTTTACTTTTGAGAAATTATAGATATATTGTGCAGTATTAGCGTTCTGTTGCTTTATTAAGTAGATTGTAAATGCAAGCAGGGTAGTTTTTGTGATATTTTATTTCTTAACTCTGGCAAACTGTCCAAAATTCTCAGCTTATGTCAAATTCTTATACAGTTTGCTTATAGTTCCATTTGAATTTGGTTATGTTTTCTTTTGAATAGGGTCCATTCTGATACGTACTCTTCACTGGCCAAGCCCAATCTAATCTTGACTGGGGTGCAGTTCAAATTTAGAGAAGTCTGTAGTAAACAGATCAGTAGCTAGGTGTGGTGGAGAGATTTGCTAGTTTGTTTACGGAGCCTTTAAACTAGCGAGAGATGTTTTGCTGAGGAGGGGAAGGGGGCCTTAAGTATCAGTACGAATAGAAAAGCTGATGAGATGGTTCTGAGGCAGAAAAGGCAGATGAGCTTAGTAAAGAATGAAGTGAGACTAAAGAATTAAACTTTACTTGTTTCAGTGCTGGTAGAACTGATGAACTCGGGACATGTGTGGGAACATGGGACTGGGATGTCATAGCCATTACAAAAACTTGGCTGAGGGAAGGACGGACTTGAAGCTTAATGTTACAGGTTTTAGATGTTACAGGACGAATGGCAAGAGAGGAGGGGGAGTGACATTTTTGATTAAGGAAAACATTACTACTGTAGCTAGAAAGGATATTTCTGGGCGATCATCCAGTGAAACTACATGGGTAGAAATAAGAAAAGGATGACGACCTTGAGGAGATGGCCTCCCAATAGTCAGAGGGAAGTTGAGGATCAAAAATGTGAGAGAGCCTAGATATTTGTAAGACTACGTTAGTGTCATAATAGGGGATTTTTAATTTTCCATACGTTGACTAGAACTGCCATTGTGTTAAAGCTGTGAGGAAGAAGCCTGGGAACTATAGACCTGTAAGCATGACCTCAGTGGTAGGTAAGTTGGTGGAGGGAATTCTGAAAGATAGGATTTACATGAATTTGGAGAAGCAAGGACTGATTAGGCATAGTCAGCATGGTTTTGTGTGAGAAAATGGTGTCTCACAAACTTGATTTAAGTTTTTTTTAAGGAAGTAACCAAAATATTGAAGGCAGAGCAGGAGACAGTATATGGACTTTAGAAAAGCTTTTAAAGTTCCGCATGGTCAACAATTTTAGTAAAGTTAGACGGCATGTGATCCAGGAGAACTTGCAAATTGGATACAAAATTGGCTTTATGCTAGGACACAGGGTGCAGATGGAGGGTTGTTTTCGTTTTTCATTCATGTAAGCAATTTGGATGAGAATATGGGAGGCGTCATTCATAATTTTGCAGGTGATACCAAAATTGGTAGTATAATAGACAGTGAAGAAGGTTATCTAAGATTACAAAGAGATCTTGATCAATTGGATCAATGAGCTGAAGAATGGCAGATGGATTTTAATTTTGGATAAGTGTAAGGTATTTCATTTTGGTAAAACAAACAAGAGCAGGACTTGTACAATTAATGGTAGCGTACTGGGTAATGTTGTAGAACAGAGGGACTTGGGGGTTTAGGCACATAATTCTTTGAAATTTGCATCATGGGTAGACAGGGTGGTTAAGAAGGCATTTAGACATTTACCCTCACTGTTCAGACCTTTTGCGGATTGGAGTTGAGGCATCATATTGAGACTATACAGGATGTTGGTGAGGCCTTTACTGGAATACTGTGTGCAGTTCTGTTCGCCCTGCTACAGGAAGGATATTCTTAAATTGACGAGGTTTGTAAAAAAATTACCTGGATGTTATTAGGAGTGGAGTGTTTTGAGTTATGGAAATAGGCTAGGACTCTTTCTACTGAAGCGTAGGAAGCTGAGGGATAACCTTGTAGAGGTTTATAAATTCATATGGGGTATGGATAAGATGAACAGCACAAGTTTTTTTTTCCCCTGATGTGGGGGAGTTCAAGACTAGGGGGCATATTTTTAAGGTGAAAGGAAGGAGTAAGTTTTAGAAAGGACATGAAGGGTAACTTTTTTTGTACAGACTAGCTTGTGTGTGAAATGAAGTGCCAATGGCAGTGGTGGATGCAGGTGCAGTTACAAAGTTTAAAAGCCATTTGGATGAGTACATGAATAGGAAAGATTTGAAGAGATATGGACCAATTGCAGGCAAGTGGAATTGGTTTAATTTGGGATCATACTTGGCATGGTCTAGTTGTTCCAAAGGGTCTGTTTCAAGCTTTATGACTGACCCTGTTGCTGCTTGTTGGGCTATAAGGAATGCAGTGATGGATAACAATAGAATCTATAATTGCTGCCTACCCTATATCCAAAAAGTAGCAACACATTCATAGAGTCATCGGTGGTGCCATGGCTTGGTTGGTTGAAGTGCCTGTCAAAATAATAAGACTCTGGAAATTTTATGGCAAAACAAATGTTGCAGAACAAACTCATTCAGCTATCTAATTTATAGCTTATAGTTCTAAGTTCTAAGATAGTTTTGTTGTTTGTTTTATTGGCAAACCACATAACCTGTCTGGTGAAAGAAAGCTTTGGTTTCTAGTACCATGAGCCAACCAGTAAAGTTAGCGAGACCAACCCTGTCAGTTGATGTGCCATATGCTGGATTGCTTCGGGTGTGCTGTGCAGTAGATACGTATTTGTTTTCATTGAAATGTAAACACACTTTCTATCACAATCTTCATAACCAGATCACTGCTACATCAAATTCTTTGATCATTGAGGTTGGTTGGCTCGCCATGCTGTTTTGAGGTTCCGCAGGCGTTTCATGACCGTGCTGGGTAACATCCTCAGTGCAGCCTCTGAAGCGTCGGTGTGTTTTCCCGCCTGGTTTTTAAACTCTGGGGTCCGTTGCGATGGATTGCCTTATTTCCGGGCTTCCTCCATAAGTCAAGAGGAGGAGGAATACCTCTTCCTGCTGTTCAAGGATAATGGGTATCCAAAGAACTAGGTCAGGAGATGCCGATAGGAACAGCATCAGGAAGATTCTACAAGCCCCAACACTCTGATCACACTACCCTACATCAGGGACACATCAGAATTCACCACAAGATTTCTACGACCGCTGGGCGTCAGTGGCGCACAAACCCACATCAACCCTACGACAAGTGCTCACCCGAACTAAAGACCCACTCCCCACCGTGGACAGGGCCCATATCATTCACAAGATCCCTTGCAGAGACTGCGAGAAACACTACATCGGACAAACAGGAAGGAAACTAACAACAAGAGTACATGAACACCAACTAGCTACAATAAGACACAACCAATACTCACTCATCTCAATCCGTATGGACAAGGAGAACCATGACTTCGACTGGGACAACACTAAGATCCTGGGACAAGCTAGGCAGAGACAAGCACGAGAATTCTGGAAGCATGACACTCCACGAAGCAGGCTATTAATAAACACATTGAACTCGACCCCATATACGTTGTGCTATGGAGGAAACCCGGAAGTGAGGCAGTCCATCGCAGCGGACCCCAGAGTTTAAGTAGTAGCGGGAAAACACACTGACACTTCATCAGAGGCTGCACTGAGGATGTTACCCAGCACAGTAACAAAACGCCTGTGTAACAATGAAACAGCTCGGTGAGCCAACCAGCCTCAACACCCACAACACGAGCTACAGATCTACTCCAAAACCTTAAATTCTTTGATTGTTTTTACATCAGATCCAGTTATTTTTTTTGAAACCTGTTTGTACAAAATTATTTTCTTAGCTCGAAAAACAAGCTGGGCACTTGCCATTTGTTTAAATCATGAGTAAATTGTTTTTTTTCTAAAACTATTGTTAATTCTTACAGAAGAAGTGGAATGTTGGATGAATAATATTTAAGTGATAATTTTTAAAATTAGTTCTACAGACTTGAATCTGCAAGGACCACACATTTTAATTTGTAAAACAGAATCCAACAGAAAAAGTCTGTTTTCCCCTTCATTTGTTGTGGTTTAATTCCCTCATGACCTCTCTCAATAAGGTACAGTTAGCAGATGAGTAACAGCTACGCTGCAATTGTTGATCTGTTGACCTAGTTAATTAGCATTAGTAATTTCAAGCTCTACTCCCATGTATTTACACCCATGCTTGGTTTGTAAAAAGGATTATATTAATGGAATGTCTGATTAAACCACGACATCTGGTATAAAACATGGAATGTATTGCTGATTAGAGAATGTAATTGAGGCTAATGTTGCTGTCTTAATTATAAAGCAGAAAATATTAATTTAATGTTTGTTCTGCTACGGTGGTACCAATTACAGATAATATCAAGATAAATAGTTATTTGGCAGATTAAAAAATTTACTTAACACCTTAGACTATTTATCCCATTTTTTAAAAAAACTTTCTAATAAATTCAGATATTCTAATCTTAAATGCAATTAACAACGTATCTTGTGCATATGTTAACCTGTGGTGGATTTTTGCCTTATATCTGGTGTTAATCCACTGTGGTGGGCCTCCCAACAATTATAGAACTTGCCAGGTTTCCAATAGAAAGCAAATTAAGCCGATATAGTATCAGACAGTCTGCTTCACTAGCTTATCAATCAGTTGGCAAAAACGAGCATCTCTCCCTATGAAGCACAGAATTGTTATACTGCAGAAAGAGACCATTCAGCCCTCATCTACCAGCTTTCTGAAAGTTTCAACTTGGTGTCAATCCCCTGTTCCATGTACACGTGCACATTGTTTCAAGTGAAACAATCATCCAATTCCCTCTTGAATGCTTCAATTAAATCTCCCTCAACCACACTTCCAAGCAGTCCATTCTAGACTGGATCTCGCTGTATGAAAAAGTTCTTTTTCTCACCTCACATTTGCTTCTTTCACAAAACGCTTTAAAACCATGTTCTCTGCATTCTGATCTGTGTAATAATGGGAATAGTTTCTCCCCATGCACTCTGAGACCTCTCAGGATTTTGAAAATTTTCAAATTGCCTGTAGTCTTCTCCTCCCAGAGGATAACAGTTTCTGCTTCTTCAATCTTATCCCTGGAATCATTCTCATAAACCTTTTCTGCTCTCTCCAATGCATTTGCATCCCTGCTATGACGTACCTAGAACTGTACACAATATATCAACTGTCACAGGATTGTGAATGCAAACCTATTAGTGTCTTATGTAAGCTCATCATAACCTCCCTGCTCTTATGCTGTATGCCCCTTTTATGAAGCGTAGAATACAATGTGTATTAACAGCTGCCCCTACCTATCCAAGCACTCTGATTTATGTACATATAGGTCTCTCTGCTTCAATGCACCTTTTCGAAAATACCCCTTATTTTATACTGTCTCATTGTTCTTTGTACTAAAGTGTATCATCTCAGACCACATGTTAAACTTCATCTGCCACATATCAGCTTACTCCAACTTGTCAATGCTTTCCTCATGGTTTACATTTTTCTGAAATTTTGTGCTGTCCACAAACTTTAAAATTGTCCCCTTTACACCAAGGTTCAGGTAGTCTATATATACTTCTAACCACACGCACACGCACACGCACACGCACACGCACACGCACACGCACACGCACACGCACACGCACACGCACACGCACACGCACACGCACACACGTTGGGGACCCTGAACCGGCCAGTATGGCTGTTGCCCATACACCACCACTCTGCCCCCTTCCTTCAGCCCATTCCGGACCCCGGTCCCTTTGTATTTTGTATACTTTTGCACTGAAACAGAGAATGTATAGAATTACCCATGTTGTTGTGTTACACCTAACATCTACTATCAATACTTGTTGCTATAAAGTTGCATTGGAAGGGAGCTTACAAATTTGAAGACTGAAACATTAAACCCTGCTTGGCTATTATTGCCTGTTGCAAATTGTATGTAGAAATTAGTTATTTTAGTCACTTTTGGGTTTTTTAATCAAAAATGCTAGCATTTATGCTAATTATTTTCTAAATTGTTGGTTATTGCTTCCAGTCTACTCCTCTACACCTGGCTGCTGGTTACAATCGTGTCCGAATTGTTCAACTCCTCCTCCAGCATGGAGCTGATGTACACGCGAAAGACAAAGGGTGAGTTGAAGGCTGAATTTAATGTGGTATAGCATGCCTTCATGACACTAATAGCTGCTGACGGCTTTGTATAATTAAACGCAATTTGAATAGCTTGGGATGTTAACTGTTAATATAAGTTCAAGTACAATTAAAAAACCTGATCTTATATTCACTTAGTCTTGCAGAAGATGCTTGCTCTCAAGCGTAAAATTTTTTGCTGTCTACTTTTTTTTCTGCAGAAGATAACAACAGTGTGTTAAGTGGAAGGATACTGCAACACAACCTAACCATAAGCTCACATTCCACTGACTTGTCACAAAGAACTTTACCTCCATAATCTTTCCATAAATCCAGCACAGTTTTGTATCCCATTCTTTATTGCAGTTTATTTGAAACTTAGTTCTGAAATAGATGTAAACTTGCAATAATGTTTCATCTCCTATCTGAGACAAGCTTCATTGTGCAGTTTTCTATGTTTGATATAATCCCCTCACCAATTTCTGTTGACATCCTGAAAATTAGAAAATCAGTATTGTGTGAGCTGGAGTTAACAGTTTTTACTCGGCAAACGTCTATGCCTGAGGAAGAAAAGACATATTTAAAGTTTAATCTGTACGTGAACCATCTTAAAAAGATTATTAAAACTGGTGCAGAATTGCTGTTTTAAAATACATAATTGGGTGCTTAGCTACCTAATTGAAGTAAGCTGTAAATCTGATTGAGAAGGTGGATTTTAGTTTAGTGTATGGTCTGCAATGTCGATTGTGGCCTACAAGCAAAAAAACTTGAATGTCTCTGATAGAATATGGAATACAGAAAATTAGCTTAATTCTTCATAACATAAAGTAACTTCTTGATGTGTGTATAAAGTCAAGACACTCCATTAATCACCCTTGCAAATGACCTCAGCAATTTGAGCAGAGGCGTTATTTGTGTGGTATATAATATTTATGGTCTGGAGGGAACCATAACAGAACAAATTGATCTTTTCATGCCACTACTAGCGTTGCCTTCGTTTCAAACCTTTATCCACTGATTTTGAAGTTTTTTTTGAACATCTATGGCATTAGAGAACTTCTCTCATTACATTTGCTCCTGAAATGTGAACAGTTAATCAGCAATGTGTTACATGAAGATGTACAGCACAAACAGACCCTTCAGCCCAATGTGTCCATACCAACCAGATATCCTAAATAAATCTAGCCCCATTTGCTAGCATTCAGCCTACATCCCTCTAAAACCTTTCTATTCATATACCCATCTAGATGCTTTTTAAATGTTGTAATTGTACCAGCCTGCACCACTTCCTCTGGTAGCTCGTTCCATACATTTACCACACTCTGTGGAGAAGTTGCCCCTTGGGTCCCTTTTATATCTTTCCCTTCTCACGTTAAATCTATGCTCTCTGGTTTTGTACTCCCCCTGTCCCAGGGGAAAGACTTTGTTTGTTTACCCTATCCGTGCCCCTCATAATTTTAGAAACCTCTATAAGGTCATCCCTCAGCCTCCAATGCTCCAGGGAAAATAGCCCCAATCTATTCAGCATCTCCCTTTGGCTCAAACCCTCCAACCTGGCAACAACTTTGTAAGTCTTTTCTGAATCCTTTCAAGGTACACAACATCCTTCCTGTAGCAGGAGACCAGAATTGCACAAAGTATTCCAAAAGTGGCCTAACCACTGTCATATACAGCCGCATCATGAGCTCCCAACTCCTACACTCCGTGCACTGACCAATAAAGGCAGGCGTACCAAACATGTAAGAGCTTTATTTTTACAGGGAGTTTGTACCCTGAAGTAAAGCACTGCAGTGAAATGTTCTGACAACTGTTGTTCTGCTGACTTAGTTTTTCTTTCTAGAAGTTGATAACTGGGGCTGCAGTTCATCAGCCTTTAATTTAAACAATTGAGGGTGCTCAATGCGCAATTACTTCTACTTGAAAATCCAAGGAGTGTAGATAAGAGGTAAATAAAAACATTTAAATTAATCTATCTAGAAAATAAAACTACCGTCTGCTCAAGCAACATACTGGAGAGTAGCTGGTTAGTACTTTTACAAGTCATGGTTATTTCTGTTAAGACTGCTGATGTGATCGTCTCTTGAGTTTCATGCCTTATTCCCTTTAAGAATTCAGGGATGCTGTATATATCTTGTACAACCAGATGTGCAGAAAGTGTCAGCAATTGCTGTATTTCTGGCTCTGGGTTTCGGAAATGAAAGAATAGTTGTGGTCAGACTAAGAAGTATAACAAAATCTAAAATAGATTTACCATAATTTTATGCATGGTGTGGTAAGTAAAGTTACTGAGCTGTAGGTTCAGATAAACTGAGAATATGACATGGCAGTAACGGAGATCTAGCTCAATAAAAAGCAAAAATAAACGCCTGCATGCAAGATGTGTAGGAAAGGAGAGAAAGTCTGGCAATCTTGATTAATAATATTTGAGTGTTTGGGACTGACTGTCAGTCAGTCAAGGAATACTAGATAGATTGTGCAGGAATCTCCTGACTTTGTGTTTCATCCTTCAACTGATATTCAGTTTTGAATACTGATGACAATGGCTCAAGTGGAAGGTACGAACCGTGCAAAGTTTACAGTGTTTGCCTCAACTGTACAGGGAGCCAGAAGAAAGGTTGGAAAGTAATGATGACATGAGATTAGATAGGTAAGGAGAACCGACATACACTTGTGTGACTGAAGACATGAATCTAAGAAGCCTCTCTGCTGTCAGGGCCGAGGATGATGTGAGGGGCTGCAGTCAATCATTGTGGATCATGTTGGTACCCAACAACATCAGGAGAAATAAGAATGAGGTCTTGCAGTCCATTTAAGGTGCGAAGAATGAGATGAGCAAATAAAACTTGAGTTGTTAATCTCTGGATTCCATTTGTTCACATTAATGAATATAGAAATAGCAGGATAGAATAAATGAATATATGGCTTGAGCAATGTGAGTGAAGGGAAGCTTTAGATTCTTGGAACATTTGGACCAGTTCTGGAGATGGTGGAACATGCACTGGGCAGATGGGTTACACCTCAGCAGGGCCAGGTTAATGTGCTTGCGGGGCCGTTTACACAGGATCTTGAGAGTTTAATAGGCAGGTGATGTGAACCAGGATGTAATAATGAAAAAGGCAAACAAAGGACTGGGAAAGGCAGATAGTGCCAGTGTAAGAAATAAAGCTATAGCGGCCAAAATATTGGAGGGATGCAATATGTTCTAAATTATATTTATAGCACATATATGCTTTGTGTGTGATGATTAATGTTGTCAACCTGCAAGCACCAGTAGACTTACGGGAATATGATATTGGGGTGATAGTGGAAATCTGACTTAGAAAGGGCAAAACAGGGTACTAGATGTTCTTAGATGCAAGTTATTTAGTCAATTTAAGGAAATGAGGGAGATGTGTGGTAGTATTGATTAAAGATAATGTCAGTCTGAGAAAGAGAAACCCTAGAAGGATCAAGGACTGAATCTACTTTGTTGGAGCTAATAAACAATAGAGATGTTGTTACATCACTGGGAGTATTTCCTAGACTACCAACAATAGTTATAGATATGGACGAACATGTTTGCAAGGAAATTAGAGAGTTGCAACAGCCATTTAGTTACAATAGGGACATTTATTAAGCTCTTCTTTTAGAAGATTGTTAGTGTTGGAAATGCTTTTCCACAGAAAGCAATTAAGGCTGCGTTATTGAATATACTTGAGACTGAGGTGTACAGAACTTTGACAAATGAGTTCATGGTTAAGTGGAGCAGGCAGGAAAGGAGAGTTGAGGCTACAGTCACATTAGCCCTGACTTGATTGAATATTGAATGCACACTTAGAATAGCCAAATTGCACAGTCCTGCTCCTGTTCTTTTTATTATTGGGAGGCATGACTGTATCAGAATAACATACTTCGTTTAAAAAATGTAAAGGCACATTCCCACAGGAGAGAAAGATAAAAGATGCAAAGCTTGAGCTCGGTGGATCTTTTAAAAAATTGTGTTGTGGGTATCAGGCCAGTAATATGAGTTGTGTACAAGGATTATTCTGGAATGTTCAGAGGTGAAGTTGAGAAGTGAAACAAATGAGAAACAAAGAATGTGAAAAAAGTCTGACAGCTCACATAAAAGGGAATCCAAGTGTTTCCACAGGTGTACAAATTGTAGAAGGATGATGAGGTTTGGAGCCAATTAGAGAACATAAAAGGGATTATTGTATTGGAGGAAGAGGGCACGAGTGAACTTAGCATCTTCTTCGAAAAGACAAATACAGTCCAAGTCACGGTAAAAGTAGTAGAGAAAATGGATGGCCTGCACATTAGTAAAGAATAATTAAAGGCTGGTCATACTTGCCATTCAGAAATTAGCATGGCCAAATGTGATGCATTCAAGAATGCTAAACGATACAAGGATGAACATTGCACAGGCACTGTCAATGCTGTTCGAGTTCTCTTTAGATGCAAATGTGAATTAGAGGGTTGGAGAATTGCTAATATGTTACCCTTTGGTTAAAAAGATGAGGATAAACCCAGCAGTTACAGATCAATTAATATAATGTTTGGGAAAACTTTCAACAATGATACTCCAGGACAAAATTAATATAGTCATCTTTAAAATTTAAATTTTATCTGATTTATTAAAGACAAGACAAGCCGAGCCAAATTACAAGCATTTGGAATAGATGTAGAAGTGGACCATGCAGCCACTCGAGCTAGTTCTGTTATTCAATAAGATTATGCTGATCTATTGTTCCAAATGCCATATTTCCCCAGTAATTTCCATTGCTCTGCCTAACCACTGTCGATCCACTTCTCTTAAAAAAAATATTTATTGACCCCCCCCGCCTTCCACTGCCTTTTAAGGTAGAGACTTCCAAAGCCCCACAACCCGCATCTCTGTCCTGAAAGGGCAATCCCCAATTTTTAATAATGCCTCCCCAGTTTTAGACTAACTCAGAATAGGAAATATCCTTTTCCATGTCCTCCTTGTCAAGACCATTCAGGATCTTAATCAAGTCACCCTGCCTCTTCTTAGCTGTAGGAGCTCAGCCTGACCAACTTATCCTCCCAAGCCAACTTATTCGTTCCACATATCAATGTAATAAATACTCTTCATACCACCTTCAATGCATTTATATCCTCCTTTAATTAAGGAGCCAAAACTGCGCACAGTATTTGAACTGTTCTCGCCAATGCCATATACAACTAAACCATAACATCCATCCTTTTGTGTTGTTTGCCTCGTAATAAAGGAAAGCATCCCATTAGTATTCCTGATTACTTGGTCTACCTGCATACTAATGTTTTGTGACTCGTGCATCAGAACACCTAAGTCCTTCTGCATCTCAGAACTGACCTAATTTAAATATCTTAATGATGTAACAGAGGACATTAATTGAGGTATTGCAGTTGCAGTGGTGAAATTTCAAAAGGCCTTTGCTAAAGTGTGACGTAAGTCTTGTGAGTAAAGTTGAAACCTATGAAATAAAAGGGACAGTGGCATTTCGTTGCGAAATTGGCTGAGTGACAAGAAGCAGAGTAAAGAGTACAGCTTTATTTGTTCAAGGAAGTTTACGGTAGGTCTCCTCGAAGGCAGTTAGGAGACACTACTTTATCTTGAACTGTATTAATGACCTCTTGGAAGGGTGGAGCACTGTTTCAGATTTTGGAAATGACTTAAAACTTGGAAGTTATTATTATTATTTCATGGGAAATGGGTGCCAAAGGCTAGGCAGCATCTATTGCCAACCCAAGTGCCCAGTGGGCAGTTAAGAGTCAATCACATTGCTGTGGGTGTGGAGTCAAATGTAGGTCAGACCAGGCAAGAATGGGGATTTCGTAAAGGACATTAGTGAACCAGATGTTTTTTCGACGATCGGCAACGGATTCATGGTAATTGTTAGACCCTTAATTCCAGATTTCTAACCACTGTCTGTTCAAGTGTTATTAACTATGAGAAGGATACTGATAGATATAAAGTGGAAATAGATTGTTGCAAAGTGAGAACTTATGCCTGGTGGTATTTATTGCAGAGGACTGTAGTGTGATTCATTTTGAAAGGAGAAATGAGGAAAACAAAAAATAAAGGATCCAGTTAAAAAGTAGAGCAGAGGGACGTGGCTGAAACAGTGCATGAACCGTAGAAGGCAGCATTGGCCTTCAAATAAGATATTTAAGATTCTGCACTTTATTCTAAATAGAGTCACAGACTACAAAATTGAAGAAGTTATAGTTAACATTTTTATAATGCTGATTCACCTGGAGTGTTGTCAAACTCTGGGCACCACACCGTAGGAAGCATATGAAGTCATAAGAGAAAGTATAGAAAAGATTTACTAGGATGGTTGCAAGGATGAGGATCCCCAGTGAAGTGGATTGATTGGAAGAGAGAACTTTAAGTAGACATGATAGAGGTGTCCGTAACAATTACAAATTTAAACTGATTAGATACAGAGAACTTCCCCTTGGCAGAACAGCCAAGAAGCTCCGATTACTAAACTTCTGTCTCTTGGTCATTCAATTGAACTGCAGTCTTTTTGGTGAGATACCTGAGGTCCTTGTGTATCCATAGACCTGCGAGGAAGAGGGTAAGGAGAAAGTTGTACGTGAAATTCGGTGAAAGTACTGCAATGGCATTTCAAATCAATAAGATTACTTTCCCGAAATAAAACTGCTTTTAATTTGTGAGCATTAGCTTATATATTTTAATACATAAAGTCATTTCACTAACCTCTGCTTTCTCTCTTTAGTGGCCTTGTTCCTCTTCATAATGCCTGTTCATATGGCCATTATGAGGTCACTGAACTTCTGCTTAAGGTAAGATCAGCCCCATTGATGTTTGGGTTTCAGATCATAAATGTTAAGTTATATGGGAATTGTCATGTTCAAAATATCATATTGGGTTTTTGCTTAACTTGCTAAGAGTGAAATACGTGCTTCCATTTTCTTGCCCACTGTATGCAGTTCTGGGATTTACTTGCTAAAGAAATGTTGTAGAATCCCTACAGTGTGGAAGCAGGCCATTTGGCCATCGAATCCACAACGACCCTCCAAAGACCATCCCACCACCACCACCCCAATCCACGTAAACCTGCATTTCCCATGGTTAACCTTCGCAGTCTGCACATCTTTGGACTGTGGAAGGAAAATGGAGCACCCGGAGGAAACCCTGGACAGTGTGCAAGTTCCAAATAAGTTGTTGCTGGAGGGTGGAATTGAACCTGGGTCCCTGGCGCTACACAAGACTATCTATTTGAATGTGAGCATAGAGCCCAATTTGCTGCTATTTTAATGGAAAAATTGGTTACAATAATTCACCTTATTTGTATTTCAGAAAGTACAGAGTAAACTGAATCAGATAATCAGTGTTATATTGCTAAGATGTGTAAATTATAACAACCTGAGAAGCACTGTCATTTTATTATTTTGGATTTTCAAATGAAACAAAGCAAAAACCTCTCTGGAAGATGTATTACGTACAATAGTGGATGATTGTAATTGAGATTTAAATTTTTGTCTTTTAGCATGGAGCCTGTGTAAATGCCATGGATCTCTGGCAGTTCACACCACTACATGAAGCTGCATCCAAGAACAGAGTGGAAGTCTGTTCACTTCTATTAAGCCATGGTGCAGATCCCACTCTAGTTAATTGCCATGGTAAGAGTGCCATGGATATGGCTCCCACTCCAGAGTTAAAAGAGAGGCTTGCTTGTAAGTATCAGGACTGTACAGAGATCTTAGTGCAGTGAATATTTTCTTGCACAGTAAATAGCTACAGCATTTAACTTTTTTCAATTCCGTTAATGGTTGAAAGTATTGTTTGTTTGACCAGTATTAGTTGCTGCTCCCTGGTTTCCTTTGGGAAGATTTTGGTGAGCCACCTCCTTGAACAAAGTAGTATGTATAGTTTAGATACAGGTACAGTATTGTTAGAAAGCAAGTTTTGGGGTTTTGAACCAAAAATGGAATATATTTCCAAGTCAGGATGTTGTTGCTTGGAAGGATATTTGCAAGTGGTGTTCTCGAGGCCTGCTACCCTTTAGGTGGTAGATTTTGACAAAGACTGGATGAACTGCTGTCACTACAAAACAGTGATGATGGAAACAACCATTTATGGTGGTTATTGGGGTGCTGATTAAGCAGGCTGGTTTGACCTCTGTTGAATTGAGTTTCTTGTTGGATGTGCTCATTCAAACAAGTAGAGAATATTCCAACACACTTCTGTTGTGGAACAGGCTTTGAGGAGTAGCGATGTGAGTTACTTGCCACAAAATTTCCAACATCTGACTTGCTTTTGTAGATGCAATATTTATTAGTTAGTCAAGTTGAGTTTCTGTTCATTGGTAACCCCCAGGGCTTTGGGTATTCAGCATTGCTAATGCTATTGTATGTCAAAGGAAATCAGATAGTTTTCT
The DNA here is from genome assembly GCF_030684315.1 of Stegostoma tigrinum. Classification (NCBI taxonomy): domain Eukaryota; kingdom Metazoa; phylum Chordata; class Chondrichthyes; order Orectolobiformes; family Stegostomatidae; genus Stegostoma; species Stegostoma tigrinum. The sequence goes on from NC_081356.1 coordinate 14,079,859, forward strand.
CTTTTTCAAGAGTCATTGTCTGACACTTGCATGGTGCAAATGTTACTTGCTATTTATTATCACAAGTCTGTGTCTTTCCAAGTCTTTCTACATAGAAACTGCTTCAGTACCTGAGGAGTCATGAATAATACTGAATACTGTACAGTCGTCTCCACCTTTTATCTTAGGATGGAAGAAAGACCATTTATGAAGAAGGTGAAGGTGGTTCATGCTAGGGCTCCTAGGTATAACTTGGCCAATTGTCACCTCCCAGTTTCAGTTCCTTTGAATACATTTGGACCAAGGATATAATGAAGTCAAGCTAAATGTCCCTGCTCAGAATCCAAACTAAGTATACCTGAGCAGGTTGTTGCTGAGAAACTGTAACAGTAGCACTGTTGCAATACTTTCCATCACTTTATTGCTGATTGAGAGTGGACTGATGGGATGTTAATTAGCCAGTCTGGATTTGTACTGTTTGTAAATGGGCTTGGGCATAAAGTTGTAGTGTGTTCGTGTGACACATGGGTTAGAAAGAAGTGATTATGGAAGAAGGGGCGATGCATCACCAGCTGCACTATCCCAACAAAAAAGGGAAAAGCATTTTAAAATTTGCTTCACTGAGCAACTAAGCTAATGAGTCTGATTTTTACTACTCTAAAGTCTTCCCTACTCCAGAGATCACAGCCACAGTATTTGATAATTAGGATCTCACTACTATTATTTAAACTACATGAGGATAAATCTCTTTCATCCAAGAAACTAAAGTATGACAACCAATTTACAAGTTGTAATCAAAGCTGTACATCCTCCCCACTTACAACTGACACTTATTGTTCTCCTTGAGAATATTTAGCCCATTGTATTTGATACGTTCACTATCTAAAATAACATGATTTTCATTGTCTTCAGTTTATTTTACTTGTATTTACACGTACTCAGCTGATTCTCAAATTTTTTAGTTGTATACTTTTTAATTATTGGTGTCAGTTTTGTATTTGGGCTATAGTTCTGAAACCCCTGTATTGATGTTTTTTAAATGACTCATTTTTAAATTTCGTGGAGTAGATGGGTTTATTTACAGCCATCATGTGATAGGAACTCTGAGCTATATTGGCAAAACGTTTCCTTGCTATCTAACACTTCAAAAAAAATTTCTCTCATATATTCACCCTACAGTCTGAAAAATATGTTTTAATAATTAAGTAAATAGTTGTCAGCTGGAGAACAAAAAGTGACAAATTAACACTGAAAATTATATTTTTTTAAACAGATGAATTTAAAGGACATTCGTTACTACAAGCTGCCAAAGAAGCAGATTTGACAAAAGTGAAAAAGAGTCTTGCTTTAGAGATCATAAACTTCAAACATCCGCAGACCCATGAAACTCCATTGGTAATGATATTTCTTAAGTATTGTGGAAGCATTATTTTAGTGTTTGTTTTTAAATGCCTTGAGGAAGAAATGTATGGCCATATGCACAATCCTCAAATTTTTGTTGCAGACAGCCAACTCAGTCCACTCTGTTTACGTTCTCAAAGAGCTAACATCTTAGTCCAACCTTATGCCTTTCCTTCATGTACTATTTGAAATTACATTTCTCCTATATTGAACCACTTCTCGTAAAAACGTTTTGCAAATTCTATATCAGATAATGCCAAAATATGTGAACTAAGGGCGTATGTATACAAAAAAATCTCCGATGTTAAAATGGTCTTCAACATATGTCCTCTAGCAACTTGCTCCATATTTCTGTCACCAGTGACCTACATAATTTCAAACTCTTTTAAAACCTCTTCTGAGATTATTTTGTTCTAAAGTAAAGAGCCCAGTTTCTCTAGTCTCAGCTTATTCCTGAAGTCTGCGTCACCTTCGGATTTACTTCTGTATTGTGCCAGCAGTGCATGCCAACTACAAAAATGGACTGTGATGACGACCATGAAGGCATAACTTGTCTGTGCTGACCAGACATCCCAATTTGACCCAGCCCCATTTGGACTGGGGCCACATATATGAAACAGAAGTGTTCCTCAAAGTGAATATTCAGTCTGTGTTTGGTCTTTTTGTCACCTTGCCTTGTCTCACATCTCCACACCCCCAAAGCAAAAGGATTGCACCAACTCATCATCGTCTTTTCTAAAGCATTTCGGAATAGGCGATAAATTCTGACCTAACCAACAACACTTGCATCCATGAACAGTGTTTATTTTAAATGTTTTTGGGTTATGGTGAATGAGTATGATTATTCTTCAACTTCCTCCTGTTAGTAGGATGAAGCAAGTATTTATTTATGTGGCGTTCAGGTTCCAAAACATTAAATATCAGCAGCAAGAACAATTGATGACCTTTACTCTCTTAAGTTCAGAACTGGAGGTGTTCGCTAATGATTGAACAATGTTCAGCACCATTTGTGAACTCCTCATACTGAAACAGTTCATGTTCAAATGCAACAAGGTCTGGACAATATCTCGGCTTAGACTGACAAGTGGCATATATGTGCTACACAAATGCCAGGCAATGACTATTTTCAATAAAAGAAAATCTAACACTGCTCCTTGACATTCAATGGTATCACCATCATTGAAACACCCACTATCAACATCTTTGGGTTACCATTGACCAGAAACCCAACTGGACCTGCCACATAAATGCGGTGGCTACAGGAACAGGTCAGAGGCTTGGAATACTACAGCAAGCAGCTAACCCCTGACTCCCAAGTTCACCATTTACAAGGCACAAATCAGGATTGTGATGGTATATTCCCCACTTGCCTGGTTGGGTGCGACTCCAGCAATACTCAAGAAGCTTGAGACCTTCCAGGACAAAGTAACCTGCCTAGTTGGCACCACAGCCACAAGCATCCACTCCCTCAATCACTGACGCTGAGTAGCAGCAGTCCATACAATCTACAAATGCACTGCATAACATCACCAAAGCTCCTTCAATAACACCTTCCAAGCCTATGACACTTCCATCTAGAAGGACAAGGGCAGCACATGTATGGGGAAAAAACCACCTGAAAATTACCTCCATATCACTCACCATCTTACTGTTCCTTAAGTGTTACTAGGTCAAAATCCTGGAATTCCCTTCCTAAGGGTATTGTGGGTCACCCTAACTGACAGTACGTGGACTGCACCGGTTAAAGAAGGCCGCTCACCACCACCTTCTCAAGGTCAACTAGAGACAGCAGTTAGTGCTGGCCTGCCAGTGATGAGCAAGTCCCATGATTAAATTTTTTTAAAAAAATCATTTACTTTTGTTCACCAACTAGCGTGCTCCCCTTCGAGGAACTGCTCAGACTTTACTGATTAACTGCCAATGTAAACACAGCAGAGAGCTTTTATCTCAACGTACACTAAATTGGTTTCAGTAATATGATAATAAAAGTAGTTTATCTACAAATAGTTCAATGCAGTAGTATCTAAAATTTAGTGTCTGGTTTCCTTTTTCAGCATTGTGCTGTGGCTTCGCAACACCCCAAGCGCAAGCAAGTAACAGAGTTGCTTTTAAGAAAAGGAGCAAATGTCAATGAAAAAAATAAAGAGTAAGTTTTTGTTTTACTGTTCAGGGATTTGTTGTTTTCAGGTTAGGCTGTTAAATATTTAGTAGATGCCAGCATCTCTTTAAAAAAAATTTCACAGCTTGAAAATATTTGAAGATGTTGCATTGTGGAAAACAAAACATGTTTGAAGGTGCTATGTGAAGGAGCTGATGGTGACCCAGCAATTCTTCAGAGAGTTTGTGGAAATTAACTAACTGGTTATAAGCTGATTCTTCAAGTGCCTCTGTGAAGTAAGCTGGTGAGATAATCTGTAATGATATTTAGTCTAACTACTGTGCCCTAAGAGGCATAGCATAGTAAACTTCCATTTAAGAAACAACTAACTCTTTGACTTGTTAGTACGTGTTATGTAGTCACATTTTTTAGGACAAAATATCTGTAACTTGAGGCATTAAAATAATGCTGATAAATCTAAAAAGCTTCTGGAAGTGAATGTTTAATATTGTTAGACTTTCTTTGTAATTGAAGTAGACACCTGCTGAATGGCAACAGATGTGTTAACATTGGAAACTTTGTAACTCGTTACTTTTCTTGCAGTTTTCTTACACCCCTGCATGTGGCTGCGGAAAGAGCACACAATGATGTGGTGGAGGTCCTTCACAAGCATGGAGCTAAGGTGTGTGGTTTTCTTCACAATAAAGCAGTGAAACCAATTGCCTCTTCTGTGTCCAATTTGTATTGAGGCAGCACCTTTAACATAGCAAAATATTTTAAGATACTTTACAGGATCACATCAAGCTATTTGAACCACACATACACATACAAGGATAGTTAACTGGCCCAGATGTAACTTTAAGGAGCGTCTTCATACAGGAGTCACGTACAGAGGCAGTGAAGTTTAAGGAAAGAATTGCATTGTTTAAGGCCTAGACAGTTGAATACCCAAACCAGTGTGGTGGACTGATTAAAGTCAGAGATGGGCATGAGATCAAAATTGAAGGAGCACATTGTAGTGGTAGAGGAGGTTGCAGAGTTAGAGATGGGAGGGCACATAGTGGAGGTTAGGAAACAAGATTTGAATTTGAAACTTGAGGCATTGCTGGGGCAAAATCATATGTGGAGCAGACAGCATAGGTGATAGGCAAGTATTTCTTAATGTAAGTTAGAATGCCGGCAATCTAATTTTTGATGAGAACTTGATGGTGGATGAAGGAAAGAATTAGTGTTGATGAATATGGGACACAGTTTGTGATGGAGGCCATGCCAGTGCTTTAGCCTCCCTGGTTTTCAGTTAAGATTTTGCTCTGGTCAGCCAAGTTCTCTTACGCATTACATGGTGAAATTGCTGGCACCTTGCTCAACAAAGTAAAACTGGATGCTATTTCTGTGGCTAACATCGTGATGATGTTACTGAGGAACAGCTTGTGAATTACAGAATCTCTTAACACGCACTGGGAGCAACCTTCGGTTTGATATTGCAAGTGCAAGGAACCATAGAGGTGCTGGAGAAAATGCAAAAGAAAATGTACAAGAATTATTTCAGAACCGTGAGCTTCTAGCTATCAAGAAAATCTGGAAACAGCCTGGCACTCTCTTTTACAGAAGAGAGCACAGATGTGTGATCCAAAAGGGGCACTTGGAATTGTGAAGGAGTTTGATATGGGAAGCATAGTGAACAAAGGGATTTCAGGTTCATCTGGACTGGATTGTAGAACCTGGCCTGTGTCTGAGAGAGTGCACACCTGATTCATGTTATATCATGGAATTACAGAATTGTTATGGTGCAAGAAGGACGCCATTCAACTCATTGTGTCTGGGCTGGCTCTCTGAGCATTTTGGCTTTGTGTCAAACTCCTGCCTTTTCCCCATAATCTTTACATGTTTTTATTTAAATAACCTTCCCATGCCCCTTGAATGCACCACACTTACAGGCAATATTTCCAAACTCTCACCACTTCTTCACGCCTTCTTCACTGTTATGTATAACTGTCATTTCTCATCCCTGCAACCATTCGTGTGACTCTCCCTTGCACTTGCTCCAGTGCATTCACATTATTTCAGAACTAAGGCATGCAGAACTATGCACAATACTCTGGCTGAGGTCTGACTGGTGTCCTATAGAGGTTTTGCATAACCTCCTTGCTCTTGCACACTACACTGCTATTAATGAAGCCCAGAATATTGCGTTGTTTATTAACAACTCTCTCCACCTGTCCTGCCACGTTCTATAACTTAGGTACTCATACAGTCCGGTATCTCTGCTCCTGCACACCCTTTCGGATAGAATCCTTTATTTTGTATTATTTGTCATGTTCTTTGTACCAAATGTATCACCTCTCACTTTGCCACATTGAACTTCATCTACCACCTAATACCAACTCTACCAATTTGTCAAAGTTTTTTTTGTCATTCTCTACTGTCATCTTCACAATTTACCCACACATTTTGAAATTACCCCTTATACACCGAGATCTAGATCTTGGTAAAATGTAAGGGTCCAAGTACTAACATGGAGAACTCCATGGCAAACCACCTTCCAGCCAGAAAAATACAAATGAACCATGACACTCTGATTATTCTTGTCTAATTTTGAATCCATGTTGCTGCTGTCTGTGTTTTTTTGGCCCATGTCCTATCATTTCCCTTAGAAGCTTGTGTTTGGCATTGTACCAGATGCCTTTTTGGAAGTCAGTGTACACCACAGCAACACCTTTGTTCTCGTCAGTCTTCAGTTACATCTTCAAAAAATGCTAGCAAGTTAGTTGGACAGAGTTCTCCCTGAACAATTCCATGCTTATTCTTCTGAATGGACTTTTTTTTTGTAATGATAATGAATTCTATCCCAAATTATTGTTTTCATGTTTTCCTATCACCCAAGTTAAACTGAATAGTCTGTAATTTCTGGGATGACAAACATAGAAATTGAGATAACAAGGTGTAGAGCTAGATGAACACAGCAGGCCAAGCAGCGTCAGAAGAACAGGAAGGCTGAGGTTTCGGGCCTAGATCTATCTTCAGAAAAATTTTTCTGAAGAAGGGTGTAGGCCCAAAACCTCGGCCTTCCTGCTCTTCTGATGCTGCTTGGCCTGCTGTGTTCATCTAGCTCTACACCTTGTTATCTCAGATTCTCCAGCATCTGCGGTTCCCGCTATCTCTGAAACATGGAAATAGAGTAAAGGTTCATATGGCAGTGGTGAAGGGTTTCAGATGATTCCTAGTCGAGAAGTTGGAGATTGCCTTTGTGCTTCAGCATTCCAGGAACAGTGAGTAATTTTAACAGAAGCCCGTAGGAATCAGTAGTCTGGCTCGATATGAAGAATGGCAAAGCCTGTTGTTTGCCTTAGCCATTCAAGTTAGCTGGACTTAAGGGAGTCGTGGTGAAGGCCAGTGGAAACACTGAGATTGAGAAAGAAACATATTTTAATAGAGATAAGGACACTTAAAGTTAGAGATAAAGACGTAAATTAACTATTCATTAACTGCATTTCAGTGGCATGGTGAATGGAAAGATAAGGGCTAGACAGCTGGTAATTTGAAAGAGCTATTGTAAGATTCTTAGGTGAAATTTTTTCAGACATGATCAAAGAAGGAAGGAGAATGAGTAGATGTGTAAATAAGTAATCAGAGGTGGCCTTATGTGTCATCGATGCAGTGAAAGTAAAGAGGTCATGTCAAGTGGAATATCAAGCTAGATCGTCATACACAGCTCTCAAAATGAAGATTGCCAGCTGTTTTTTTTTTTCAGTTTTGCATATCTCTTATCACAGAACCACCAAGCACGCTTATGGCACTCTGACCTCACTCAGGACTCAGAATGAAAACAGTGTGATATGCCATGTCTCCACGGTTCTACAAATTCTTTTACTGAAACTGCAGAACATGCCTGTTGTGCATCTAAATTAACAAAATGCTTCAGAAACTCAGCAAGTCTGGCAACATCTGTAGAGCATGACACAGTTAACATTTTGAGTTCGATAGACCTTTGTCAGAACTGGAGTTTTGTCCAGTTTGCTAATTTGATTTTATTTCTGTACCATTCCCTTTTAATTTTACAATTATGAACAGCTATATTATTCACTGAAGCTTCAAATATGCTATTAAAGATATAACAAGAAATCTTCCACCATGAACAATGTGATTTTTTTTTTCCACAGATCAATGCTTTGGACACACTTGGTCAAGCAGCTTTACATAGAGCAGCTCATGGTGGTCACCTACAGACATGTCGTCTGTTGCTAAGTTATGGCAGTGATCCATCCATTTTGTCCCTTCAAGGTTTTACAGCTGCGCAAATGGGGAATGAATCTGTTCAGCAGATACTTAATGGTAAGTTTAATACAACACGCAGATGGCATTGGCTCATAGTTCTGTGGTTTTGCTCATACTTTGACTGAATAAGGAAATGTTTCATTGGCTCCGAAGAAATTTGCATGCAGGTATAACGAGTTGATAACCTACATAAACTGGAGGTTCTTTACGGTTTCTAAATAATAAATACCTTATCTCGTTTGGTGCAAGTCAACTTGATGGGATTGTAATTTTATGCATGGGGTGAAATGGATCATCACATCTGTAAGTTGAGAACTGTCCAAATTTTGTATGCCTGCTTTAGGGCAGATGTTATGTCTTTCAGTAATTTATGTCACCATAGGGAAGAAGAAACCAAATTAATTTAATTCTAGAATTGTTTTCTTCTATGTTCAGTGTTCTCTAACAGCACAGGTACTTGCAGATGATATTGAATAAGGTTCCATTTGAGGAACTAATCTGAATAAAAAAAATTAGCAGAACATCATATTTCAAAACATGAGTTGTTAAATTGACAAACACTTCCCAGCTGAATAAAATGGTTTTGAACTTAGTGGGAGTTCGTTGTTAGTAGATGGGCTCATGTGATGTACAAAAGTAAATCACCTCGCTGTGTCCAGAGAAAAATCAATGCAATATTTAAGCCATTGTTCTTCTCTGAATTATACAGATTGAGGTGAATGGTATAGTTAAATTTTCTGGTTTGGGAGATGCACAGGGTGGCCACTGCTTGCCTTCAAAGTAACAATAATTGCACTTTACACCCTGAGCATATGATAATGCAGAGAGAAGCAGAGTTAAAGTCCCTTCATCAGAATATACTTGAAATATTTTCTCTGTACAGATATGCTGAGTTTCTCTAGCACTTTGCTTTTGTTTCAGACTTCTAGCATCTGTGGTTTTTTATCTTATGATATGAGCACAGTAGATAAATTTTATATTCGCGCAAAATATATTACACCTTTTCAAACAGAGAGCAAATTAATGGAGGAAAAACAAGCAAGGATGCTCAGAGTGATTGTTTTCTTTTGGCACTGTAAGTGTAATAACAATCACAAAGATTGTAACCCTTTATTTAAATGTTTGTTTTTAGAGAACGTCCCCTTACACAATTCAGATGTTGATTATCGACTTTTGGAGGCAGCAAAGGCTGGAGACTTGGAAACTGTGAAGGTGTTTTGTTTTGATATTTTCAGCATTAAAAAAAATTCTGCATCTTCAGTTTGTCAGAATGAGGAATGGTTTGTTAAAGTATTTGCCACTTGGCAGTTTTTCATTCCACCCCAACTCCGGTCAAATGGTTCCATTCTGCTTCTGGTCCAAAGTAAACATGCTGATTGAAGTCCATTTATAAGAACGTGAATGGAAGCACTAATTACCGACTGTGTTCCTCATTCATGAGATTGTTGGTACTTCATAGGCTTACATGGGAATACTAAAAACATATTGAGACAGTCCTCAATCATCTGCTGTAATTCAGAGTGACCAAGTCAGCTAGTAACTGATCAGTCTCTTGCTTCATAACATTTTAGGATTATTTCAGCAGAGTTTCTACTTTTAATATTCATGAAAACCCACCAGCTCCCTGTCCCAAACTGCAACAAATCCTGCAGATGTGCCTTTGCAATTGGGTCATTTGGCCTGTGCCAAAAATATTTTAACGTTTTTTAAAAAGTTCACAGATTATGACATTGGAATTCAGTATGTTTAGTCTAGCTCAACTTAATCAAGCTGGCATATTTTAGAAATTTGGTAATTAAATATAATGGCGGTTATTTGCTTGCTGTGACAACCTCTGGGATATGAAAAATTCCTTGATTAGTTGAGTTGTTGAGAATTTCATCGGGTTAAGTGACCATATCCTATGTCCACCTTATGCTAAGGATATTAACGATGAGTTTATTAATAATATGCCAGAAATTATAACCTAGTAATGAAGTGAACATGTTGCTTTTAATTAGCATGACTTGGTACGTATAATACATGTGATACCATAATGAACATCATAAAGGGAGAAATATATGGATGGTTAAACGGAAATAAAACTAAAAAAGTGGAGTGAAAATTCTTGTGATAAAATGTGTTTGTGGAAAAGCAGACAATTTAAAGCATATGGCATTGATTAACCAGAAGTCACTCTGGCTAAACTAAATCTCTAGTTTTTTGTCGCGTTACCTAATATTTCCTTACGTAGCTCTATGTCCAATTTTTAAAAAAATTTAGTTATGTTCTAATGAAGCACCTTTAACTATTTTACCACTTTAGATATTCTACGGTTGTAGTGGGAAAAATAAATCATTACATGTAAAAACAAATTTGTACTCCTGATAAGTAGCAATTATAGTCGGTTGGGTAAATGGGGCATCAGAAAAGGAAACTGTTTTAAGCAACAAGAAAGTTTTAAATAAATCCTCAAATCATAAATAAATTAAAGCCATAAAGCGGGTAGAAGTGAAATAGGAGAGTCATGAAATATGGGAACAGATCTTCCATCAACAGCGATGAGGCGAAGATTGCTGGTGAGTCTGAAGGTAATTATAGAGTTACCCATTTCTGTCTTTGCTGACCCTTCCTAAGACAAGCACAAGAATTCCTGGAAGCCTGGTTTTCAACCATATCAATATGTTGAAATACACCCCATCTACATACCACCAAGGAGCAAAACCCACAATAACAGACCAGACCATGTAATTTCAACATGGAACAGAACAACACTGCTTCAGCGGAGGCTAGGTAGCATTGAAGGTGTCACCTAGAAGGGGTAAAGAAATGTTTGCATGAAAACCAGTCAGCTCTGCGAACCAACCAATAGCTTGAGTGTTCCTATCTGTGGCTATTCATGGACTGTGTTGGCCCATTTTCAAAACGAGTTGCTGTACTTGGACAAGTTTTTAACAGGCTTAAGGGATGTAGTGGTTGGCCAAGTGATTGGAAAGTGAGGGTGAAAAAGTCAGATGGCCTGATTGGGTGAACAAGCGAGAGCAGGAGATGGATGAATGGGCAAATGAGTGAGAGCAGGAGGTGGATGGACAAATGGGCGAGCAAGAACAGGAGATGGATGGATGGGCGAAGGGGAGGCGGATGGTTGGGCAAGCGGGAGAGAACATTCCTGCTCCTATTTCTTAGATACAGTGCCCAATCCTATACCTGACAAAACTTAATATTGGGTAGCATATGAATTAAAATCCTTCCAGGAAAATTCTAATTCAGCACACCTTCTGTATATATGAATTCCTTCTCCCCATCATTAGCCTTCAGCTTGTTAGGAATTTGAACACTAAGCTTCTGTTCTCCTCTTCCTCTTTTCCTTTGAGATGACCCTAATGACCTGCCTGTTTGAACAAAATTTCAGTTGTCTTCATTTTTCCTCATTTGACTCTGTCAGCTTTTATCTGGTTATTCTCCTATGAAGCATCTTCAAATGGTTTACTATGTTTTAGATGCTGTATTAATGCAAGTTGTTGAATGAGAACATAACACTTCATGGCCAAGCTGAATATCACAGGAATGGCAAGATACAACTGCATTTGGTTGATCTTGATCATTTTTTCTGTACATCTAATACACAGTTCTTATTCTCAATGTAATATGAATTTCAATATTTAATCAGGTTTTAAGATAGCTATGTTTGGAACCCTGAAGCCTTGTGTATTAAGGCTTTGCATCATATATTTTGGATGAGATGAGTGGAATAAAAAGCCAGTAGTTTGAGGATCTGAAGTTTAGGTTGATTTGAAATCATGCTGTCTGTTGCCTAGCTAATTTGCTGAGTTGATTTACAAAACATTCTCTTCTCATTACAGCTGAGGCATCAAATATTAATATAAAAAGCAATGCAATCTTGATTATTTTTGGTTGGGATTTATAACTAGAATATGTGAAACAGCAAACAAAAGTATGGTTTCCAATTGATTGAATCACTGTAATTTAGTGAGTAGCTTTCACTTTGTTCTGCCTAGTTTAGTGAAAATAAAGCTACTCATGGAAGTCAAAATAGTTTCACATTAATGGGATTTTTAAGGAAAAGAACTAAGTAAAATCATATCATGCTTACTGATAAGGCTGTAATTTTATTTTAAAGCAATTGTGCACAACCCAGAATGTGAACTGCAGGGACCTGGAAGGACGGCACTCCACCCCATTACATTTTGCAGCAGGTTACAATCGGGTGGCTGTAGTAGAGTATCTACTTCATCATGGAGCTGATGTGCATGCCAAAGACAAAGGGTATGTAGGTGTACAGATTGGGATTTGATTTGTTTCTCCTAACAAGAACACTTTATTTACCCTGTCCAGCTACTGGTTGCCATTCCTGGCCCCTGCTTCTGTCCCCTGCTCTTCACCCCACTTAACATTATCACCTCTCCCTTTTCCCTTTCTCATGTCCTCCTACTTTTGCTTACTGGTGCTAGTGCACATCCTGCTGCAATTGCTGATAGCCCTAGCTGTCTTTGTTATTGTTGTAGTTGACCTATCTACTATGTCAATCTTATATGGATCAAGCTTGTAATAAGTATCCCATTGAGATGTAGCAAGGTTTCTCAATTGTGTTTGTTTGAAATTAAATGAACTCCTTTGCTTTTGGGTAAAAATTCAAGATTTGTCGCAAACTGCTTAAGCAGTACCCGAGGAAAATCACTGCACACAGAGTGACCACTTTAAAGTAGCTTGGATTCTGTCCAAGTAAAATGAACCTGTATAACTGTAGGGGAAAATATCATTTGTGGGAAAACAACTGAAACTGGATTCAGTTTGGATTTTCATATTACAAAATAATTTGAACAGCTGGGGGGTAATCTTTTTAATTGAGTGTGTGTATATGCATTGCTGAATTAAGATCAAAGGGCTAGACAGATTTCAATCCGCACATAGTTTAATTCACAATTGAATGAGTTGGCATAAGTTTTGAGTCACACAAGAGAACTAAACCGTTTTCATAATCCTTGGATAAAATTTATGAAGTAAGCTAAACTAACCTTAGAAACCAGCTTTTACGAAAAACTCCGAAGGGTTTTGGGTGAGCTGCACAGGCCAGTCAGAATTGAATTTCCTTTACTTCTTCACTGACTGAGTTAACTAGTTTCAGTCAAGATGTTGGCATATGTAATGCCCTTGACCTCAACACCTATGGAAACGCAAAGAGAAGATCAGACACTGTTCCTTGTTGTTTCCTCCAGAATTATCTTCATAAGGATGTGGTATCTTCACTGCTCCCCAAAATCACATTGTTTCAAAGGTCTCTCATTTGATTTGTGCCTGCTAAAGTAGGTTCTCAGTATGACCAGTGTACCAACAAGTAATCATATTTTACAGGCAAGGAAGGGAAAGATGGCAATAGGTGTTTTCTGTTATTTTATTGTGTAAAAGCCATATCTTTTCATTTTTCTGCAGTTTTGACTATGGTCTAAAATGTGAAAAGGTGTTTTTTTTAAACTGAAGACTGGAAGGAATTGCTGTACTCTTGAAAACAGGTTACTGAAACTCATTGTGAGCTGTGTTTACATTACTGCTTTGCAAGCAGTTGAGGGTGCAGAGCTAAGGGTGAGAGATTTGGCCAGCAGTAGATAGCTGATCAGTTTGTGCAGTTATCAGTTCCATAGTTCATCATTCTGATGATAACAGTCTGGTTTGTTAGCAGATGAACAGCCGGCGTGTTTGAACGAAACAGTGGCAGAAACTGGAGATCTCTAATCTGGAGATGCAGGGTCTGTCTCCATATCTTTGTGTAGCAAAGTAACACAAGCCTGAAAACAGTCGGTTATTATTTTCTACTATTTGGTGTAAGCTATTGCTTTTAGTCAGTGACTGTGAAACTGAAAAATTAATACGCAAACCACCTGTGCCTTCAGCAAAATACTGAGCATCTGGAAGGACGGAGAGAGAAACCAAGTCAATATTTTTAAGTCCTTTATGACTGTTCTGAACTGCCAGATTTCCATTGTCTGCAGTACTTTGTTTTTATGCCAACATTATTTTGTTTGCCTCTGTCTGTGTGTAGCTGTTTTAAAAAGGGGTGAGAGTGTTAAGCAGTGTCATAAGTTGGTAGTTCATAGCTGTTTTCTTATGATTAGAATTTAACTGATACTAAATAGTAGTAGATGTTAAATAGAGCAAACTCATCGGTGTCTTTGAGCTTGATTGACAATTCTTAATTGAAATTTTGATTTATAGCTTTTTTGAGTTTAATTTGTACAAATGTAATGTTGATCAGATTTGAACTTTTCATCCTCCAGGGGTTTAGTGCCCTTGCACAATGCTTGTTCATATGGACATTATGAAGTAGCAGAACTGCTGGTGAGGCATGGTGCATCAGTGAATGTTGCTGACCTATGGAAATTCACACCTTTGCATGAAGCAGCAGCCAAAGGCAAATATGAGATTTGTAAACTGCTGTTAAAGGTATGTGGTTTTCAGTCTGGAAGACTTGTATATAGGGTATTGGTCTTGGCGGCAGTTCATTGAATATTCATCAGAATGATACCAGGGCTAGAAGAATTAAAGTATGTGGACAGGTTTTATTGATGAGCTTCATATTCACAGGTAAACTTTGAGTTTTATGTCGCGTATGAAGGTTATAGAATCAAGAAGGATAAGTGGTATTTAAATGTGCATCAGTCATAATTTGTTTGAATCTTGGAGTGGACTCAAAGGTTGAACAGCTGAATGAGCTGCTGTTCCGAAGTGTCAACAAAATTCATTGAGAATATGTCAGTTTATTTTTTTAAAAAGCCTTATTCAGGTATCTAACTGAGGTGCTTGAGATTGTTCAAGAAGTTGAAAGCATAGATAAGAATAACTTATTTCTTCCAGTGGGGAAATCAGGACAATGAGCATAACCTGAAAGGTTTTGTTATTTTTTTCATAGATGTGGATTTCACTGCCTAGGTCAGCATTTATTTCTTATGCCTAATGGCCCTTGAAGTTGTGGGCAATTTTTTGAACCATTGCAGGTCCTCCCACTGCACTGTTAGGAAAGGAGTTTCAGGATTTTGATCCAGAAGCAATGAAAGAATAGCAGTATAGTTCCAAGTCAGGAACGTGTGCAAGTTAAAGAGGAAATTGTGATGTTCTGCTGTGCCTGCTGCCCTTGTCCTTCTGGATGGAGCAAACTGCAAGTTTGCAGTCTGCTGCCACAGCATTGGTGGGTTGTTGCAGTGCATTTTCTAATACAGTACATATAGTTGCAAATGTGTATCAGTGTTGGAGGAAGTGAATGTTTTAAGTTGGCGAATGGGATGCCATTCCAGTGGATTGCTTTGTCCTGGATGATGTTGAGTTTGTGTTGATGGGGACCACGCTTACCCAGTCAATTGTAGAATATTCTATCAGACTGCTGACTTGTGCAGTATAGGTGGCGAGTGTGCTCTGTAGAGTCTAGAAATGAGTTACTCGCCTCATAATTCTCGGTCTCTGACTATTTCTTGCAACCATCGTGTTGATATGGGTGGTTCAGTTAATGTCATTGAATGTTGAGGAGAAATGATTAGATTCACACTAGTTGGCTTTGCTTATTGCCAAGCACTTGTGTGGTGGGGTGATGTTAGAAAGTGCTTCTTAACACAGATTAGTGATTATCTGGAACTTGAACTATTGAGGTTGGTTTAACATTACCAATTCAAAGTTTGACACTTTGAGTTTTGTATCAGTGGATGAAGGTTATAGAATCAGGAAAGGTAAATGAAATTAAAATATTCGTCAGTCACAATCTGTTTGAATCTTGGTTGGATGCGAGGGTTGAGCAATGTATGCTGCTCCTAAGCTTCATCAAAATTCGTTAAAAATATATCTGTTTACATAAAAAGAAGCTTATCTGAGTATGTTATTGAGATTGACCTAATTTTACTTAGCATGGAGCTGACCCAACAAAGAAGAATAGAGATGGGAACACACCTCTGGATCTTGTGAAAGAAGGAGACACAGATATTCAGGATTTATTACGAGGTGATGCTGCTTTGCTTGATGCTGCTAAGAAAGGCTGCCTAGCCAGAGTTCAGAAGCTGTGTACCCCCGAGAACATAAATTGCAGAGATACTCAAGGAAGGAACTCAACACCCCTTCATCTTGCAGGTAAAACTTGGCCTGGGCTTTGTCCTGTTATCGATTTAATGTTTTTATTAAACTTCAGTTAATTATATCTAAATTTTATTCCCTCTCTGAAACTTGCATTATTCCAGTCCAGCAGAATCTTTAACTGTTAACTCATTGTTGGTTTGTATGGTAAAACTTGCTCGTCCCATTTTCGGCTTGTTCTCCAAAATTCACTGTGGTTATTTCTCCCACCTCATTTATGAGAGCTAAATCAATTTTGGTGGTCTTTGAAGTTGATCAGTCGTTTACTGTGCGGGGATAATTATCTGAGGAAAATCAAAGGTGCCGTACAGCAGGTTGATTTGAATATGCTAACAAAAGAGCAGTCAAAGCAGACACAAAAAAAGAAAATCACATTAGGTAAGTATTTAAGAGGAAACTGTTAAATCTGTTGAAGAAGAGCAGGTGAGTGTGATTAATTGTACAGCTTTCCTTAAAAAACCAACACAGGCATGATGTGCTAAATAGCCTCATTTTTGAGCTCTACAATCCTATATGACATCAAACCAGTGCCACCATTATAGGATATTGTAGAATTGAAATCTAAGCCTAGTGATTGGAAGAAATAGAAGAAAAAATGCAGCCAGACTCGGTACCTTGCATTGAAGCTAACTGTCTGTCCGACAAAGGCAAGGAATATTCTGATTGACCAGATTCCCTCCGAAAATAGCAAAATTCCAAGCTTGTTTTGTATGGAACAATCTAACAGGTATGATTTTTAGAAATCACCTGCAATTTTAAAGAAGTGGACCTGCTCTTCTGGCATAAAATATCAAGCACTGAAATTAAGTACAGTCGAAATCTGTGAAAATGCAAATAAACAGCACTTATTGGTTTTTGGCATAGAGATCTCCTGGCTCCAAATTTTAGCTGCAGCCTCCATTGTCCTTCCAAACATCCCAGTCAGTCAGCTTTTCTTACTTTGTAGCCAGAAGTAATCGGGTTCACAACCTATATTGTCTGCATCAATGGTGTGCAGTGCAGGTGCAGTCCAGCATGGCTTTGAGAATGTGGGTGGCCTTTGAAAGCTTGAAATATTCCTGGAGAATGCAAGTACTCTCAACCTTGACTCCTATCTTTAAGGGCAGTCTCCAAGATGGCTTTGCATTGTTTGGCTGCATGTCACCTAGAGGCCAGAGGGTTCAATTCAACCTTAAGTCAGTTAGGTTTTTAAAAAGAACTGCAATTACATGTAATTAGCACGTTACTAGGGAAAACTAAAAAACATCAGGATGATAAAGGTGCTTTATTATAAAAATTGAATAAAGGTGAGCTGTGGAAGACAAAAGGTAAACAAACAACCTAATTCATAGAAATAGTTGCAGCATGGAGATGATTCAGAATAACTGAGAACTTCAGTGGTAATATAGTCCATCTCTAAAGCAGTTTCACTTCTTGGACCCTCACCTTTGCATTGTATTGGATTTACAGTATACCCAAATAGTTGTTGCAGTTGTTAATTCTGTGTTTTCATTTTTATTTCCAAAGGTCGATATGTGGGAACTGCAGTCAGATAATGATTTTTTTTTTAAACTGCTGTGTGGAACTCAGTTCAAGTATTTCAGCTTGTGCAAGACACTATGAGTTGCATTGAATTTGTACATCATTTGAAGTAAACATCTTACTGCTTGCATAATCTATTTCAGGTGAATTAGTTGAAGCAGTCTCAGATTGTCAGAAAACTAGATCAAATTGAAACCTTCAATAAAAAATCCTGGTTAAATTTAAAGTGCCATGTTTCAGTGGTAGCACTCATGCTTCTGTGATAAAGTTCAGTAATTCAAGTTCCACTACAGAAATTTGAGTGCATAATCAAAGCTGACACACTAATGCAGCACTGAGTGACTGCTGTACGATCTTTCAGATGATATACGTAACTGAAACCTATTGCCCCCCAGCTGGGCACAAAATACACGATGTTATTCAAAAATGAGTTGGAATATTGTTACCTCATTGGTGTTTGTGGGACATTGTTGCTCGACACTGGTGTTTCCTATTACAGCAGTGACTACATTTCATTGCTTATCAAATCTTTTGGGGTACACTAACATTATGAAAGACGCAACAAATTCGAATCCTTGTCTTTATAAAATATTCATTGGCAACAGATGACTAAACAAATCACTCCTTTTCAATAATTTAAAGTGGAGTTTCTGGTGTTGAAACACTTTGTGGCAATCACCTGATGCTGCAAAGCAATTCAGCTACTGTGGCCACCTCTTATTTTCACAGCCCCTAAGCAATTTGAAAGCATAGACAGTTCATGAGTTTGCCTTTTCAGTGTGTTGATGCTGATGTATTAGTATATTATCCATAGGTTTTCTTCTAATCAGAAAGTTCTGAATAGCTAATTCTGTAAAATGCAGCACAAGGACTATCCCGTAATTAGCTGATAAAATATGTATGCTGTGTAGCATTTTTAATTATTCTGTTTTTATTTCAAAGCTGGCTATAATAACCTTGAAGTTGCTGATTATCTTCTCGAGCATGGTGCAGATGTTAACGCCCAAGATAAAGGGGGCCTGATTCCACTTCATAATGCAGCATCGTATGGGGTAAGCAAATGCTGCATTGTCACTTGCCACTGGACTCCATGAGCATCTTTTTCCATGTTATAAGTTATCAAGAGAAACCATTGTCTGTGCCTATTGGTAGTTGACACTCAGTCACTCTGGTTCTTAGAGCCCAACTGTAGTGTGGGATTGTCAAAAGATTTCTTTTCTTTAAATCGGCCCATGAGTGTTTCTCGCTCCCTTCTTAACCAGGAAATTGTGTGACTACAAGGCCTTGCCATCTCCTCTTGCCTGGCCATTTCCTTCCTTCCACTCTGCTGTCTGGTCTTTATACCCCTGTCCCCCATAATCCCCACCTCTGCCGTACCTGTCTCACGCTCCGCCTTGTCCAGCCTCAGCGCGCCTTCTTGTCCCACTGCCTTCCCAATCTCACCTACCACCTCCTGTTTTTGCTATTAGCTGCACTCCAGAGGTCAGTCAGCACAAGTAGTTCTGATAGATGCAGTATCCCCCAGAATCAATCACCGTATCAAAAGCAAGCCATTTAGGTGGAATTCATTACTCAGAGATCTGTGAATTTTTGGAATTCAGGGTTCAGGAAGCTCAGTCATTAAGGACATTTAAACTAGAGATTGCTAGATTTCTAGTTACTAATGACATCAAGGGATATGGGGATAGTGCAGGAATATGGCGGTGAGGTAGATAATCAGCCGCAATTAAAATTATTGAAGCAACCTGTGCAGCTGAATGACTTCATCCTGGTCCTGTGTTCCATGTCCAGCTGCTGTCTGCACTGACCAGCCACTGCCACCAGATGAAATCTTGAGAGTATCTTTTGTTTTAAAAACATTTCATGATGCATTTTATTTTGTAAATCATTTCAGCTAAGAATGTAGTACTGCCTATGTACTTAGTATCTCTCCTTTTTCTGGGTGATAAATGTCAAAAGAAGCCCATTGGTTCCTATGGAAGTCATGATTCATTTGAAGTTGTTTCACTTAAGATTACAATTTTCACGAACACAGTCAGAACTTTAAGTAAGGACTGTATGGGTAAAATTACATTTCTAAGTCCTTATTATGCTTTCCTTTCAGCATGTTGATATTGCAGCACTTTTGATCAAATACAACACCTGTGTCAACGCAACTGATAAATGGGCCTTCACTCCACTGCATGAAGCAGCACAGAAAGGAAGGACACAACTTTGTGCTCTGTTGCTGGCTCATGGGGCAGACCCGACCATGAAGAATCAGGAAGGCCAGACTCCTTTGGATTTGGCTACAGTACGTTCAAAATTCAAGGGAGTGTCAAGTATTACATTACATTTAGCTAGTGTGTGTTTACGATATTGCATAGTGACCTGTGTGAATTAGTTGATATTTTAAAGCTGTCAGTGTATTTAAAATTTCCCAGGGTGAAAACTTATAAATGTTCTTGTTTTTCTTACTTCAGGCTGACGACATCAGGGCCTTGCTTATTGATGCTATGCCACCAGAAGCCCTCCCAAGCTGTTATAAACCTCAGGCAACTGTTGTTAGTGCAGCAGTGATCTCTCCAGCCTCAACTCCCTCTTGTTTGTCTGCTGCTAGCAGTGTTGATAACCTGACTGGCCCACTTGCAGAGCTAGCTGTGAATGGTGCCTCTGGTGCAGCTGATGGAGCTACAGGCAATGAAAGAAAAGAAGGGGAAGGTAGGCTGACTAAAAATTGATGTAAATTTAAAGCAAAGTCCTGCAGCTGCTAGAGATGCGAAATAAAAACAAGTGCTGGAGAAATTAAGCTGGTCTGGCAGCACCTGTGGAGCAAGAAACTGAGTTAATGTGTTGAGTTCACCTTGACTCTTCGAACCTTGAAGTGGCTAGAAAATTGACATCTTTGTGCTGTTGATAAAGGTGAGATGCAAAGCAATTTAAACAGGTGGTAAAGCAGCCCAGGTGAAAAGTAGGTGTCAAACGCAGTAAATAGGTTTGATGTCAGCAGACCTGACCTACGTAGGTAAGATTTGTGGGTGTGGTTATGTTTTCTAAGATTGTATGGCAAAAGAAGGGTGTGTTGGAGGATGGTGGAAGATGGCTGAAGAAGTGTTAGAAATGACAGGAGTTGACTCATGTGTCATGGAAAGAACATTCCCTGCAGAATGCTTGGAGGGCAAAGGAAGACATTAGATTTGATTTGATTTATTGTCACGTTTACCTAAGTACAGTGAAAAGCTTTGTTTGCAAGCAGTACAGGCAGATCATAGTCAACAAGGACATACAGATCATTAGGATGAAGAAACCTTGAACAGAGTGAAAAATTAGGCTTAAAAGTGTAGGAATGAGTTAGGTCTACTGTAAGAGCTTGTAAGAAGCCAATCTTTGTAGGCACCGTCTTGAATCCGTGGTATGTTTCGGAGTGGGAACCTGCTTGAGATGGCAGACGAACTTTTAATGCAGACGCTCGAGGGGTGAAGGCTTGGAAAACAGGAGGGAGTCCTGTTGTTGCTCTGGGAGGAAAGTGAAGAGGTGAGGACGAAAATGGAGGACATAATTCCGATAGGGCTTGGGTATCAACCACAGTGGTGTGGAATCCTGGTTGAGGTTCCAATGATGCCAGTTCCCACTAGGGAGCTCTGATATAGCTTTCTTCTTTTCCTCCTGCAGTCCATACGTTTACGTACACCCAGAGTGTTGTAAAGCAGGAAGTTCCAGAGTTATGACCCAACAAGTGTAAGAAACGTGTACAGTTCCATGTCAGCATGGCTTGAAGGAGATTTTCAGGTTATAGTGTTCCTAGGCATCCTTGAGATCGTAGAGGTCTTGGTCTTGTTGAGATGTATATGAAACAATTCCGTAACACAAATGGAAGCAAAAAATGGGAATTCTAATGCTGTTGTTACCATTTAGCTGTTTGTATCATTACATATGAAGTGCATTAGTGTAGTGTGAAGCTGCGATAAAATGCTATAATAATACAGATCATTTTCCCTTGTGCATCTAACATTCATTCATTTAATCTGATATTGGAACATAAATATTTTTTGTTTTGCAGTTACTGTGCTTGACATGAATATAAACCAATTCCTTAAAAGTCTGGGCTTGGAACACTTGCGGGATATATTTGAAAGGGAACAGGTATGTGAAAATAAACAAAACAGAAATTTTGGGAATGCTTGGGTCAGACAGCATCTGTGGAGAAAAAATGAATAATGTTTAGCTCAGTGCTTTCTCAGCAGAATGGAAGAAGTTAGATGAAATAGGTCTTAAGTAAGTACAGAGATAGAAAAAGTGGTTGAGAATATGGTGAGCAAGGGAATGGTATTTGATGTGATGAAAGACAGGAGAGATTCAGTGACAAATGGCATGATGGTGGAAGGCAAGGAAGGTGATCATAGATCAAATTTGAAAAAACAAAATTTGGATCTGGGGAAAGTTTAAATGGAGTAGTAGAATCATCAACAGTAGATTTCATCCAAACAAATGAGGGCAGAAGCTAAAAATCCGAAATTGCTTCCATGTTGAGTTCAGAATGTGCCCCTTCGAAAAATTAGGTGCTGTTCCTTGAGCTTACATTGAGTTTTATTAGAGCAATGTTGGAGATTGAACAAGAACTAAGGACAAGATGGCCAATTCCTAGCCCTTATTTAGACCTGCTGCTTGTTGCCCATACGTGGTTTCTGTCCCTCTCTTCGTCTCTGTTCCTGTGTTTATCAAGATATGCCTTAAATTTTGGAGGAGTTAGTGGTGTAGAGAATTCACAAGAGAAGGGACAGCATACCTGAGGCCAAACATTCTAAAGAAGTGTTCCTCAAAGTGAATATTCAATCTGTGTTAAGTGTCCCCCTCTTCCTCCTTAGGAGCAAATAAAAAGGCAGCTGTTGCATCTCCTGCAATTACACAGGAAGGTGAAGCGGGAAGAAGGGTTATTGGGGTGAATAAGGAGTGAGCTATGATGTTGCTTAAGTACTTAGAGGAAAATGTGAAATCTGCCTTTTCAACTTGTTTAAAAATTTGAATAGCGATTTTCTCAGCTCCAGGATTTGACAATGTGCTGAAATTTTTCAGATCACATTGGATGTGCTTGCAGACATGGGCCATGAAGAGCTGAAAGAAATTGGAATTAATGCCTATGGGCACCGTCACAAATTAATCAAGGGTGTTGAACGGCTGCTTGGAGGACAGCAAGGTGAACTGATTTACCTTACATTGGCTTATTCTAATTTAGAAACTACAGTATTTTCATGCGACTGCTGATCATAATTTCAAAATTGCCTAAGCTTCACCTGAAGGAACTCAAGTCTGTTAACCTAAAAGCATTTTCACTTATTGTGTACTGTAATACCTTGTTGAATAAGAATTATTTAAAAGTAGGTCTTCCAAAATTTAAGCTCATTAGTTTAGCCTATTCCTATCAGGTTTTTGTGTTTTTTCAGTTGCGTCTTGCAGAGAGTTGGCTGTGTTTTAGCATTAAGCGCACATAATAAAATCAGCAAATCACAAAGTTACATTTGTAGCATGGAAAATTGATGACACTGCAATAAATGTACTGTTTAGTCTTTGCCACTTTATGTAAGGAAGAGCATATTTGCATTGGAAGCAATTCAGAGAATGTTCACTAGTGTTAGCCCTAAGATAACATGGTTGTCTTTTGACAAAAAGTTGTGGTAGTTGGACCTAAATAGATTTGTATTTTAGAAGAATGAGATATGATCTCTTTGGACTGAGGTTCTAAGGGAGGTCGGCAGGGTGGACGCTGAGAGAATGTTTCTCTTCGTGGGGGAATGCAAAACTTGAGTGCAGTTTCCAAGTAAAAAGGCTCTCATTTGAAAGTGGGTGCAGAGAAATGTCTTCCTGAGGATTCGGTGTCTGGAATTCTCCTCTTCAGAGAGCTGTGGATGATGAGTCATTGTTGAACTCACCCTTGACTGTTTTCAGATTTTAATAGTGAGGGTAAGAAATCAACTTGGGGTATATATGATAAACCAGAGAGTCGAGTCAAGGAAAAAGAGGTAAGTGTTAATATGGGAAATGAAAAACAGGCCATGACAGAAAGAGATAGAAAGTACATATTCAACAGTTAATCAACATGAGGCTAAAAATTACAAAAATAATGAAATCCTAAAACTAAAGGCTCTGCATCTCAATGACACAATGTGGAACAAAATAGATTAACTTAAAGCACATATAGAAATTAATCAGTATGGTCTAATAGCCATTACGGAGATGTGACTGCAGGATGACGTGGCTTGAGACTTGAATGTTGAAGGGATTAGGAAGGACAGGAAGCTAGAAAATGTTGGAGGAGTGGATTTTCTTGTACTAATGCAAGAATTAAGTGAGAAGGAAGACCTAAATTTGGGAATCCAGGAAGAAGTGCTGGTTTGAGCTGAGATGAGGAATAACAGGCAAGAAGTCACTAGTGGGAGTTTTTGAGTAGGCCCTCTAACATTAATTTCACATTAGGATAAAGTATAAAGGAAGAAATAATGGGAGCACATCGGAAATGTTTGGCATAATTTTGGAGGGTTTTAATCTGTTTATAAACTGGAAAAATCGGATGGGCAAAAGTAGCCTAGAAGCCCAGACTTCATAAAATGCTTAGAATAATTTCTTAGATTAGCATGATCTGGAGCTGACCAGACCAAACTGTACTAGACATGTTGTGCAACAAGGTAAGATTAATTAATAATCGCATTGTGAATATGCCCTTGGATCACTATGATCATAATATGATTCAAATTTGCATTCAGTTTGAGCAAGAGAGTAGGTCGCATGCTAGTATTTTAAACCTATTTGGGATAATTTTGAGGGTATGAAAGCAGAGCCGGCTGAAGTGAATGAGCAAATTAAGTAAGGAGAGAGGTCAATAAAAATGCATTGACAGACAGCAAAGGAGATATTTCAGAGCACAGAATTGAAGCATTCCAACAAGGAAAAAAGTCTTATAAGGGAAGGATCCACAATCCATGGTTAATTTTGAAAAAACGTATCCAACATAAAGATAACTGACCGGTCAGAACATTGAACACAGAACAGTACAGCCTGGTGCAGGCCCTGCACACCACAATGTTGTGCCGAACTTCTACCCTAAACCGAAGGTCTATCTAACCTCCACACCTACCTTATACTAACGTCCATATGCCTATCTAATAGCCGCTTAAATGCCCCAAATGAGACTAACTCCACTACCCTCTCCAGCAATGCATTCCACGGCCCTACCACACACTGAGGAAAGAACCTACCTCTGACATCTCCCCATATCTACCTCCACTCACTTTAAAACTCTGCCCCCTCGTAATAGCTATCTCCACCCTGTTCAATATTGTCAGATTAGACAATATTGAACAGATTGTTTTGAAAAGCAATGAATGATTAAAAGAATGGAAAGCTGACTGGAAATATTAAATCACTCTTTAAAAATTGTTAAAAGATATTTGAGAAGAAAAAGAGAATCCCAGAAATAGCTGTGGTTCAGGAAATGGAGCAGAGGAAGGAACTAAAGAAAATCATGAAGTGATTCTATGCAAATTTTTAGAACTATAATTTCTTGGTACTGACAAGTCTCCGGCCTGCTGGACTTCATCCTAGCACCTTAAAAGGTGGCTAGTGTGTTAATTGATGTGTTGGTTCTAATTTTCCAACATTTCCTACATTCAGGGAACGTTCAATTGGTTCAGGCAGTAATGAATGTAACCTCTTTATTCAAGAAGCAAGGAAGTCAAATGTTGAAAATTATGGACCAGCAAGCTTAAACCCAGTCATAAAGAAAATGTTAGAAGCTGTTATTAACAAGCTTACAGCTAAGCATTTGCGAATGTTCAAGTTAATCAGACTGATTCAGTACGGTTTTGTGATAAAGGAAATCACGTTTAACCACTGTATTAGAGTTCTTTGAAGAAGTCACATTTGCTTTGGCTAAAAGGGAACCTATGTATATATTGCCCTTGAATAGCAGAAGACATTTGATCAGGAGCCATGTCAAAGGCTGTGGCGGGAAACGAAGGCTTATGGAGTAGGGGTTATATTGATGTGAATAAAAGATTGGAGCGCAACAGGAGTCATTACCGTAAATGTAATGACTGGTATGCCACAGGGATCAGAGCTAGAACCTCATCTTTTTACAGCTTAGAGTCTTACAGCACAGACAGGCCCTTCGGCTGAAACTGGTCCATGCCAACCAAAATGTTCATCCATCCTAACCCTATTTCCCTGCACTTTGCTTATATCCTTCTCAACCTTTTCTCTTCATGTATTTGTACAGATGCCTTTTAAATGTTGTTAATGTACCCGCCTCAGCCACTTTTTTGCTGCAGCTCATTCCATAGGCATACCAACTTGTGTGTAAAAATAAAAGTTGTTCCTCAGGTTTCCATGTATTCTTTCCCCGTTTACCTTAAACTGATGCCTTCCAGTCCTCGATTCCCTAACTATGGGAAAAAGACCAAGTGCATTCACCCTATCCATGCCTCTCATGATTTTATGGACTTCTATAAGATTTCCCCCCTCAGTCTCCTTGCTGTAAAGAAAAATGTTCTAGCTTGTTCAACCTCTCCCTATAACACAGTCCTTTTGAGTTCTGACAAATCCTTGTAAATGTCCTCTGCTGTTTTTTACAGTTTAATAACATGCTCCCTGTAGCAAGGTGACCAAAACTGAACACAGCTCCAATTGCAGCCTCACCAACATCCTGTACAACTGCAACATAACTTCCCAGTTTCTTCACTCACTGCCCTGACTGATGAAGGCCAGTGTGCCAGAAGCCGCTTTCACTGCCCTGTCTACCTGTGTCTCCACTTTTGGAGAACTGAGCACCTGAACTCCAAGGTCTCTCTGTTCCACTACTATCCTTAAGGTCCTACCATTCACCATGAAACTCCCACCCTTGATTTGACTTTCCAAAATGCAACACCTCACACTTGTTTGTGTTAAACTCCACTTGCCATTTCTCGGCCCACTCACCCAGCTGATCAAGATATTGGTGCAATTTTTGATAACCTTCTTCACTGTCCACAATACTGCCTCTTTTAGTGTCATTTGCAAATTTACTCATTACGCCTTGTACATTCTCATCCAAATCATTGATCTAGATTCCAAACAGCTGTGAGCCCAGGACCGACCTCTGAGGCACATCACTAGTCACAGGCCTCCAGTCAGATAAGCATCCTTCTGCTATTACTGTCTGCTTCCTACCATCAAACCAGTTGGGTATCCAATCTGCCAGCTCTCCCTGGATTCCATGCGAACTAACGTTCTAGAGCAGCCTACCATGTGGAACCTTATCAAAGACCTTACTGAAATCCATAGAAACTATGTTTACTGCCCTGCTCTCAGCCTTCCTGTTCTCTGCATCAAATAACTCTAACAAATTTGTGAGGTATGATCTCTCCCACACAGCCATGCTGACTACTCCTAATCAAACTGTGTCTTTCCAAATGCATGTATATCTTATCCCTCGGAATCTTCTCAAGTAACTTAGTTACCACAGATGTTAGGTTTACTGGTCTGTAATTCCCAGACTTTTCTTTGCAGTCCTTCTTGAAGAAGGGCACAACATTTGCTACCCACCAGTCTTCCGAAACCTCATCCATGTCTAACGATGCTGCAAATATATCAACCAGGGTCCCGGCAATTTCTTATGTAGCCTCTTGCAGGGTTCTCAGATATACCTGGTCAGGACTAGGAGATTTAGCCACCTTTGTACATTTTAATACTTCCAACATCTCTATCCCCAAGATATTGCCACTAACTTCCTAAAGTCATCTTGTCTTTCTCCACGGTAAACACAGAGGAGAAGTATTCATTGAGGACCTCACCCATCTCCTGCAGTTCCACACAAATAGGCCCGTTTTGGACCTTGAGAGGTCCTATTCGCTCTCTAGTTATTCTTTTTCCTTTAATATACTTAAAGAATCTCTTTGGGGTCACCCTAATCTTGTCAGCCAAAGCTATCTCGTGCCCTCCTGATTTCCTTCTTCAATAAACTCCAGTTTCCCATATATATCTCCCAGGGGTTTCCTTGATCCCAGCTACCTGTACCTTAGCCATGCCTCGTCCATTTTTCTGGTCAAAGCCTCAATATCTCTTGTCATCCAATGTTCCCTACTTCTGCCAACCTTGCCCTTTACCCTCACAGGAACATATAGACCTTGAACTATAGTTATTCATACTTTTAAAGGCCTGCCACTTACCAGATGTCCCTTTACCTGCAAACAAACTACTCCAATTAACTCCTGCAAGCTCCTGTCTAATTCCATCAAAATTCACCTTCCCCCAATTTAGAGCATGAACCTGTGGACCAGTTTTGTCCTTCTCTGTAACTGTTTTAAAATTCATAGAACTATGGTCACTGGTCCCAAAGTGCTTCCGCACTGCCACCTCAGTCATCTCTCCTGCCTTATTTCCTAAGAATAGATCGAGTTTCGCCTCTTCCCAAGAAGGACTATCTGTATACTGCTTGAGGCAACTTTCCTGAACACAGCTAACAAATTCCACCTCATCTAAGCCCTTAACACTATGGCAGTTCCAGTCAATGTTAGGAAAATTAAAATCTCCCACTATGATAACCCTAATGCTCCTGCAAGTCTCCTTATATATTTGCCCCTCTAATCCTCGTTAACTATTTGGGTACCAATAGTACAACCCCAATAATGCCACTATCCCTTCTTATTTCTTAGCTCCACTGACAAAGTCTCACTGGCTAATCCCTCAGTTTTTACATCTCTGACTACTGCTGTGATACTCTCCTTAATCAAAAAATGCAACTCCTCCCCCCCTCTTTTCCCCTACCTCTGTCCCAACTAAAGCACTTGTGCTCTGACATGTTAAGCTGCCAGTCCTGCCCCTCCCTTAGCCATGTTCCTATAATGGCTAAAATATCCCTGTCCCACGTACCTATCCACACCCTGAGTTCATTGGCATTATCTGTCAGCCCTCTTGCATTGAAATACGTGCAATTTAATCCAACAATCTTTCCTTGTTCCCTGTCATGTTCCTGCCTGACCTGTCTCTTCAGCTTGGTATTTCTATTTACTGTATCTCCTTCCAGCTTCTCTCACCTCCCTTTCCACGCATGATATTCCATTTGCCAGATCTTTGACCATGTAACCTAGTTATATTCCCTTTTAACCTCAGGCCTTACTCATATATAAATGATTTGGAGCAAGAGTCTGAAAGTAAGTTTGCTAAATTTGCTGAAATAAACAAAAATGGATAGGAAAGTAAGTTCTGAGTAGAACATTTTTTTCTAATCCTTAACACAGTTATTACTAGATCCATAGGTCTATAATCTACAGATTCCATGCTAATTCTATATATATATTTATATAACATTAAAACCATCATAATGCATCCGCAATAATATTTTCATGGCCTGCAACATGTGTAATTTGTAAATTAAATGTTTGTAACAGAAGACTCCAATGAAATAGCCTGGTGTTCTTATCTTTAAATCCTTCCAAAAATGTCAATTGGGTTGTGATCAGTTGCACAACTGTCTGATACCTTGTTTGCAACATAAACATTGTAAGGCCAGTACCAAACTCAATAATTCTTTCTCAGTGGTTGAGCGTTTTCTCTGGTAGATATTGTTTCTTTGAAAACTAACTGGCCTTTCAATTCTACAGTCATCTTTCTGCTTCAACACGGCTACAATCCCTACATCACTTGCATTGAAAGTCACTTTAAAGGGCTTCTGGAAATTTGGCATGGCTAAAAGTGGTGCGGTGGCTAATGCTGCTTGTAAATTCTCAAATGCCTCCTGATGTTGGTCAGTCCTGTGGAATTTCATGTTCTTCTTTAACCGATCTGTCAGTGGTGCCACCACGCCACTAAAGTTTGGTACAGACTTCCTTTAGGACTGTGTCATAAAGACAGAGTTCCTAGCAGAACTAGAATCCACGCTGAAGACCAAAGGCATCAATGAGGAGACACAACAAGCCATAAAACAGACAGTGGTCCCGACACTGACCAGAAGGAACAAACTGAACACTCTCTTTAACATATCAGAAAAGAAGGCCCTAGAAAGACTGAAAAAAGATAAAAATATCATAATCCCACTAGCAGACAACAGGCACATGGCAGTAATACAAATGGGACTACCTCATTGAAGCATACATGCTACTGGCAGACACAAATGCATATTGGCCAATGCAAATAGACCCAACACCACAAATGGGTAATAAAATAATCAACACACTAAAGAGACTCAAACAGACCGGGCAAATCAACAAAACAGACTACCTATAAATTAAACCTGAAGCGACAAACAAGAGGAGACTCACCAACTTATAAACAATACTCTCACTGGTATCAAGTTCACCAAGGAAGAAGGGAATGAACAGCTCGCATTCCTGGACATTATGGTAGAACTCAGGGCCAACTGGGAGTTTCTGACAAAGACACGCACACACGACTACTAAACCTTGCTTTGAAAGGATATCCTCCCACTGGTAACTGCACCAGTCCTTTATCCCCACAGCCAATGTACAAATTTTACATTTCTTATCTGCTACTTCATTATGTGCTGTGCCATCTTCAGATGTTGTCTAGGTAATTCACCTACTCTGTTTAATCTTGCTGTCACCTCAGACACATAGTACAACTGTGAGGTCTCACTTCCTATCTACTTTTTACTAGATTAATTTTAAAGACCCTCTTACATCATGTCCATTAATCAATTCAGATGGAGTAAACAAAGTTGATTCATTTGGAGTGTCTCTCTGAACGAATAATATAAATGGGGTACCTTTATCTGGGTAACCCTGGCAATAAACTCTCAGCATGGTCTTTAGGATCTGATGCCACCTTTTCCAAGCTCCCTGGGACTCAGGATGGTACACACTTGATTTAAAGTGTTTGATGCCTGAACTAGCCATGACCATCTTAAATAATTTGGCAGTAAAATTGGACCTTTGGTCTGACTGAATTTCCTGGGTAGTCCATAATGGGTAAAGTAAACAAACAAATCTTCTACAACTCTTTTTGCCTTGACATTCCATAATGGAATTGCCTCGGAAAATCTGCTAGACGTCCATTATGGCTAGCAAATGCTGATTCCTTCTTTTGGTTTTAGGGACAAGTCATGCACAATCAATTATAACCTATGTAAACCTGCAGGAATTGGTATCAAAGGTGCAGGTTTTATTACGCCCTGTGACTTTGCTACCAGCTGATATGTATGACAGGTACTGCAAATTTCAATCCCATCCTTATGTAATCCAGGCCAATAGAAATGCTTTTGTATCTTAGCCTGAGTCTTTCGCACTCCTAGATGACCACCTATAGATAATTTGCGTGCTGCCCACAATACTTCCTGTCTGTATGCTACAGTCAACACTATCTGGTGAACTTCAGCCTATTTCCTAATTGCAGTAACTGTCAAACTCTCCATTCCGTCTTAAGATTTTATCCTTAAGGTAATAGCATTCTGGAATACATTTTGATTCCTTTTCCAAGAAGCCTCCATGATATAAATCTTTTATTCCCTCATCTTTTCGTTATAACACCATTTATCTTTCAGAGCTAAACACCTCTGCCTGATACCCAGGCTGCTCGGTTTCTTCCTTTCCCACAGTGAATCCTGTGAGAACCAGTGATTTTCTTTTTAAGAGTTGATGGGTTGTTAATCCTATTAGATGGCTATTGCTCTCATACCAATTTTTAAATACTCTCCCCTTTTATACCCTTGATGACCTATCAATTTCTTATAGTAGGATTGGTCATATGGTTTCAAACTGGGTGCACTAATAACAAAACAAACTTCTGCCTTGGTTGCTGACCATGCAGCCTTTTGATAGTGTTTCAATTTCAGGAGCCCTCTGTACACTTGCACGTTTTCTTTTAATCTCCAAGCCTACAAAAACACAGCATCTTTTAAAGGGGCCACACACTCTTCTCCCCCACCAACCCCCATCATTTTACAAACATCAGATTCTAACATCCTGCCTTCCAATCCATAAATACTGTACCCAGCTTTCCAATGCTGGGTCTTGTTGAGATCATATCTCGGCTACAGTGTATGGTATTGGCTACCTTACTTAAGGAAGTATGTAAATGAGTTGGAAGCAATTCAGAGGTTTGCTGATGTAATATCAAGAATGGGCAAGTGTCTTGAGAACATTTGGATAGGCTAGGCTTACATATGCTGGAGTTTATAAGATTAATTGGTGACTCAGTTGATAAAATAAAATAGATGTTGAAAGAATGTTTCTGTTTGAGGTAAATCTAGAACTAGAGATCATCATTTAAAAATAAGGGATGTGTCATTTAAGACACAGGTGATTTTCTTTTCTCAGAGGTTCGTTGGTCTTTGGAACTCTCTCTTCCATAAAAGTAATGGAAGCAGAGTCTTTGAATATTTTTTAAGTCCAAGGTGGATGGATTCTTGGTAAGCAAGAGGGTAATGATTATCAAGGGTATGTGGGAGTGTGGAATTGAGGTTACAGTGAGATCAACTATGGTCTTATTAAATGGCATAGCTCGGCCAAGGGACCAAATGGTCTATTTTCCTGCTCCTAATTCACATGTTTGTATGTATGAGCCAAAGATTTTGTGATGTTAATTTGATTTCTTCCCTTTTGATTATTAAGTAAGCTCCATATATAAGAACTTTGTCATTCGGACACTCCTTGCAGAAGACCTTGCCTAGTCTTAATTAGATATTGGATATGCTTTGTTTTGTCTATACTGATATAACTATAACCACTTCTTGTCATGTCTGCTCAGTATAATCATATCAACTGTGCCTGATGCCTGTTTCTGTGCTCAGAAAGATTGTTAGTTGAATTTTACTTGGCTAACCTCGATTCCTGTCTTTCCAGGTGCAAATCCATACCTGACTTTCCATTGTGCTAGCCAAGGAACCATTCTTATTGATCTTGCACCAGATGACAAAGAGTACCAGTCCGTGGAAGAGGAGGTACCATTAACTTTATGCTTGTTGGGTTTTTCTGTCCGCTCTGGAATTCGTGCTATAAATCTCATTGGCACCTTAGTCATCTCCTTCAAAACTCTGGTTAAAACCTAACCCCTTTGACCAGCTTTTAAGTCATACTTCTCTTAATATTTTCATGGGGTGAGCGCACATTTTCAGTGTTTGATGGGTTTGGGTCTTTTCCTAAATCATCGTATTTAATTGCAAAATGTTTTGCAGTAGTTCTTTTAACTATTTATGTCCCTTCTCACAATAATTGAACACGTCTTATTTCGGTTGATATCTAATGTTCACTGCTGTGTTTATTGTGACACATGTATCCAGGTGTGCATCTGCAATTACCAAATAACCTTCTGAGTAATTAACAGTGAGTGCCACATTCATTAATTAGCATCTGCATTATTGTTAAAATTAAATCAGAACCTAAACAAGGACTATCACTGTTTAAGTTTTAATTTTTATAGAGCTGGAGAGCTACATTTGATGGCTTTTTTTTTCAGTCAAGCAGATGTAAATTTTTCTGATGAACCTGACTTTAAAATTGATGCTGAGTTCAGAAGACCAGAAGAGGAGTTTATACTGGAATAAAACAGAAGTGAAAATAGGGTGTATGTAAATATGTTAATTTATCTGTACAGTGCTGTTATTTGAGCAGATTAATTTTGCTGTGGGTCAATTTGTCACTCTCTAAACAAACTGCAGTCAAAGTATTGAACAATTATTCACAATTCAGGGATAATGACAGAAATGGAAAGGGTGAACCTCCAAGTTAATTTGACATTTTAATTCTCTGAACACTAATCATTTGTTCACGTGTTTTTGTTGAGTGATCTTATATTGAGCACTGAGTGAAGGAAAGGTTTTTTGCTCTAAGATAGCATTATGAAAAGTTATCAATGCAGGGTACTATTCAAACTTGTGTGCAACTTGCCACCACCAGTCCCCACGTTAAGGGGTCAGCTACCTTATGTGGATTATTATAAATTTAAACTCACATGTCTCGTGGTGGAAAGGGGAGTTAATAGAAAATAATGCACTAATATAATTACAAATTAAGTGCAAATTTTCACTTCCTGAAATTGGGAAAAATATGTGTTAGACTTTGACATGAATTGTATAGTTCTTTGAGTTGTAGGTAGCTTATAAGTCAAGAGAATAGATGCGAATACAGATGGACCTTGTGGTGCAGTGTTCATGTCTGTACCTCTGAGCCAGGAGACTTGGGCTCAATTCCTGCCTGCTGCAGGGGTGTGTAACAACATCTTTGAACAGGCCAATTAGAAAATATTTTAAAAAGCTACAAATAACTTAAGAATTAGGATACAAAGTAGACTATTTAGGAATGAGATGAGAATTTCTTTTGACCAATGGAGTGGTGAACCTGTGGAATTTTCTGCCACAGAGTGGCTACAGACAAAATGTTGAATGTTTTCAAGAGTTCGGTATGGTTCTTAAGACTAAAGGGATCAAAAGGTGCAAAGAGAAAGTGGGAACGGGGCACTCAGATGCATGAACAGCCATGATCATATTGAATGGCAGGGCAGGCTGTTAGAACCAAATGGTCTACTGTTGTTCATGTTTTCTGTGTGTCAAAAAAGATGTGGTTATTGTCATTTGTGAAGCATATTTGCAAGAATAGGACTCTTTGAAAAGCAAATCCATTTAAGCAGCAGTAATGTAATTTCACTCTTCGCTTCCAAGACCTATCACAAACATTGGTGTACAGATCCGTTTTATTTTTGTTCTGACTCCATCTCCTTCATTTAAGTAAGGAAATAAGTGAAACCATAATGTTAATTGAATGCTTTGTGAAGAAAATGTAAAATCAAATATCTATAGAACAAAAGAGAAATACTGTGCAGGAACAGGCCCTTCAGCCTTCATCCTCCAAGCCTGTGCTGATCATCATACCCTAAGTAAACTAAAAAAGAAACCACCTTCCATTATTCAGTCTGTATCCCTCTATTTTCTCCCTATTCATGAACCATCAGATGCATCATAAATGTCGCCAACATGCCTGCTTCCACTACCTCTTCTGACAGTGTGTTCCGGGTTCCTACCACTTTGAGTGATAAAACTTCCCTTACACATTTGCTTAAACATTCCACCTCTCTCACTGTGCCCCCTCATAATTCAACCCTGGGGGAAAAAGGCCTCTTGACTATCTATCCTGTCTATGTCTCTTAATTTTATAGACCTCTATCAGGTCTTCTATCAGTTGCCATCTTTCCAATGGAAATAATCCTAGCCTTTTTAACCTTTCCTCATAGCTAATGTCCTCAACCAGGCAACATTCTAGTGAAACTTCTTTGCACACTGTCCAAAGCTTCCACGTCCTTCTGGTACTGTGGTCACTAGAACTACACACGGTACTCCAAATACGGCCTAACAGGGATTTTGTTTAGCTGCATCATGTTTTGCCCACTCTTGTACTCCATGCCCTGGCTGATGAACGCAAGCGTGCCATATGCCGCCTTAATCACCTTGGCCCCCTGTGTTGCCACTTCTGGGAGAGTGTGGACCTTCATGCCCAGATTCTTCTATATATTAATGTTCCTTAGAGTTCTTCCACTTACAGTATAATTCACACCTAAATTCGATCCTCCAAAATGCATCACCTCATTTGGATTAAACTGCATCTGCCGTTTCTGTGCCTGAGTCGCCAATCTGTCTATATACTGTTGTACCCCTTCACAACCATCGGCACTATCAGCAACTCACCAGTCTTCATGTTGTGTGCAAACTAATTCATCAGACTACCCACATTTTCCTGCAGATCAGTTACATATACTACAAACAATGGACGACCTGAGACTGATCCTTGTGGAGCACCACAGTAGTTATGGGTCTCTATTCTGAAAAACATTCTTCAACCACTACCCTCTGTCTTCTATAACCAAGCGAGGTTTGTATCCATCCAGCCAGCCCACCCCAAATCCCATGTGTTTTAGTTTTTATACCACGTGGGACTTTATCAAATACCTTACTAAGAAACATATAAACTACATCCACAGCCCTTCCCTCGTCATTCCCTAGGGGAGGCGATGGCCTTGTGGTATTATTGCTGGACTGTTAATGCAGGGATCCAGATTTGAATCCTGCAATGACGGATGGTGGAATTTGAATTCAATAAATATCTGGAATCAAGAGTCTAATGATGACCATGAATCCGTTGCCGATTGTTGGAAAAATACATCTGGTTCACTGATGTCCTTTAGGGAAGGAAACTGCCATCTTTACCTGGTGTGGCATACATGTGACTCCAGACCCACAGCAATGTGGTTGACTCTTAACTGCCGTCTGGGCAATTAAGGATGAGCAGTAAATGGCGCTGAGCCAGCAATGCCCTCATCTGTGAATGAATAAAAAAAGATTATTTCACCTCTTCAAAAAATTCAATCAGGTTGACATAACCTTTCCTGTGCAAAACCATGCTGCCTGTCACTAACTACTCCATTTTCTTCCAAATTTGCATATAGCTTGTCCCTCCGTATCTTCTCCAAGAGCTTCACCTCCACAGGCGCCAGGCTCACTGGTCTATAATTTCCCGCATTATAGCGAGTTTTGAGAAGATTTGTAGCTCAGGTTGAGGTTCTGGATGTGAGTTTGCTCGCTGAGCTGGAAGGTTAGTTTTCAGACGTTTCGTCACCATTCTAGGTAACATCATCAGTGAGCCTCTGACGAAGCGCTGGTATAATGTCCCGCTTTCTATTTATCTGTTTTGGTTTCCTTGCGTTGGTGGTGTCATTTCCTGCATTGGTGATGCAATTTCCTGTTCCTTTTCTCAGAGGATAAACAGATAAATAGAAAGCGGGATATAACACCGGCGCTTCGTCGGAGGCTCACTGATGATGTTACCTAGAATGGTGATGAAACGTCTGAAAACTAACCTTCCAGCTCAGCGAGCAAACTCACATCCAGTTCCTGCGTTATCTCTGCTTCCTTTCTTAAAGAAGGGAACAACATTGGGCTAATCTCCAGTCCTCTGGAACCCTGCCTGTTGTCAAAGAGGGTGTTAAGATATCTTCTAATGCCCCAGCTATTTCTTCCCTTTCCCCTCGCAACAATCTGAGATAGCTCCTATCTGGCCATGGGGACTTGTCTATCATAGGACCATTTAGGATACATGAAACTTCATTCTTCAATATGTTAATGTTCTGTAGCGTGTTCACACACTGCCATCCCTGACTTTAATATCAGTCATGTCTTTCTCATTGGTGAATACTGATACAAAGTATTCATTAAGGATCTCTCCCACTTCCTGTGGCTCCACACCTAACTTTCCTCCTTTGTCCTTGAGTGGACCTACTCTTTCCCCTGCTCCCCTTTTTCTTCTAACATATGCTATGTATGCTTAATTTGCTTGTGCTTCCTTGTGAAAAAAACATGCATATATTTGTAGTGTGTATGGAGTTGACGACATAGTGAGATGAGCCATTGTCATCTTACTTGTTGAAGCAGGTTTACATGGCCAGGTGACCTATTCCTGCAGCTGTTCCTTGTTCATATGAAGGAATGGACATTGACTCTGATGTTGTTCTTTAGATGCAAAGCACAATCCGTGAACACAGAGATGGTGGGACAGCAGGTGGAGTTTTTAATAGATATAACATCATCAAGGCAAGTTGTATTGTATTTTCATTCCTTAATGCTTTAGTACTTAGCAATGGTTATTTTTTGTTTTCATTGAAATAGAATTTGTATTTCAGAAAAAGATGTTTCAAATTCTAGCAAGTTACTTCAGGGCTTCTATAGGCCATGAAGACAATTGCTATCTTCAAACAAATTACTGACAGAAAGTTGAATGCATTAATGCGCCATGTTGGTGGCAGTGGGTGTCTGTCATTCCCAGATCCCCTTGTGCGGTGAGTCCTTTGCACGAACCCTGTCACTGTCTTGAGATCGTAGTTAACAAAGTCACAAACAATACCCTCTGTGACTGAGATGAACTTTCCCTCTTTGCCCTGTCTGTAATTTTTGGTGAAGTAATTGTACTATCCTCCCACAAAATCCTTTGACATCATTCAGCAAGGTTGGAAAACATTTGTTTGATTCCGTTCTTATTTATCCAATCATAATTAAACAATCATATGCAGTAGCTTTCTTTCTCATACCCGTGCAGTTACCTTCCACACCCTTCCCCCTTGCAGCATATACTCACTTACCCCATCACTACTTGCAGCATACTCCATCCCTTAACCCCCTGCAGCCTCTTCCGTCATGCAGTCTCCCCTGTTCGCTGCACCGCATCTGTACTTCCATGACATCTTTCTCTTTCGCTCTGTTCTGCAGAGTCCCTTTTTTCTTCATTCCACCCTTTGCATGAAAACTTTGAGAAGACAGGATATGCTGTCTGGATTCCTTCATGGCATCTTCTAACTTTGTAATGCACTTTGCAGTTTTTGACTTGGACTAGATGCCCTGAAGCTGGTGAGAAATTCAATGTACAGAATTTGCACTTGTTAATTGCAGGTGTTGGACCTGGTTTAAAAATGATTTACAGCCAAAAGGCCTAAATTTCTCACTCACTCTCTCTCACTCTCTATAGCCACCCTTCCCCTCTTGCTGTCCATATCCACCCTCCCCCTCATCCCTCGCTCTCTCGCTCGCACTTTCTCTTTCACCCACCCGCCCCCTCTACCAACCCCATGCATTAAGTTGAGCAGCATAAACCCATTTAAAACCTGAAATTAATCCAAAAGCTCATAAACTGCAAATTCTGGAGATGTGTAGCAAAAACAGAAATTACTGGTGAAACTCAGCAGGTCTGGCAGCATTTGTGGGGAGAAAGCAGAGTCACAGCTTTGAGTCCAGTGACTTTATCAGATCTCTGATGAAGGGTTCTAATGAAGAGTCACCAGTCTTGAAATATTTACTCTTCCTTCTCCCCATTGATGCCAGACCTGTTGCTTTTGCCAGACATTTCTGGTTTTGTATCAGTAACACGCTTCACTGCTTCAGAAGATTTGGGGCCAATATGTGATATAATATTTTTTATTTGAAATTTAAGCTGCATAAGCAAAGCCCCTTCTCAAAAGTGCTTGCTTGCTTTCAGACCTTAACACTGAGAATTTGAGTTCAATTTATAGCTAATATCTTCTTGAAGTAAAGAGCTGGTCCTGGTAAAAGTAACTGAAGAGTTGGATTACTGTTAACATCCTACTGATTCAGCAGTATTCTTTAGGGAAGGAAACCCTTAGCTGGTCTAACCTATGTGTGACTCTTTCCATACCAGTATTAACACTTAGCTTCCCTGTGATGGTGCTTAGCAAGCCAGTCTGTTGAGCAAAGTTTGATTTAAAACTTTATTTAAAAAAAACTCAGACCAACTACAGTTTTCAGCAAAAAAAAAAGCTTATCATTGATGCCCGCATCTTGTTAGTGCATAAGTTAAAGAGCAATATTGGAGCAAGAAGCTTGCTTTATCCTAATATCTGAACACTTCTTGTCTTTGGGTCTACATGCTGTACATGCGAGTCAAAACTGAAAGTGTGGTTTAGAGTGAGGCTGTATGTTGACAAAAAAATGGTTTACTTTAGCATTGGTATATTCAAATCCCTTTTGGCTTAAATATACATAAAATTCCTTTTAGATTCAAAAAGTTGTGAACAAGAAACTACGGGAGCGATTCGTTCACCGACAGAAGGAGGTAGCAGAAGAAAATCATAATCACCACAATGAACGAATGCTCTTTCACGGTGAGTCAACACAGTTTTCAAAATGAA
This sequence comes from Stegostoma tigrinum, assembly GCF_030684315.1. Lineage (NCBI taxonomy): Eukaryota > Metazoa > Chordata > Chondrichthyes > Orectolobiformes > Stegostomatidae > Stegostoma > Stegostoma tigrinum. The sequence goes on from NC_081356.1 coordinate 14,118,884, forward strand.
ATGTAACTTGCATGTTTTTTTATAAACCAGCATCACCCTACGTATCTGCAATAACCTCTTACTGACGATCAATACTTTGTTTAGACTTGCCTACGCTATTGCTTTCTCCAAGGATAGAGCCCTATTTCATTTAACCCTTTCTTTCCCTTCTCAAAATAAATTAGTGGCTGCTCATTAGTTTGTGATAGTCGAATTACAGTTATGAGACACATTCAGTGCATAACCAAGAGAAAGATCAGAAGATATTACAAAAAAGTTATGCATTCCAAAACTAGACAGATTCAAACTTTGTTATAGTTTTGAGCTTTTACCAGTATAAATAGAATTCTACTTATTCTATTGACTTAACAGGAAATACTAGGTAATTCTATTTATTCTATATTTATTCTATAAATAGGATAAGACACTGTCTCCTACTAAGTTAGTCAGCCTGTTGCCCTTCTCAAATATGTTCTAAAACAGTTTGCTGCTAGACCTTTTTCTCATTCCCTATTATTTATATGCTAAGAAAATCCTTGTTCCTTGGCGGTCTATTTTTCACCTCTTTGTTTGGACCAGCCAGGTGCATGATAAGAGTGGTGGCAGGTTATTTTCTCTCTATAGATGTTTGTTAGGCTTTGTAAACTTAGCAGATTTAGAATAAGATTGCTTCCTGTTGCATTGGAACCAGTGACACTAAGGCTGTATTGACACTTCTTACTTCAATAGCAGGAAGACAAAATGAGGTATAATTTGATACTAATTCTCCTTCCTCCTGCTCAGTCAAAGACCTAGATGCATTTTACTCCATTTAGCACAGTGCTGAATTGCTTGGATTTATTAGGTTTCAATGACTAGCTTCTCAGTTTGTATTTCCAGCACAGCTTCTGCCACTTATCTGACAAGCAACAAATGATTTATGTGTGCAAACCGCATCTTAATTTTTCACATAGATTTATGTTTTCTAGTGACTGAAAAAATATTTGTGAGAATTGTTGTACATATGTAAATTGTCTGTTTCTGTTCTAGGTTCTCCATTCATCAATGCAATAATTTACAAAGGTTTTGATGAAAGACATGCTTACATCGGTGGGATGTTTGGTGCAGGAATTTATTTTGCTGAAAATTCCTCTAAAAGTAATCAGTATGTCTATGGCATAGGTGGAGGTACTGGATGCCCAACCCATAAGGATAGGTCATGCTACATATGTCACAGGTGAAAATGATATTTAGTCTATGTAATATGTTTCAGATTTAATTTGAGAATATGGCAGTAAGGGAGAAGATCATTTGTGTCTAGAATGACCGAGTAGGCTTGAGGAGCTGAATGACCAGCTGTTACTCCTGTGTTCCTGGCTTGTTATCTATTAGAAGTTGTTTATCCCTCTTACTCCACCTTATCACCTGTGCAGCCTCTCCAAGGCCTGAGGAGCATTTTTGGACCCCACTCTTAGTCCTTTTTGAAGTCGGTCTGTCTGATCTGTACCTGACATCTTGATTAATCCTTTCACTTTCCAGATGGCTGAAGTACCTACTATGTATTTCCAAGAATGTTTGTACCTGTGTGCTAAGTTCAGGTTGCTTACAGGCCTAATTCATTTGGTGGATTTTTCCATTGACATCATGGGTACCAGTATTGACAAGCCACTGAGCTGAAGGGTTCAATCCTTGATATGCATGGTGTTATTTAACGTGTAAAGGAAACGTCAGTTAAAGTTCCTGTTCCGAACTGCAACCTGTACTGACATGCAAATATTAGCTTCAATCCTGCTAACCCTAGTCAGATTTTGCCCACGGTCTCTACACGCAGAAGATATGTACGCTTGGAGGAGGTACTGCAGTATTAAATGATGCTTTTTGTTACCAGAGAGAAGGAGCTTCCTGACTGTGTGTTTGTTTGTTTGTTTCTTTCTTTCCAGCATTGCAAAGTTAATTATAGATTAAGAATAGCTGCCTCAAACCCTCACCATGTGTTTTGGTTTACATTGCAATATAATTTGTATAGGGAGTCATTTACTTCCGTATAATATCAACTCCTAATCTTCCATTGGCAGCAAATATGTGTTGTATATTTTTAGTAATTATGCACTAAATTTCTGAATTATATCATCACTGTTCAAGTGATGTAGCAAGTAAACATGATTTGATTTGTGTGTTCCTGTGTTTAAAGGATAATATAAAATTTAGATCATTTATTTGGTTCATAAGACAATGCTTATTTTGATTACAGACAAATGCTCTTCTGTAGAGTTACACTCGGAAAGTCATTCCTACAGTTCAGTGCAATGAAGATGGCTCATGCCCCTCCAGGGCATCATTCTGTGATTGGGAGGCCTAGTGTCAATGGACTTGCCTATGCAGAATATGTCATCTATAGAGGAGAACAGGTAATCTATCTAGAGATTATGCGCCCTTCAATTCTAGAAATTAATGCAAATCTAGCAGTTAGAGGTTCAGTTGCTGGGGCATATCAGCATTGGACTGAAGTTTCCCATTGTTAAACTTTATAATAGTTGTTTACCTGATGAATGTAAAACAACCACGTGAATCTTGTTAAAGAGGGTAATGTATTTTAACCTTAATTTTGAGAGTTTTTTTGTGATTTATCTTAAATGCACAACTTTGAGGTTTTATGCTTTAATTGAGGTCCAGCCAGGTTGAACTGAATTAATCAGAAAATATTCTGTTACATTCTGCTAATTTTACAGAAAAGGCACTGCATCCTCAGAGGCACAAGTTTAATTCAAACTTTATTATCACTGTACAACAATGTATAACATAATTTAAGTGTGATTCAGCTCACTATTTCAGCCTTCATTTACATGAAACTGTCTTCTAGTCAAAGGCAAATTTCTCCCAGGATGCTGTCTCTTTAAGAGTTGAATGTTTTACAGCTGCCATGTTGGCTCGATATTCAATTAAACAAAGTGAATGTTCAAATTGGATGCCTATTTTGAAACACCAGACAAATCACTGTGCAGCACAGTTTGTAAAGACCTTTTAGTTCCTCGGCAAGTACTAAATGTCAGCTTGGGTCCCATTGGAATGTGATATTCTATGATAAGTGTTAAAAGTTTCATGGCAATAATTAAAGGAAAGCTGGAAATTTTCTTAATTTTCGGGCCAGCATTTCTTCCTCAATTAACAGAAACCAGACTAAGTACCGAACAATGTTTTTACTGTCAGTGGGACTTTGCTGAAACTCTCAAGTCATCAACTCAGATAATTGTACCTGCACAATTTTTGTTCTAATAAATAGGTACCTGGGCACGAGAAGAGTAATGCAACTTTTGGGGATGTACCCAGCCTCAGAAAAGAGTTTGTTATCCTAGTAGGCATGTATTTATTGTAATGGCTTCTGACAGATTTAACCGTACTGTTTGAGAAATGCAACTCTCCATTTCACTAATCAGATGTCAGGTTTCAAGTTGTTATTGGGATAATACATTTCTCATTGCCCCTTGCAATTTAATCATTTTTAACCATTGTCCATCTTCATGCAGGCATATCCAGAATACCTCATCACGTACCAGATCTTGAAGCCAGAAAGTCCATCGCAGCAGATAACTACAAGTGAACAGAAGTCATAGTTCAAGCCAAACCTTGGCACCAAAGTGAACTTGGACCTAAGGCTTGTGAGATGAATGCCTTTCCATGTGACTGTTACAGTATTTATTTGAGAGAAACTTTTACAATAAAACTGGTGTTTCAATTTATAGTTCTTCCCCTCAAAAAGGCAATTTTGATTTCCCCACCAGATCCCATAGCTGTGTGTTGCAATCTGTCCTTTTCTCAGAAAGAATATTTCTTATTAGTTTTGGGCTACATTGGATTTATTTTTTTCACCTTTTCTCCCTCTTGGCTCATTTTACAAATATACTGGAGCTGCCGAAGCGCTGTTGGATGGGAACTTTGTTGAATGGATAAGCAACTTTGATTGCAGCAGTTACCTCCAGTGATAATTCCAATCTTGGAAGAGTTTGTCACAACCAGTGTTCGCATTGAACTGTTTCTTTTTAATTAATCAGTGTATCTTACAAAAACTGTAGTGTTAGTATTGTATCACCCTGACAAAAAAGGCAAAGAAGTAGTCTGTTTTGTAAATAGACTCAAGCTGTTTAATATGGGGCAGCCATTAAAAATTCTATAAACTGGTGATACTGAGGCTTCAGTTAAGATCAGTGATGCAAAACTCAATAGCTCACAATGATGCATAATCAACACGCAAATTAACATTTAAGTCATATGTTCTTATGGGGCAGATAATTTGCATGGGAAGAGCATCTACAATATCAGTTTGTTTTTCCCATCTTTGTTCCATTAGTTCTAATAGTTTTAGTTATACACTGAAGTTTTATACTTTCACATAACCTAAATTTAATTTTTGACATTTGTGTATTATTTACACAAGAATATAAATATAAATGTTTTGTAGCTTTTTAACGATGTGGTTAGTGGTTATGTGTGTTAGGTATGAAGTAAGATTCTTCACAGTTAGCTGGTGTCGTTCAGGCACTGTTAAAAGTAGTCCTAAGATTGGCTTATGTGCAGTGTAGACAAAATGGAATAAATTTCAAACAGATATGATTGATGCTGGTTGGTAATGCTCATTGAATTGGTGATGTGAACAAAAGCTAGCGTGAAGTTTTCTTGTACAACTTGGTTGAGGAGTGTTGGATAATTAGAAATGGCAAAAAAGGTTACTCCCTTTGCGAAGCTTCCAGAACCATGCAACTCTTTGGCTTATGAATACAGTTATGGACAATTGTGTGGAACAAAGCTATAATTGACACTGGGAATATCCCACAGAAATGAAACCAGAGAGAATTTATGGATGTCTTTGGAGTCCTGTCGTTAAATTAAAATTTTGTACTACAGCATTCTGGATTTTTTTTTTCAGAATATTAATCCTAAATTGAATTCATGTCAATGTTTAAGAACTATGCTGAAGTTGATCTAACCCTGAAGCTATTATAAAGTCCTTGCAGAATAATTATGCAACTTTTCAGTAGGCCCAATGGAACTTCCTCAGTTCTAAAGCCAAGCTAAAAGTTGTGCAATATATAGTTTTTATTTAAATGATTACTGTTTTGAGAGTGTGCAAATTATCCCCAACATGAAATAAGCGTTAGCAGATGCAGTCATTGCATCCTCATTCTGTTTCTGACTGACCGCTTACAAGTGTACTCAAGTAAATTTAATATCTCATTGCATTGTGGAAAGTGGAAACCTGATGGACCTGTTGTTCAGTGGGGCTGTTCAGATATTGGGTGTTTTTTCATGGAGGCATTGGGGGAGGGATGAAAACAATAGAGTAGAATATGGGAGTGTGGTGATTTCATTCAGGTTTATCCATACCTAGTTGTGCATTTCAGAATCCACAGTCCACGCACACTTCTAATGTACTGTTAGCTATTTGTAGTAGGTAATAATTGTTGCTGTTTTGGTTGGTTTGAAAGTTGTTACTGTGCTTTGTAACTTAAAATCTTGGCCTTTGCTCCCTTTAGTGTCTCTTATTTTTCATTCCCTCGTCAGATGCTGTCTCCTCTGTTTTGCCGTTCGCATTCAGCGTCTGATCCGAGTAGTGTGATTTTGTTACAGTTTGAATTGCTTGTATCTGATGTGATGCACGGTGACATCATATTACAGAAGAAATGGATTTTAATTGCAATGTGAAACCAATAAGTAATTGTCTTAATCGCATTCTGTTGACAGTTCTTTTGTAAATGGCATCACTTTCCTTTTTTGTTTAATTGTGTGCTGGTGACATACATTCCACATCTTGGCAGCAGTAGTATAATGATCTGTAGCTCTATCCAGCTGCAATGTTGTGAAAAGTGAATCTTCAGTTTCTGTGGGTGGCTTGATAGAGCGGAATAGTGTGATTTGACCTGATGCAAAAGACATTTGGAAAATGTTAATACAAGAATCTTTCATTATTTATTATTCAATGCAAACTTATAGCAGATCCATCTTTGAGTCATGTGAACTTTTAGACAGTGATGATCTGCAAAGCCAATAGTTTACTAGCTTATTTCTAAAAATCAATGTTCTAGTGACATTCAAGTGATAGACTGATATGATTGATCTGCATTTGCATAAGGACTTAGGATTCGTGTTAATGTACCGTCACACCGCAAGGTAATGTCTGTGTTCTGAAATGATTCATCTCTGAATTACAGTTTCATTGTACTTAGCTATTGCAAGAATATATGCTAATTTGTGAACATAATATTGTAGCTAAGCAATCCTGAAAGGGGTTCTTGATTTTTATTTTTTGCTTATGGAAGCCCTCACTACTTGATCTGTACTTTGCAATAAAGTGAACATAACAGCACAATACAATTAGGTTCATCCTTGCCCATTTCACAACTAAGTACCTATTATTCAGTAATCAGTTTTTGAATATACAAGTAGATTGGAGTTGAAAACTGAAAGTATTTTGTAAGTTGTGTTCTTCTAGCTTGCAAGTAAGTGCAAAGTTCCATACAAATGCTACTCTTGAAGTTAGAACTTGAATTTTGTACTTGAATTTTTCCAGCAGTCTCCTCCAGTTTTATTTTCTCAGAATGTGTGCCTAATTTTGGTTCCATAACTTGGCCTGTTTATTGGACAACAACCTTTTTGGGATTGAATCTACACTAATTGTGTTTCAAAATCTCACTGTTAAACTACATCAAAAGGTGTGATCATTTTGAAAAGCTTGCTTGCAGCATGACTGAAAGTGTGTTAAAACTTTATTTTTTAAACGGAGTCTGCTTTAATGCCCAGAGAATAATTGCTTCATGATTGTTTTACCATCAGCATCACTGCAGTAAAGCTTTGATATGATGACCTTGTTTGCACATTAGTTTTACTATTATATTTAACAATTCACATTAATGCTACATTAGTGTATCCATTAATTTTATATTTTGCACAGATAATCATGTTTTAGAGCAATTTGAGTTATATTAGCATATTTTACTTAGTGGTTTGGCATTTTGAGATTGCAAATCTAGCAACATTTTTGCTTGCCTTTAAAGAATTAGCAATGAGCAGACAGCAGATGGTGTTATATGCAAGACAATTGCACAGATCATTATTGGTAATGCAGTTTTACCGTCTGCTGGCTGGGAAACAGGGCTGCATCATCAGAAACCCCTATTTAAAGCTGAAAAACATTTTGAAGGAGAAAAGCAGTGTATGTTTCACTTTTATAAATCCTCCTTAAAACAGACACTTTAACCTTTTTTTGGTTTATTCCTGACACTATTGAATATGATAGCTTCCTGTCAAATGCATCCACACTTCCCAAATTGTTAGCATGAGGTATTTGTAAATTTTAAACACGTGTTTCTGTGCAGCCTGTAAAATGTTGCTGACGGTTCCATGCATAGACTGTCAATGATATCTAGATAGGATTCTCCCAAACACACACTGCTGAATTCTTAATGAATCAGTTCATTTGGTAAATAAATATTTTTGTCATTTAAGTAACATATGAAGCAAAATTCAAGGAAAAAAAGATTGATTTCAGTCCATAAGAGAATTCACCAGATCACATACCTTCTTTATTAAAGAATCAATGCATTAGTTGGTTTAAGTTATTCAAGCTTCCTCCTCCTTCCGAGTGAGCTGTATTTTTGCCCTAGATTACCATTTGCAGTATATGTTATGGAATGTATTATGTATTGTACTTGATAAATCAAGTGACCTTCTGTTTTGTATTTTACTTTGTAATTATGGTATTTTTAATATGCACATTTTGTCAATACTAGGTGCTAATGTTTTTGCAGGAGAACACTTGAAATGGGTGTTGAGTAATTTAATATAGATGCCATTTACTTTTCCAGTGGCTTGAAATTGTACGTATAAACAACGGAGAATGTACATATGTATTTTAGTTTGTAAATGTATTGGTAGTAATATCAATGAAAATAATGTTGGAAATGTGAATATGTTTACACCAACAAGAAGGACAGGAGAGATATAAACCTGACTGGTATAAATAGATGTTTTATTTTAATTAGAATTTTGGTTATTTTTCCCCCCTATCCTTTCATTTAAGTCTCTGATTATTCTTAGATTTCAGAATGTACAGCTGTGTGGAAGATTTGACTTGTAAAGATGTGCTAGGTTGTGATGTGTGTGGTACTGAAGTAACTGTTAATAAACTGCAATGATGCCAATTTAATGAAATTCCTTACTGTCTGAGACTTTTTTCCTCCTACGTTTGCTGAATTCTAGTACTTTATGCTCTGTTTTTTAATGCTAGCGGAAATTTTAAACTTAAAATTATAAACCTTTTTTCCACAGAGCACGTGCACATGATTTATGTATATTTCAGGTGCTGAATTTTCTGGAGGGAGTTATTTTTGGCTTCATAAAAATGTGAATTGAAATAAAACCAGTTTGAACAATTACCTTGCATATGTTTCAGACTCATTAGCTAGGCTCAAAGCCAGTGAGAACAAATAAAACTATGATCAGAGATAATGGGAACTGCAGATGCTGGAGAATCCGAGATAACAAAGTGTAGTGCTGGAAGAACACAGCAGGCCAAGCAGCATCTTAGGAGCACAAAAGCTGACATTTCGGGCCTAGACCCTTCATCAGGAAAAAAAAATTGTTTTATTTTTGCTCAGTGTTCATTCTGTTACTATATAGGGAACTTTGCTTCAATTGTACTGAAAGTTTTATAATTTTAGAATGAATTTCTATAGGTTATTAATACATGAATATTTTGTTTCTCCTACTGTTGTTCCCATGATTATGACATTTTTCTGAGCTGCAATAGCCTAAACACCTTAATTTTGATGGAGCACTAAACATACTTATGCAAATTAGGAAGGGACATTCAGCCCCAGAGCCTGTTCTGCTACTTGACAGATGGCAGATCTCCTAGGGCCTCACTTTCACACTTCGACCTGTCTGAGGCAGTGTGTTCCAAACATCTATAACCCTCCAAAAAATTCTTCTCCCTATCTGAGTAGCCTCTGACTTTAAACTTTGTTCTGTTGTTCTAACCCCTCGCAAAGAAGTAACATCCTGTGAGGACTTGACAGGACCTTTTATGTTCAGTAGAATCATCTCTCAGTCTTCTAAACTTGCAAGGATAGTCATAATTTATCTGTCCAACGTTTTTCCGTCAATAATTCTCCCCATCCTAGGAATCAATCAAATGAATCTTTTCTGATCTACTAATGCATTTAGTGGAGACACAAAACATGGTACTCCAGACGTGGCCTCACCATACTGCTGTACAACTCCTCTACTGCTACTCTTGTATTTCATTCCCTTAAATAAATTGTCACATTCCATTTGTCTTCCTAATCATGAGCTTCACGTGCAATACCATGTTTGTGATTCATATGCCATGTCACCCAGATCCCTCTGTACCTTCAAATTCTGTGGTGAATCAGCTTTAATCATATGCTAATTTCTTTTTTTGATGGCAGTGGGTGCGTTAATTTTCCTACATTATTCTGTATGGAAACCTAAATGTAGCACACCCAGGGTTTTACTGACATTACTTTTGTTACTTTCTCAAAAAATTCCAGTAATTTATCAAACATAAGTTTCTTCCTTACACAAAACCATGGTGACTCTGACTGCTTTGAAATGTTCTACGTGCCCCCATATGGCCTTAATAGAATCCAAAATATTACCTGTGGTTGATATTAAGCTAACTGGCTATTAGTTCTCTGCTTATTGTCTCCTCCTGCCTAGTTCCAGTAAATTATGATCTTACCAGCTTTTGAAACTCATTCACTGAAGAAGGCTTTAGTTTTCCTTCCAGAGAGTTCAATAGGTTCCAAATTGTTGCCAAACAGGATAGGTAGGGAATAATTGTACAAAGTCTAATTGGAGTGTGAGTTGTTATCTGGATTCTTAGTAATCGGGATACTTTTATATTTTAAAAAAATACTCTTGGATAGATGTCCTGCTGAGAAATTGTTTCGCAACAGTGAAACTTACAACTTTGCTATAACCACAAAGTCCAAATGGGGCTAAAGGAGTGGAACAGTTATAAGAACAGGTTCAGGACATTTTTCCAACGTGTGTAGTGACCAGAGAAATAGCTAAACAAAGTCCATCTCCAGAGGTCAAGAAGATGTTACTGTGACCAAAACTGTCTTTTTAAGAACTGTGGTAATTCAAAAGAAGTGTTTTAGGCTCAGAAGTAAAATAAATGAACACACACAGATTGTGCTGAGGCTGAAGGAAGTATGGAACACTATTATATTGAAAACAATTCTGCTGAGGAATTCTGAAGTGGAAATATCCTCTTAGATGAAGATTGGGCAGTTGCTTATTAAGTAGTGGTGCCCCACCCTACTTGTGAGGAGATGTTTGCTACTGGCAGTAAAACTCACCCCAATATGCAGCACTATAGAGGGCGTGTGAATTGGTAAACAGGTATTTTACATGACCGTGACTACTTAAGGACATAGTGCAGTTCTGTGCAATGTGTCACGCATGGCAGGTAGAATGAAGACCACAACATGTTATTAAACCAGCACTTTTGATATTTGTGAAATGTGAGGCTGGATGAACACAGCAGGCCCAGCAGCATCTCAGGAGTACAAAAGCTGACGTTTCGGGCCTAGACCCTTCATCAGAGAGGGATGGGGTGAGGGTTCTGGAATAAATAGGGAGAGAGGGGGAGGCGGACCGAAGATGGAGAGAAAAGAAGATAGGTGGAGAAGAGAGTATAGGCGGGGAGGACAAACCAGCCCAGTTCGTTCCCTCCCCCCCACTGCATCCCAAAACCAGCCCAGCTCTTCCCCTCCACCCACTGCATCCCAAAACCAGTCCAACCTGTCTCTGCCTCCCTAACCTGTTCTTCCTCTCACCCATCCCTTCCTCCCACCCCAAGCCACACCTCCATCTCCTACCTACTAACCTCATCCCACCTCCTTGACCTGTCCGTCTTCCCTGGACTGACCTATCCCCTCCCTACCTCCCCGCCTATACTCTCCTCTCCACCTATCTTCTTTTCTCTCCATCTTCGGTCCGCCTCCCCCCTCTCCCTATTTATTCCAGAACCCTCACCCCATCCCCCTCTCTGATGAAGGGTCTAGGCCCGAAACATCAGCTTGTGGTCCTGAGATGCTGCTGGGTCTGCTGTGTTCATCCAGCCTCACATTTTATTATCTTGGATTCTCCAGCATCTGCAGTTCCCATTATCACTTTTGATATTTGTGTCAGATTTCAAAGAACTATTCAATCAAGTATTAGCAGTTTGTGTATGACCATTAACAAATACAGGAAATCAGTTTATTCCCACAGTTATGGGTATGAAAACCTGATTTCCAGAAGCTGTTCTTTTGAAGGCCACGACAGCTAAGTTAGTTCTGAAAAATGTTAATTCAGACTTCTACTCATTTATGGATTACCAATTGAGGTACATTCTGATCAGATTATAAATATATGTCTAAAGTTTTACAAGAAATCCTCATGCTGAGTATAAAACAACTAAATTAAATTGTATATCATCTGTAAACGTAGGGAGTTTTGGCAAGATACAATCAGATTCTTGACGTCACAATTAAGAGAAAATGTTATGAGTATCTACAGGATTGGGACAAAGGGGTAAATTTCTTACCGTTTCCTAAAAGAAATTCCCCAAATGAATACTGTGTTTAGTCACTTTGAATTGAATTATGACCATGACGTCAGAGGTCCATTGAAATTAATTGTGGAAATGTTCTTATAATAAAAAGATGAAACCACAATTTTGGATTACGTGTCCACATTTCTGGAAAGACTTGGGAGCATGCAGAGTGAAAATGAAAGAATGGGCAGACAGTCATTCTATAACTAGAACATTTCAGGTGGGAGGTGAAATATTGATATTGTTGCAAACAAAAACAAATTGCTGGAAAAGCTCAGCAGGTCTGGCAGCATCTGTTGAAAGAAATCAGTTAATGTTTCAGGTCGAGTGACCCTTCCGCAAAGCTGACAATAGGCAGGCAAATGTCAATTTATGTGCAGAAAATAGGGTGGGGCGTAAGGGGGTGAGGAGTAAATGATAGGTGGGGACAGAGCCCAAAGAGAGAGAAGAACACTTGGAAAGAAAACAAAGGAGTCGATAGCTGTTAGTGGCTAATAATGTGTGTAATAGCAGTCTGTGACAACAAGGCCTGGGGTGTGGGCGTTAGGGTAAGGACAATGTGGGTGCCATAGAATGTGGATGTCACTGGCTAGGCCACGTTTTATTGCCCAACCTTGATGCCTTTGAGAACGTGGTGGTTTGGTACCATCTTAAAGCACAGCAGTTTGTTTGGTTTGGATCGACCAATAATTATGTTAGGGAACAGGTTCAAGGATTTTGACCCTGCAGCACCAAAGGCTGTACTGGACATTGGTTAGGCCACTTTTGGAATACTGTGTTCCATTCTGGTCTCCTCGGTACAAGAAGGCTACTGTTAAAGTTGAAAGGGTAAAGAAAAGATTTGCAAGGATATTGCCATGGTTGGAGGATTTGAGCTACAGGGAGAGGCTGGGGCTGTTTTCCTTGTAGTGTTGGAGGCTGAGAGGTGACCTTATAGAGGTTTATAATGGATAGGGTGACTAGACAAGGTCATTTTCCCAGGGTAGCGGAGTCCAAAATTAGAGGGCAAGGGTTTAAGGTGAGAGGGCAAAGATTTGAAAGGGGCCTCCTTTTCACACAGAGGGTGGTGCATTTATGGAATGAGCTGCACAGGAAGTGCAGGAGGCTGGTACAGTTACAACATTTAAAAGACATCTGGATGGATACATGGATGGCAAAGGCTTAAAGAGGTATGGGCCAAATTCAGGATATCTGATCTGCATGGACGAGTTGGACCAAAAGTTCTGTTTCCATGCTGTACAACACTGACTCTGTGAATAGATGGGGAGAAACAAGGGGCTCCTGAAGGTACAGTTGCTGTGTGACTGAAGGCTAAAGAAAGCCAGTTCATTTCTCCCATCAGTAAGCTGCTGTATCTAATCCATAGCCTCACAGGCTTTACAGTCAGTGTCCCAGTCATGCTGTGCATACTGCAAAGAAGCAGAAATTATCACAGCATCATGTTCCCATGCCAACATCTCAGCCACAGGCCTACTGCAGTGTTTCAGTGAGCCTCATTGCAAGGCCCAAGGACAACATCTCATTTTCCGTTTGGAGACCCTGCAACTTCTAGGTGTCAACATCGAGTTGAATAACTTTAGAGCCTCATTCCATTCATCCATGTTTTTATTTGCCTACTCCACACCCAGTCCTGTTAATGACATGGATTGCTTTTAGCACAATCACCCATTCCCACATGCTCCAAGGCTCATTTATATGGCGTGTCCACCTGTTGTTCTCTCTCTTTGTGCTCCAGCTCCACCTATCGTTTACTCCTTACATGTGCCCCCACACCCCCCCCCCCCCCCCAAAAAGGATCACTGGACTCAAAATGCCAACTCTGCTTTCTGCCCACAGATTCTGCCAGACCTGCTGAATTTCTCCAGCAATTTCTGTTTTATTTTCAGAAATTTAGATTTGTTCTAGAGAGCAGGAAAAAGCCACATACTTGAGTCATAGGCATTTTGCAACTTATTGAAATTCAATAATGTTTTGACTTTTTAAATCTTATTTCTGTTCATTTTGACTGCAAGTGGCATGATTAAAACAAACAGCTACTCCTTTTTAAAAAAGATGCATTGTTTGATTTAATATATTTCTTGATGTTGAACTCTGAGTAATGCAACCAAGCTGAAAATATAATTCATGTATTAAATTAAAACTGAAATAATCCACCCAATCTTTAGAGACAAATAATCCTTGGAACTCTTACATTAATAGTAGCAAATCCAATTTTAGGACAGAACAGCTTGTTTATATACCGTTGTACCGAGCAAGAAGCTATTGTTTATTCAGAACAATTTATAACAAGTTGTTAGGACTATCATTAGCCTATTTTGTTCATGGTAAAGCTCTGAATCATAAGTCATTATTGTCATTCTAATTTTGGACTTCCCCACTTTGTTAATGTATCTCTCCTCTGTTTCATGTAATACTGGAAGGATACTGTCTTTGAGAGAGTATTCTGAGGTTGAAGAGATCTTCTAGGTTAACAAGATTTGAAAAGCTTTGAAGCAATTTTGTTTTGTATTCATTCATAATATGAGTAGGTCACTAGCTGGGCTGCTTTTTTTTGGTTCCCTTGCTAATTGCCCTTGAACTGCTTGGCTTCCTAGCATATTTTGGAAGACAGATAAGAGTCAATCAGAGACAAAAATGGAAATTGCTGAAAAATCTCAGCAGGTCTGGCGGTATCCTGTGGAGAGAAATCAAAGTTAACCGTTCAGGCCCAGTGACCCTTCCTCAGGCCATTCGACCTGAAATGTTAACTCTGATTTCTCTCCACAGATGCTGAGCTTTTCCAGCAATTTCTATTTTTGTCTCTGGTTTACAGCATCCACAGTTCTCAGCTTCAGAGTCAACCACATTGCTGTGGGTCTGGAGTCACACATCAGTCAGACATGAATGGTAGATTTCCTTCACTATCAGACACTGTTTATGCAGTCTCCATTAGGCTAATTTTTAATTCTACATTTTGATTTAATTCAAGCATCACCATCTGCCATGTTGGGATTTGAACCTATTTTCCCTGCATGTCAGCTTATTAGATCTGATTAAATTACCACTATGTCACCACCAGCTATTCTAATTGAACTTTTCAGTATAATGAAGAGAATTGACTTGGCCGAACAATGCAAATTGTAAACTGTGAGGTGTTCATAGCCCAGTAGGAATTTAGGGGAAGGATGAGTCAATGGTCAATCAGGATTCAAAGATATTTTAAGGGAAGGTTATTGAATGCAATTCGGACGCTCAGTTGACAACTAGGTTACTTGAAAACAATTGAAGAGTATAGACAATATGTATAACCTCTCACAGTACTGCAAAGCATTGCACAGTCAGAATAGAGATGGGGAATACAAAAATAAACAGAAGGCAGGCACTGCTTGCAGTCTTCAAATCCTTGAGATAACAAGGTGTAGAGCTGGATGAACACAGCAAGCCAAGCAGCATCAGAGGAGAAATGGATTTCTGAAGAAGGGTCTAGGCCGGAAACATCAGCTTTCCTGCACCTCTGATGCTGCTTGGCCTGCTGTGTCCACCCAGCTCTACCCCTTGTTATCTTAGATTCTCCAGCATTTGCAGTTCCTACTACCCCTTCAAATCCTTGAAATGTCCTGCTCTCAAAATGAACACTTGATCCAACCATGAGCTCCCATTCCCATAATGAGCTCCAAGTTATCCAAAGCTCTGGCTAGGGGCCAGTACTCCATAGGTTTTTATTTGCAAGAAGGTTGGGTGGCATTGAATGTCAAACCCTATGCCTTTTCATTGGTCCCTAAAAATAATAAATCTAGTATCTACAGTTAGGTAAGTACACAAATTCTTCATGCATTACTCCTTTTCAAAACCACAGCTTTAACTGAAACAACATCAGAGGCTCCCTTAGGAATCAAAACATAAAGTGGAGTTTGTGATAATGGGAACTGCAGATGCTGTAGAATCCAAGATAACAAAGTGTGGAGTGGGATGAACACAGCAGGCCAAGCAGCATCTCAGGAGCGCAAAAGCTGACGTTTTGGGCTGAGAGGATGAAGGGTCTAGGCCCGAAACATCAGCTTTTGCGCTCCTGAGATGCTGCTTGGCCTGCTATGTTCATCCCACTCCACACTTTGTCATCTTATAAAGTGGAGCTTGGTTCTTTTTGGATGTACCTCATCTAGAAAAAATAATCGAAAGTTGAAACACTACTGTTCACGTACTGTACATTCCTAAATTAATTAACTTGCGAAATAACACAAATTCAATATGAAATTAATATAGTATAAATTTATAATGAGAACATCCACCAATCTTGTTTTCTTCTCAAGTAGTCTCAGGATAAGAATAGCTTGTTCTCATTTTGTTTGGTGGGTCTTGACATGGTTATTGAAAAGTGATCTACAGACTCTGCCACATTTGGGGCAAGTGCTGCCTGGGTAGTTGTGTAGCTGAGTTGTTTGGAAGTTTCAGAACTTTCTCCAATGCCTTGACTTCACTGCTGTGTCTTCCTTGGGAGGTTTCTCTGTGTGTTCAGTACCTTCCTGAATGAACCTTCCCCATTTTTGTCTGTCACGCGCCAGGTACCTCCATGAGTTGGTGGGGACGTTTGACTTGAGAAATGGTTTGACAACCTCCTCAATGTGTTTCAGTGGACACATTTGGGTCTTAATGCTGGATATAGCAACTTGAGAGAGGACACTAATGCTGAAGCACATTTCCTGCCACCAGATTTGAAGGACATTGTGAAGGCAATGTTTGTGGGGTTTCTCCAGTGCTTACAGATGCTTGCTCTAATTTGTCCAAGCCTCCAAAACATTTAGGAGACTCTGGATCATTGTTGACAGGTAAACCGTGACTTTCATCTCGGGTTGAGATCTTGGTCATAGAGTCAAAGAGTCAGAGGAATGTACAGCCTGTAAACAGACTCTTCGCTCCATATTGTCCATGCCGACCTAATTAATCTAGTCCCATTTGCCAGTAGTTACTCATATCCCCCTAAACCCTTCCTGTTCATATATCCATCCAGCTGTCTTTTAAATGTTGTAATCACACCAACCTCCACTACCTCCTCTGGCAGCTCATTCCATACACATGGTACCCTCTGCATGAAAAGTTGCCCCTTAGGTCCATTTTAAATTTTTTCCATCTTACCTTAAACTGGTGCCATCTAGTTTTGAACTCCCATCCCATGGGAGAATTATTCACCCTATCCATGCCCTTCATGATCTTATTATCTTCTATGTGTTCTTCCCTCAGCCTCCAGCAATCTAGGGAAAATAACCTGAGTGTTTTCAGCCTCTCCCTATAGCTCAAACCATCCCATCCTGGCAACATGCTTGTAAATCTTTTCTGAACCCTTTTAAGTTTAACAACATCTTTCCTATAGCAGGGAGACCAGAACTGAACACGGTGTTCCAAAAGTGGATTAATCGATGTCCTGTAGAGCTACAACATGACCCGCTAACTCATGTGCTCAATGCACTGACCAGTAAAGGCAAGTGTACACTTGCCTTCTTCACTACCCTGTCTACCTGGGGCCCCACTTTCAAGGAACTATGACCCAGGTCCTCAAATGTTCTTACCTTTGATCAAATGACTTGGGACATTGGAGGCAATGGTGAATTTTGCTCTTCCATGTTTGTGGAGAGGAGGCTCACAACATGGGGCAAATGGTCCACATTTTCCAGTTCTCAACATTGGTCTTAATCAATGGGGGACCTGATTAGAAGTAGATCTTTGATTTCTGGGTATTTAGTGAACAGGTCCATTGCTGTAACTGCTTCTGAAGGAGTGCACTCACAGGAATCTTCTGTCTGAGGAGCTCAATGGCTGGAAGTTGGAGTGATTTTGTTTGGAATTGGAGAACATGTAGGTGGAACAGCCAGGCCCTGTTGGAGTTGTTGGGATGACGGAACAGGATTGACAATGTCCTTGAAAAATGTATCCAAAGGTTGTTGCTCAGATCCAGGTGCATCGCCTTGAGGAGGGCTTGTGAGCCCTGTGCTCTATCCACTTTTCCTTTCATTTCTTTTCTTTATTGTCTCTCCTTTCACATTCTTTTTTTCTTCCCTTTTATTTCACTTGTCTTTTGTTGCATAGCTCAGTCGCAGCAATGCCATTGGCAACTTTGGGCTTTCGGTGGCTTCTGCATTGATGCGGTAGTCCCAGCGCCGACTGATGGTGGAGGCAAGTTTGGGCCCAGTATGAGAGCTGGTGGCATCAGCAGTGGGTGCTTTGGTGAGGTGGGTCCAAAGAATGGGACATGGCAGCAGCAGAGTTGGGTCTGGGCTGTTGCAGTACTCTGCGGCAATGGTACTGTCTGCATTGGTGAGGTACAGCGAGATGGCTCCAAAGACTGAGTGACTTTTGTTCCAGTGGTCACCTGCCATCCACCAGGCCCATAGTCCACAACAGAGCACTCAACAAGAAGGACTGAAGTTGGACACATTTTCTTTATCACTTTATTCTTCTGCCTTTATGTTCTATGGTTTGGTTTATTTTTCTGTGTTTTAAGATGGCGCCAGACAGTTGAGGACACTATGCAACATTTTTCACTGTATTTTGTCACAAAATACATGTGACAATAAATAAATGTATCAAAATCAAGATGTTGACGTCATCATTGATTGCTCTGTTCAGATCATGAGTGGTGAAGATGTCCGTTATTTTTTCAGTCAGTTTGAAAGCTCCTGACAGTTGTTTGTGATACTCACGTGGATGGTGTTCCAATATGGGATTTTCTTCTTGAGTGCCGTAGGTACACCTGGGCCATGCTTTTTGACCCATACTATTTGTACACAACAATAAAACGTTTTTCCCATGAATTTGCAATATTGTCAGCACTCTTAACGGCTTTTTCAACAGTCCCTAATCGTCAGCTTATGCTCACCACCTTTCATTGAGCTGGCAGACAGGTACGTTGAAAGTAATTAGCCTTGAATGTCGCTCGTACCCCTGCTCCCTGAGCTGTAGCAGTGGGTGGCAGAGAACCCAATTTAACATTTTCCAATTAGTATTCAAAATTGGTGGACTTTGGGGCACTATCAAGAAGAAACAATACCTCCTAAAGTCAATGTCTTCCCTGGTACAATATTCTTTTTCAAGCAGGAATGACATAGAGGGGAAACCATTCTTGAAGGAGGAACCCTATAATTCAGGCTTTCTTTCTGAATGCCAGATCACCTGCAGATGTTCTCTGAAGTAGCTTCTCAAAATTGTTGGCATCTCTGGTATACCACCAAGGGCTCTAAACTTAAAATCCTCTCTAGAGTTTCTGCCAAGTAGAAGAGTCATAGAGTCATACAGCACAGAAACAGACCCCTCAGTCTGATCACTCCATGTCAACAATAATCCCAAACTAAACTAGACCCATCAGCCTGTACTTGATCCATATCCCTGTTATTCAAGTACTTATCTAAACGTCTTTTAAATATTGTAACTGTACCCTCACCCACCACTTCCTCAAAGTTCATTCCACACACTAACCTCTCTGTGCAAAAAAAATTGCCCCTAATGTATTTTCTAAAACTTTCTCCTCTCACTTTGAAATCTCCCACATTAGGGAAAAGACACCCAACATTCACCTTATCTATGCTCCTCATGATTTTGTAAACCTCTAAAAGGTCACCTCTACACTCCAGTGAAAAATGTCCCAGCCTATCCAGCATCTCCTTATAATTCAAACGTTCCATTCCCAACCACATCCTGGTAAATTTCTTCTGAACCTCCTCCAGCTTAATAATATCCTTCCTATAGCAGGGCAACCAGAACTGGACACAGTACTGCAGAAGAGGCCTCACCCACGTCCTGTACAACCTGAAGGTGACATTCCAACTCCTAAACTCAAAGGTCGGAGCAATGAAGGAAAGTGTGTTAAACACTTTCTTAACCACATAGCCTATATGTGACACAAACTTCAAACAATTATAAACCTGAACCCCTAGGTGTCTCTGTTCTACTGCACTAGGCAATTATTGATGGGTTTAAGCCTTAGGTCATCATGTCCTCCTTCAAAGTTGATGGTCTTTACAGGTGTGGGGTACAACAGGGTGGAGGTTGGGAGTGAAGTGATAGAGTAATTGAGGTGAATAGGGACATTAGCAGCCTTGTTTCCTGGGGTTGCAAAGTTTGGAGTTAGTAGTAAGCAGTCTTTCAATGTGTGAGATATTGCCTGTAATCTCCATGCCACTGTGAGTAGTCCCTCCTTGTTGCAACATTGTCCAGGATTGATTGCAGCCAGAGGCAAGGAAACAGTGTTTATGAAGGAGCCAAAGACAATGGATTTAGCTTTGACATTGAGCTGAAGGTGGCTGCCTGAGATTTGGTATCAGGAAAGAAGTCTGACATGGAAACAGTCGTGGGGGAATGGGAAATGGTGGAAAGTTTGAGCAGGCTATGAACAGTGCACATGTAGAGGCTTGAATAAAACAACTGCAGATGCTGGAAATCTGAAACTAAAACAGAAATTGCTGGAGAAACTCAGCGGATCTGGTAGCAACAGTGGAGACAGGAAGAGGAAGGGTCACTGGAGCTCTGTTCCTCTCTCCACAGATGCTGCTAGACCTGCTGAGTTTCTCCAGCAGTATCTGTTCTTGTTTCACATGAAGAGGCTTAGCTTTTGCCTTTGGATAATACCACAAAGCCACTGCATGAAGTTTAGGATGGGATGGGCTTGGTGGGGGACATAAAGCCTACGTTCTTATGGAGCCCAGGAAGTGTCATGGTGTATGTCGGGGAAAATAAGGAGAAAAAGAGGAACGATTAGAGGAGTTTTAATCTGTTTTAGGGATTGAGATTCATAAGACCATAAGACATAGGAGTGGAAGTAAGGCCATTCGACCCATCAAGTCCACTCTGCCATTTAAATCATGGCTGATGGGCAGTACTGAGGTGCCGAATTATGGAGGAGACCCTTTGAAGCGGATGGTATTTTCAAACACACCAAATGCTGCAGACAAATGAAGAGGGGTAAAAACCACTTTAAAATCACTTTTCCTCATTGACTCTTACTAGCAGGGGAGGTGACAGCCTAGTGGTATTATTGCTGGACTGTTAATCTGGAGACCCAGGTAATGTTCTGGGGACCTGTATTCGAATCCTGCCTCGGCAGATGGTGGAATTTGAATTTAATAGAAATCTGGTCCGCTAATGTATTTCAGAGGGGGAACCTGCCATCCTTACCTGGTCGGGCTTTCATGTAACTCCAGTTTCATGTGGTTAACTCCTAACTGTCCTCTGTACAATTAGGATTGGGCAATTAATACTGGCCTAGATAGCAATACTCATATCCCATGAAAGAAGTTCAAAAAACAGACTCCTTCATCCAGGAAGGTAACTAAGCAAATGGTATATAGTGAGTTCTCATCAATTTGAGTTCACAACTATTAGAAAACTCTTTAGCAAAAGGACAAACTCTGCAACATGAAGCAATTTTATTGGAAACCGGGACATTCAATTTGCTTTTGGAAGACTGGGATTACGGTGAATACATAAATTAGATTTCTTTTGAGAAACCGAGATAAGAGCTCTTACAAGATTGAAACAATTGTACTGTACTAACCTGGACAGCCTGTCCACTCCTCAGCCTGTGCTAACAGGCTCAGAGTACTTTCTGCTTTGACCTGCCTTTTAGCATAGTCACTAAGCCAGGCAGCTTATCCTGATTGTCTGCAGTGACCAGTTAAGGGGGTGGACATGTTGCTGTTAGGCTCTGTTCTACGTCTGAACAGGTTGATTTGAAAATACTTTGGGAGTTTGTAAGCTCAGGAGGCTGGATGACTGGTATGTGATGAATGTGCTCCAGCAGCCAGCGTTCACTTGCTGCTCTTCTGGAGGGTGTGATTCCACCCAGCATTTTTAACCCATCATCAATTGCCCTTGAGCTGAGCAATTTGTTTAGCCAGTTCAGAGGACAGTCAAGAGTCAACCACACTACTGAGAGTTTGGACACTAGGTATGAATGGCTAATTTTCCTTCTCAAAAAACATGTGTGAACAGAAGTTTTTTTTACAATAATTGATCATAGTTGCATGGTCACTGAGGCGAGCTTTCAATTTCCAGATGAATTTAAATTTCGCCGGATCTCACGGTGGAATTCAAACCTCTGTCCTCAATCATTAGCCTGAACCTCTGAATTACGTTACCCCAACCCACAAACTGGCATTTCCTACATTACTTTGCAAGTGTGGTCACTGTTGTACTTTGTTGAATGTTGGGTGCTTTGAGACTTCTAGATGTCATGAAAGCTCTATATAAATGCAAGTCACAGCTATGCCATTGTGAACATCGAAAACTGCATTCTAGATCCGTGGACACTAAATGTAAGGAATTGGTTAGCTCAGATGGTTAGACACTTAGTTTGTGATGCAGACAACTGTGATGGGTTCAATTTCCGTATTGGCTAAAGTCACCATTAGAGTCCTTTTCAACCTGCCCCTTGGCTGATGTGTAGTGACCCTTGGGTTAAACGACCACCAGTCATCTCTCCTGGTCTGTATTGAGAGAACAGCCCAATGGCCATACTGCACAGAACAGGCCCTTCAGTCCATCCTGTTTGCTCCCACCTATCTACACTGATCTACTCAGACTATAGTGATTCTTCCTGTAACTTTTACACCAAATGAAGAATGCAGCATGTCACAATTGCCCATTTTAATTGAGAGTAGTATTGGAAAATAGTTATTGAAATAAACGTACCAACACATGGCAACCAATTAAAGTTGGAACGGTCTAATTTTATTTCTTAAATTTTACAAACATGGGCAATAAATAAATCAGAATGAGGTTCTGACATTGAGTGACAAATGAAACGAAATACATATAGAGTATAAAATACCACAACACATTCTTGGTGTACATTTTTCTCAAGCAATTTCTGAACTAACATTTACTGCTCCTTATTCATAAATAGTTGGATAAAACATGTGCAAATATCAAAACATTCACTCAGGTATATTGCGTTACGGATATTTTTCTGACACTCTGAATCAGTGTGAAACATTGCTAGTTGGGAGTGTAGGTTGCAGACAGGGCTAAAATGGTTGAACATTGATTCTGTGTCTTGATCCCCCTTTAGTCCTGGGTTCTCAATGATCTCACCAATGGTTCGTAAGTTCTGATTGAAACAGTATTCTCATTGGCCCAGAATTTGCTGGAGCGGAGCATCTTGGAAGTGGACTAATAGTGGTCGGACAGGTTTCTGAGGCTGTGGTGAACTATGAGATAACACCAAAGGGCAGAGAAAAAAAGGAGCAAATGGCAGCAGAGAATCATATATGTTGAAGTCAAACAAAATGCAGAAAAAGAGAAATAAAGAGAGGGAAAATATGATTGGATTGAGAGAGAAAAACAAGGGACTGAAATAAGCATTAAGGATGAAAACAAAATCAAAAATTCTATTGGAACAGCTTATGACCAGTGAGAGGGAGATTCCTTACTTTCAATTATTTCCTTACAGGCCTTTCAAGGATGAGTGGCCTATTGGGATAATAAATCATTAACTGGACCTTTATACTGCGTTAACAGCACTCCTCACTTTCTGCACTGAGAGTTTAATTCTTATTTACGACACAAATGAAACAAATTCCTTAAACTCACGATAAGATTGTGGATGAGGTTTCAGTTTTTAGACGCAATGGCACAAAACATCCAGCAACTTGTGTGGTGATTCACAATTTATAGTGTGTCTCTTCCTCACCACGCGACGAACACATTAAATTCACTGTTATTTTCCTATCAAAATCTGGGACGGAATATTGAGAAGTAGAAAAAACACTGAAAATGTATGAACCTGAGGCACATGATTAATTTTCCGAGCATACGCTCAGCCAGGGAGCTTTAAACTCCAGAACGCCTGGCCAGTCGCCAAATATTGCACACACACAAAAAATAACCACAGCACTCTGTTCGATGACTTAAATAAAACTTTAAGAGCAAGACTGTGCTTTTAAAGGGTCCTGTACAAGCCAATCTGTCCTACGTAGGAACTAGAGTAATAACTGCTTTGAAAAGGTGTTTTTTAAGATAAAACCATTTAGCATCAAAGACTTTACAAAGTATTATTTAGTGAAGATGGATTAGATTCATTTCTGATCTTCAAACCAGCCAACCAGAAATAGTTTCCAAAATGGTCCAGGGCGAGTTTCAGTCGGTATTGAATTTAATTGAAAGCAAATTACAGCTTAGAAAAGATCTGTGGCCAGTACAGAATGAAACAGTAATAGCCAAGCACAGTGTTGGAGATTGATAGTTGGTCATTCACTGTCCAGTCTCTCGTCTTTGTGAATTAACAGGTTCCAGTCATTTTCTTGAATCACATCATTTTTCTTTTAAATTGTGCTTTCAATTCTGTGTTATTTTTGCATTTTTTTAAAGGTACAATGTTTCTTTGACATGTTTCTGTGCTGACCCTGGGCACCTCTCCCTTTTTACTGATTGCGTATTGTCAAATGTCACATGTAAACTGGCTGCTGGGCAGCGCCTCTCAGCTAGTTCGATTTCATCTTTTGTCTGAATCGTGGTTATCTGCTGGTATTTTGAACACGAGAACCAATAAAATGAGTAGGGTGCAGTCTGGCTTCTAGGTAGAGTACAGGATTACTTGGGATTCTGGCAAATACAACAGTATTGGTAGTCCCTTTGTGAAATGTCTCATGTTCCTAAATGACTTGTCCATGCTGATAGACAAAGCTAACCTGGCTTGTGGATGAGGATTTGTCTGTGTAAATGGGAAATCCAGATTGTTCCTACACTTTGATGTTTTCCAGCATGTGTAGGGCTGTTGTGTCTCATAATGGGAGAAAGTAGTTCCATGTTTTGATATAGACTGTGGGGATTTATTTTTCCACAAACAGAGCAGATCATCACAGCCAAGTCCCAAACTGACCCTTGAGTAGAGAAATTGAAAGATGCAATGGGAAAGAGATTCCCTGAAAGTCCCACCTAGTGGTGCTTCCTGCTTGGCATGTGACAGGAAGATCGGGAGGCTTCCTTTGATTGGCCTGGCATCAATGAAATGAACTGAGTGGTGTGCAGTAGGTCTTGCTTTTACAATTTTCAGAGTGACCCTTGTATTTGTTTTGTTTATTTTAGATTCTGACGTTGATGGAGAGAAAGGCGTGTATAATTCACACAAAGGTGCAGAGATGTTAACTTGGTGCCTATCAGCAGGTTAAAATGGGAGTCCCACACTGGCACCTTGCTCAACAGAGAAAGAAGCTTGCATTAATCAGTAGTTGCGATATCAATACTGAGGAATTAGTGAGTCAAAGAAAATTTAATGTTTATTCAAAAGTGACTTATTGCGAAAGAAGGTTTCTAGCCTTGACATTTAGAAAGTGAGGTGTAAATGTAGCCAATAATTTTACAAGTGAATTGTTGTCAAAACTGAATGAAAATCTTGTGCCCCTTTAAAATAAGAGGTTCAGACTGTTTAACAAACTACTTGACTCGATGCTCTATTAGCAATAAGTTATGGATGTTTGGTTGAGTTTGTAAACTCATCCATCAGTAAGTTGGTGACGTTGTGATGGGTTTGGGTAAGTAACTGAGACTGCTTGGAGTTGAGTGAACGCTGACAGAGACGGGGAAGCTGAATACAAACTGAGATGTTGGAGTTGACGAAGATTTGCTCTGCTCCCTGAGGGCTGCTGAAGGACTGGATGCTTTGACAGGACGTGAGGGAGCCAGGATCTGAGTTTCAAACTGCAGCAGCTGTCCCATGAAGCTGAAGTTGGGCGAGATTATGCTGCGTTTCTGCTTGACAAACTCAAAGGCCTCCTCAAGTCGCACACGTTTAGTCATCATTAAATAAGCAAGGCAGATGGTGGCAGATCGCGAAATCCCAGCTTGACAATGAACAAGGATCCGGCCATCACCTTTCTTGACAGAATCTAAAATGAGAAAGAACATCATATGTAGGTGAGCTTGAGCAAATAAAAACTGGCAAGTGTGGCAAGATTGAGTCTGAATATAATCGAAAAGGGGAAATAAACAAATACCAAACAAGACTGAACCCGAATGAATAGATGGTCTAATTTGCAAACACAAGTGCAGTAAATACACAGGCACACATTTCTCAACACAAAGACATCCCAACCCAGACAGCGCTACCAGCTCAGGCCTGCACTCACACCCAGCTCAGGCCCACACACACAGTCACAGCACAGACCCACACTCCCAGTCCAGCCCCACACCCACATCCTGACACACGCTCTCACACGTACACAGATGCAGAATTTTGAAGCAATCAATTCCTTAACAGTTAAGTTTGCCTTTCTTATATAAACCTAAACAGCCCTTTTTGAAATGTGTGGCCGATGTAAAATATCATGCCATTGGTACAGTAGTTATTTATTAGCCTATCCTTCACAGTTAGACAAATTTGCAGTCATGGACCCTCCTAAACATTGCCTCTTCACGCCATTCTATTTAATAATTCTACCTGTGGTCTTGGTCTGCCCAAAGGATTGAAGTAAAATGACATTATCTTTGTTAACATTTTGAAGATAATACATTCAGGAAGGACTCCTTCCCACTGTTAATTCTCACTGTTTGCTGCCATGTGTCAAACAGAAATATGAATGATGAAAACCCCCAACCTCCGGGCCAGATGGACCACACTTCATGCTCTAAGGAAGTTTTGAAAGTGAATTATTTAGTGTGAAAAATATTTTAGGATCTCCATGATTACGAGAATAGTATCTAACTATCGATTATATATCAATTCCAATTATACAGAAGAGAATACAGAATAATTTGGTGATTACTGAATGGTTAGCCGAATGCTATGGGAATTACACGAAATGTTTCAATAAGTATCTATAGATGACAAAACTTGCACACATTACGCTGTGAATGCAGATACTGGCAGGTTCTGAGTATGTGATAATTAGACATTGATTAGTTTCTGTTTTCACAGAGGTTTGTAGACCCTTGAGATAAGGCTTTTGCATGTGGGTATTGAAGGATAGGCAGCAAATATGGATAAATGAAATTGAGGTAGACCTCAGTCATGATCTAATTAAATGACAGAACAGGTTGAAGCAGCTGAATGGCCTTCTTCGTCTGTTCCTATGGTTACTTTTTCTGCTTTGAATCCTTATTTCACAATCTAAACAAAGCATTGATTGCCAGGCATTTTTAAAAAGAAAATGGATCAATAAATGGTTCCTCTGAGAGGAATAGGACATAGGTTTTGTTTATCGATGAGATTTTGCAACACGATAGATGCAGGATGGATATGAAAAGCCAACTTGAAAACCCAGCTGGAATATATGAACGTGCTGATCCGAAACATTGCCAGTTCAGTCAGTAGCTGTTTGGATTCAATTCAGTTCACACCACAATCCTGCAAAGACTAAAGTCATTGTTTTTGACCTCTCCAAAAGCATTCTCCTCTACTCACCTCACTGAGTCTGTCACCCTCCCTGGCCATTGTCTGATGTTATACACAATCCTAGCATCATATTGGCAGAGCCCAAATGTTGTCCATCAATGGAAATTGTCTATTTCCATCACTGCCTCAATGAATCTGCTACTGAAATTCTCATCTACGCCTTTGTTACATCTCCACTCAACTATTCCAAACATTCCTGGCCAATTTCCCACCCGGCATCATCTACAAATTTGAGATGATCTAAAACCCCGTTCCTGTTATCCTGAGTCCCATTTCACCCTCACTGACGAATGTTCACTCCCAGTCTGGCAATGGCTCAACCTTAAAGTTCTTATCCTCGCTTTTAAACACCTCCTTAGCTTCAGCACAGCCATCTCTGTAACCTTCTCTAGCTATACAACTGACTGAGATCTCTGTGTTCCTCCAAACAGGGCCTCACTGCTTTTAAATGATCCACCACTGGCAGGTACACCTCCAGATGCTAAGGCTGCTGGCAGCACCATCATTTCAATTGTGTGGATTACTTCAGCTTGGCTACAGAGCAAATTTCGCTGGAGTCAATTTAAAATGCTTATGCCTGGTGGCAACAGCTTCAGAAATGGTGCTAGCAACTTCAACCCCTTTTCTTTCATTAACTCATGGGATGTAGGTGTCACTGATTGGCAGCATTTACTGCCCGTTCCTACTTGCCCTTGAACTGAGTGGCTTGCTAGGCCATTTCAAGGGGCAGTTAAGAGTCAACCACATTGGTGTGGGCCTAGAGTCACATGTAGTCCAGACCAGGTAAGGATGGCAGATTTCCTTCACCGAAGGACATTAGTGAACGTAATGGGTATTTCCTACAATCGAGAATGGATTCACGGTCATCAGTAGATTCTTAATTCCACCATCTGCCGTGACAGGATTCAAACCCAGGTCCCCAGATCATCAGCTGAGTTTCTGGAATAATAGTTTAGTGGCATTACCACTGGGCCATCGCCTCTCCTATTAAATCCAATATTATGGGCAGGTTCCTTTTCAAAAGTATCCAAAGCACCTTGGCCATGTGACTAAAAATGTATCTCTTTTATGATATTCTTAATTTACAATATACATTCTTTGAGGTAGACAGCCTGAAGTTTCCAGCCTTAAGGTGTATCATACATAGATGGGAAAGGTTTAGAGAGATATGGTCCAAATGCAGGCAAATGGGACTAGTTACTGAGTCATGGTCATACAGCACAGAAACAGGCCCTTTGGCACAACTCATCCATGCTGATCAAATATCCCCAAACTCAACTGGTCCCATTTGCCTGCATTTGGAATTGGAACTCTTGTACCAATAAATCGCAAATATAATCTTTAATTGATCTTACATTTTCCAAATGTAATTATATAAATGCTGGCATTAGTTATAATTGTCTGTTTAGGAAACGTGGTCAGCATGGATGAGTTGGGCCGAAGGGCCTGTTTCCATGCTGGAAAACTCTATGACTCTCTGGCTGAAAGCACTTTGACACCACGCTTTCCCCATTGTGCCTCTACAACATTCACCCAAAGTTTGACTGTGTCTCAATATATAGTCCCGAGCCTTGGAGTGTGGCAATCTGCAACATTAGGTCCAGGAGAAGCAGACTTAGCAGATCAAAGTGCGACTTTCTCTGAGAGATTAATCCCTCAGGCACCTTTGATGTTTGCACCGGTGTGTGTTCCCAGGAATTATCCAGAGAGCAGTGAGCCCAGCATCATGGAGCTGCTCAGGATGAAGCCCAGCAAAAAGAACCACTGCATTTCTCTCTAGCTCTTCTTTGCTGAGGTACATAAATTTCAGAAGGAGATGGACAACAGTCACTTCCCCACCCTGATGTGCAGGTGAAGTGGGTTGTTGGGACTCCAGGCTCATAGGAAGGATGTGATAGAAAGGGCCTTTCTCACCAGCAGCCAAACCGTGACCTGATGCTTATTATGGGACATTCAGAGTGAAGCATGTTGTACAAAGAACTTTATATTGCTTGCACTATTTGTAATTTACAGCTTCTTGTCTTTGGGCTGCATACTTGATGAGGGTTGTGTTTGTGAAATACGATGACGACAGTCATGCAAGTTGAATTTTCTTGCAAGTGATGCAATGTTCAAGTCTTTGTTTGCGACTGTAGTGAATAATGTATATTATGGTGGGGGAGGAGGAGATGTGAATGATGGGAAGCTAAGTATTGAATTCTTCTCCTGCAGAGCACATAGAACTGATCTGGGCTGTTCCCTTTCATGTCTGGGATCTCTCTCCAGGCCTGGTTCCCAGTGACTGACCCAGCCTAATCATGATGCCTCAATCCTGTTTTGCAAGCAGTAGCTTTCCTGCCTGAGCTAAATGAAGCCAGGGTCTTGGAATCCTCACAATCTTCTCCGCTACAGCTGCTCAACAAAGAGCACTTTATGCAGTGGGTTGAGCCTATTCACTCCTAGCCCCCTCAAGATGCTGTTCACATTCATTGTCTCTTAACAACTACATTCTCGATTGGAATACATTACAGAATGATGATAGTGGCCAATAACAGATGATCAATGGAATATGATACTGGTTCAAACACACAACCGCCTCAATTCTGAGGGTGCCTAGGTCACTTAAACTTCTACAACATGTAGAAATTAGATTAACAGGGGCTGGATGCTGGCTCGAAGGGCCGAATGGCCTACTCCAGCACCTATTGTCTATTGATTCTGGATTGGTGTGCACATTGGGGCAGTGGTGGGCAGTTTGTCACTCCCAAAGGGAGGAGGCAGCACAACTGAGTAGTGGCTGGACGTGCTAACACCTTGGGAGGGGAGGTACATGTGTAAGTCTCAGTTAGAGAGAAACACATATTCAGAGTTGCAGCCAGAATTATTAGAGCACCTACAGCCGGGAGCACATTAAACGTGGAGCATTTAATCTTCAAAAGCCACATGTGGCTGACATTAAAAAAAATGCCAAGTTCCCATTGGGCAACATGACGCTGAGGATCCCTTGAACTGTCTCTTAAAACAACAGGCTAAACTGATCAATAGCCAAGGCAGTGGAACCAAGACCTGGCACAATGTTGTGATGAGAACAGCACCAGTAAGAACTACATCAGTTAGTCCACAATAAACATGTTCTGTATTCCTTATGATTTTAGACCCATTACAGTCACGTTTTGAAATGTAAATACAAGATTAAAGACAGGAAGTCTTCCAGCTCTGGAACTCTATACAAAATTGAACCACGGTCGATGCTTTTTATAAATTAGTGCTTGTTCTCTGCAGTTCATATACTGAGAGGATTTGTTCACAATTTGGAAGTGAACGAGTGAGAATGCCATTTAATTTTTATTCAGTATTCCAGATGGACCCAGTTCTGCTGCCACAGGCCTGCTTCAGGGATATTTATTCCTTTTATTTTGGAATGAAAAACTAGGCCAGAAACAATCCCCTGCCATGTAAACACTGACTGGAACAAAACCAGAAATTGCTAGAAAAACTCAGCAGTCCTGCCAGGACCTGTGGAAAATACATCTGAGTTAGTGTTTCGGGCGATGGATCCTTCCTCAGACCCGCTGAGCTTTTCCAGCAATTTCTGTTTTTGTTTCTGATTTACAGCATCAAGAGTTTTTTTTGGTTTTTATTTGGTGTAAACACTAGCTATTGAGTAAAAGCAAATGAGTTACCAAGCAGCAAACATTGAGGAACATTAAGTTAGAACCCTGTATCTTACCGATGTACTCTATTGCTTCCATGAACCAGAAACTGATGTCTGTTTTCTGGTTATCCTCCACTGGAATGCACTTATATTGATAATGATCCTCAAAATGGTTTGGACAATTAGAGGAGACGTTCAAGAGAGCTGTAATGCCCATAGCATCGAGTGTGTCCTTTTTAGATGCATGATACGCACTTCCAAGGTACAGAAAAGGAAGAATTTCCACTGGGCCGCCCTAGATTTAAAAACACAAATCAGTTTAAATAAGTCATTTTCATAATTTACCCCCTGATCAAGGTGTACAAGGTAATGAGAGGCATGGATAGAGTCGATAGCCAGAGACTTTTCCCCAGGGCAGGATTGACTGCCACGAGGGGTCATAGTTTTAAGGTGTTAGGAGGAAGGTATAGAGGAGACGTCAGAGGGAGGTTCTTCACCCAGAGAGTTGTGAGCGCATGGAATACTTTGCCAGTGGTAGTCGTGGAAGCGGAGTCATTAGTGACATTTAAGCGACTTCTGGACATGCACATGGACAGCAGTGAATTGAGGGGAACGTAGGTTAGGTTATTTTATTTTTGGATTAGGATTATTCCACGGCACAACATCATGGGCCGAAGGACCTGTACTGTGCTGTACTTTTCTGTGTTCTATGTTCTATAATGGTGGCAAACATGATATACATAGTTCACTTTCCGCCATGGGCCTTAATTCCATGTTACGTATGGCTAACAAACAAGGCTCACAATGCAGTTGGACCTGGAGTGTAACTATGTCACGCCACAACAGAAACACTGACACATCACCATGGAACATTAAAGAATAGACGGCAGTGATTTTACATCCAATAGAGAAAGATCCAGGTTGACCTGACTTCATAATCCCTGGGTCTCACACAGGCCTAGGTTACGAGACGATGAGCAGTGTGTTTTCAGTTTGTAATGCCTCTCTGTCGAATGTCCATTGGACCAATGTAAGGTCCAATCAGCTTGGACAACTTTTAAAAGCTTCTTGTCTTGAGTTCTCATTCCTCAAAACATTGGTTGCTGAGTCCATTGAAACTTTCAAGGTTGAGATTGACAGATTTTAGTTGGATAAGGCTAATAAAAGTATGAGGCAAAGCTAGATCAATGGAATTAAACCACAAATTAGCCAGAATCTAACTGACTGGTGAAACATGCTGTTGGGGCTGAACGGCCTAATTTTCTTCTTGCACTCTCTTCATTCTTGAACCCAAAAGACTCTTTGAAAACCTGTTTAGTTCCTTTACCCATACTTCTGTGTGTTTGGGAATGGCTTTGCCTCATTCTTGAGTCTCTATCTGGTGTTCCTTCACCTCAGTTTGCTCACTCAATCATCCAGGAGATCAATGAAATCAGATCATACAGAGACCAGCAAGATTGCATCAAAGAACCAAATCCTCTATAGTATAGCGTAAAGCTGAAAACTGCTGGACGCTTTAAAGAAAAGTTTAAGA
Organism: Stegostoma tigrinum; assembly: GCF_030684315.1. Taxonomy (NCBI): domain Eukaryota; kingdom Metazoa; phylum Chordata; class Chondrichthyes; order Orectolobiformes; family Stegostomatidae; genus Stegostoma; species Stegostoma tigrinum. The sequence continues at coordinate 14,150,985 of NC_081356.1, forward strand.
ACTTTTGCATTATTGATCATGTCCGGCTTGATGTACCTACTTCACAGCTTTATACTTGGTAAGAGTTGGCAAGTTGCTGGCTAGGAATTGCTGTGAAACCTTTCAATGCTAACCAATTAGCCTCACACTTTTGCTGTGGGAAATGTACAGACTGAATGTGGACTGCTTGGCTTCTCTAAATCCTGCAGGCAAATGGCAAATGGGAGATGGTGACAGTGTGACTGCCTTTCAGATTTTAAAATCTGCCTTGACCCTGTTCTTTTACGCTGTCAGATGCATGCTGAAGTATAGTGGCAACCGGACAACAGCCGTGCATTGATGTCACTATTCCATGGGAAAAGTATTATATCATTACTTTATGACGTCAGGCAATCTGACACCATCAGCCTTGCAAACATTGTCTCTCCAGACCCAGTTGGCACCTTAGAGTTTGTCAGAAGGTTTGAGGGAAAAGCATTAAAAGTAAAAGCAATGAACTGTAAGGAACTCTGGTAAAATCATCTTCCTGTACACCCTGTCATGCCTACGTCAGCCTCTGGTGATAGTTATTATGTTGCATTATGTTGATTGAAAATTCTGGTCACATTCCCTGAGACATGAGTCTGTTCAACACCTTCTGGCTTCCAGCTGGCTACTTCTGCATTCTCCACATCATATTGGCTTCCCAGTGTTTCATTCAAAAACTAAAGGAACAAATACAAGCACTTACCATGCCAAGACCACCACTATAAAGGATTGAGAGAGACCAAGGCATTATCATTCAGCAAAAATATGTCTTTTCACGTTTACATGTTCCTATTTCTAAAGCATGCATTTTCAAAACTGGTTAAGAAGCACAGCTTTCGCTGTCTTGCGTACTCAGTGGAGTGGAATGCATTTACACCTAGGTCAAAGCCATCGCTTTTAACCACCCCCTACCCGCTCCCAAGTCTGTGAGTCAGGCATCAGTTTTGGGTCAATAGCAGCACTGTGAGCTCTGAGTCATAAGGGCTGTGCGTCTAAGTCACACGCTATTAGCATTTGGTCTACACTGACAATCCAATAAAAAAAATTGCTGCGCTGTTCGTGGTGATGAGATGCCAAACCAAGGTTGGTTCTACCCTCTCTCAGTGTGGTATGAAAGTCCTCATGGTACTATCAGGAAAAGAGCAGGTGGGGTTTGGGCAGTGGTGGTTCTGTCTGGGTCTGGGTTTCATAGCCAATTTGGATAAGTCAGATACTGGGCAACAGTGTTAGGAAATACCCCCCACTAACAGTGGGGCTAAATGAGCAGAGAGGCAGACAGGACGAGGATGCCCTACACCTGACAGCTGCCAACCAATTACCTCTTACAATCCGAACTCAGTGGTAGGCCTCACTGTAAGTTGACCCCCAGGCCCCCCACCACCCCCTCACCTCCTAATGTTGCTTGGCCTGCTGTGTTCATCCAGCTCTACTCCTTGTTATCTCTCAAAAGTACAGTCAGGATGTGTCCTCCGGAATGTTATTCATCTTCTCTGGTGTCCTCCACTCAGAAAGGCCTTTCTCCGTCAAATTCTTTTGTTGGGAATATTAGCTAAGAATGCTGTAGTACCTTGATTTGGATGGTGCTTAGTCTGAGAGCTTTGAGATTTCTGTGGGAGCCAGTGAGTTTCTCTTCTGTTGGCAGTTTGCCTTCATGCCAATTTTCAAATACCATCTTCTTTTATACCCTTGATATCCTATCAATATCATACAATTGGATTGGTCCTAGGTTGTCAAAATTTAATTGGTTTTTGGTCTGTAAGTGCCTGGTTTAAATTAATTGGTTGACATTCAAACTGGTTGTCTTGCTAACAAAACAAGGTAACAGCTTTTTTTCTAACCATACAGCCTTTGATAAAAAAATGTTTCAATTTCAAGAACTCTCTGTATATCTGCAAACATTTTTTTAAAATCACCAAGCCTAGAAAAACACATCATCTTTTAAAGGGATGATGCACTCCTCCTCCCTATCATTCTACAAACAAGTTCTGACATCCTGCCTTCCAGTCCACAAGTACTCCACCCAACTTTGCAACAGAGCTAAAACTATTAAAACATTTGTGAGTAACCACAAGCTGCAAATAAGGACAGACTATTGGTAGAAAACCAAAATATTTGGGATGCTGGAAATCTAATATTTTAAACCTCAACGTTGTCTCCCTCTCTCTCTCTCTGTGTAGACACTTGAACATTTCCAGCAATCTCTGTTTACAAGTTATTAATGAGCTAGTCAAAAGATTGGAACATTCACAGCAAATCAGATATTGTATGGGTCCCACCCCGTGTTATCAATGCCAAAAGACAACAATGAGGTGAAAGACAATGGGTACAGAGAAGCTGATTCTACCTGGTCATGGAGGGGAGTCCCACAGGCACTTAAACTTGTTCCTGGTGTCTCAATGTTGGATGGTGACAAGATTCCAGAAGGACTTTTCGCTTTAACACAAAACTCTGGATACTCGGAAGAAAATCTTTCGTATCCTCCTGCATCAGTAACGAAGCATAGTGTCAGTGCACACTGTTCATTTTACGTAACTTTCTGAGGTGACTGTACTTCATGGAGTGAGGGACTGATAACAATACACATTACATAATGCCAAACACTAAAAGTATGTGAGATATATTTGGGTATGAGTACAAACTGGGTGGCAGTATCCCTTTTACCCAAATTTTTATTCCTTTGATTACAATGAAAATCAGGAAAAGTGCGAGACAGGCTGCAATTTTCTGACAAAGTTCTGTAGAAGGATCATTGGACTCAAAGTGTTAACTCTGCTTTCTCTCCACAGGTGCTGAGTTTCTCCAGCAATTTTTGGTTTTGTGTCATTTTCTGCCATGGTGCAAGACCAGTTTCATCCCTGGATTCCTCACAGGACAGAGTAAGAAATGGTTATTTGACCCATGAAGTTCCTTTTGTGCCCTGCCTGGTCATGTGCTGTACCACCCCCACGTCAGTGTCAGTTCGGAAAAAATGTCCCTTGGTATTTATCAGACCACCTCTCCATTCACTAATCTCTGCCTGCTTGCTATCTGTTCTAGACACAGAGGAACCCAAGGAGATCGAAACTGGTCCTCAGCAGGAGAAAAAAAAGGGCAAAAATAGTGAATCACACATCTTTCTCTTTGTTGGGTTCAAAACGGGCTGTAGATTCACTTGGCAATGTTCATGCTACCTTACAAACCAATTTCACACCCTTGACATTTTAAAATGCATTTAATTTTCTTTGGATATATCAACCACTTTAATCTCCTATCCAGATACTTTGCAACTGTGTTGGTATATCACTTGCTTTAGTCGGGAGTTGGTTCATGTCATTTCAATTTGACCTTTGAGAAAAATATATATGAGATGCTGCAAGCTAGGAACTGCCCTTCATACTGTGGTACATAACTATTTTCACTGAGGCTATCACCCAGAAAGGCAAGTTACTTTCACCCCTAAGGGACCTTGAAATAATGGTATGTGGGCTAGTGTAGTGGAGGGCAGTGCTATATCCAGCTGACTGGCAAAGGAAGTCCAACCCCCAAACCTAGCCTGAAATTAAATAGCAGACTGGGCCATTGTTGTGACCCAGTTAATATGCAGTCAAGGCAGGAAGAAAGTGAATGATCTTTTGTGCCCCACCAGAGTAAGAGTGCCACCATGTTCTCTCTGCTCCCTCACACTCGCAGAGCTAACCTTACTCACTCTAACACTGGCACGCCTCTCACCAAAACACGTATACTGAAACTCTCACTGTTGCAGATGACATGTCCATTCGAAATATCTCATTCACCACATCCTCCCAAATGCTTCCTGCCCTCTATACTGATTGTAATGAGGTCAGCCAAGTGAACCTCACAAAATATGAATTCCTTGACTGCTATAAATCTGGTCCAATCAGGGAGCCCTGGCTGACAGGTACAAACAGGAGTGTCAGACATCCTGTTCACTCTGAGAGCTGGCTCTGAGGGAAGGGAGCTGGATCAGTGTCAAAGACTCTTCACGTGTAAACAAAGGGTGACTTGGTGATGAGATGGGATACTGGCCTCCAAGGCGTTATTTGACCTTCTGCATGTTCTTACTCACTCACAACCTCTCGTGTTCTTGCATCATCACCAATGACTCCCCCACTGACTTCCATCACACTTAATCCCTCCCTCCTTCTCACTGCAGGCAAAATTGACCAGCCCCTGGAATGATGCCTCCGTTACACCCTGACCTAGATGTATGTAATACCCAGATTGCAGGATGGGCTGTGGCCCGATTCTGAGACAACAAAGACCCATTATCCCTGACTCTGGTAGAATCATGCACCGGACTGAATGTGGTTAACCCCCTCGACTGGAATCAAACTTTCCTGACTGTGACGTTACCCTTGACTGACTGTAGTCCATCAATGCTCTCCCAAGCACTGCTTTCCCTTGACTTACAGATGTGACAATTTGGTTGGAGCACATGTGGTGTATTTGCCATGTAGACTGTTGGCACATGCTGAAGGTGTGATATTGACATAGCATTGTGCCCCACAGATGCATGCTAACCCCAATGGCTGTTCAGTGCCCTAGTCACGTCACTTGACAACAGCACCTCTGCACACCACCTTCTGAAAGCAGTGGCTGCACTGATGCAGATCTTCCCCATGTTGGCCTATCAGCATTGTCATTCTGCTTCCCTCTTCTGGATCACCTCACTTTATTGATAAATACCCTTCATTGTACACATCTCTACTGCTTCCCGCATTAATGTGTGTTACCTTCACTCAAATCCATCTGTCAATGAGATGACATAAGCTTCAAAACTAAAAGAATGAAAACAAACATAAAGCGCTCATCAGACGCTGGAGGGTACAAAGTACACCTTTAGTGCTGTGCAGTAGAAGTGCTCTTTATGAATTTGGGAAACAGTATGTGTGTTTTATTTAATATGATGTAGAGTGGCCACAGAATGCGTATTGTAGGCTGTGTTGAATAAGTTGGGGGAGGGGTTGCTTTATTAGCCTGTAAGAAGCTGACTTTGTCAGAGGCTAAATATATCCTTAAGGGAGAAGTTTTCGGATTCAATATGCATGAAGATCGGTGACAGGAAATATAGGATATTAATACTATGACACTACAACATTTTATTAAATCAATGTGAAATTGTTTGAATAGATTAAGAGGGCTATTCAGAAAAAGAACCCATGGGTAACTGATTATTTTGAAATCAAGTGGGCAGAAATAAAAAAAGCAAAAAAGGCAGGATTTAAATGCAAGTTAGGAGAACATGAGATGCAAGAAATGTAGGAGTAAGAGTGGCCAGATTAGTGTCAGGAAACTTCAGGAGCGGTAAGGTAGAAATTAGACCCCATTGCCCCTATTTTAATGCAGCAAAACAAGATTTAAAAAGCTACATTTTGGAATAATGTTACAGCCCAAAATGTTCAGGATACAGACACCACTGTATTGGTTTTGGTAATTGCTTGGACAGCCATCATGTCTGTCTAATGTAGATTAGGCCCCTTGCATATGGAAATAAGGGGTCTAATACCTGTCATAGAATCTCTGAGGCAATACATATGTTGAGTCTGGTTTCCGGCCTCTGAGCACCACTGCCAAGTTACAATCTCCCACCAAATGCAGGCAAATGGGACTAGTTTAGTTGGGGATATTTGAAGCAGACGGTCTGTTTCCATGGTCTATGAATCATAGAATTTTGGAAACTGTACAATGTGGATGCAGGTCACTCAGCCTATCGAGTCCACACTGACCCTCTGAAGAACATCTCCTCCATGACTCTATGATCTCCCATTCTCCTGTCCATTTACCTGAGGATCGTTGTAGGTAGTCAAAATTAGATGATGTAATTGATTCTGGAAGAGTTTTCCACTTTACCCCATAATTAGAAATCGCCAAAACTGAATTTATAACAAGCCTTGAGCATCCTGATTCAATGCAGTGTCACTTATGCACCTGAAAATAGACAATAATGACTTACTGACCCTGAATGCCATAGGCACACTGAGTTAAGCTGGCTGAAAAAGGAAAAAGAGAGAGCAATCCTGGAAAGTGAGTGGCAAGTAAAATTCACAATTTGATAAAATCCTTAACAACAAAAGCAGCTGCATTTACATAGCACCTTTACTGTATAAGATGAGTAAAATTCCTTTCACAGGAATGTCAACAAGCAGTGACACGGTGGCTCAGTGGTTAGCACTGCAGCCTCATAGCGCCAGGGACCCGGGTTCGATTCCTGCCTCGGGCGACTGTCTGTGTGGAGTTTGCACATTCTCCCCGTGTCTGCATGGGTTTCCTCTGTGTGCTCTGGTTTCCTCCCACAGTCCAAAGATGCGCAGGCTAGGTGGATTGGCCATGCTAAATTGCCTGCAGTGTTCAGGGGTGTGTGTGTTATAGGAGGATGGGTCTGGATGGGATACTTCAAGGGGCAGTGTGGACTTGTTGGGCCGAAGGGCCTGTTTCCACACTGTAGGGAATCTAAATCTAAACAAAATTTGACATTGACCAACTTAAGAGAATTATCAGGAAGATGGCCAAAGGCTTGGTGAAGGAATATTTTAAAGGAAGAAAGAAAGGTAGAAAATTTATGGATTGGAGAAATAGTTACAAAGTGATTAGTAGGATTGTCATGAGTCCAGAATTAGAGGAGTGCAATCACCCTGGAGGGTTTTGGGCTGAAAGATATTACAGAAATAGAGAAGGAGAGACAATGAAGGGATTAAAAATGAAACAAACAATTTGCATTTCTGAAGCTTCTTTCATGACAACCATCTATTCCAAGATGTTTTATACCTTATTGGTACTTTTGAAGTATGGTCACTGCTGTAATACAGCAGCCAATTTACACAAAACAAATTCCCACTAACAGCAATGTGAAAATGACCAGAGAATCTGTTTTGGGATGTTAATTGGGTGGTAAGTATTGGTAAAGGTGCCAGGCATAATTCTCCCGCTCTTTTCCAACATATAGTGTAAATGAATCTTGCACTGAGTCGCCTGATTGAATTGCATCACCAGAGAAAGCAGACAGACCTTAATAACATTTCATCCAAGAGACAGGATTTCTGACAGGGCAGTACCCCTTTAGCACTACACTGAATTATCAATCCAGAATATTAGTATTAGAGCCAAATTTGTACTCACAGCCTTCCAACTTAGAGGCATCAGGATAATGAACTGAGCCAGGATTGAAACTCAAAGATAAAGAATTTAAATTTGTGATGATACTTAGCTGAGAGCCCATGTAGAACAGAGTACAAAGGTGAAGGGTGTATGTAACTTAGTGCAAGTTAGGACATAGGTAGGAGGATTTTAGATAACCTCAGTTTATGCAGGGTAGAATAAGAGGCCAGATAGGAGGGCATTTAAATACTCAAAGTGCAGTGGTTAGTAAAAGTGTGGGTGAGGGCTTTGACAATGGGCCGAGGCTGGTGCGGGGTTAGGCAATGTAATAAGGGTGGATGCAGGTGGTTTTAGTTTTTTTTATTCATTCACAGGATGAGGGCATCACTGGCTAGCCCACCATTTATTGCCAATCCTTAATCGCCCAGAGGGCAGTTATGGGTCACATTGCTGTGGGCCTGGAGTCACATAAGCTAGACCAGGTAAGGATGACAGTTTCCTTCCCTACATCAGTGAACCAGATGGGTTTTTTCCCAACAATTGACAATAGATTCACAGTCATCATTAGATTCTTAATCCCAGGTATTTATTGAATTCAAATCCCACCATCTGCCATGTTGGGATTCAAACCCAGGACTCCAGAACATTACCTGGATCCCTGGATTAACAGTCCAACAACACCACCAGGCCATTCCCTATTGTATTGTTGCACGTATGTGACAGAGGTCAAATACAACACTAAGGTTGAAAACAGGCTGGTTCAGCCATGGAGAGATAGTGATCAGGCAGTGGAAGGGAGTCAGAGGGAAAGAAATGCAGATTGTTGGGGGTGGGGTGCTGTAAATTGTTTAGTCTTCTCAGTATTTAGTTGGAGAAAAATTCTGATAATTCAGTACTGAATGCATGGCAAGTCTGGCTTTCTCCTTTTTAATGATTTGTTCATGGGGTATGGGTGTTATTGATGTGGATAGCTTTTATTGCTTATCCTTAATTGCTCTGAAGAAGGTGATGGTGCGCTGCCTTCTTAAACTGGTACACTCCTTCATTTGTAGAGGCATCCACAGTACTGTTGGGAAGGACATCCCAGGATTTAGGCCAAATGAGAGTGAAGGAATGGCGATATAATTCCAAGTTCCGGACAGTGTAAAACTTGGAGGAGAACTTGTCAGTAGTGGTGTTTCCATTCATCGGCTGCTCTTGTCTTTCATAATGGTAGAGGTCATGGGTTTGGAAGAGAAGTCTTACTGAAATACTGTAGCGTATCTTGTAAATGGTATAGAACATAGAACATAGAAGAGTACAGCACAGTACAGGCCCTTCGGCCCACAATGTTGTGCCGAATTTTTACCCTAATCCTAAGGTCTATCTAACCTCCACCCCTACCTTATATTTCATCCATATGCCCATCTAATAGCCACTTAAATGCCCGTAATGAGGCCGACTCCACTACTGTCTCCGGCAATGCATTCCATGCCCCTACCTCCCTCTGAGTAAAGAACCTATCTCTGATGTGTCCCCTATTAACTACCTCCACTCACTTTAAAACTATGTCCCCTCGTAATAGCTGCCTCCACCCTAGGAAAACATCTCTGGCTGTCTACTCTATTTATACCTCTGATAATTTTGTACACCTCTATCAAGTCAAAATACATTGCTGCCACTGGTAGAGGGTGTGAATGTTGATGATGGAGGATGCTGTGTCAGTCAGGCAGGCTGCTTTGTCCTGGGTGAATTTAACCTCCTTGAATGTTGTTGAAGTTGCACCATTCAGTCAAGAGGACAGTATTACAGCATTTGGGGAGACAGGAAGTGCATTACTCACTACAGAATTCCAATCATTCAACCTATTCTTGTAGGTTGAATGTATTTGGTTAGGTCAGTTTTATATGGTCAGACCAGTTCAGTTCTGGTCAATTGTAAATGCTTGGATGTTGATGGTGGATGATTCAGTGCTGGTAATACCATTGAATATCAAGGGGCAATGATTAGATTCTTGGAGATGATCATTGCCTGGCATTTGTGTCGTGTATGTTTCAGCATTGGAGGAGGTAGGAATAGTGCTGAACAGTATGTAATCATCAGAGAACGTCCTGACTTCTGACCTTAGGATGGAGGAGAGGTCAATGATGAAGCAGCTGAAGATGATTGACCCTGGATCACTACACTGGGGAATTGCTGTGGCTGAGATGCTGCATTTCCAACAACCGCAGCCTTTTGTAACGTGTATGACTCCCTCCCAGTTCCCATTGGGCCCAGCTTTCACAGGGCTTCCTGATACCATACATGGCTGAGTGTGCCATGGTGTGAAGAGCAATCATTCTTACTTGATGTTTGGAGACTGTATCATTGCCAAGAGATGTGGTGTTGGTGTAGTGTTCAGTATCATTAGTGGTACCTGTTGAAAGTAACACTGTGTTTTTGGATGCTGTTCCAGAAAGGCAGCATATAGATGCCAAGTAGGAGGGGACCAAGGATAGATCTTTGAGGCACATCAGTGGTGACAGACAATAGGAAGAGAGGCCTTTGCTGGTTATTCTCTGGCTATTGTAAAATAAGAATAAAAGCAGACAAATTCAGTACTGTCCTGCTGGATGACAGCAGAGATGTATTCAAGTAGGACAGTGTTGTCAAAGACTAAGACAAATTGTGAAGGATAAAAAAGGATGGTTTATCTTTGTCATGGACACACAAGATAACAAGTGTCAAGTTATTAGAGTTATCCCAGTGCTGATCCTTGGGAAGAAACTGAATTGGAATATTTCAAAAGTCCTGAGAATGCCCAGCTCAGATTTTGTAGATATTTGCACAGACCTCGGGGAGGAAGGTGAAGCTGGACTTTGGATTGTAGTTGCCCGGAATAAATGGGTTCAGTGTCATCTTTTAGAGGTAAGAGGTGTGATGGAGGCAGATTGAAAGAAAAGGGTAAGAGCCAATGTGAGCAACCTTAACAGTAGGATAATTTAACGTGGGACCAAGAAGGGAAGCTGATTTGTCAGCATATAGTGGAAAGATGGTTGAGGAATCAGGAAGTGGATCTCATGGACAAGATGAGGAGTTACAGGGAGATAAGAGAGAAATTAGAGAGAGAGAGACAGAGAGACAGATGCATACTCAAGGTGAGGGCAGGGAGAACTTCAGAGGAAGTTTGGCCCTGGTGAACGAGCAAAAGGGAAGGAAGTAGCAAAAGTAGCTGATTAGATGCTTTCAGTCATGTTGGGAATGAAATCCATGAGCTACTCACACTAACTGTTGGAGGTGAGGGTGAAGACGACAGGAGAGCAGAGTTTACAAAGAAAGCCTTCCGTACAAAACAGAAACTGGGATTATCTTTGCACTCGAAGTGCCTTGCTAGGCCAATGTCCTTTAGGGAAGGAGACTGCCATCCCTACCTGGTTTGGCCCATGTCACTCTAGACCCGCAGCAATGTGGTTGACTTTGAGCTGCCCTCTGGGCAATTAGGGGTGGGCAATAAATGCTGCCTAGCCAGCAACACCCTCATCCCATGAATGAATAAATAAAAAAAGAAAAAAATATGAATTTAGTACAGAGTCGAACAAGTTGCAATATTTTGATCAGGAATGGTGAAGAAATAGCAGTATCTGTCAGAGAACAGCTGGCATAGAAATTGGTAGAAAAGTTATAGATGACAGAGCTCTTCAAATCTGAAGGATGTCAGTTCAGGTCTAATTCCAAATCTTTAACACAAGAATCAGGCTGATACTTCAATGCAGTACCAAGCAGCTGTTGAACTGTTGAAGGTGCTATCATTTGGAAAAGATCTTGAATCAAGCCTCATCTGCCATCTTAAGTGAATGTAAGAGATTCCATTTTGAAGAAGAGCAGAGCAGCTATCCTCAGTGTTCTGGCTAACATTTATCCCTCAATCAATATCACAAAAACAGATTGTTCAGTCATTGTCACATTGTTATTGGAGAGGGTTTGCTGAAAACAAGCTGACTGCTATGTTTCCAACATTACTGCAGTTATTGTGTTTGGCTCTTTGGCTGTAAAGTGCTTTGGCGTGTCCTGAGATCACAAATGTTAAAATAGAAATGAAAATCATTCTGTTCTGCAACAATACAGCTCCTGTTCTTCTCAGTAATGGAAGTTACAGGGAAGGAGTGCTGTTGGAGAGCTGGTGCTGTAGACCCATGGACCATATAGACTGCAACAGTGTACTTGGTGAATATTGGTTCAGTTCAAGTCACATCCGAGACTTTTTTTGGATAACGCCACAGGAAGGTAATTAGACTGATCCTGCCTGAAGCACGGAAATAATGATATTCCGGAGATGACAGATACCTCTTTCTGGGGAGCTGACAGATTTATTGATTCCAGAGTTTCCGAATCACTCATTTCCATCATTGCTTCCTTTCTATATGGCCAGCTCACTGAATTTTTCCTATGCAGCTTTCACTTCCAGTAGTCATTTTCTGGTCAACAATGCTGATGCCATGACTGTGAAGATCAATCCCACCACCCACAGCACGCATCTTAAGAATCACAGAATTGTGACTTAGAGAAACTCTGACACATTTGTTTACTCTTATGGAAAAGTGGCCTCAGGGGAATTTGGCTAGAGAAGGTGGATATTTAAATTCTGGATAAAGTGAAAATTTGAAAGAACCTCAAATGAAAATCTAATTTCATGAAATGTTATAGAACTAGTAAAAACTTTAAACTAATGTGGAATTTTGTCTCTTCCAGTCTTGGGGTGGATATGTCTACACAAGAAAAAGTACAGGAGGCTGGAAAGGAAGGAATGAAACTTTGTATCACACATCTATACACAGCCCTCTCTATTACTGTTATCATTAATATTATGACCTGATTTAGCTGAATGGCTGGTTCGCATTGCAGAGTGATGCCAGTAGAGTGGGCTCAATTCCCACACAGGCTGATGTTGCCATGAAGGACCCTCTCCTCAGCCTCTCCCCTTGCCTGAGCTGTGGCGACCCTCAGGTCAACGACAGCCAGTCATCTCTCTCTAATGAGCGGACAGCACTGTGGTGACTTCACCTTATTTTTTATATTACAAACCTCACCAGGCTTGACCTTCTGGACCAGCTGCCTGTAAAATAGCATTTGGATAGAATGCAGACCGGAAAACCGCGAAGTGTTGTGACAGAATCTGCCGTGGAATGAGATGGTGTGGGATCTATCAGGGAGACACAATCTTTCTGCTGTAGTTTGCTCCAGTCATTATCACACTACCGTCCGTGGGAACTTGTTGAATAAATCGACTGCTGGATTATAAATAATGGGAACTGCAGATGCTGGAGAATCTCAGATAATAAAGTGTGGAGCTGGATGAACACAGCAAGCCCAGCAGCATCTCAGGAGCACAAAAGCTGATGAAGCGGGCCTCGACCCTTCACCTTCTGATGAAAGGTCTAGGCCCGAAACATCAGCTTTTGTGCTCCTAAGATGCTGCTTGGCCTGCTGTGTTCATCCAGCTCCACACTTTATTATCTGAGATTCTCCAGCATCTGCAGTTCCCATTATCTCTGATGGGGTATATGTGTTTACTCTGAGGGGAGAAGAGGAAGAAGTCTCCATTTAAAGATCAGGAGGCTTAAAACGGAGATGAAGCAATTTTGTTTTCGTCAGAGGGTTGAGTCTTTGAAGATCTCTTCCTGAACAGGCTGTGGAAACAGGTAATGAATATTGTTCAGGCGGGGGTGAATAGATTACTGTGAGGCAGGGGCGAACGGTTCGCGGGAAGCAGGCAGGATTTGGTGATTTGAGATTACAATCAGATCACCAGCTTCTCCTTCCTGAAAATGGTCTTCGCGATCGGCTTTCGTCGCCTTTGACTGCTCATTAAATGAACAACGGAGCTGAGCTGACGACCTCTCTCAGCTTTAAGGAAGGAAATCGATAAGGAGTGGGTTGTTACTGTGTTAGCAAAGCCTGGAGCTTCCTGGGGAGGTTTTATACATGGTCAGTGAACAGTGATCGATTCCTGCATACAGCGGGGAAACAGACACACAAAAGACAAACTCGTAATATTTACAGACACACGTACACCATGCTCCTCAACTCATTCGCTCACAGTTGGGAGCGGGAAGGGGTTGTGATAAAGACTTGACCAGATAGGAATCAAATTCAAACAAAACAATAAAACACAGAGCCCGCACTCCAGTGGATTGATTCTCACCAAATAGTTAACGAACAACATCAGTGTCTCTTTTCCAGTAACTACTTGGTCGCAATTTGCTGTTAAGTCTTGGTAACCCAAAGGGGAGAGATGTAATAGCAGGAGGGATACACACTCCGCAGTATTAAACACGGATGATGGGGGCGCGGTGGGAGCTATGTGGTTTTCATGAATGAATGAGGTGGTACTGCAAAGATCGTTTCCTTTCACATGTTGGGGGGTGTTTTCTGTAACGGCTGTGGGTTTATTTTTGCTGCATTTTTCCGCTTGGTGTTGTGATGCCTAAGGAGAGCAGGAGTACAGCTGTAAACAAGGGGGTGGGGTGTGTGTGCGGCTGGGGAGAGGGAAAATTCCTTACACTTATGAATGAAGGGAATGGGAGACCTCCCACACCGCCTCCGAGAATGAAATGTCCAACTGAGAGAGCCGGTTTCTATCTCCTGTTCAGCTCATTCCCCATCTACAACCCCCAGGACTGCTCTTCAGGCTAATCTCTGGCATCTTCCCGTGCGCTTTCCTCGCTCTAGCTGGCAGGACACTGGCTCTAACTGGGGGAGCAGGTGCCCCCGGCACAGTGACAGTCCGGCACCGTCTACCGAGCCCCCTCTTCCGTCTCCTGGTCTTCGCTTTCTGGCTGAGGGAAGGAAAACGTCGCTTGTTACACGAGCTGCCTGCCTGAAAAGATGGTGTTGGGACATTTCAGAGAGATGTAAGAACAGGATTCAGTGAAAGCGCCGCTGTTATCAATGTGAACAGCTTCACACAATGAAAACTATCCCTATTGTTACCAAGAAATACTGTCCACATTGCAAACTGACCAGGAAACATTGTTACCCTTTATCTGTAATTACTAACAGGAGACATTCTGAGATGGACAGCGGACCCCTTTGTAAGTTCTATCATTAGCAAGGAACACGTTCCTGGAGAACAGCATTCACAGGCATTAATTCAGCACAGATTCATACCGTAGTGCAGTTTCTGAAAACCTCGTTGTTAAACATCACAATAACCCCCTAGATTCGTGATGTGCTTTAACGAAGGTTGGTTAATGTCAGAGCAATTTCCCTCAGCAGCTCACTGAGTCCTAACCTGAACAGGAGACAAAGCGGGATGGACGCGGGTGGGGGAAAGCTGACCTGAATGGGGAAACGGTGATCGCCCTTACCCTTAAGGAAGTAGATGTGAGGTGGGTGGGAGGCGGCCAGCAGCGCGTTGAGAACCGTGTTCACGGTGCTGTCGTGCCTGACCAAGTCAAACCGTTGGCTCCTGTCGTCGTAGAGAAGGAGGGCCGAGTAGAAGCCGGCTTGGAGCCGGCTGCGAGGTTTCTCGGCCGGAATGATGTGCTGAAGGCTGACCGAGCCCTTGGCTCTGCGTTTGACGATGGTGTTACAGCGGACGTTGAGAGAGCCGCTGATGTGACCCGCGCTGTAAGCCAGGAACGATCGGCAGTCCAGGGTCAGGGACTTACGGCCGCCCTGCTTCAGCAAGCGTTTCACCTGGTTACACTCGACATCCGACACCTCCATCCTCACTGCTGTCCCATCCAGCCGCATCTGGCTGCTAGCCCCTTGCTTTGTGAAGACACGGAAGACGCCAGGCTGATACACCACCCCCCCCCCCCCTCCCCTGTCTCTCACAGACTCCAGTGACACAGGCTCTGTGAAGGTCCCATGAGGGAGCCGCAGGCCACTCCTTCATTTTTATGCACGGATCCTATGAATGGAGCATTGCTCCACGACCCATGTATGGGCAGTGACGTGCCAGATATAAACCCGGAGACACACACATACACCTTACACCGCAGTCCGATACAAACACAGAGGCATACGGCACACCCGCTCCGGCTCTCGGTGACATGAACAACTGTTTCAGAGCAGGGGAAAGGCAAGCGCGGGGTTTGGGGGTGGCAGTATCGGTTAAAAAAAAAGGCCGCTGGGTTTCCGAGTGGAACAGATTAACTGAATTGTTACTCTCCCGCACATCTCAGATGTCCAAGTTCTTTAAGGACCGCAACTTTCCCCCCCACAGTGATTGAGAACACCCTTGACCGCGTCTCCCGTATTTCCCGCAACACATCCCTCACACCCCGCCCCCGCCACAACCGCCCCAAGAGGATCCCCCTCGTTCTCACACACCACCCCACCAACCTCCGGATACAACGCATCATCCTCCGACACTTCCGCCATCTACAATCCGACCCCACCACCCAAGACATTTTTCTATCCCCACCCCTGTCTGCTTTCCGGAGAGACCACTCTCTCCGTGACTCCCTTGTTCGCTCCACACTGCCCTCCAACCCCACCACACCCGGCACCTTCCCCTGCAACCGCAGGAAATGCTACACTTGCCCCCACACCTCCTCCCTCACCCCTATCTCAGGCCCCAAGATGACATTCCACATTAAGCAGAGGTTCACCTGCACATCTGCCAATGTGGTATACTGTATCCATTGTACCCGGTGTGGCATCCTCTACATTGGGTAAACCAAACGGAGGCTTGGGGACCGCTTTGCAGAACACCTCCGCTCAGTTCGCAATAAACAACTGCACCTCCCAGTCGCAAACCATTTCCACTCCCCCTCCCATTCTTTAGATGACATGTCCATCATGGGTCTCCTGCAGTGCCACAATGATGCCACCCGAAGGTTTCAGGAACAGCAACTCATATTCCGCTTGGGAACCCTGCAGCCCAATGATGTCAATGTGGACTTCACCAGCTTCAAAATCTCCCCTTCCCCCACCGCATCCCAAAACCAGCCTAGTTTGTCCCCTCCCCCCACTGCACCACACAACCAGCCCAGCTCTTCCCCTCCCCCCACTGCATCCCAAAACCAGCCCAGCCTGTCTCTGCCTCCCTAACCTGTTCTTCCTCTAACCCATCCCTTCCTCCCACCCCAAGCCGCACCTCCATCTTCTACCTATTAACCGCATCCCATTTCCTTGAACTGTCCGCCTTCCCTGGACTGACCTATCCCCTCCCCACCTCCCCACCTATACTCTCCTCTCCACCTATCTTCTTTTCTCTCCATCTTCGGTCCGCCTCCCCCTCTCTCCCTATTTATTCCAGAACCCTCTCCCCATCCCCCTCTCTGATGAAGGGTCTAGGCCCGAAAGGTCAGCTTTTGTGCTCCTGAGATGCTGCTGGGCCTGCTGTGTTCCTCCAGCTCCACACTGTGTTATCTCAGTTGTAGGATTTAAGCTGTGTTGAGAAACAAGGGAGGAAACTGTTATCTCGTTAGCCACTTCTGTCTGTCAAAAGGTGCGAAGCAAAAAGGGGCAACTTTTTTGGAAAATGATACACAACGGAGGGTAATACTGGGGGTAATGATACACAACAGAGGGTAATACTGGGGGTAATGATACACAATAGAGGGTAATACTGGGGGTAATGATACACAACAGAGAGTAATATTGGGGGTAATGATACACAATAGAAGGTAATACTGGGGGTAATGATACACAATAGAGGGTAATACTGGGGGTAATGATACACGACAGGGGTAATGATACACGACAGAGGGTAATACTGGGGGTAATGATACACGACAGGGGTAATGATACACGACAGAGGGTAATACTGGGGGTAATGATACACAACAGAGAGTAATACTGGGGGTAATGATACACAACAGAGAGTAATACTGGGGGTAATGATACACAATAGAGGGTAATACTGGGGGTAATGATACACAACAGAGAGTAATACTGGGGGTAATGATACACAATAGAGGGTAATACTGGGGGTAATGATACACTATAGAGGGTAATATTGGGATAATAATATTAGATATAGATACTCCTGATGATAATACAGAAAAAAGTATAATTCTGGGAACAGTAATATAGAACAGAACATAATACTGGGAATAATATAGAACAGAGGGAATTACTAGGGAGAATTATATAGTATGGCTGATCAAAATCCTGGAATTCCCACCTTTAGGGCATTGTGGGACCACCTTCAGCATATGGACTGCAGCAGTTCAAGAAGGCAGCTCACCATTACCTTCTCAAGGGCAGCTAGTGATGGGCAAGAAATCCTGGCCAGTTAGCGACACCCATGTTCGACAAGTGAATAAAAAAAGGAGTATATTGAATGAAAGCGATGAGAGGGGGCACAGATAAATATTTGCAAATACATGGTGTTCTTACTTAAATTCAGGATTGATTTCCTGAAAACTGCAACTTTAAGTGAAACTACTTAAAGTGAAGCATCTTTTCCCATAGGAATCAATGTTAAAACTGGAATCTGGCTCCTGAGGACATTTTCTGCTCAGAAAAAAAAGAACATAAATGTTGAAATACTGTGCCATAGCTGTAAATTCCTTGCTGAGGTAGCTATCAAACCAAATCAAGGAGTGCTTCAAGGAGAGAAAACTGGCTTAGATCCTGTCTCTCTGCACTTGAGCTCCTTGTGGTCTCTCTCCATCCATCTCTCTCTGGGTCAGAAATCTTAACATAGTAAACACTCTGCAATTATCTCAGCGAATAGCTTGTCTAGTCATTCAGCTTAAGTCACATGATTTCTTAGAAATACTATATTGACCCACTACTAAAAAAAAATGAATTTTTGACCCTTAGAAAAGTTTACAGGTCTTTACAGTACTGTAAAACAAAAACACACCTTTGCTTTAAAACCCGAGTTCTGTCATAATAATCATACATTAAAGATCATCTCAAGGGCAGTAATAGTGAGGAATTTGAACAACTCTAATATTAACTGGATAAAATCTGTATAAAAAGTACGGTGGTGTAGAATTTTTAAAATGCGTTCTGGAGAACCTCTGTGACTGGTGCATGGCAAATGCAACAAGACAAAGTAGGCATTTGGATTTAGTTCTAGGGAGTTAATTCCAGCAAGTGACAAAGTACTACCGCATGGGAGCTGGAAGGAAATACTCTTAATTCACTTAGATTTAGCATGATTGTCTTTCACTGTCCACTGGTTATATGTAATTACTGGCTTGGGCATCATTTATTGCTCATCTCTGATTGCCATTGAGAAGGCAGTGACTTCACTGAACTGCGGCAATCTATGGCAGTATGCAGTGCTGTTGTGAAGGACCTTCTGGGATTTTGACCCAGTGACAGTGAAGAAACAGTGGTATAGTTCCAAGTCTGGATGGTGGATTGGAGAGGAACCTGTATGACCATGCTCCCACGTATCTGCTTGTCCTTTTAGCTGATAGAGGTTATCAGTTCGGACAGAACTCTTGAACAAGCCTGGGTGAGCTGCTGCAGTGCATCTTGTAAAATGATGCTGATTGCTGTTACTGAAAATTGGAGGGAGGAAATGTTTAATGTGGCCAATAGGTGCCAGTCAGGCAGACTGTTTTGTTCTGAACTGTGCTGTGATTCTTGAGGATTGTTGAAATTGCACCCATCAGAGAAGTGAATAGTAGTCCATCGTGTTGCTGATTTTTGCCATGGTAGAGTCAGGAAGTGTGTTATTTGCCACAAATATCCTAGCCTACTTTTGCAGACATAGCATTTACATGGCTGATCCATATCAATATCTGGTCAATGGTAATCCCCAGAATGTAGATAGTCGTAGAAAATGACAAAGATAGTAAAAGGGAGTAAAAAGTATTAAATCAGACAAAACTCAATTTTCTTAAACCAAGGTCTTATTTGGTAAAGGTAGATTGAAACAACAAATTGAAGTTAAATCAGTGAGCCACATGGGAAGAATTAACGGATGAAATATAGAACAAGTACATTTAGACAAAGAAAAAGTGTGGATCTCCCTAAATAACAAAGACAAAATTAAAAAGGATAAAGTGAGAAAAGGAACCTCTCAGATAATGAGAGCTCAAAGCTACTGAAAGCCTAAATGAGTGTAGAATACAGGATTAAAAGTTAAAGGAAATTAAGAAAGCAAAGAAAGATAATATTATTCCTCCCTGATATATCGCAGTGTCTGAAACTCAAGCTCCAATTTATCATCCCTACTCTCCAATTTCTCAAGCTGCAGGTTCTTATTGTAGGTATGTTACAGCTGCAATATCTCACCTACGCCATCATCTTTATTGTGCTTTATTTCATTTAATTGTTTTTTTAAATTTGAAACTGGTACTGAACTGTTTTTGGTATGCATAGGCATATAGAAACGCAGATCCGCATTTAGGCAGTGGAAGATATAAATGATAAAGAGATAGGCGGATTAGCAATGGGCCAGGTCACAATCAGATATACCATGCTTACCAACTTATTTACGGGCATGAACACTATCAAACATAGACTGTAGCACCTGGTCAAACCAGGGAGATGAGTTCAGTGCTGAGTATTGATATTTTGTGTCTTGTTGCTATGGCTACATTTTTTGGAATCAGTTAGCAGTTCATGTGATATCTGATTGAATGAATAACGTATGACTAGTACATTTACCCTTTATATCTGAACAAGTTCTGATAATGGATGCCCCAGAATTTATACACCCCCTTGCTGTTCACTATCATTTTGGTCTTTACAAAATGTGGCTCAAAGCCTAGGCTGAAAATGAAATAGTCTTATCTCCAGGTAGTTGCAGCAAATCACTTCTGCTGATTTTTAAGTCATCCTTTTGTGGCAGTTCACAAAGATCATCCAAAACTCCCTCAGAGAATGCCCTGACAAATAAGTAAAGACTTGCATTGATACCTAGTCTGTGATGACCTTAGGGCACTCAAATGCTTCACAGTGAATGATTTGCTTGTGATGGGTGATCATTGTTATAATGGAAGAAACGTTCTAGCCACTCTGTGCACAGCAAGATTCCACAGACAACCATGTATTAATGACTGGATAATCTATTGCTCACATTGCTTCTGACATGTGAGGGCTGGGGCATTAGGGAGAACTTCCTTCCTGTTCTTTAAAAAGTCCCAAGTGAGAGCACAAATGAGGATCTTGGTTTTTCTGAGTACTCCTTTGATACTGCCCTAGTGCATCAGCATTGAATATAAGCTCAAATCTCTGGTGTGGGATTTGGACCCATAGCATCTTGTTATTTTTGAGGCAAGAGTGCTACTAAGTTAAGGATGAAACCTGAGAAGGATGGAAAGGAAGCAAAATAATTTAAGGACAAAGCTGGTCAGAGGAATGTCTTTAGGAGGTTATTGAATGCTAGGCATGAGGCATGAGCTGAAGTGGGTTAAAAAGAGGTAACAAGGTGTAGAGCTGCATGAACACAGCAGGCCAAGCAGCATCAGAGGAACAGGAAAGCTGACATTTCGGGTCTGGACCCTTCTTCAGAGCTTCAGAGGGCTGTTTTCTGTTTGACATATTAGATTGTACAATTTTTAGTACAGGAGTACAACAGTACAGTGAAAAGTGTATAATTCCACCACACATGGAGTTATCTTATGTACCAAAGTATCTAGGCACAAAAAAAGTTTGGGAACAAAGTAAGACAAATGTCAGTTAAAAGGTTAAGCATTATTTCACACAGAACTGTAGAAAAATAGTGACTTAGGTTATAGTTTATAAGGTTTAGTTATACAGTTAGCATGTAAAAAATGAGCAAAGGCATCATCAAATTTCTAGGTCAACCAAACTTTGACGTCATGAAGCGTTGCGTTATAATGTGAAAGCAATAAATAAAAGATCATTTATGGGAATTTCACATCACTGCACTCAGTATTTTGATTCCACTGTTTTATGATCCATTTCAAAATCTATGCACGCTATCCAGTAAATGTAGGCTTAATGGAGGAAAGCTCCCCTTGTTTTCTATAATTACTCCCTGTAATATTCTGTCATATGGCAATATCGATACCATTATTGCCAGCAATGTGTCTCTATCTTATATCATTATTCCCAATAACATTCCCATTCTGAATCACTGTCACCACTAATAGCCCTCATTCTGTATCATAATCATCAGTAATATCCCCTATATTATCTCAATATTCCCACTAACAGCCACTTGTATTACAAGGACTCTTAAAAATACCGGTGATATTACACAAACCCATCATGGATTTATGAAATGAAAATCATGCTTGATAATTCTACTGAAGTTTTTGGAGGAAATAACTAGATGAGGGAGAACTAATAGATGTGGTGTATTTGGATTTTCAGAAAAGCTTTTGATAAACTCCTGATTAAAAGGGTATTGTGCAAAATCAAAGAAATGGGATTGGTGGTAATATTCTGGCATGACATTGGCTAGTGTACAAGAAACAGCAAGTAGGAATAAATGGACCATTTTCAGAGTGGACGGTGGTCACAACGGGGCTACTGCAGGGATCAGTGCCTCAGTTACTCACAACATGTATCAATGATGTGGGTGAGGGAATCAAGTGTAATATTTACAAGTTTGCTGATGACACAAAACTAGGTGGGAGTGGGAGTCATGAGGAGAGTGCTAAGATGCTTCAGAACGATTGAGACAATTTGAATGAGTGGGAAAATACACAGCAGATATAGTATAACATTGATAAATGTTGACACCTCAGTGGGGGAGCACTGGTTACATAGCGATAGATTGGGGAAGGTTTATTTACAAAGGGAATGGGTGTCTTTGTACAGTGGTCATTGAAAGTAAACGTAACAGCAGCAAGCAGTTGGAAAGGGAGTTGGTATGTTGGCCTTCATTGCAAGAGGGTTTGAATACAAGAGTAGGAAAGTCTTACTGCAGAGCTTTCATCAGACCACACCGAGAGTATTGTGTGTAGTTTTAGTCTCCTTGCCTAAGAGAAGATAGACTTGCCATCGAGGGAATGCATCTAAAGTTCACCAGACTGATTCTTGGAATGGCAGATGAGGCATATGGGGAGAGAATGGGTCGGCTGGGCCTGGAATCATTGGAGGTAAAAAGAATGACAGGGGATCTTGTTAAAGCCTGTAAAGTTCTGAAAGGACTGTATGGAGTAGCTACAAGGATAATGTTTCCATTCATCAGGGAGCCCAGACCAAGGAGTCACCGTCTCAGGATAAGCCATTCAGACTATGATGAGGAGATATTTCTTGGGAATTGTGAACTTGCGGAAATCCCTACCATAGAGGACTGTGGAGGTGAAGCCATTGAATATACCTAAGTACACCTTTTGTTAAACAAACACATTAGTTTCACATTCCAGCATACAAATGAACAAATGGAAAATGAAACAGCAGTTTGGCTGCATTATATCTTCCTGTACCAGTTGCTGTTGTTTGACAAAGATAAAGAGATGGCCTTCTAAACGCCAAAATGGTGAGGGGTTTGGGGAGAGAATGGGAACATGGAATTCTCTCCCCTGTAGCTTTGTGGGTCAACCTACTGCAGGTAGACTGGTTCTAGAAGGCAGCTCACCACCACCTTCTCAAGGGCAATTAGGGATGGGCAAGAAATGCTGGCCAGCCAGTGGTGCCCACATCCCACAAATGAATTTTAAAAGAAATTGAGGATCACCTGTGATGAAAAAGGATTGATGGGTTACTCTTGTTCCACATTTCTATTTTAAAATGATTCTATAACATCATCCCTAGTAATACCTTTATCATACATGAGTAGCCAATTGATAGCCCCCTGTTTGATATTATAAAACCTAGTACTCCCCAGTATTATCCTCTGTTCTATAACATTATCCCTAATTTTACCCTCTGATCTGTATTGTTATTGCCAATATTGTCCTCTGTGCTATATTATCTGGAGTAGTAACCTTTGTTCTATAGCCTTGGTCCCACAATTACACCCTGTTCCAAATCATTATCTATAATATTACACCCTGTTCTATGTCAGTACTCCCAGACCCTCAGACCTACATCAGTATACCTTTTTTTTATGTATTCACAGGACAAGGGTGTCGCTGGCCAGGCAGCATTTATTGCCCATCCCTAATTGCGCGGAGGGCAGTTCAGAGTCAAACACATTGCTATGGGGCTGGAGCCACATGTAGGCCAGACCAGGTAAGGATGGCAGTTTCCTTCTTTGAACCAGGTGGGTTTTTCCAACAATCATTGATGGGTTCATAATCATCATTAGATTCTTAATTCTAGATATTTTATTGAATTCAAATTCCACCATCTGTCATGGTGGGTTTCAAACCCAGGTCCCCAGAATGATATCTGGGTGTCTGGGTTAACAGTCCACTAGGCCATTGCTTCCCATTACCCTTTATTCTATGTACTTATCCCCCATATTACCCACTGCTCTATATCATTATACACAGTATTATTGTCTATTCTCTATCATTATCCATACTATAACCCCCATCTGTCTCATTATCTGCATGATTATTTTATATTCTATATTACTGCACAATATCACCCTCTGTTCTGTATTATTATCCACAGAATTTCCCTCTGTTCTATATTATTATCCCCACAGTTACCCCATGCTCTATATTTCCACAATATCATCATCTATTTTATATCTTTATCATCAATATTTCACAATCTTCAATGTCATTTCTCCAGCATTACCTTCTGTTCTATTTTTTCTCCATTTTTACCCTCTGTTCTAAATCATTATCACCACTATTAGTTTCAACCTATATCGGTATCCCCATAATTACCATCTGTCCTACAACCTTATCCCCACTATCTTTCTCTGCAGGATTATGCTCTTTTCTATATGTTATCTGCAGTCTTACCCAATTCTACATCATTATCCCAAGTATTATCCTCTGTTCGATTTCTTAATCCTCATGATCACTCTCTGTCCAATATCTTTATCTTCAGTATCACCCTTTGTACTATGTTATTATCTGCCGTGTTAACCTCTCTTCAGGACTATCACCAATATTCCCCTCTATTATGTATTATTATTCACAGCAGTACCTTCTGTTCTCTGTCATTATCCCCAGTATCACCCTCTGCACTATATCATTATTCACAGTTTTACCCTCAGTTCTATAACCTTATCCCCAGCATCACCCTCTGTTCCACATCATTACCCCAGGATTACACCCTGTTCTAAATCATTACCCACAGCTTTACCCTCTAATATTGCCCCCAGTATTACCCTCTGTTCTGTATCAAAATCTGCATTGTTACCCTCGGTTCTGTATCGTTATCTGCAGTATCCGTCTGTTCTATGTTTTCTCCAGTTTTTTGTCATTGTCTCCAATATTGTTCACTGCTCAACATTACAGTATGTTTTATATTATCCACAGTATCACCGTTATTCTATATAATTATTCCCAGTATGGCCATCCATTACATTACCATATCCCTAATACTACCATCATCTGTGTGTTGCCCTCGGCTCTATAACATTATCTATATTATCACCAGTATTATCCCATGCCCTGCATCATTATCCCAGTATTACCCCTTGCTGAAAGCCAAAAGAACTGATGATGCTGTGATAATGGGAACTGCAGATGCTGGAGAATCCAAGATAATAAAGTGTGAAGCTGGATGAACACAGCAGGCCAAGCAGCATCTCAGGAGCACAACAACTGAGGATGCTGTAAATCAGAGACAAAAATAGAAATTGCTGGGAAAGTTCAGCAGGTCTGGCAGCAGCTGTGCAGAGAAATCAGGATTCGTTGACCCGATTCTGAGGAAGGATCCCTGCCCGTTACCCACAAGTATGCACCGTCTGTTCTGCATCACTATAGTGGCTGGATTCGAATAAGATTCCCCGGCCTCAATTTTTGTGTGTGAGCCGCCTTTGTTTACACACAAGGTAAACAGATTTTGGGTTCATATTTGTGATAATGGGAACTGCAGATGCTGGAGAATCCAAGATAATAAAGTGTGAAGCTGGATGAACACAGCAGGCCAAGCAGCATCTCAGGAGCACAAAAGCTGACGTTTCGGGCCTAGACCCTTCATCAGAGGATTCCTACTTGTGTCCCTTTTGTACTCCAGTGCTGTGTTTGAAGTGGGTCTGATGTTGCCGAGAGCGCCTGGATAATAACTGAGTTTTCTGATAGGGACCAGTATTCTCAGGTAGATCATTCGTGTCGATTCGGGAGAACGAAGAGGTTAAAGGGCTTACCTCAGGAGCTCAAGCTGTGTCCCGAACCTGCTGATCAGCCGGACTCAGCAGGAGATGCTGGGACAGATAGCAGAGGAAGCGATCAGCGGTGCAAACAAACAAGGGGCTGTCAGACTTCACACTAGTCACAGACCATCCTATCTGTTTGATGCTATCACCGCTCGAGCTCACTTCACATGTCGCTGGTAGCTTTCTCTCTAGTTGTCTTGTCACATACATGCTAACCCGGTTCCAGACCTTTCTGGGATAAATTGCACCTTCCTTAGGAAAAAAAAACACAAAAGCAAGATCAATAGGAGAGAACCTTCTCCAATTTCCCTTCCTGACATCTGGGCGAAGAGATTGTGTCAACAATTTCCTCCGTTTGTGTGTGGAAACTGGATCCGCAAACCCGTTTGGCTTCTCATTTTGCATAAGAATCAAAGATCGCTTAAAATTTAAAAAGAACTGGCCGGGGATCAGAGAATCAAGGCAAAAAAGGGGCCTTATTAAGCATGCAATCAGTCCTCATTTTTTGCTACTTAATTAGTTTTTCAAAGATTCAAAAAAAATGGCTAGGTCTTTTTTTAAAGTATGGGTCCCCTGTGCTGTTTGTTGTATGCATTAATAGTTTGGACTTCAGAGTGGGAGGCATGATTGAGAAATACGCACAGAGAACACAAATCCTGGTCATGGAGTTGACAGAGAAGGGAATTGCTGCCCACTGCAGAAGGTTTGCTTGAGTGTGGGTAAAGTCGAAAAGGGAATTCAAGCTAGAGAAATGTGAGTAAGTACATTTGGGAAAGTCGGACAAAGCTAGGGAATACACAAGAGACAGGAGAACATGGAGAGGAGTCTACAGGAATAGTGCCAGATGACTGGAGGATAGCAAATGTTGTCCCGTTTTTCAAGAAGGGGAGTAGCGACAACCCTGGTAATTATAGACCAGTGAGCCTTACTTCGGTTGGGGGTAAGGTGTTGGAGAGGATTATAAGAGATAGGATTTATAATAATCTAGAAGGGAATAATTTGATTAGGGATAGTCAACACAGTTCTGTGAAAGGTAGGTCGTGCCTCTCAAACCTTATTGAGTTCTTTGAGAAGGTGGCTAAACAGGTGGATGATGGTAAAGCGGCTGATGTGGTGTATATGGATTTCAGTAAAGCGTTTGATAAGGTTCCCCACAGTAGGCTATTGCAGAAAATTCAGAGGCATGGGATTGAGGGTGGTTTAGCGGTTTGGATCAGAAATTGGCTAGCTGTAAGAAGACAGAGGGTGGTGGTTGATGGGAAATGTTCATCCCGGAGTTCAGTTGCTATGGTGTATCACAAGGATCTATTTTGAGACCACTGCAGTTCGTCATTTTTATAAATGATCTGAATGAGGGCTAATTGTAAGACTCTTGGCAGTGTGGACGAGCAGAGGGATCTCGGTGTCCATGTGCATAGATCCCTGAAAGTTGCCATCCAGGTTGATAGGGTTGTTCAGAAGGTGTACTGTGTGTTAGGTTTTATTGGTAGCGGGATTGAGTTTTGGAGCCATAAGGTCATGTTGCAGCTGTACAAAACTCTGGCGCGGCCACACTTGGAGTATCGCGTACAGTTCTGGTCGCTGCATTATAGGAAGGATGTGGAAGCAATGGAAAGGGTGCAGAGGAGATTTACCAGGATGTTGCCTGGTATGGAGGGAGGGTCTTAGGAAGAAGTGCTGAGGGATTTGAGGCTGTTTTCATTAAAGAGAAGAAGGTTGAGAGGTGACAATAGAGACATACAAGATGATCAGAGGATTAGATAGGGTGGACAGTGAGTGCCTTTTTCCTTGGATGGTGATGGCTAGCACGAGGGGGCATAGCTTTAAACTGAGGGGTGATAGATATAGGACAGAAGTCAGAGGTAGATTCTTTACTCAGAGAGTAGTAAGGGTGTGGAATGCCCTGCCTGCAACAGTAGCAGACTCAACAACTGTAAGGGCATTTAAATGGTCATTGGATAAACATATGGATGATAATGGAATAGTGTAGATTAGATGGGCTTCAGATTGGTTTCACAGGTCGGCGCAGCATCAAGGGCTGAAGGACCTGTACTGCACTGTAATGTTCTATGTTCTATGAGTAGAGGAAGTGGGGTACTTCGGGTGCATATCCACAGGGTCTTTGAAGGTGGCAGGACAGATAGACAAGGTGGTAAGGAAAACATGCAAAATGCTTTGTTGGATGAGATATAGAATATGATGCTGGAACAGAATAAAATGCTGACTTGACCATGACTGGAATTTTGTGGATTGTTCTGTTCAAAAAATAGAGGTAATTTCTCTGGAGAGAGTGCTGAAGAATGTTGCCAGAGATTGAAAATAGCAGCCATGAGCAAAGATTGGGCAGGCTAGGGTTGGATACCTTAAAGATGTGACTGAGGAGTAACAACTGGGGTGTACAAAATTATGAGGAGTCTATATAGACAGGGAAGACCTGTTTCCTCTGGCAGAGAGGTTAATTACAGGGGTCACATATTTAACATGAAGGAAAAGTGGTCGAAGGATTAGAGGGGACATGAAGAACGTTTTCACCCAGAGGGTGCTGGGTGTTTGAAATTCACTGCCCAGGTTGGTGGTGAAGGCAGAAATCTTCAACTTGTTTAAAATAAACCTGGATCTTCATCTGAAGTGCTGTAACTTGCAAGGCTACAGTTCAGGTGCTAGAATGTGGGATTAAAATAACTGGCTGGTTTAGTTTTAGCATTTTAAATTGATGCAGACACAATGGACAAGATAATAAAGTGTGGGGCTTGATGAACACAGCAGGCCAAGCAGCATCTCAGGAGCACAAAAGCTGACGTTTCGGGCCTAGACCCTTCAGCTGGACAATATGGTGTCTTTCAGTGCTGTGACTTTTCTATTGTTTTAAATAAAGTGAAAAGAATTTTGTCTTCACCATTAATCAACAAACAAAGCTACTTTACTGGTAACAAGGATCAAGCATGAATGATTAAATCCTTTGAATCATTTGAAGATCTAAATTGCATAATTTCATAAATAGATGAGAAATTGGAAAGTCTCATTGCAAGAATAATAATGCTATAATCCATAAGATAGAGAAAGTCTGAGCTATTCTAATGAATTGGTATATTTATCAACGAGCTTGCTGACCTCATTTAGCTCTACATCCTATAAAAGCCTTGATTGTAACATTCGAAATTATGTTCAACTTTCTCCATGCATTATCCTTCCCTATCCCAGCAAACCTGTCCACTCCTATAACATACTAGTAATCTATAGGCATTAATAGATGACCTGAAATTTGAGTTCAAATACTACCACAGGAGTTGATGGATATTTAATTAAATAAATCTGGGATAAAAATTGGTAACAGCAACAGCAATCATAAAGCTACAGGACGGTCATCAAGATGCTTCAGGTTCATTAATGTCCTTTTGGTGAAGGACCTTGCCATTCAAATAACTTATGCATGCTCCCATGTCTTCCACTTTTGGTTGTTTGGTTTATATATGTGAATTCAGAACTAAAGCAATGAGTTGATTCTCAATAGCTATCTGCAACACAGCCAACAAGCCACCCAGTTTTATGATACTGCTACAACAGGTTCCATAAAAATAAAATCTGACAGACGACTTGGAATCAACCCTCACAATTCTCACTAACATTTAGGAATTTCACAGATTTGTTTTCATGGGAGATGGGCACACTGAAAGTCCAGCATTTATTGTCCATCCCTTTTTTTAACCTTTGAACTGAGTAGATAGCTAGGCCATATAAAAGAGCAGCTTGGAATAAACCACCTTATTGGAGTCACACGTGGGTCGGATCAGGTGAAGATGGCACCTACCCTTCTGTCCATTCAGATGAAAAGTTGCGTTTCTACTCCTCCAACCAAGCTTCACACTTCTCCACACTAAACTTCATTTTCCAAATTTTGACCCACTCATCTAACCTATCCATATCAATGTGTAAATTTTATATATCTTCATTGCAACTTACTTTCTCATCAATTTTAGCGTCATCTGCAAATGCGATTATTGTACATTCTAACCCCACATCCAATCATCAATGTGGATTTTAAATAGTTTGGACCTGAGAACTGAACCCTGTTGCATCCCACAATGTATGTCTCACCAAACCACAAAAAGGCCCCTTAATCCTAACTTCTCTGTTTTTTGTTGGCTAGCCAATCCCCTATCCAAGCTAGTAAATTACACCCAACCTCGAGTGATTTTACCTCTTACAATAACCCTTTGTACAGCACCTTATCAAATTCCTTCCAGGTGTCCAGGTAAACTAAATTTACAGGATCCCCTTAATCTACATTGCTTGTTACATCTGAAGTGGAGCATAACATTGTGTAAGTCGGAGCATTAAGAAGCAAGGTTTGCAGGTTTTAATTCATTACCCGAAGTTACAAGTTACTATTCTGCATGCAGTTTGATTGATGTGCATCTCAGAACAGGTGCCTGGGTATTTTTCGAAGAACAGGATGAAGTCAAGAACACTTGCAGATGAAATCTAACAGCTTAAAAAATGATTAATGTGGCCAGTCTACTGCAAACTGGGCATAATGAGTGACCCCTACATCAGAATGAGTGGTCAGGTTTCCTGCATTCCCTTCTAAACATTCCTCCATGCACAAAGTAAGCTGAAATAGAATAGCAAGTTCTCATGACATTTACTGCTCATATGTCCTGTTCCCAATAAATGGGCTGTTCCATCTGTCTTCAAGTGAGATGTCAAAGACCATTTTTGGCTGTTCGCCTCACCAATGTTACCACCTTTGATAACAGAATAATTACACAATTAATTTAATGCTATGTAATGTCGCCATGTACAAATTGTGGCTGTAGGATTTACCTACAACAATGACTAGACAATGAAATCTACCATCTTCAGGCTGTGAAAGTTACAATATAAAGATAAGTTCTTTGGAAAGTTCCAAAGCAAGGATTCTTCTGAGAGCTTCAAAGGAAACAGAGAACATTCTACCCGTTCCCACCTTACTGGAACTTGTTGGACAATTCAGGTATAATATTAGAGTGGTGCCATTACATTTTTGTTTCATTAGTGAGCTAGGTTAGCCGTTTATTTGAAAGGTTAGATACTGATATGCTTTTGGCTGCTATTTTACACTTACTTTTCTCCATACTTGAAGTCCAATAGCATTACTTTTATACGATCATCTTTAGACACCTTAAGGCTAAATTCTGACTTGGTTTTTGAGACAGAATCATGGGTTGTAAAAAGTAAAAAAGAAATCCTCTGTGCAGTTTCACATGACAATTTCAAATATTAATTAACAGCTTTCAGGTCAGGTTTAAACAAGCCTCAACAATGTAATATCTTTGTGGATACTCATCATCTTCTCCAATTGCACAAATGCCTCAAGCATCAGCTGTTGCTTAAAACAACCATTGACAGTAGCTGGAGAAAAACAGGAAGGAAATGATGAATCAGTATGGAGGCAGCTGTAAACTGCCGATGGTGTCTCAAGAGCATACATCACGATCTAATTAACCAAAGCTCAAAGTCTCCAGTTAATTTGGTTCCTCAGTTTACTACTGAATGGTCAGTGACAAGACTTGTCTAGTTTGAATTGCCTTCTAAAATTTCAGTGGCCTCAGACAACCAGTGTTATTAATTAAATCTAATTTTTTTGAGATTATGCACAGATGGTTCTGTCAGTTTAACACGGCAGTTCTTAAAGACGTGCTTTTCATATATTGATGCTCAGTGATGTGAGTCCTTTCCGTTATGAATATGCAGTGTCCACTACAAGCACTCAAACACCTGATACAAAGCAGCACGGTTGGAAAGAAACAATAGGATCAGCAGCACATAATTTAGCAGTTCAAACGTGCCCAGCAAATTCAATGTATATTTCAATTCGGTTTGAAAAAAACTTCATTTGGTTACTATCATTTGATATTGTTATTCCACAAAACGTATCAATCTCAATCTTGAAAGTTCCGATCCTCCCAGTATCTGCACACTTTTTATGGAAAGAATCCTAGAATTCTACCTTGTTTTGTGTGAACAAGAGCTCCCTGATTTCTCTCCAGATGACTTGGCTTTATCATTAAGTTCCCTCATTCCTGATTCCTCCAACACAGGAAATAATTTCTCTTATTTATCCTAGGTTGCTCCGGGATGCGAGAAAGGAGGTTGCTAAGCCGCTGGCGAAGATCTTTGCTTCCTCACTCTCCACGGGAGTCGTACTGGAAGATTGGAGGGAGGCAAATGTTGTTTCTCTTTTCAAGAAAGGGAATAGGGAAAGCCCTGGAAATTACAGACCAGTCAGTCTTGCGTCTGTGGTCAGCAAGGTTTTGGAAAGAATTCTGAGGGATAGGATTTATGACTATTTGGAAAAGCATAGCGTGATTAAAGGGAGTCAGCATGGCTTTGTGAGGGGCAGGTCATGCCTCACAAATCTTATTGAGTTCTTTGAGGAGGTCACGAGACAGGTTGATGAGGGTTGAGCAGTGGATGTGGTGTACATGGACTTCAGCAAGGCATTTGATAATGTTCTCCACGGCAGGCTCATGCATAAAGTCAGGAGGTATGGGATACAGGGTGATTTGGCTGTCTGGATTCAGAATTGGTTGGCTGACAGGAGGCAGAGAGTGGTTGTAGATGGTAAGTATTCTGCCTGGAGGTCAGTGCTGAGTGGTGTCCCACAGGGCTCTGTTCTTGGGCTTCTGCTCTTTGTAGTTTTTATAAATGACTTGGATGAGGAGGTTGAGGGGTAGGTTAGTACGTTTGCTGATGACACAAAGGTTGGAGGTGCTGTTGATAGTATCGAGGGCTATTGCAGGCTTCAGCGAGACATTGACAGAATGCAGAGCTGGGCAGGGAAATGGAAGATGGAGTTCAACCTGGATAAATGCGAAGTGATGCATTTTGGAAGGTCGAACTTAAATGCTGAATATAGGATTAAAGGCAGGATTCTCGGCAGTGTGGAGGAACAGCAGGATCTTGGTGTTCAAGTGCATAGCTCCCTCAAAGTTGCCACCCCGGTGGATAAGGTTGTAAAGAAAGCATATGGTGTTTTGGCTTTCGTTAACAGGGGGATCGAGTTTAAGAGCCATGAGGTTATGCTGCAGCTCTACTAAACCCTGGTGAGACCACACTTGGAATATTGTATCCAGTTCTGGTCGCCCTATATAGGAAAGATGTGGAGGCTTTGGAGAGGGTGCAAAGGAGGTTTACCAGGATGCTGCCTGGACTGGAGTGCTTGTCTTTTGAGGAGAGGTTGACTGAGCTCTGACTTTTCTCTCTGGAGAGAAGGATGAAGAGAGGTGACCTGATCGAGGTGTACAAGGTAATGAGAGGCATAGATAGAGTCGATAGCCAGAGACTTTCCCCAGGGCAGGATTGACTGCCTCAAGGGGTCATAGTTTTAAGTCATTCAGAGGAAGGCATAGAGGAGAAGTCAGAGGGAGGCTCTTCACCCAGAGAGTTGTGAGCGCATGGAATACTTTGCCGGTGGTAGTCATGGAAGCGGAGTCATTAGTGACACTTAAGCGACTGCTGGACATGCACATGGACAGCAGTGAATTGAGGGGAATGTAGGTTAGGTTATTTTAATTTTGGGTTAGGATTAACCCACGGCACAACATCATGGGCCGAAGGGCCTGTACTGTGCTGTACTTTTCTATGTTCTATGTCCTATGTTAACCTACCCTGAAACACTATGTTCAAATCATAGCTCATTTTTCTAAACTTAAAGAATGCTGAGTCAATATGCCCTAATAATTCTCTAAGTTTCTAAGGTATTATTTATCATTTTGAATCAAGTTTCCTCTAAACATTGGGCCATGCTTTCAGCCTCAGAAAGGCATGTCCTTCTGCCTCAAACTGAGATTGTAACTGTACTGAGATTGGTCGAAACAGCACAACGGCAAAATACTGCAGACACTGGAAATCTGAATAAACAGAGAATGTTGGAGAAACTCCAACAGGTCCGACAGCTTCTGTTATGACTTCTTCAGAACTGGAAGGTGTCGGAAAGTAGGTTATGTTTTACACTTTTGACAGATGCAGAGGAGAAACAAGGGGGCAGATGGTGTAGAGGCCTAGTGCAAAAGATAAAGAGGTTTTTAAAAGTGGTGAAAGAGAAAAAAGAGATGTAACAAGAGCGTAAATTAAGACGTGAAAAGGAGAGATTGTCTTTTCAAAGTAAACTGGATACACACGCAGCACAGCATTGGGGAAGAGTATGTAAGAAAAATAGAAGACAAACATGAAGTGGTCAGTTATAGTCAAGCCAAACAACAGGAGATTAAAGAAAAGATAGTAAGAACTGCTGATGCTGGAGTCAGAGATAACACAGTGTGGAGCTGGAGGAACACACCTGGCCAGGCAGCATCAGAGGAACAGGAAAGCTGACATTTCAGGTTGGGACCCTTCAGAAAGAAGGGCCCCACCCGAAACATCAGCTTCCTTGTTCCTCTGATGCAGCCTGACCTGCTGTGTTCTTCCAGCTCCACACTGTGTTATCTATATAGGAATTAAAAAAGATTCTTTTCTCATTGTTCTGAATCTATGTCCCAGAATTAAGACGTCATTTTAATCAAAGAGAGGTATTTAGATTAGTCATATCCTGCCTCACTAAACATTAAAATCTACAGGTGAGATATGAGGTTGTCACAAGATGCAGCTGAGGGATGATGGGAGGTGTTAGCCAGTGACATAATCTATAGACTGTTAATCCCCCAGAAGCTCAGCTAATATGCTGGGGTCTGGGGTTTAAATCCTGCCATGGTTGATGGTGGAATTTGCATGCAATAACGAATTTGGAATTAAGGGTCTAATGATGACCATGAAACCACTATTCATTCTTGAAAACCCATCTGGTTCACAAATATCCTTTGCAAATGAAACAGCCATCCTTACCCTGTCTGGCCTACATGTAACTCCAGACTCACAGCAATGCGGTTGACAATTAGGAATGGGCAATAAACGCTGGCTTAGCCAGGGATGCCCACATCCTGCAAATGAATAAAAAAAAACTTTATGACTGTCATTTGAGCGAAGGCAATTAAGAACAGAAAATGTTGGAGATACACAGCAGCATCTGAGAGAAGCAAATGCTAGTTTAGATTTTAGACATTTTCAGCTGTGTAAATCCAACGCAAGAAAAGGTGGCCTGAAAGTTTGGGTCTTGCTTTGTGGTGGCAGAATTTCCTGGAATATCAGCTGGTAACCTGGCTGTGAGAATGGAGGCTGCCAGATGTAGATGCAGAAAGTTTGCCTCAGTGCGCTGGCACTGTGTTAAAGTTTACCTTTTAAAAAACCCTCATCTCTCATCCCAAATATACCCTCTCAGCTACATGCTCCTCATGCTCATGCATACAAAACACTGCCCTTCATGCCCTCCATGCCACCAAGCACGCTATGCCCCTCCCCATCTTGCATGCAAATCTATGCCTGTCTAACTAACCAACATGCCACCTATGCCCTTCCACCCATACCCCATGGATAATTGTAGCTCCTGTGCCAAATTAGTGCCAAATCATGCTAGCCCTTAAGTAAATGAAAAGTATTTTAGAGACCAGTGTTAGAAAGTTCTGAAGAATAAATACACGGGATTTGAAATGTTACTTTCGTTTCTGTCTCCACAGATGCTGCCACGCCTGATGAGTATCTTCAATACTTTCTGTTTTTGTTTCATGCTAACCCTTGCTCCATAAATTAAGACGCTGCCCTTACACTTACTGCAAAACCTCACCTAATAACCACATGGGCAGACATCAGGACACATGTAGAGATGAGATTGAATAAAGTTCTCCCAAGTAAAGATCTGTGCATCTATGGCAGACAACATTATATTGAAAAAAATACTAATTCATGAAACTGATTTATGACCTTTATATTCCTGCAAGGAAAGCATAATTCATTGATGTGTATAATCCCTTCGAACAACAAGCATTGAAATTCAAAAATAGACCGACATCAAAGATGTATAGCTGTCAATCAAACAGAGAGATTACAGGAACCTCTCTGTGATAATGGATGGTTGTGAAATCAGCCATGCAGCATTAATCCAGGAATGAAACACACAGGCTCATATCGACAAGTACAGTCAAATAGCAATCAACTATTTAGTTATCATTCTAGAGATTATTCAATGATATGAAGTGCAGAACATTAAACTGCCTGAACAGCTTGACATCTGTCTTTGAAAAATGCATTTGATAAGTCCCGTTAACATTTTAGCATGGCCTGTTGACACATTTGACTGGTCTTCTAGAGATATTGTTTCATGTGTATTCTGACAAGTTTTTGAGTTAGTTTTGATACATTCCTACTTTTAACTATTTCAAAGGACTTATCTCCCACATTGGGCACCTGACCGCCACCAAATTCCATTGTAGTGAAGGCAACTGATGATTTAAATGGCAGGTTGGCTCTGGCCACTCATGCACAAATCCCACACAAACCTACCCCCAATATGGGAAGTACTTTGTTCAAGGGCCATGACTTATGATTTCTGATCAACTCTGCAGCTGGAGAGTCTGTCATTGTGGTGAAAATCCACAGCAGATTTAACTTTCAGGTTGATAACCTTCCATCAGAACTGACGAAAGATAAAAACATCAATCGTCAGTTCTGAAGGGGACGGTATGCTGGAGCGAAGAGTAGTTGGAAGAACAAAGGGAAGGTATGGAATGGTGTAGAGGACATGAGAGACTAATTGGCAAAAGTTTCAAGGTACAAAAGCCAAGGAGAGTGGTAATGGATGCAAAATATGAGCAGTGAATAGTAACATAGTGACAAAGGAATAACAAACAAAATAAGATCAAGCTACAAAAAAATCCACCCAAAAGAAACATAAGGTACAATAAGACAGCAGCAGAGGCTATGATTCCAATGTTAAACACAAGATAGAGGGACCTTTGGAAGTTGAGGGCCTGTTCCTTGAGCTAGCACTGAGCTTCTGTGGAATATTGCAATGCAGCATGGACAGAAAGGTCAGAGTGGAACATTGAGCCTTTTCCAGTGGGCTTTGTCACCTCCCGAAGGAGCACTGCTCCAAAGGCTTGTGATTTTAAATAGAACTGTTGTTCTATAACTTGGTGTCATGTGGCTTCTGACTTTGTCCACCCCAGCCCAACACCAACATCCCCACATTACAACTAATCTATACTACTGCCCTTGATTCACCTTCTTTATGAATGATGAATGTGTGCAACTTGAGTCCCAATATTTACTTCTGGACAATCATTTGTCTCAATGATGTTGGCAGTTTTTAACAGCCTTATTCATGCTGTTGAAGTTACTGTGTTTATGAAATTTGAAGTTCTTCACCTCCATTCAAAAGCTTTCTGCCTCAGATTCACTTTCTCTCTTCCAAAACATATTATTCCACAGATTCAATGTATCCAATTGTCCAAGGTCTGAGAGCAGTGGATCAATCACTGCATTTCTATTCCTTGTCAAGTATTTATTGAAAATTCACATAAAAGAAAACAATGAAGGTACAGAAAGACAATCTCCCACAGCTACCTAGAATACACCTCCTCTCACCCACCCTCCTGCAAAAATTCCATCCCCTATTCCCAATTCCTCCGCCTCCGCCACATCTGCTTCCACGATAAGACATTCCACTCCCGCACATCCCAGATGTCCAAGTTCTTCAAGGACCGCAACATTCCCCCCACAGTGATCGAGAACGCCCTTGACCGCGTCTCCCGCATTTCCCGCGACACATCCCTCACACCCCGCCCCCGCCACAACCGCCCAAAGAGGATCCCCCTCGTTCTCACACACCACCCCACCAACCTCCGAATACAACGCATCATCCTCCGACACTTCCGCCATCTACAATCCGACCCCACCACCCAAGACATTTTTCCATCCCCACCCCTGTCTGCTTTCCGGAGAGAACACTCTCTCCGTGACTCCCTTGTTCGCTCCACACTGCCCTCCAACCCCACCACACCCGGCACCTTCCCCTGCAACCGCAGGAAATGCTACACTTGCCCCCACACCTCCTCCCTCACCCCTAACCCCGGCCCCAAGATGACATTCCACATTAAGCAGAGGTTCACCTGCACATCTGCCAATGTGGTATACTGCATCCACTGTACCCGGTGTGGCTTCCTCTACATTGGAGAAAAGAAGCGGAGGCTTGGGGACCGCTCTGCAGAACACCTCCGCTCGGTTCGCAACAAACAACTGCACCTCCCAGTCGCAAACCATTTCCACTCCCCCTCCCATTCTTTAGATGACATGTCCATCATGGGCCTCCTGCAGTGCCACAATGATGCCACCCGAAGGTTGCAGGAACAGCAACTCATATTCCGCTTGGGAACCCTGCAGCCTAATGGTATCAATGTGGACTTCACCAGCTTCAAAATCTCCCCTTCCCCCACCGCATCCCTAAACCAGCCCAGTTCGTCCCCTCCCCCCACTGCACCACACAACCAGCCCAGCTCTTCCCCTCCACCCACTGCATCCCAAAACCAGTCCAACCTGTCTCTGCCTCCCTAACCTGTTCTTCCTCTCACCCATCCCTTCCTCCCACCCCAAGCCGCACCCCCATCTCCTACCTACTAACCTCATCCCATCTCCTTGACCTGTCCGTCTTCCCTGGACTGACCTATCCCCTCCCTACCTCCCCACCTATACTCTCTCCACCTATCTTCTTTTCTCTCCATCTTCGGTCCGCCTCCCCCTCTCTCCCTATTTATTCCAGAACCCTCACCCCATCCCCCTCTCTGATGAAGGGTCTAGGCCCGAAACGTCAGCTTTTGTGCTCCTGAGATGCTGCTGGGCCTGCTGTGTTCATCCAGCCTCACATTTTGTTGTCTTGGATTCTCCAGCATCTGCAGTTCCCATTATCACTAATAATGTTTAGTCATGGCTTAGGCTTGTTTAGGCATGTGAAGATATGTGGATTCAAATTACTGCTACTCTGCAGGGAGCGTCAACTCCTGCAGCTCATGTAGATTTCTGGACACACCTCCAAGAAAATGCCAAAAAGATTCTTCATGTAGCTCATACCTCTCCAGGGAATGTTATGTTTTTACTTTCTTTTATACAGCACAAGATCGGACTGAATCTGAAGGAAACTATGAAAAATGCATTTCTCCCAAGCATCCTGGATGTCTACCTTTTTCAAACAACGCTCTCCACCAACCCCCTGCTCTGTCATCCAGCTAGCCCTCCACCCCGCCATGTCCGCTCCCTGCTCTCCACAGCTCTTAACCAGCTCCTCCCCTAAACATAAAAAAGATAGGATCCCTCTTGTCCTCACTTTCCACCCCACCAGCCTCCACATCCCAAAGTATCATCCTCAAACACTTCCGCCAACTCTAATTAGACCCCACCAACCAGAACATCTTCCATTCTCCCACCCCTCTCTGCCTTCCACGAGGACCATTCCTTTCACCACTCCTTAGTTCCTGCCGCACTCCCCACCAACCACTCCAACCCACCCGGTACCTTTCCCCGTAACCATAAAAGATGCAATACTTCCCTCACCTCCATCCAGTGCCCTAAACAGCCCTTTCAAGTGAAACAGAGCTTTACCTGCATCTCCTCCAACCCTAGCCTATTGCATCTGGTGCTCCCAATGTGATATTCTCTACGTCTATGAGACCAAATGTAGACTAAGTGACAGTTTCACTGAGCGTCTCTGCCTGGCCCGCAACGGCTAACCTAACCTCCTGGTCACTGCCCATTTCAACTCCCACACTACCCCCCACCCCAAGCCCCCTTTTGACATGTCTGTCCTCGACCTCCTCCAGTGTCGCAATGACTCAGAACGCAAGTTTGAAGAACAACATCTGATCTTCCACCTGGGCACCCCCACAGCCCGGAGAACTCAGCAGTAAGATCTCCAATTTTAAGTAATCTTCCGACCCATCTCCTGGCTCCCTTTCCAGCCCCACCTCCTCCCTTCCATTCCATGTTCTGACCCTGCCTTCCAGGCACCAACCAGATTCATCCCTCCCATTAACGAACCAGATCGTACCTACTACCAGTGTCCACCTATCACCATCATTCCTCTATCAGCCCATCTCTTTATCAGCAGCTCCCCCTACCCCCACATCCAGCCCCGAATTACGGTAATATTTGAATTGTTGACTGCTCCTTTCCTCCAGATGCTGCCTGGCTTGCTGTGTTCTTCCAGTATCCTGTTTGTCTACCTTGGATTCTAGCATCTGCAGTGTTTTTGTCGCAATTGCACACACATACTGGGAATTTCTCATGTTTATTTATAAACTCAACTTCATATAATAACAACAATAATATCCTGATTGGCTATTTGTGTAACTTATGAAGACAGTAAAGAGCTTTGGGTTCATAATCTAATAGAGTGCTGGATGTAAATTTAACATAGGGGCTTTATTCCTATCATACAATAGCCACTGCAGTTCCACATAACGTGTTAAATTGAGAAATGATGGTTGCTCAGTTGTTAGCACTGTTAACTCTCAGCGCCAGGGACCCAGGTTCAATTCCAGCCTTGGGCGACCTTCTGTGTGGAGTTTGCACATTCTCTCTCCGTGTATATAGGTTTGCTCTGGGAGCTCTGGTTTCCTCCCACAGTCCAAAGACATGCAGGTTACGTGGATTGGCCATGCTAAATTACCCATAGTGTCCAGAGATGTGCAGGCTACGTGGGTTAGCCATGGGAAGTACAGTACAAGGAGGGGGTGGGTATGGGTGGTGGGATGCTCTTCAGGGGATCAAAGTCGACTTGATGGGCCGAATGGTCTACTTCTGCACTGTAGGGATTCTACAAAATTGTGTGGTGCTTTATGCATATCAAATGTGCCAAATTAAGCTATATTCAATTGACAGTCGTATGCAAAACATATCATTCAATTAAGAATTTCTATATGTAATATGCCACATGAAGACAGCAAGTTAAACTGAGCGATCCTTTTAAGCTGATAGTCTATTGTTAAAGCATCGTCATCATCCTTCCACAATCTGTGTATACCTAATAATTCCAGTAGGAGAATACAACATTTTAATGAAGGAACCACTGCCCTACCCAAACATTTAGGTTTAGCTTGAGTAGAGACAATAAAGATATTATAACCTTTTGCAGACCTACAGACCTGTTGTCTGTCAATAAGCCTCCTTAGTTAACATTGCCAGGAAAATTTGGCAGAAGCAGTCTTCGCCCATTCCTTTTATATTACTTCTGAATCTGCCACTATTCTTGAGTCAGCCTGGGTTAAATAAACTAGATCACACCCTCAGCAATCCCACCCTGTCCTTTGCAGCCTCCTCATGCAATGGTTATGTTGCAAGATTTTGTACATGAGCAGACATGATGGGGGTTCTACAAGTGGGATAAAAGCAAGTCACAAACATATCAAGGAGCTTGGAAACTTTTTCTGTATTTTTCAAATTCAAGGTACGTTAACATTGTGACGCATTGTATTTCTTTAAAGAAATGGCATTTACTCAACTATCAGGCTTTATAATGCCCCAACCAACTTTAAATCCAAGTTTCGTTGAAGGGTTGGCTCTGTTGTAATATGGAAAATTCTGCATCCAAGTTTGTGTACAGCAAGTTCCCACAAACAACAACAAAAGAATGTTCTGCTGTTTTTTTCAGTGATATTGCTTAAGGGATAAATATTGGGCAGTGCACCAAAGGGGAATCCTTTACTCCTCTTCAAAGCTTGCATGGCCTCAGCCTGAATGCTTGAAATCCCAAGATTCTGCATTTGCTGTGTTTAGGATTGACACACTTCTCCATGGGAATCTCCAAACAGGAAGTATATATCTCATCAACACTCAAGGAGCTGGTATTTGCCTGAAATGACTGAAAAATGTGAATATGAATTAAACAGATGGACCAAGGCTTGTGTATATTGCACCAGCCCATCTCGTTGTTGCATACGTGTGAATTCATCTGTTTTATATCTAAAAAAATCTGCAAAATTTACCAATTTCTTCTGAGATTCTTTTGAGGGACAGGTCAAATAATTTGCTGAAAGTCTCTTCCATAAGCAGCTGGCAGGTTACCTTCTGGGTTACACAGGTGGTCCCAGTGTAAAACCTTCTTGGTGGAATAATAATTCATGTATTTTCTGCATCTTCATGGTTGAATCACACTGTTGTTAGAATTGTAGAGTTATGGGACATACTGCAGGCCTTGATATTATCAGATGTACTTGGATCTAACTATGGAACTTGTGATGCGAGACTAAATCTTAGAGTAATTCTCTTGATAAGAGCTTTGGGCCCATCTGGAGACTGCACAGAGACAGGTAGGGCACCGGGATTGAAGTGGAGTTGGTTATGAGATAGACTGGGAGTAATGGCTGCAACAGCTTTGTAGGAGAGAGTGTGACTGGAACGAGATCAGTAGGAGGGAAGGATAAAAAACCTGGGACTTAACATAATTGGATAGAGTGCAATTCCTGTTGATTTTGTGTCTGCATTGTTTCCCTTTGCGTGGTTTCAGTCTTTCCCATTTCTTAACCAAGTCACCCTGTACCAGTGCAACCAAACTCTGCTGGTTCTGACTGGCACTCAAAAATAAATCCAAATATTGCACCTCATCCCCAAATAAATTTTACTTGCTAAACAGTGCTGGTGGAAAGTAATGTAGAACGTAGAATCAATGGAATAAAAATCAGCAAGATCTATAAAGTGTAACAGAGATGTTCCACCTGATTACTGCGCCAAATGAATGCTCAAATTAAAATCGTCCTTAGATTTCATCATAGCAAAAGATAGCAACTTGCTTCCAGTGATATAAATCACAGAAGATCCATGTTTAGGTGGAAAATAATGAGAAATTTATTAACTTGTTCAAGACATGCCAACCAGGTGAAGCCACCAAACAGGACTACCTGTGTGCCAGTTAGCACAAGCATTTAGTGATAGGCAGGCCTAAGCACAATGCATCCACAAGCAGTGCATCAGATCTAAGCTCTG
This sequence comes from Stegostoma tigrinum, assembly GCF_030684315.1. Lineage (NCBI taxonomy): Eukaryota > Metazoa > Chordata > Chondrichthyes > Orectolobiformes > Stegostomatidae > Stegostoma > Stegostoma tigrinum. Next base: position 14,193,046 of record NC_081356.1, read on the forward strand.
CAGTATAGTCATGTCCAGCTGTGAATGGTGGTGGGCAATCAAACAACTCACTGGAGGAGGAGTCTCCATAAATATCCCCGTCCTCAATGATGGGAGAGCCCTGCACATCAGTGCAAAAGACAGGGCTGAAGTTATCTCAGCAATCTTCAGCAGAATGCCAAGTGGATTATCCATCTCGGCTTCCTTCAGTGGTCCACAGCATTACAAATACCGGTCTTCGGCCAATTCAATGCACTCCACATGATATCAAGAAATGGTTGGAGAAACCAGATGCTACAAAGGCTATGGGCCTTGACATCATTACAGCACTGGTACTGAAGGCTTGTGCTCCAGAACTTGCCACTCCCCTAGCCCAATTTTTCCAGTACAGTTACAACACTGGCACCTACCCAGCAATGTGGTAAATTGCCCAGGTATATCCTATATATAAAAAGAAAGACAAATCCAACCCGACCAATTACTGCCCCATCAGTCTCCTCTCAATCATCAGTAAAGTGATGGAAGGTGTCATCAACAGTGCTATCAAGCAGCACCTGCTCAGCAATAACCTGCTCAGTGACGACATCCTCTCAGCTCCCGGCCTCATTACAGAAATGGTTTGAAAGAGCTGAATTCCTGAGCTGACGTGAGGTGAGAGTGACTGATCTTTACATCAAGGCAGATTTCGACCAAGTGTGGCATCAGGAAACTTGAGTAAAACTGGAATCGGTGGGTATTGGTGGCAAACTGTCTGGTGGTTGGAGTCACACCTGCCGCCATCATCTTACCTAACCTGGCAGGCTCCACAAATGCCATCTTACTCCTTGACCCACGTACCTTCAATCTTACTCCCTCATCTATTTCCCTTCATCCTATCTCCCTAACCATGAGCCATCTTAGTGCCTCACCCAACCAGCTACCACCCTATTTCCTCACTGGTACTTTTTGCTTTTCTCTCAGTATTTTCTGCCAAAAAAAGATGCAGCTTCTGTAAAGATTCACACTAATACTGCCTGTCTGATTTGCTGCACTGTATCTTTTGGGATGGTTCCTGCAGCAGAAACTGAGACTGAAAGATTGTAGAAATGTAATTAGGCAACTTTTTGTCTGAACTGGGTTAGCAGTTGGGATTCCAACCTAGTTCAGGCAATTTGGGGCTATCATCTTTATATTAAATAATAATGATTCTCAGGCTTGGGAAAGCAGACTGTTTTGATGAGGGAATTCCTGAGTTTAGACAACTGAAAGCATGGCTGCTTGTGCAACAGCTTGGAATTGGAGGAATGCAGAATTATCAGGGAGTTATATTATTGGAGACTGTTACGAATGTATAGGGAGGGGTAAAATCTTCATTTGAAAATAAGGGCCAGAGTATTACTATTAAGGAGTTGCCAGGCTGGGTGCCAGTAGAACACAAGGGTGATGGAAGATGTGATCTGGTGCAAGTTAAGATATTTGTAGCTGAGTTTTGGATCAGCTCATGTTTATGGACAGTGGGGGACTTGCAGACATTGGAATAAACAACAAAAACATACTGTCAGTCTCGGCAGCAGATCGGCATAGTTACAGGCAGACAACAGATCTAACCTGATCCTCATATATGACCTGAGGGTGAAACAGTGGCTCATGGCTGCCTTGTAGTGTTAGGGGCCTGGGTTCAATTCCACTGTTGGGTGACTGTGTGGAGTTTGCACATTCTCCCTGTGCCTGTGTGGGTTTCCTCCCACAATCCTATTAGCTATGCTGAAGTTTCCAGGGACGTGTCAGTTAGGAGGGTTAGCCATGGAGAAATGTGGGCATGTAGGAATAGGGTAGGGGGGCAGGTCTGGGTGAGGTTTTTTTTGGGGGGGTGGCAGTCAGCATGGGCTCAATGGGCCAAATGGCCTGCTTCCACTGCCTAGGAATTCCATGATTTGCTTCAACCTGATATTTATAAAATTTACTTTATCTGGAAACTACACCAAGTCATGCCAATTACAATATTCATTGCACCACCTACCTAGAATGGAATCTTACCCACAGTAATTTGTCAATCATTAGTCATTCCAGCCTTCAGTGTTTTGCTATCTTTAGGTCATTATCACTGCTTACTGGCTACATCCCAGTGCCAACTCTTCTCTTTTTTTCATCATCTTGCCTACTCCCATGTCTATTCATTTACATTGTTATCATCGCTTTCTTTTTGTGATATGTTTATTCACATGGATTCCGACAGCTTTCAGAAAACTTTCAATTCTACTCTGTCAACATTTAGTCATTAATGTAAATTTCTAACTGTTCATTGAGCAATAGACTGAGGTAGTGAGACACAGAAAGAAAAGGAATTATATCAGGGATGGTCTCCATCTCTTCTGGTCAAAATCCTGGGACTCACTGCCTTAGAAAGCTATATTCATCACACAAGGTTTACGGTTTAAGAAGGCATCTGAATTTTGAGGGAAACCAGGGAATGGGTAATCAGTGTAAACCTCACCGTAATATCCCATCCTACAAATTAATTCAGGAAAGGATTGGCTGTTCACAAGTGCCAATGGGATATTTGGGAACTTCTACAAGTAAAGAGGGCAGCAATAATACTGTGATAACAAGGTGTAGAGCTGGATGAACACAGGAGGCCAAGCAACATCAGAGGAGCAGGAAGGCTAAAGCAATAATACAGTGCTATGGAATGGATTGTAGACAGATACTAGCCCGTTCATGATTAAGACAGTGCTTCACCCTAACTTCAGGACAAATTGAGCGCTTCACAATCAACGGTTGGAATACAGCTTCCTTCATTGGTAAGTGAACATGACAGAATACAAAGTTCCGCAAACAGAGAATAAGGGAAAAGACCAATTAATGTTTTCTTGTGTGTTGTTGATTGACATAAGGCAGTTGCCTGTTGATGTAGTCTAACCTAGAAATGCAGCTATTTGTAGGGTATCTGTTTTGGGTATTAAACAGCATCCAAAGCCTAAAGCTAGAAAAAAACAAATCCCGGTATGTCGCTCCTGCAATAGGGATTAGAACCGTGGCTATTGTAAATAAGGAACACGATTCCTGTTTGACCTCTCCACTGTGAGGCTGGAACAAGAACAGAAGTTGCTGGAAAAGCTCAGCAGGTCTGGCAGCATCTGTGAAGGAGAAATCAGAGTTAATGTTTCAGATCTGGTGACCCTTCCTCAGAAGTCAAGGCTGGTTTGCTCTGAGGCAGCTTCAAGAAATCCAGCAGTGACAGTGATGTCTATCATCTAGAACCTGCACAGGGATCCACTGACACGGCATTCCAAACTGCCACAACTCAGAAGGTCAAAAGCAGCAGGTGCATAAGAACAACATCTACATCTCTGCACAAGTCACCCTGATTTGGAACGACGTCGCTGCTGCCCCTTCACTGTCATGGGGTCAACAGCAGAGTGGGTGCACCTACACAATAGCAGCTCAAGAAGACAGTCCTTCACAACCTTCTCAAGAACAACTGGGAACAGAAACTAAATGCTGGATGAGATATCGATGCTCATATCCCATGAATGAATGAAAGTTGAAACCAACAAAGTAAGTGCTTATTACAAACTCAGCTGTGGAGGCAACCAGAGCAGCTTTGTTATTCTCAACACCACATTGCAAGTGTATGTGTCCTTCTAATCCATCTTCCTCAATGTCCAAATTACAGCAGCCCCAGTCTCAATCTCACTTTTCTAAAAAAAGTACCTGCAGATACCCTGGTAGGTACCACTCCTCACTGACTTGAGAATAAAGCTGGAGGCATTAGTGTGGCATTGTATAATTTCCAGCTTTCGGAATAAAACCGGCCTGACTTCAGGTTAAAACTCTGAGACAGATTCTGAACAAAGCCTCACACCTACAATTCAGTGCCTGACCTGAGATGTCACCTTTTGTCTATTCCTATGGCTCTGCCTGATTGTCATGACTGCACAACAGTGACATTGACTTTATAAACACTTTACTCACCATCTAACACTCTTGGTCACTTACAGAGACTTGTTATCTGACACCCCTCTCAAACCAATTGTATGATCTTTTGATTGCTCTGCCCATAATCTCTCTCCCTATAAACTTTGTGTCTGTGTGCTCTGCTTGCTCGCTGCACCTGACAAAGGAGCTGCACTCCCAAACGTTTGTGTAATTCCAAATAAACCTGTTGGACTATAACCTAGTATCATGTGACTTCTGGCTTTGTCCACCCCAGTCCAACACCAGCACCTCCACATCAGGGTTTGATATTGGCTATGAACACCAGAAAGTCTGACGTTTGACTATATTTGGGCCTTATTTTAGAAATTGCAGTGAACTATAGGGTACTACACAGGTACTATAGGGTACTGCCAATTGGGCAACTTTGAGGAGATTTCTAAAGGTATCAAGGAAAGTTTGGTCTATGTTAACTTTATAACATATTGGTATAATTCACATACTTTTTATTGCACAAACACTAATGCCAATGAGTTTACTTTAGTAGAAATATCATTGCAGGCGTCAGTCTTGTCTGCTTTATAATATTGTCTGAGTTAACAGGAGACAAGATCTTGGGACTTGAAAACTTTTGTCTCTCTCTGTGTTCCTTTCTTTGCAAAAGATGATCTTTAATAGTTTCCAGGAACAACATATTCCCTGGAAGATGGAGAGAAATTTGCATTTAAAGAGAGTTTTCAGCATGGTCCAAAATACTTTCCATGCATTACTTTTGATGTATAATCCCTGTTGTAAAATGAAGAATCACATCAATCAATTTGTGCTCAGCATGTTCTGACAAAGGACAGTAACATTTGCTCCATTGTCAAACAGAAAATTGACAGAATGGCCTTTGATAGACAATTTCTGTCCTTGCTCATCTGGATTAGTTTTTTTTTCCCCTAGGCATGCTTTGGTTCTTTCTCCAATAGTGACTTCTCACATAATGCAGGGATTTTTGAAATATTGTTTTCTATTCTGTAGACCTTAAAACATATATGATTGATAGTTCCACTGTTCCTTACAATTTTTCTAATATATTCCTTAGTGATGGTTAGACATTCTCTGTACCTGTGAGGCCATCTTGTGCCACAGTGCTAATTTTTTTTTCCCCTCTGCATCCACTGTTTAAAGGCTTGTCATGAGCCTGTTGAGAGAACCCAAACCATATAAAGTTCGTAGATTCTGTTGCTCTATCAGGGTACTATTGGTCTTCTCTCAGAATCTGTCTATTTCTCTTTCTGCTTCTGGCTCCCCTGTGATTTGAGTAGTTTTTGCCAAAGTTAAATCTTCTTTAGACTGTGAGAAACTTGATGAGGTTTCATCAAGTATTCCAAAATTACTTTTGTTTACAATTTCTGATTTTAAAGCTCCATATTGACAGATTGCTTCTAATCTGTAGACGTCATTAATGAGCTTGTCTCCAGATTCTCCCTTTTGTTACATCTTACTCATTCAAGAATTTTAAATTTCTTCTTAAATAGAATCCACCATCTACAGCTTTTAGAGCATCTTCAAATATGACTGTGCTGTCTTTGATGTTTTTTCTGTTAATAAGTGGGGAGAAACCTTTTCTCTCAGCAAGTAGTTAGGGCATGGAATGGACTGTTTGGAAGTGTGGTGGAGGCAAGTTCAACCAAGGAATTCAAGAGAGAATTGAATAATTACTTTGATAAAAACAAAGTAATGTACAATGTGCATGGGGGAGAAAGCATGGAAATTTGACAATTGGTAATAATGTTTTTAGTGTCTTGCAGAGAAGGGGTCATGAGAAAAGAAAGGTAAAGGGGATGGAGGCAAACATTCTGGTGTGGCTGTCTGTAACCAGTTGTTTAATCTTCTCTATTCCTGCCCCATTTGGTCCTATTTGGAGTAAATGGAGGCCCCTTCTTGCCCAGCAGAAAGGTCATCCTAGTTCCTTAGCGGTTGGCAAGGCAGGTCATGGCCATGGAGTCATAGATGTTTCATTTTCTGTATTCAACGAATTTCATTTGGTTACATTTGGCCCATATTCCTTGAAACCTTTACTATTCATGTACCTACCCGAACGTCTTTTAAATGTTGCAGCTGTACCTGCTTATAGCAATTCCTCTGCTGTTCATGCAATTTAAGCACAACTCTGTGCGAAAAGGTTGTACCTCATGTCTCTTCTAAATCTTTACTCTGTCACCTTAAACCTACAGTCTATAGTTTTGAACTCCCCTGCCCTGGGGACAAACCTTCTCCTTACCTGTGCCCCTAATGACTTTGTAAACATCAAGAAATCACCCCTCAACTTTCCACACTCTAGGGATAAAGTTCCAACCTATCTAGTCTCTCCTTATAACTCAAACTTTTTAGTCGCAGTAACAGCCTTGCAAATCCTTTCTGCGTCCTTTCCAATTTAACAATCTCCTTCCTATGGGAGGGTGACCATGACCGAGCGCATTAGTCAAGTGATTGAACCAGTAGTGAGTCAAAGCCCTTTTAAGCAGCTGTTAATTGATCACTTAAGGGCTTTAGTTGCTCCCAGTGGACCTTCTCAGTCTGCACTTAATTGCTGAAACAGGGAGAAGGTAAGTTGGCGCTGTCCTCTCCCAACGCCTACTTGTCATCTCCGGTGATGAGATAAATGTACCCTACGATGAGTCCCTGTCCTCTGCTAACATTGCCTGTCCTTGTTCTATGATGATTAATATTGTTTGTGATTATGGTGTCTTTTGAGAGTAGTTGACTATAACTATAAAGTTCATTAAAAAGAAGGGGAGTAACATTGCTGACTTTAATTTGGAAATGTTGAAACGATCTAAAATATTCTGAGAAACTGTTGACTCAGCTATTCTCATATGTTCAATGGGAGTAAACTCTCCTTGGAAGAACTGCTCTAAGATAGAAGCATGATTTTTCAAAGCAATCTTCTGCAACTATCAAAAATAATGAAGAAAAAGGAACAGGACATTGATTTATGTTTAGCATATCACATCCTCTCAGAGACAAAAGTAACTGAGGCTGGGAACTCAATAATCAGTGGTCTGACATTTCAGAAAGACAGGAATAAAGGAAAGGAGGTGGGGTAGCACTCTTCATAAAGGATAAAATCAGTGCAGCGTCCCAAGCTTGCTTTGTGGGGACTGTGCTTGCACTTCACTTCCTTCCATTCCACAGAAGTTAAGCTGGGCTGCCTATCAATACAGATCAGAGCCCATATTCTGCCCACTTCAGTCTAACAATGGTCGTCAGAATCCTACATACTTCCACGATCAGAATGAACATATTTTAAGTCAGTTCATTTGCTAAGCTGGAGTCATTCTGGAGTTGGGAGTGAGAAGTGCAGGGTGTTATACTGTTGCATAGATCCCGAACCAAATAGGCAGTGCATAACAGTTTGATGATGTTATGATGTTCCAGTATAAAAGTATCTGTTTCAGTATTGTAGTGGCTAACAGTCCCTCTAAGCAGTCATTGTGATCTCAGAGAACCACACAGTGACAAAAAAGAGAGAACATTGGGGTCTTGCTTGTATCACAGTGTCTTTGCTCTGCGTAAATAGTAAGCATAGGACCATGTGGTGGATCCTTTCTGTATTTTAGGCCACCTATGAAAATGGTTTCCCTACGCAAGGCTGAGTAGGTGAACAGCTCCATCTTCAACACTATTATTCCCTCCAGACTAATCTTAAAACTCTGAGGCCTAGGTCTCAACTCTGCCCTCTGCAAGTGGGTCCTCAGCTTCCTGACCTACAGGCCACAATCTGAGGATAGGTAATAGAGCCTCTCCCACAATAACACTCAACACTGGAGCCTCCAAAGGATGTGCCCTCAGCCCCCTACTGTGCTCCGTGAGCACCCACTACTGTGTAGCCAAATTCCAAATGAACGCCATCTACAAGTTTGCTGATGACACCACAATGCTAGGATGGATGTCAAACAGCAATGAGTCAGAATACAGAAAGGAGATAGACTGCTTGGTGTCGTGATGCAAGGATAACAAGGCCTCTCGCAATGTTGGCAAGACAAAAGAACTGATCATTAACTTCAAGAAGAAAAGAGGGAGGACACACCCCCATCCACATTAACGGAGCGGAGGTGGAGGGTGTCGAGAGCGTCAAGTTCCCAGCAGTGATGATAACCGACAACTGTCCGGGATTTCCCACATAGATGCGATGGTAAAGAAGGTACAAAAATGCCTCTTCTTCCTCAGATGGCTTAGGAAATTTAGCATGTCCATAAGGAGTCCACCAACCTTTACAGATGCACCACTGGAAGCACGCTGTCCGGGTGCATAACGGCCTGGTATGGCATCTGCTCAGCCCAGGGCCATAAGAAACTACAGAAGGTGGTGGATAGAGCCCAGACCATCACGGAAGCCAACCTCCCATCCATGAACTCCATTTACACTTCTCGTTGCTGCAGAAAGCCTGCCAACATCATCAAAGACCCCTCCCACCGTGGTAACGCTCTCCCACAATCTCTTCCATCTGGTAGAAGACACAGAGGCTTGAACGCGTGGACCAATAGGTTCAAGAACAGCTTCTTCCTGTCATTATTAGACTGATGAATGGACTCTCTAACTTCAAATAATGTTGCTCTTGCTTTGTGCACCTCATGTGCTACATAACCTGTTTGCCTCGCTCTGTCTGACCACCCTACGATCTGTCTGTACTGCTCACAAAACAAAGCTTTGTACTGTATTTCGGTACATATGACTACAATAAATCACATCAAATCACGCTATCTTACCAAACTGGCCTCATTAACTACACACCCTGCCTTTGCGGAGTACTGCGTACCCAGTTCTACCAGTCTCCCTTACCTGGAACAAATGACCATTGCCAGGATATTCAGGAATGAACCAGCAACCCTTACACCTGTGCCACCTTTGAAAGGTGATTGAGCACCCAGCTGGGGTAGAAGATGGCTGAGTGGTGTTATTGCTAGACTATTAACCCTTGAAACTAAGCTAATGTTCTGGGGAGCTGAGGGGCGGCATGGTGGCTCAGTAGTTAGCACTGCTGCCTCACAGCATGAGGGACCCGGTTTTGATTCCACCCTCAGGTGTTTGCACATTCTCCCTGTGTCTGCATGCGTTTCCTCCCATAGTCCAAAGATGTGCAGGTTAGGTGGATTGGCCATGCTAAATTGCCCATTGTGTTCAGGGATGTGTAGATTAGGGTGTTTGGGGGGGTGATTGGTCTGGGTGGGATGCTGTGAGGGTTAGTGTGGACTCGTTGGGCTGAAGGGCCTGTTTCCACACTGCAGGGATTCTATGAAACTCTGTCAGTCTAGAGCAACCTTGCATTGGTTCCTGACATTTACCCCAGCCATTGAAGAGCTGGAACCTCCCTTTGTGGAGGTCCTCTAGGATGTGGTGCTGCTTTGCCAAAATGTTCTTTTCCCCCAGGACCAGCAGTGAAGGCTGTGACCCCAGACTATACCAGCATGGTCCAAGAATGCCACCCAGTACAGATCTTAATTGTGTTGAAGAATGCACAACACTGTAGGAAGATGAATAAACTTCTCCACGCTGCCAGTGTAACTGCCACCGCCTTCTCATCTCACCGTGCCAGGATCCCCTGAGTGAAGGCTATCTCCCTGGATGTAACAGAATACTATGTCTACCACAATAAGGCCCCTGGCCTCATGTCTTTTTATTTATTCACTTGTGGGATGTGGGCATCTCTGGCTGGGCCAATATCTATTGCCTGTCCCTAGTTGCCCCTTGAGAAGGTGGTAGTGAGCTGCCTTCTTAAACCACTGCAGTCCTCCTGCTGTGAGTCGAAATGCTGTTGGGGGGGAGTTCCAGGATTTTGACTCAGCGACACTGAAGAAAAGGACAAAATATTTCCAATTCAGGATGGCGAGTGTTTTGAAGGAGAGCTTGCTGATAGCGGTGTTCCCATGCATCTGCTCCCTTGTTTTTCTAGATGGAAGTGTTTGCGGGTTTGGAAGATATTGACTAAGGATCTTTGGTGAATTTCTGCAATGTATCTTGGAGGTAGTACACTCTGCTGCTACTGAGCGTCAGTGGTGGAGGGAGTGGATGTTTGTGGATGTGGTGCCAATCAAGTGGGCTCTTTTGGCTCGGATGGAATCAAGCTTCTTCAGTGTTGTGAGAACTGCATCGATCCAGGCAAGTTGGAAATATCCCATCATAGTCCTGACTTGTGACTTGTAGATGGTGGGCAGGCTCTGGGGAGTGAGGAGGTGAGTCTGGACTAAATGACAAAGCAACGGAGCAGCCCTGTCAGCCTGATATCTCTGGCTTAGGGCAAGGCTCAAAAAGTCAAGGCAAGGATGCTGTGGGTATCCAAATCGGCTCAAAGTGAGTGAGCACTAAGAGAGCAAGCAAACAATCTGGAGGTGCAGCCTGGTCCAGTTCATGCATTGAGTACAAAGTGTCCTGACGACAGTATTATAATGGGGAATGCTGTTGCATCCAAGGTACAGCACAGAAGTGCTGAACCATCCTGTAAGCAGATTGGTGATGTCTAGGTTTCCTAGAGGCTATCATATGTTGGATGCTAATCTCTTTGACTGTGGGGTGTGAACGGCCAATGCCCGTGGAGTATAACCTGAGGCATTAATGCCTGTTGTCCAATATGGAGGTGCTTTGGAACAAGCAGTGAGCTAAAATACCTGGGTGCTCAGTCTGACCTCCATGTTGTGAATTCTTGGCAACGAGTTTGCATGTGGCAAGAGGTGTAGTAAAAAAGCTGTGTTTTAATGAAGCAAGATCTGCAGTTAATAAGGTTGTCAACAAGCAGTAATCCCCCTAATATGCTGCTGGCTATCAAGGCTCTCACTTTGATATGTAGAAATTAGTTAAAGGTTGCAGCAAGCTGCTTTCAACTTAAGGATGGTCCTCCTTGAACTTATTGAGCAACTCTGCCACATTCTCGCAATAGCCCACATCATTCTGGTACCTATTAGAATCCACCCTATGTGTAAGTTTGAGGTCTTATCGCATTGTAAATAATGTTTTTCATAAATTTCAAGGCATCTGTCTCAACAGGAACTCAGTCTTCAGCGTATAATTTACAAGGGCTAACAGTGGTGAGCACTCAGAACACTTCAGGTCATGGTGCTTACCCACAAATTACATCATAAGGTGACAGAGCAGTAAATTTGAACCACAATTTCCTCCAGGAATCGTTGACCTGAAATTTGACAATGTGTTTAGTATTCATGCTTCAAAAATGTTATGATAAAAATGATGATTAAATGTTAAACTGTCTCACCCCATTTCTGGAGTTAACCATTGGTTAAGTATATTGATTATTGTATAAACTCTGACAGCTCTGTGGAGTACAGATGTTAAGGCCAAGGAACTAGGTTGATCTTATTTTCAAACTGAGTTGCACACAATCAAGTGGTAAATTAGTCCTGTCTGCTGGCTAATTTGTGTGGTTCTTTTCCAGAGAGGCAGTTTGACAAACAAGACCATCAGAAGATGCTGCCTGTGGGTCACTGAATATTAATGGGACTCTGCACATGCTGGGAGCGTGATCAGTAACACATCTCCATCAATGAAGGGCTGACATTAGCTGATAGCAATGATCTGGCCCTGGCAGCACTCCTACGTGAAAAATTATTTTCTGCTCACAATGAGCCTCCAGCAACACATGCAAGATAAATGGGAATGTTGAGTCATGGTTGCCATGGCAACAGCTTATGAGTCATTGGGCCTTGTCAAGGTGTAGTTCCTGCATTATTGCAAACTTGATCTTGCAGTTTTCTGAGCACAGTTATGTTTTCCGTTGTTTATTTGCAGCTAATTCTTTGTTTACTGAAGCAAACTAGCTGATTAGAGGGGGCGGAGATGGAGGATAAGGGAGGAAGTAAAAGGATGCATTAGGCTTTCCAATGGATAAAAGAAACTGGGAATGTTGGGAATAACTGGAACCAGGGTGGGTTTCATATCTTCTGCGTTGAGCGAGTCCATGATACTAGAAAATAGATTGCAAAGCACTTGTTGTTTGCCTGAGGGACAAGGGGCTGTGTTGGGGTTGAAGGGTCAAATACAGCACATTCCACTTTAAGAAAACGTCACATGCCAACGTAGTTATGGCTGGCCCAGAAACATCCATAGTGCATGCCTGAAGCTATCAATGACACCAGACCTCGTGCAAATCCAAGGACCGAAGCCAGTCTCTGATCACTTGGCCACATGCGACTGTGACTGCACTGGACATTTTCTGTATGGATGCTCTGGTTTCCTCCCACAGTCCAAAGATTTGTAGGTCAGGTGGACTGGCCATGGCAACTGCAGGGTTACAGGGTTGGGGTGATCTGGGTGGGATCTCTTCAAAGGGTCATTATGGAGTTGATGGGCTAAATGGCCTGCTTCCACATTGTAGAAATTGTATGACTCAGCTATTCAGGGCATTCTGTTCAAATCTGATATTTACCTCAATGTTGCTTAGTCATCCTTTTTTATTCATATTCTTTCAATCCTTGACCAAGCAAAGACAAAATCAATGTCAGTCTTAATGTTTTCAATTGACTCAATATCTTCAGCTTTTTGGTGAAGAGAATTCCAGATTTTCACCACCTTTTGTGCAATAAGGTGCTTCCTGATTTCAGACCTTTGTTCAGGGTTAAAAACCCTAATTCTTAGAAGATGTATTTGAAGAAATGATTAAAATAGTGAATAGAGAAATGTCAATGGACATCATGTATATGAACTTCTAAAAAGTATTTAATAACGCCAATAGGCAAATGCTAGCTAAAGTTGAAGCTCATGGAAATGATGCCAAGTTATTGATACAGTTAGGAAATTGGCTGAGTGACCGGGAAACAGATTAGAGATAAAGGGCAAAAACTCTAAAGTAATATTATGCCCCACAAACATCCATATTGGGATTGGAACTATTCATCAGAACTATGAATGACTTAGATGATGAGTTAGAAAGCCAGATGTCCAAATTTGCCGATAACAAAAAATAGCTTGCATGTTAAACAGATAGAAGATAAAATGACAAAGATATATTGATAGGTTAAGTGATTTGACAAAACTGGCAAATGGATTTCAAAATGGACAAATATGAAGCCATCTGCCTTGTGTTATTTTTATAAACGAAGGTTAAATGCATACGGATGGAGGAGGTACACATTGGCTAACTAGCGCACAAGCAATGGCTTATCTTATACTTTAAAATAAACAAAGCAGAAAAGAAAAGAAAATGAAGTAATCCAGGATGTTGTTCAAGTATTAAATAACAAAAGGGACGGTTGACACTTTTAGCAACATAAATGGACTATGCTTAAAATTGATGTCAAGTGAATTTGAATTCCACAATCCTAATATCAAAGGAACCTGTGGCTGCGGAGGAAATGTTCATGCTTATCTGAAACCAACAATGTAAAGTGAACACTAATGCATTAAAAATGTAAAATGATACTTCCCGTCTTCCAATACTTCAGAATGTAGCTTCTTAGATTTTCATTCCCTTTAGTCCTACTCTCCTGATCTTTAGCCATTTGGTGTAGAGGGGGTGTGTAGATTAAAGGTTCGCTTCTCTGAACTAACACTTGTAAAAGAGAGATAAGAAGGTGTAGAGCTGGATGAACACAACAGGCCAAGCAGCATCAGAGGAGCAGGAAGGCTGATGTTTTGTCACCTTTCCTGCTCCTCTGATGCTGCTTTGCCTGCTGTGTTCATCCGGCTCTACACCTTGTTATCTCAGATCCTCCAGCATCTGCAGTTCTCACTGCTTCTAAAAAAGAGTTGTATCGAACTCAAAACGTTAGTTGTTAAACAAAAGCGTTTCTGTCTCTACAGATGCTGCCAAACATGCTGAGTTTCTCCAATATTCTTAGTGGTTGTTACAAACTAAATTGGATTTGTGCAAAACAAAAATTTTGAATTTTTTCACCCAACAACTTCATGCACTCAGTCTCAGGCTAGCTTTGAAAATACATTAACTTACACTGATAGCCCTGTAAAGTTATGAGCTCTGTGTTTGCCGTGTTTCACCTTATAAATAGTCCTAAAACTAATGTTGACAACTGGTTTCCTACTGCAACTGGTTGTGAGGAAATTAATGCTTTGGGCCTAAACCAGATAGAACAGGGTATCTTCTAAATAGCGAAAAGCTAGAAATAGTGGAGGCCAAAGAAATTCTATTGTCCAGGTACACAAATCATTAAGATGTCATTGATACTTCCTGAAAAGAATTTTAAAAAGTGAACTGAATGTTGACCTTTGTACCCAGAAGGAATGAATACAAGGAGATCAAAGTCCTGCTTCAATTATATAAAGCCTTAGGTAAATGACAGCTGGAATACTGCAAGGAGTTATGAGGAAAATGTGTTAGGAAAGGAAGTTTGGACTTGGGTGTAGTGCAGCACAATGACACTCAGCCTCCAATAGTTAAGCTATGAGGTGAGGTTATGCAAAGTAGAATTGCATTACATGGAATTGAGATTGTTAAAGGATGATTTTGTCAAAGTTTTCAATCTATTAAGGAGTACAGAAAAGGGGCCATTATTTCTACAGGGTTGCAAGATAAAGACTGGGGCGGTGGCGGGGGGGGGGGGTTACAGTTCTAAAAATTAGAGCTGTATCTTTCAGAAATTAATTTAGGAAACACATAGAAGGTTGTAGAGGGTTGCAACTCTCTTCTGCAAACAGAAAATGATGCTTGATCAATTGTTAAATTTAGATCTGGCATTGATATATTGTTGTTTCTTTGTTTGATGGATGTGGGTAAAGGTAGGGACATGCACTTAAGTTACGTGCACTTAGCCATGAACAGGTTTGAGTGACTAAATAGTTTTCTTATGTTCCCATTGCGTCCCCTTGCTCTGGGTCAACCCACCAGAGAAAATCATTTCTCTCTGTCCACCCTATCAACTCTGTTGAGAACATAGATCATAGAACAATACAGTGCAGAACAGGCCCTTTGGCCCTCGATGTTGTGCCGATCTGTGAACTAATCTAAGCCCCTTCCCCTACACTATCCCATCATTATCCATATGCTTATCCAAGGACTGTTTAAATGTGCCTAATGTGGCTGAGTTAACTACATTGGCAAGCAGGGTGTTCCATGCCCTTACCACTCTCTGAGTAAAGAGCCTGCCTCTGACATCTGTCTTAAATCTATCACCCCTCAATTTGTAGCTATGCCCCCTTGTACAAGCTGAAGTCATCATCCTCGGAAAAAGACTCTCACTGTCCACCCTATCTAATCCTCTGATCATATTGTGTGTCTCTATTAAATTGCCTCTTAGCCTCCTTCTCTCCAATGAGAACAGACCCAAGTCCCTCAGCCTTTCTTCATGGGGCCTGCGCTCCAGACCAGGCAACATCCTGATAAATCTCCTCTGCACCTTTTCCAATGCTTCCACATCCTTCCTGTAATGGGGCGACCAGTTTGTGATCTTAAACACCTGATTGTGTCTCTGCAACTGGTTAAACTCCAGCTAATTTTATGTAGACTATCATTGTAATTTAACTCTTTAAACCCCTCAATTACATTGTGATTCAATCACAACAGTGTTCTGCGTAGAGCTGCCAAATATTTCCACTCTGACATGAGCCAGTGTCAAGAATGTCAATGTCTGAGTCAGAGAGCTGGGTCTTAGTTCTTAATGCTGCTTGGCTTTTAAAAGGTGAGCAAACAAACAGATCAGCAAATTTATCTTGGTGTATGGAACTTAATAGAGGTATGATAACATAATGATTATATTTCTAAAGCTATAATTCGGAAGCTTAGTCTCATGATGTATAAATATAAGATCATAATTCCACGCAAAGCAAATTTAAAATGAATGAACTGACAGCTTTGAAATTAAAAGAAAAAGTCAATTTCAGTAAAGGTAACCATGAAATAACAGGATTGTTATAAAATGTTCTCTCAAGCCCTTTAAAGAGGATTCAGTCAACCTTGTTTGGTCTGACCTAAAAGTGACTCCAGCGCTATAGCATTGTGATTGAGTCTTAGCTGTCCTATGAAACGTTTCATTTCATTCACTCGAATTGTAATTTTCACTTTCTTAAAGATAGACAGGGAATGGGCTATAGATGTGAGCCTTACCCGAGATCTCCACATCCATCAAAGAATAAAACAAGTAACGTAATTGCCAAATGCTGCCACATGGGCCTGGATTTGAGCAGTGGAGGGAAATTTCCTGGCTGATCTCAGGAATAAGACATCCAAGTTGTGGGATCTTGGCTGTAGGACCTGAGGGGTGGTAGAGTGGAGGTGGCAATTGAACCGTCTCTGGACACAGATTGGAAGCCTCCATGTGCTGCTGCTTCTGAGGCAGGCTGTCTAAAAGGCTCACAATGGTTCTCTGGGACTTCATTCAAGTTGCTTACTTAAACATTAAGATCTCTGTATCTCACATTTCACATCTCCACAACACATAATCACTTTCCAGCCCATGCTCCCAAACCTTCCCAATGGCCCACTTTAAACTTAATGCTAATTAGTGCCAACTCATGCAGTCATTGAATACCCTTTGTGCTTACACTTTCTTTTCCAACTCGCTCAGTATCCACCTTGGACAGATAACAAGATTCATGATCAGATTAACTAAAATAAAATTCTAAGTTTCTATTACATACTTCACTGTATAAAAGGTATTATTCATGAAAGCCCATTCAATACATTTAAATTATCTCAAGTACCTAATCCATTATGAAAAAATTGTAAACATAACCCTTTAGCAAAAACATAATATCTTAATATCGTTTCACAATGTCTTAGAGCCATTAATAGAACTGTGAAAATATAGACCCGTTACTGTCATGGATAGGTCATGGAAAGTGGGTAAGCATTAATAATGCTATCATGGTAGGATTTAGGCAAGCATGAATCGAAAATAGAACATAGAACATTACAGCACAGTACAGGCCCTTCGGCCCTCGATGTTGTGCCGACCTGTCATACCGATCTTAAGCCCATCTAACCTACACTATTCCATGTACGTCCATATGCTTGTCCAATGACAACTTAAATGTACCTAAAGTTGGCAAATCTACTACCGTTGCAGGCAAAGCGTTCCATTCCCTTACTAGTCTCTGAGTAAAGAAACTACCTCTGACATCTGTCCTATATCTTTCACCCCTCACTTTAAAGCTGTGTCCCCTCGTGCTCGCCGTCACCATCCTAGGAAAAAGGCTCTCCCTATCCACCCTATCTAACCCTATCTAAAATGCTGGTTGTTCTTCAACAATGATATCTGGACCTCAGGGATTAAGTTATGGAGAAGATATTATACAAATTAGGCATGGTTTCTCTAGAATTTAGAAGGTTAGGGATATCTGATCCAAGTCTTCAAGATAGTAACAGGAAAGGACACAGTAGATAAAGACAAACTATTTCCACTGGCTGGAGATTCTAGAATTAAGGGGCATTATCTAAAAAATAGGGCTAGATTATTCAGGAGCGATCTTAGAAAGCACTTCTACACACAAATGGTGGTTGAGGTCTAGAACTCTCTTTCAAAACCAGCAGTTGGATGGTAAATTAGCTGTTAATTTTACATTGGAGGTAGATATATTTTTATCAAGTGAAAGTATTAAGAGATATGAGTCAAAGGCTGGTATCTGGAGTTAGGCCACAGAGCAGCCATTAAATGATCCCATTAAATGGCAGAATAGACCTGAGGAGCCAAATTGCCAATTCCTGTTCCTATATCCAAACACTCTTGACCAATTAAATGGCTATTTACTCTTGAAAAAAGAATGTAACTGACACACTGTGAGACATGGCTCTTGGTCCAGTCAAAATTGAGTCTTTTTGCCCTGCCCCTTGATCCCCAGCCCTATTGAAAATGGGCTCTGGCAGAAATGGGGAAACTCCGACTGGCACCTTCTTGCTAAATTACAGCATTGGTCCTACCAATCAATCCTCTATCTCTTAATACTTGGGATTCAAGCAAATAACAGCAGGGATCTTCCAGTCAGATTGCTTGGTCGGGGCCTGTGCTTGAAATCAAGGGGGTAGAAGAGTGTGACAAATGGTCACCAAATGTGATGTCTGGCCAAGAACATGGGATTGCCAGCACAGCTGGGTCAATAACATTTCATTTGCCTTCACATTTCCTAAAGAGGAGCTCTATACACCCCTTTCTCAGTACAATGTGATCAAAAATAGTACAAAAATAGAAGCCATATCATTTTCATCACCTCTACAATTTTTTACTTATTTTATCAAGCACTTTTGTGACATTTTATTTTCTAATCGTGTATTAATCCTGTTCTAAATTCACCTAGACAATCAGATTACTTCCATCAGCTGTCAACTGCTGAAATCTTCTGGCAAGTCTCCATAAGCTTGGCTACATATAATGTGTGTAAATGATATTCCCCATGTTTCTATTGTAATTATTATTCAGACTAATTGTGTGATCTCCTTGATGTTCATTTGTTAAATTATTCCTGCTTCACTTTGTTCTTCCGAGTTTTAATATTAATTTGTTTACCGCTGTTTGAAGTTGAGAATATTGAAGATGAGGAGGTGAGAAGCCTGTGTGACACGTGGATGTTAAGTAGGTTTAGTCATGTCGATGTGGGGGAACAGCAGTGGGACCAGTGAGAGAGCAGCATGGCACACTGACAAGGCAGGCTGGGCAGCCAAACCTGCCAGAGAAATTTGTCTGGTGCCAAAAACCAGTTGTAAACTCAGGCACAGAGAGTGATCTTGTCTTGTGCCGCTCAGGAGCTAACTAAACTCAGCTTTGTGGTCTGACTTCAGTACCAAAGCTCAATAGATGGGGCAGCAAGAAAACCAGGTAGCTCCAAACCAAGCCTGGGAAAGGTGGGAAGAAAACGCTGAGGTCACAACCACACGCTGGAGTTGCAAGTAAAGGATTCCATTTAGCAGCAAATAACAGCAGCCCCTTCAAGGAGTCCAAAATGTTATCCAGCAACTTTCATGGCTGTAAGAAGCCTGAAAGTATTTTCCAGCCCATGATGTGTTCTACAAGTGTCTAATGGTCTAACAGTGCATGGACCTTACATTATTTTGGTTCTGCCTCCAACAGTGTGAGGCGTTGGAGTGCTAGTGCAGGGTCGGAGTTTGTTGCAGCCTCAGAGGTATTTGTTCTTATCTTTTTAATGGGATTTGGGCATCACTGGCAAGGGACAAAGAGCAGTTAAGCGTCCACCAGTCACATGTAGGCCTGACCAGGCAAGGACAGCTGATTTCCTTCCCTGAAGGACATGTGGACCAGTTGGGCTTTATAACAAGTGACACTGGCTGCATTGCGACCGTTAGGCTAACTTGCTTTTCTAGGTTCTACTGAATTCAAATTTCACCATCAGCCACAGGCCCATGTCACCTGGGCATTGTCATAGGGTTCATGGATTTCTTGTACCCAGTGACATTACCAGTTCCCAGAAGTCGATAGTTTTCCAAAGCCCCCCTGAAGGTAATTGCAGCATATCCAACTCAAACCTGTTCCCAGTTAAATCTCTCTGGGATGATGAGGAAGACAAGGTGACAAGAATTAAATCCAAGGGGAATTTCAGAAATTATTCGGTGGGGCCTGGAAGAAAAGTTTGCTACCCTTGCACTGACTTAAATGAGAGACGAACCAGGCTAGATATGAACTAATAATAGGAAGCTCCCAGGAATTGATCTAGTATCTATTTCTTCAGGCAGGAATTTGAAGTCCCACTAGGGGCTGACCAAGGCAGACAGCACTCAAAAGGTTTGACCCCAGTCAGCATGGAAGTTTCTCAACCCTGTTCTCAGTGTTCAGAGATAATGGGAACTGCAGATGCTGGAGAATCCAAAATAACAGGGTGTGGGGCTAGATGAACACAGCAGGCCAAGCAGCATCTTAGGAGCACAAAAGCTGATGCTTCGGGCCTAGATCCTTCATCAGAAAAAGCTTTTTCTCATGAAGGATCTGGGCCTGAAATGTCAGCTTTTGTGCTCCTAAGATGCTGCTTGGCCTGCTGTGTTCATCCAGCCCCACACTTTGTTACCCTGTTCTCAGTGTTACCTACTTTCACTGAGGTAGTTTTGAGGATTGTCGGGACATTTTACCTCAAGTGAGCAGTTGTTTGAACCCTGTTAGTAAACTACATTTGGAGGAGGTAGATATAGGGAGCTTGGAGGAGCTAAGATATTCCAATCAAATTCCGGCTTCCTAGAAGTGGTCAAAACTGCTGCCTCACAGCGCCAGGGGCCTAAGTTCAATCTTGGATCCAGCCTTTGGTGACTGTGTGGAGTTTGCATTTTCTCCCTTGTGCGTTATTGGATTTCCTCTGGGTGCTCCAGGTTCCTCCCACAGTCCAATGATGTGCAGGTTACTTGGATTGGCCGTGCTAAATTATCCATAGTGTCCATGTTATGTTGGTTAGCTATGGTTAATGTGGAGTTATGGGGATAGGGTTGGGACTTGGGTGCGGGTGGGATGCTCTTTGGAGAGTTGGTACAGTCTTGTTGGAACAAATGGCCTCTTTCTGCATGGTAGGGATTCCTTTGTGCGATTTCTGAAATTGCTGTGGGCAATTTAACTCTCAGGGGGCAGCAAATTGCAAAAGAACTTGGGGAGCAAGCTCCCTGGCCATGAAAGAGTTTGCATTGTGGGGGTCTGGCTGCCCTTAAAACTAGTTTTAAATTCAAATTTCAATAACATCGGTGTGACAACACCTTCAAGCAAAAGAATTCCCTCTGCTAATTCTCCTGCAGCCTGCTTCTGTCTTCCCCTCTCGAAAGGCCACTGATTGGCCCCTGACTTTGAGAGTCTGATTATCATCCTTAATAGGACAGGGAACCTGCCAATTAAATTGGCACTTCTGTGAAAATCCCAAAGACTGATTGTTCCAGAACCTGGAAGCAGTTCTTTCCATGCCAACGTGAAAATTTAGCTCTTCGATGTAACCTCACAAAATAAGATTTCTGATGAGTCCCTCCAAATGGAATGGATGCGCACTGATCTCTTGAGGAAAGTGAGTTTCTGTCCTGGACTCACAGTATCTGTGGCTCTCTGTGTGAGGCTTGTGATTTTGTAAACACACTCTAGCAGTCTCTCAGCATTAGAACTGAGTCCCACGCAGTACCTCATATTCAAGAGAGAGGGAGAGACAGAGGGAGACTGGTGGTGATATAACCTGGGGGTCACCACAACCCGGGTGAGGGGAAAGGTTAAGCAGGAGAGTCCGTCATGGTAACTTCAGCTGGTGCAGGAATTGAATCCATGCAGGTGGTATTGTAAACCAGCCATTCAGCCAACTGAGCTAACTGAAAATTACCCCCCCCCCACCAAAATTACAGTAGCTATAACTAGAACAAAGTACCATGCTTCAAAAATATGGACATGAAAAAATTGCTATATATTGCTGCTTTTTTCATGGAGAAACTGAAGAGCTTCAACCAAGATCTCATGTATAAAAGTTAAATCTAAAGCAAAAGGTTGCATTTCTCTGGAGTCTTTCATTACGCACAGGTGCTTTAGGCCCAATGGTGCAATTTTGAAATGTAGTTGCTGGCAGAATGTAAGAAACCAATTGTATACAGGAAGGGTCCACAAATAGCAATGAAATAATTACCAGAAAACGTGCTGTGGTGATAGCGGTGTAAATATTGGCCAGTAAACTAGGGCAATCTGTTTGCCCTTTTCCAAAATAGAGTGATGGGATCTTTTAATATTATGCCTGAAAAAGTGGTTTAATGTTTCATACAGAAGACGTAATCTCTGACAATGTGCTCCACCAACACTGTGATGAGGCATCAGGCTGGATTAAATGCCCAAGTTGTTTGAATGATAGTTGAACCCATGACCTTTTCCCCTCAGAAGTACGAGCAGTTGCTCATTCTAATTTGCCAATTTAATGTATGTATACATTGATCAGAATTATAGATTACTATATTGATCACTTTGCATCTCCTCCCATTTTGATGTACTAATTGATTTTACATTTAGGTTTTGAAGAGACACCCAGACTACAATAATTAAATGATGACCCAGCTAAGTTATTTGGTTGCCTTTTAGATCCCTGCATCAGAAAATCCTTTCCATAGGGCACACTGGTAAATAACACCTTGTTTGAGGACTTGCATTTAAAAATTCCAGCATGAATGCTCATTGCTGTAATAATTGGTTCTTTGTGGATTTTATTATCACTGACTACCCATGGCTACTTGGGAAGGATTTGTTGACCATTTGGTATCACATTGGAATCCTGCCACTACGTGGGTTCTTTAGATCAGCATCGACAGTCCTGTTCAAATTTGCTGATGGCAATGTTAAGCAGAGCAATAAATACCCTAGATGGAAGCAAATCCATGGGAGAAGTGGGAAACTGGGTCGCTGCCTTTCTTGGATAGAACAGGTTAAAAAAAAGGAATTCCCTGCAGAAAGGCTAACTGCATGTTAGCCTTCATCTCAAATGATTGGTAAGTTCAATTATAGATATAACAGCCACGGTGCAGGCTGGGCACTGCATCTCAGTGAGGATAATTGACCTTGAAAGGTTAAAAGGGTTACATTATGAGGACAAATTGCATATGCCAGATTTGTACTCCCTTTGGTAAAGAAGATTAAAGGTTGATCTAATTAAAGTGTTAGAAATTATTAAAGAAATGATAACATGCATGGAGAGAAACTATTTCCTTTGAGGAGGGAGACCAGATCAAAGGGGCATATCCATAAAATTTGAGCTGGATAGTCAAGTGGTGATATCAGGAAACATTGTTTCACACAAAATATGGAACTGTCCCCAAAATTTATTGCGCCTCAGAAAACCGAACATTTCAAAACTTTTATTGACAAGGTTTTTGTTAGGCCAGGGTGAAGAACCACAACAGTTTGATAGAGTTTGATCTTACTGAATAACAGAACAAGCTTGAGAAACGGTGTGACTCACTGTTCATATAATTTTAGGAAACATAAATTTGACAAGGTCAGGAGCTGTGCAGAAAAGCTTCTGGAACATAATAAATCCTGGGCCAGGAAGTTTGCGTGCTTTGTTCTTTCATTGGTAGAGAGAACCTTCCTGTAATGTGGCAGAAAATGAGCCTTTAATTTAACTTTGGGCTATTGTGGGGATTTTTTTGAGGCTGAGGGGTGACCTTATAGAGGTTTATAAAATTATAAGGGGCATAGATGGGGTGAATAGCCAAGGTCTTTATCCCAGCGCAATGAAGTCCAAAACTAGTGATGAGGGGAAAGATTTAAAAGGGAACTGATAGGTAACTTTTTCACACAGAGGGTGATGTATTTATGGAACGAGGCGGGTACAATTTCAACATTTAAGAGACATTTGGGCAGGTACATGGATAGGAAAGGTTTAGAGGGATATGGGCCAAATGCAGGAAAATGGAACTAGATCAGTTTAGGAAATCTGGTCAGCATGGACAAGTTGGGCCGAAGGGCCTGTTTCCATGCTGTACGGCCCTATGACTCTCTTTGCTGCCCACTCTCCCTATAGTGGAGACAGGGGAACTAATATCCTTTGGTTGGTGTATCTGATTTAATCATTTTAAATTCTGTGGCTAAGAATCTAATTGAAATGGGAGACCCACGCCAACCCATGTTTGTGATATTTATTCCTCAACTGTCACATTCCCTACATTACAGCAGTGACTACACTTCAGAACTTCTTTACTGGGACATCCTGAGGTCATGAGGCGCTTTCCAGACACAAGTCTTTTATTTATTCTGAATCTAAAACATTGTTTGTAATCTTGACAGAACTACCATTTAATGCAACCAAATTGAGAAAAGAAAAGGTTCACCATTGGATTGTGTATATGCCCAACTTGGGAGGGGGCCAAGATACTGAGTGAAATTTCTAGTCTGCGCTCCTAATGAAAAGAGATCCCATCATCCTGAGGACCAATATGGTAAATTCCTCAGCTTACAGAATGGATGGGAGCAACAGCATGGTGGATACTTGCAAATGCTGTATGTGTACACTGCTTTAAACATCAGCTCCACCTGACATGGTACAGCAGGTGAGTTTGACCGGAGATGGATACAAACAAAAGGTGGCTTTCTTCTTGATTAAATTTGACCATTGCTCAAACTGGCTGGGTCTTAAGATGTTACAGAGTTTAATCAGTGTGTGTAGACTGGCTTGAGTTGCAGCCTGAACCAGGACAGCTACTAGCTGGAGGCCTGGCTTTCTTGCTTTGTTTGGCTTGGCTGGTAAACAGGAAGCTCATGCCAGCTGTGATAATGGAATTAGCCAGTGCCCCACAGCACAGTTTGTTTGCTCACTATTAGACAGGCTTTCCACCCAGAAAGACATTCTGAACTTAGCCCGAACTGGAACATTCCCAATTCACTCTTTGATCACTCGTGTTTCTTCCAGATGTAATTAGGATTGGATTTTGATTATAATTATTTCCTGTTAGCTTCAGACTGCAACATGAATGAATGAAGTTGTTTTACATTTAAGGAGGTCTTTTGTTGTGTTGCATATTAGCCCTGGAACCAGAAACTTTCAATTCCATGTCTCTTTTTGGATATGTTATTGCATCCAATCGTAACATTATCACAGAAATGCTACAGAGAAAAAGAAGGCCATTCGGCCCCATTGTGCCTGTCCTGGTTCCTGTAATGAAAGTGCTATTATGCACAACCAAAGGGCTTTCCTGCCACCATACTATCTGTGGCAATACTAACCATCACCATTAAATCACCCCCTGTTTCCAATTGACTAATTTAAGTGCAAAGCCTGTTAAGGGCGATGCTGACCATCAAAGATGAGGGAGAGGTAGGGAGAAAGGAAGGGACTTGTTGTCCACCTCTCTCCAAAGGCATGGAGAGCATTGGTGGGCACCACGTGCTCCTTTTCCAAGGACATCAAAACGCAAATGTAGCTGCATTAGTGGGGCAGGCAGTCAGCAGCTATGTCTGCCTCCATAATCTGATGGCTGAATCTGTTTAGAACCAGCCTGGCCAGGCCAAGGAGCAAACCCATGAGGTGGTCCTCCAATCTGCCCACACCCTTCTGCATTGGGTGCCCAAAGATGAGGAGCCTGGGCCTGAAGAGCACCTAAAACCACAACAGTGGGTCTTTCAAGGAACTAAGAGGAAGATGCAATCACCCACAATCAATATAAACATGGCCCACAGACTCCACTGCAACATAAAATAAACAGTTGGGCTGGGAGTCTGTGAACAGTTACATGGGGCTGCTGCATGCAACCGCCCTCCACCACAAAGTAAGAGGAGGGCTCCTATGTAGAGAGTCCTCCCCTGGTGTTCGGCTGTAAAGTATAGCAAGCTGAGGGGTGTCAGTGTAACCGATGAATTAAGGGAAATGGATTGTTCTTTTATTCAATGTGCTCTTGAAAGCATACTTAAACAACTTCCACTGCAATTCCAGACAGTGCCTTCCAGACTGTAACTATTCACCGCGTGAAGAAGTTCCCTTCCTCTTCACACTTGCTTCTTTTGCAGGTCATATTAAACCACCTCAACTACTACTTTAAACTATCAGTGTTGTGTCATTCAAAGTTGATTTTGTATTGGGATGGAGTTGAGACACTTGTTCCTGTGAAGGTGACTCATTTTAAGTGGTGAACTGCACAGGAGCGATCTCTGCATTATAGCTCCTTAAAATCATGGCTGGTTAGAATGGATTCCCAGTCATTCAATGGAGACAGCCTTCTCGATAACAGCATTAATGTTTGCTTATGATTTTGTGTTGTGGGTCTATCATTTGCTGCAGTTTATTTTTGTATTTACATAAACTCTCCACTTGCTGAGCCACCACAAACAGAGTTGCAACAAGGTCATGATATAAATAGTGTCTAAGTGAGGCTAATTGCATTTGGACACAGTCTCATTACACTGATTACCTAGGTTGGCTGGCTTCAGAGTACCTTTGTTAGAACATCTGGCATCCTGTTTACATCCTGTGGATTAAAACAACCCCTTCCTGTTCCATTAGTACAGTCTATGTCATCCTGAAACTTGGAGCACTGACATTAGACATACTGATTGATGACAAGGCAAACTAATCTCCCTTGCTGTTTGTTCAGTGGACCAGGTGACCTTAGCAGTACTCTGGCAATTCTTCACTGAAGCTTTATCCAGTCTCAGATGATGGGGATAATAAAATGTGAGGCTGGATGAACACAGCAGGCCAAGCCGAAACGTCAGCTTTTGTGCTCCTGAGATGCTGCTTGGCCTGCTGTGTTCATCCAGCCTCACACTTTATTATCTTGGAATCTCCAGCATCTGCAGTTCCCATTATCTCAGACGATGGGGATGTTGTCTTTGGCTGATGGTGTAAAATGAACATTATTGGACCAGCCTCCTGTTAACTCCTCACCTGATTTTATTTTCTGAAACCGTACAATAGATGACTTATCCGATTTTGCAAATCAAAAGTTGCCCTGAGTGTCAAAATCTAATTCTGTTTGCACCTGTGCAAGGATGAGTGACTAATCAATCCTTTTTCTAATCTTTTACTGATGGATGGCTTGCAATCTGGAGAGCTGCTCTCACTGAACTACTGCAGGCCCCCCTCGCAGTCCATGTTCCCCGGTCATGCTGGTGAAGCAAAGAGATCTTGCTGAGTTTGCGGGGGGGGGGGCGTTCCTTTACACTGAACAACAATAATAACAATCTGAAATTGCAAACACAGGTCATGTATATGTCAATCTCTTTAAATAAAGGGGCTACACACACACATACACACACACACACACATAGACACACACACATAGACACACACACACACACACAGACACACACACACACACACACACACAAACAGGTAATGTGGGTGCTGTACCATTTTCTGGCCATGTCTACAGCTACTCCCATGGTAGACATACTTGAAAATTGACACAGGTTCATTGGGCCTTGTGGTAAAGCTAGATGATAGCTGGGTTTTTAATGGCTGCATTTTCGTTTCCATGCAACTCAACATATTGCACCTATTTTACACAAAATGGCCATCATTCATAATTCCAATCCATGTGTGAATGAGCCGACCCAGGAAATTTCAGCATAAATGCCTCTTCAGATCAGGGGAGGGCTTAATCGTTTACAGTGGCTTATTATACCATTTGGGAAGCTTTTGGCAACTTCTGTAGTTTCCTGGTTGTACTATTCTCTAACTAGATTGAATTTTGCATTCAATTCAGTAACACAAAAGTTTTGAAAACTTTTTACATGAATCATTTATAAAGATGAACATATTTTTGTGAGAGAAGTCTACTTCACTTCCCAAGTTAAAAGGTTTTAATTGGTCAGTGTAATCTCAAATAGTCCATTATCAAAAATGAGTTTATTCATTCATAGTGACATGGTCAACATTTACTCCCCATCCTAATTGCCCTTAGGTGGTGTTGAACTGATGCAGGCAACGTGATATAGGGGCATGGATAGTATTGTTACAACAGGAAGTTTGAAGAATACAGCCTAATGACAGTGAGGGAACAGCAAGGTAGTTCTAAATCAGGGTGGCTTCTGACTCTTGAGATTCACAATCCTGTTCCTTCCTACCTTTCCAATCTCCCCTCTGGTCCCACAATTGAGATCTCTGTGTTCCTCCAAACCAAGCCTCTTTCTTTCTTTAATTTGATTGGTGTTTGTGCTAAGAGCTATCTAGGCTGCACACTCTGGAATTCTCCCTCTGTTTCTCTGCTCCTTTAAGGAGACTCTTAAAACACGGTCCTTTAAACAAATTTGTTCTAATGTCTTTTTATGCATCTCATCTTTTTTTTGTTTGATAATGTTCCTATGAAGTGACTTGGGATGTTTCACATTAAAACTGATACATGAATGCAAGTTGTTTCATGTGCTGAAGTTAATGCTGTAATTAGATGTCACACAGTCCCTGAGAACACTTCGGAGCCTAAGTTTACAGGATAATGGTGACTGATGGACTCAGACTTGTATTGACAATTGATTCACTGAATCAGGCTACTTATGAGGTGGTGAGTCATGGATTAGTTGACCAGAACTAGTTGACACTAATGGAATCTTTGAGTCAGACTGTGAACTCTCAAGTAGCTGGCTTGGATTTCCTCGGAATAGAATTCTATTCCTGCTGGGACATCTGCCTTCACCTTAACTTTCTGATGTTGTTTAGTATTTTAAGATGGGAAGTTATCAAGACACTGAAGTCAAGTTAAACCCTTGTGTCAAGGGTAAATGGTGTGGTAGATATGAGGTAATGATATTGGGTCATTTAAAATGCCACTTACATTTCTACTTAGATTGCCACCACTTCAGGTAAGGTCCAGTTTCAGGTCAAAGGCTGAGTCAATCTGAAGTATGCAGTTTGGGATTCTCCGGTGCACATGCACATCCTGTGCCTTTCTGCTGGATGGAATAAACTCTAGCCAGTTTGCAACATGAAGCTGTTCACAATAAGGCCCAGCAAATATTTAGTGGGACCAAGAGGTACATGAATACCCCACCATGGGGCTGGCAAACCCAACACTCAGCCCACAAGAGGTTGTGACGGTTAGGAGTTAGTCCATGCCTTTACCCAGTCAGGAGGAAGGGATTGTAGATTTTGTCTATGCCCCAGTATCAATTGTTCAAGAGATGTCAATAGCTCACTTCTTTGATATACTGACTAATGGGACCCTTGACAAGCGTTTGTATATCAGCAGACACGCTGGTGTGCTGTACTGATTAGATTGTGTATTTTTGAATGTAGTCTTAGCTGCATACACATCACATTATTAAAGTCACCTTCAACAGAATTAAGTACTTAAAAAGTTCATAGTTCAGAACAGTTCATCTGTTCTTCTAAGCTGTAGTACTTTATATGTGTATTGAATTGTGTCAATACTGAAACTGATGTGGAGCTGGAAATTACCGAATTTTGTACACTAACACCTAAAATTGTTTACCAAACATGAGATGCCGAAGACATTTGCATATAGGCTAATTGGTTCATTGCAAACTTTTCTATTTGGGTATAAATGAAACTTGTAGTATTTCTGTTCACCCATAACGCTTATGCGTAATAGTTCCTGGTCCACAAGTGATTCTGGGTTAAAAATGATCATCCGAGTGTTCAAATTCATTCATGGTCACAATCATCCTTAACTGTGTAAACTCCTGTAGCCTCAGAAAGTGCTCGTTTCCACCAATTCATCACACTTATCCATTCCCCACAGCCTTCGGCCAAACTTGGCAGCTGTGGCTTCAACTATTTAGTCCTTCCTGTCTCTCTAATTACCCTCTACTTTAATACAGAACTTCAACTGACTCTATTTAGGTGTTTAGTTAACTGTCACAATGTCTCCTCCTATGTATTTTTATCTCTTTTTGTCTGGTATGTTTCTGTGATTCATATTTAATATTCTAACATGTTTAGAGATTAGTAGGTCCTTTCTCATGACAGAAGAATGAGAAGTGACCTTAATGAAATATATAAGATTCGTAGGAGCTTGACAGGATAAATGCAGAAAAATTGTTCTCCTTTGAGGAAGAGTCTAGGACCAGAGGACATTATCTCAAGAGTTAAGGGGTCATCCTTTTACCAAAAAGAGATGAGGAGGAATTTCTTTTTTCAGGAAGTGGTGAATCTGTGGAATTCTTTACTGGTGAGGCCTGTTGAGGCTGAATATATTAAGTATATTTAAGGCTGAGATTGAGAAATCTTTTTCATTCTAAAGAAGGATCACAGGACCAGTAACATTAACTCTGCTTTCTCTCCATGGCTGCTGCCTGACCTGCTGAGTTTTCATGGCAGTTTCTGATTGTGTTTCTGATTTTCAGCATCTTTATATTATTTCCAATCCATAAAGGAATCAGGGTTTATGGGGGGGAAAGCAGGAAGGTGGAGTTGAGGATTTTCAAATCGGCCATTATCACATTGAATGATGGAACAGATTCAATGGGCTGATAGGTCAACTTTTAGCCCTACACCTTACACTGCAATAGAAATACAAGTTCTTACTTGGTATAATTTTCCAAACTTCTAGGCTTGGTATCCATAACTACAGAAAAATGCATTAGTTGCTATTGACTGCATAACTGATCTGACCTTAATCTCCACCACTCTACAGTGCCTGGGCTGAGCTAAATGTAAAACCCAGTAAGCAGGTCAACGTAAACATGGCAACTGTTAAGCTTTGTGTCATGTGCACCTGCTAAAGACAGATTATGAAACAGCTAGACTGTCTGGTCTGTACAGAAAGTCAGTTCGTTAGACAATTACAGAATTATCAGGGACAAACACTCTGGCTCTTTAATCCCACAATAACAGGTTGGGATGTCAACTTTTTTTTTCATTTGCTCATTTATTGCTCAACTCTAATTGTTCTGAAAGGTGTTGGTGAGTTTCCTTCTTGAACCAGTGCAGTCCATTTGGCATAGTACTGTTAGAGAGGAAGCTGCAGCATTTTGATGTGGTGTCAGTGATGGGATGATGTGGAGGTGCCAATGTTGGACTGGGGTGAACAAAGTCAGAAATCACACAGGTTATAATCCAACGGGTTTATTTGAAATCACAAGCTTTCAGAGTGCTGCCCCTTTGTCAGGTGAAGTGAACATACACAGGTACAGAATTTATAATCATAGAGATCAAAAAAATCATGCAATATGAGTGTCAACAGGCTGAATAATAAATCTCTGTTAGGGATCAAGAGTGTCAGATGGTGCAAGTAAAGTGTTAACGGCTGAATAACAAGTGAAGGAAGACCTACAATCTGATTAATTAAGGCAGAGAGAGAGAGAATTACAAAAAAGTTAAAAATAAGGCAGTGTGGAGACAAACCAAATGACTGGAATAACATGATAAACAGTCACATGTTGAGGGTCTAGCCAAAGTAACAAGTAATCCAAGGCTGTACAAATTAATTAAGGCAGAAGGATCATAACAATTTATCAAGGTGATCGTGTGAAAACAGAACAGTAAGAAAAGTTGTATCAGAGATAAAAGGGACTGCCGATGCTGGGGAATCCGAGATAACAAGGTGTAGAGCTGGATGAGCACAGCAGGACAAGTAGCATCTTAGGAGCAGGAAAGCTGATGTTTTGGGCCTAGACCCTTCATCAGCCCAAAATATCAGCCTTCCTGCTCCTAAGATGCTGCTTGGCCTGCTGTGTTCATCCAGCTCTACACCTTGTTATCTGGTAAGCAAGATTTCACAGATACAGAACAGTACGGTGGGGTTACATGTAGCGTGACAAGAACCCAAGATCATGGCTGTGGCTGTCTTCATGGGTACAGAACTTGGCTATCAGTTTCTGCTTGGTGATTCTGCATTGTAGTGTATCTCAAATGCTACCTTGGAGGACACTTACCCAAAGATTGAAGGCTGAGTGTCCTTGTCCATTCCCCAATGGAAAGGAACATTCCTGTCTCGTGACTGTTACATGGTGTCCATTCATCTGTTGTCATAGCATCTAAATGGTCTTGTCAATATACCACATATTGGGGCATGCTTACCTGTACCATATGAAGTAGACATTGGCTGAGTCATGAGTACCTCCACGAATGTGGCGAGTGGTGTTCCCACTCCATCAGTGATGTAGCAAATCCTGCTGAGGTTACCATGGCAGGTGACGTGGTGTTGTGGTGGAGAGATGGCGATATAGTCAGCATGGTGTGGGGCTTGGAGGGATACACGCTGTTTGTGGTGTTTTGTAAGGGGGAAGAGTTCTGGGGGCAGGCATGAAGAGCTTAAACAAGTTTCTGTTGCTAGAAACATATTTATTTGTAACAAATAGTAATTCTGCATAAGTACAGAAATCTGGTCCTTGCTTTCTTCCATCCTGATTCTAAAAGACAGGTACATTGGAGAATTGTGCATTCTTTTATAAAGCCTTTAACTTCTGTGATGACTCCAGGAATAGCAGGGCTTAATTTCCAGTGCATTAGCCAGTATGGTACAACAGTTTCAATGCATATGCTGCTCTTGTCTTCCTAGGTGGTGGAGTTGCAGATTTGGAAGGTGCTGTTGAAGGAATGGAAGAAATTGTCTCCCAAATTTCTCAGCCTCTTTACTTCCTTAAAGTGTTCCATTAAAAATTAATTCTATGAACAACCTTTTGGTTTCCTGTCCTTTTGTAGGACAGCAATGTTAGCACCTGATCCAAAGAAGGAAAGCAATAAAATGGGAAACAGACAGTTTCTGAAAGGGGGGGTGGTGGGGGAAAATCAACTCCACAAATTATCATACATTGTGGAGACAAAAAGTTAGGTACGTAGGAATTACCAGTGGAAAAAAAAGACTAAACCCACTGTTATGATCTCAGCTGATGACAGTGCAGGTTAAGTCATGACAAGATTGAAACTTGGCTTGATAGATACTTTTCTCCCCCACAGTTGGTTAACTTGATGGTTAGTCACCAAAACACATTTCACAAGGCTTCAGATACTTTTTAATAGAAGATCATAAATTTATTACAGAAAAAACTAAGTAATGTATAGAAGACAATTAGCAAGTTCTTAATAGAAGCATCAAAATGTGGCAACTCATTTTCAAACACCATCTGTTCCAATGAATGAGATTGTATAGGGCTAAATAAGGATTTTTATGTTCACAGTAACAAGATCAGGCTTCTCTGTAGAATTCTATGACAGATGCACTTTGTACCAGATGACCCTTGTATACCCTAGAGCAGTGATTTTCAACTAAATCCCAATGCAGAACAAATTTGAACTATTAATGCATTTCATCCTTCTTTAGGTCGTATGTTCTTCTGCAGCCGTAACTGTAGTAAATGCAAGGAAATGAGATGTTTAAGTATATATATCAAAATTATCTTTAAAAAAGTGTAAGCACCCTTGAATTGTTTGTCTCATTGAAGTGTGCTGTATCACTGAAAAGGTGGGGCCATTACCCAGAGGTTAGTGTCAACAGGAATCTGTAGGCAAACTTCCGTATAAAACAGAAATTAGTTTTAATAAAACGTTCCAGAGAGGCCTGGGAATTAGAACAGCTTTTGATACAGGGAGGTGAGAGACACTGATAAGGAACAGGGTGAAACAGTGCTAGGTCATAGTAAAATTAAATGTGTCTTTACTGTGTCAAAGAGACATTAATCTATGACCCAGAATAGACACTTGTTTGTTATGTCTACATGAAGGTTGGAATTTAATTGGAAAACATAGATGATTTACTGATATAACAAGGTGTAGAGCTGGATGAACACAGCAGGGCAAGCAGCATCAGAGGAACAGGATGGCTGATGTTTTGGGCCTAGATCCTTCTTTAGACTGATGGTAGTTAACAGAAGAAGAAAAGCCCATGGATGATTTGGGGATGGAAAGAGGAAAAAAAAAACAAACATTCAGCTGCACATAAAAGCATTTCCAGACACTGAAAAAAAGGAAAAAACAATGGAATTTGAATAATGAATGTGCCCGTGTCCAAAATGGTATAAAAACACTGAACTTTCTGTATTTGAGTCTTACTCAAGTTAGGCTGGAATGATCTTCTCTTTGCATACGCTTGGAAAAACAACTGAAAATCTGTACTGAAGACTTCAGTGGTCAATCATTACAAGTAACTTAAAAACTACCATTACAGAAACACAATCTTACAGAAATATCACTTCACCCTTAGTTATTTTTATATCTTTACATAATCAATACTTTCCAATTTCATTCTCGTGGACCGTTAAGATAGTTTTCTTATGATTTCTTTCTCAGTTGAACCTCACACAATTCAGATGGCCTCAATTCCCACAACTTGAAGAATTCTTTCAAAAATCTCCTGGCTTGGAAACTCAACATTGAAACACGACAGCTAGGGTGTTTGGTTTCCATGAACCGATGTAATTTTGCCCTCAAGGACAAATTATTTTCCTTTGCAAATTTAGCTCTGGCATCTTTAAATTTAAAGCATTTGGCCTTCATTCCGAAGTCAAACTAAATTGCCTTAACAGGTTTATTCAACATTTCATAAATCCAACAGCATCAACGTTTTATCAATTAACACACCACAGAGGCTCTCCCAGGTCCACATCTACAACCTGATGCTTTCTTGAAACTGATGTATTTAGTTCACTGTCCAAATGTCTCTCTGGCCTTTTTTTTTAAAAAAGAAAAAGCCCTTCACAGAAATTACCCACATTAATCTGCCTCTATTCCAAAATCCAAACATACACACATCCAAACAGCTCACCTTTAAGTTTGTCAACTATTTTAGAATTTTTTAATGTTGTTATTTCAGTCAGCTTCTAAACCAGCTTTATTTTAATTTAGAGATAATGGGAACTGCAGATGCTGGAGAATTCCAAGATAATAAAATGTGAGGCTGGATGAACACAGCAGGCCAAGCAGCATCTCAGGAGCACAAAAGCTGATGTTTCGGGCCTAGACCCTTCATCAGAGAGGGGGATGGGGAGAGGGAACCGGAATAAATAGGGAGAGAGGGGGAGGCGGACCGAAGATGGAGAGGAAAGAAGATAGGTGGAGAGAGTGTAGGTGGGGAGGTAGGGAGGGGATAGGTCAGTCCAGGGAAGACGGACAGGTCAAGGAGGTGGGATGAGGTTAGTAGGTAGCTGGGGGTGCGGCTTGGGGTGGGAGGAAGGGATGGGTGAGAGGAAGAACCGGTTAGGGAGGCAGAGACAGGTTGGACTGGTTTTGGGATGCAGTGGGGGGGGGGGGGGGGGGGGGGGGGGGGGGAGAAGAGCTGGGCTGGTTGTGTGGTACAGTGGGGGGAGGGGACGAACTGGGCTGGTTTAGGGATGCAGTAGGGGGAAGGGGAGATTTTGAAACTGGTGAAGTCCACATTGATACCATATGGCTGCAGAGTTCCCAGGCGGAATATGAGTTGCTGTTCCTGCAACCTTCGGGTGGCATCATTGTGGCACTGCAGGAGGCCCATGATGGATATGTCATCTAGAGAATTGGAGGGGGAGTGGAAATGGTTTGCGACTGGGAGGTGCAGTTGTTTGTTGCGAACTGAGCGGAGGTGTTCTGCAAAGCAGTCCCCAAGCCTCCGCTTGGTTTCCCCAATGTAGAGGAAGCCGCACCGGGTACAGTGGATGCAGTATACCACATTGGCAGATGTGCAGGTGAGCCTCTGCTTAATGTGGAATGTCATCTTGGGGCCTGGGATGGGGGTGAGGGAGGAGGTGTGGGGACAAGTGTAGCATTTCCTGCGGTTGCAGGGGAAGGTGCCGGGTGTGGTGGGGTTGGAGGGCAGTGTGGAGCGAACAAGGGAGTCACGGAGAGAGTGGTCTCTCCGGACAGCTGACAGGGGAGGGGATGGAAAAATGTCTTGGGTGGTGGGGTCGGATTGTAAATGGCGGA
This sequence comes from Stegostoma tigrinum, assembly GCF_030684315.1. NCBI lineage: Eukaryota > Metazoa > Chordata > Chondrichthyes > Orectolobiformes > Stegostomatidae > Stegostoma > Stegostoma tigrinum. The sequence continues at coordinate 14,228,113 of NC_081356.1, forward strand.
AGTGTCGGAGGATAACGCGTTGTATCCGGAGGTTGGTAGGGTGGTGTGTGAGAACGAGGGGGATCCTCTTGGGGCGGTTGTGGCGGGGGCGGGGTGTGAGGGATGTGTTGCGGGAAATACGGGAGACGCGGTCAAGGGCGTTCTCGATCACTGTGGGGGGAAAGTTGCGGTCCTTGAAGAACTTGGACATCTGGGATGTGCGGGAGTGGAATGTCTTATCGTGGGAGCAGATGCGGCAGAGGTGGAGGAATTGGGAATAGGGGATGGAATTTTTGCAGGAGGGTGGGTGGGAGGAGGTCTATTCTAGGTAGCTGTGGGAGTCGGTGGGCTTGAAATGGACATCAGTTACAAGCTGGTTGCCTGGAGATGGAGACTGAGAGGTCCAGGAAGGTGAGGGATGTGCTGGAGTTGGCCCAGGTGAACTGAAGGTTCCTACAGACTAAGGGGGTGGCCATGGGCCCCAGCTATGCCTGCCTCTTTGTAGGTTACGTGGAACAGTCCCTCTTCTGCACTTGAGGTTGGGGTGGAAGGTGTTGGTGAAGTGGATGAACTGTTCGAGCTCCTCTGGGGAGCAAGAGGCGGTGCCGATACAGCCATCAATGTGATGGAGGAAGAGGTGGGGTTTGGGGCCTGTGTAGGTGCAGAAGAGGGACTGTCCCTTCACCTTCCTGGACCTCTCAGTCTCCATCTCAGGCAACCAGCTTGTAACTGATGTCCATTTCAAGCCCACCGACTCCCACAGCTACCTAGAATAGACCTCCTCCCACCCACCCTCCTGCAAAAATTCCATCCCCTAGTCCCAATTCCTCCGCCTCCGCCGCATCTGCTCCCACGAGAAGACATTCCACTCCCACACATCCCAGATGTCCAAGTTCTTCAAGGACCGCAACTTTCCCCCCACAGTGATCGAGAACGCCCTTGACCGCGTCTCCCGTATTTCCCGCAACACATCCCTCACACCCCGCCCCCGCCACAACCGCCCCAAGAGGATCCCCCTCGTTCTCACACACCACCCTACCAACCTCCGGATACAACGCATTATCCTCCGACACTTCCGCCATTTACAATCCGACCCCACCACCCAAGACATTTTTCCATCCCCTCCCCTGTCAGCTGTCCGGAGAGACCACTCTCTCCGTGACTCCCTTGTTCGCTCCACACTGCCCTCCAACCCCACCACACCCGGCACCTTCCCCTGCAACCGCAGGAAATGCTACACTTGTCCCCACACCTCCTCCCTCACCCCCATCCCAGGCCCCAAGATGACATTCCACATTAAGCAGAGGTTCACCTGCACATCTGCCAATGTGGTATACTGCATCCACTGTACCCGGTGCGGCTTCCTCTACATTGGGGAAACCAAGCGGAGGCTTGGGGACCGCTTTGCAGAACACCTCCGCTCAGTTCGCAACAAACAACTGCACCTCCCAGTCGCAAACCATTTCCACTCCCCCTCCCATTCAAAATCTCCCCTTCCCCCTACTGCATCCCTAAACCAGCCCAGTTCGTCCCCTCCCCCCACTGCACCACACAACCAGCCCAGCTCTTCCCCTCCACCCACTGCATCCCAAAACCAGTCCAACCTGTCTCTGCCTCCCTAACCGGTTCTTCCTCTCACCCATCCCTTCCTCCCACCCCAAGCCGCACCCCCAGCTACCTACTAACCTCATCCCACCTCCTTGACCTGTCCGTCTTCCCTGGACTGACCTATCCCCTCCCTACCTCCCCACCTACACTCTCTCCACCTATCTTCTTTTCTTTCCATCTTCGGTCCACCTCCCCCTCTCTCCCTATTTATTCCAGTTCCCTCACCCCATCCCCCTCTCTGATGAAGGGTCTAGGCCCGAAACGTCAGCTTTTGTGCTCCTGAGATGCTGCTTGGCCTGCTGTGTTCATCCAGCCTCACATTTTATTATTTTAATTTACTTTTGTTTGTACAAGGCCATGGTGATTAAGGCAAGGCAGCAATCTTTGGGTAGAACATTTTAGAAAGTTTATTACAGAAAGGCATATTTGAACAATCATTGAACAGCTGCATATAGTCTGTCAAGCATTGGTCACTTGCATCTTTTCTCAGACATCTGGTTTCGATCTCAAAATCTCTTGTGAAGATTGATACATTGTTAGTACTTTGATTTTCTGTATTCACAATCTTTGACTAGCAACAGAACTTGATGGAAATCCTACTTTTATCCTTCTTCATGACTATCAGGGCAATACCAAATTCAGCTATTGTTGACGTAATTGATGAGATGTTTTTGGGTAAATTTAATTGATTTTAACTAGTCCTTGAGCTGATAACACTTTGGTTCAAAAGGAGATTGATTTTAAAATCAAATCTGTCTAACCATGCCTACCTGCACTATCCATCTTGTAGTCGCGGTTTTGCAACAATCCTGCAATTAATGGCTAGATTTTTGTGGATACATTTGACCGCTGTTGGTCACTGCTACATGAAACCACAGAAGTCCAATTTTCTGCCTGGTGAAATGTAAGTTGGAGGAAGTGAAATTCTGTCAAAAATGCAATTTGGTAACATCATACTTCTAGATTCAACATTGATTTTTGTTTTAGTGAAGCAATTTTTGTGCAGCAAGTCACACTTATTGTTACTTTTATATTTTGGTAGTCTTTTGTAGTGGGTTTGAAGTGACCAAGCTAACCACCTTTGCCATCTACATCCAAGTAAATTAGGCCAGCATTTGTTCTATGTAAAATTATGAACATTCTTTCTCAGTGGCATATCAGGTTAGTCACAAGAGCTTGTGTGTGATTAGATGATGCTTGGGGGAATTATTATTCTTTGTTTAGATGGTGAATTCCAGTAAGTGTTTGCATTATAAGATTTTCAGTTGCTTTACTTTATTGATAAGTTAGCTTCATTTGGAAAACAAAAGACTTTTATATTTCTATGGCACCTTTCATAACCATAAAATGTCTCAAATTACCTTATAAACATTTATGTATTTTTGAATATATTCACTGATGTAATGTAGGAAGGGCAGCAACCAATCTGTACATAACAAGGTTCTGCAAGTAGCAACGTGATGACGGCTAGATAATCAGGTTGAGGCTAGGACACCAGCTTCTAAAGAGAGACTTGGAGCATTAATGTCTACCTCAGGACACAGAGGGAGCCTTAGTTTAAGCTCTTGTCTGAAAGATGGCCTAATATGACTCCTTCACTGTCGCACTGGAACGTCAGCCTTGATTTAAGCACTGTACTAGAGTGGGAGTCCTATTGGCTTTCTTCTTAGGCTACAGTAGGATGAGCAAATTGTAGAAAATGAGCAGACAATGTCAAAGTGCTGAGATGCTTCTGTATTTATGAGTTCTCTATTAATCTTTCCATTAATGTTGCACTTCTCTTCAAATAAAAATTCTTGTCTACTCCAAAATAAAATATACCTGCGGTATGAAGGGGCTGTTGTCATAGTAACAACATGGTTTGAGTAGGCATGCATAAAACATGCTTCATCACTTTTTAAAATGTGCTTTTGACTTAGTGGCAACTTTCCTGCCTCTAAGTGAGGATTTGAGGATCCCGATAGTCCCAACAAGTGGAGACTGGTGCTATCATTCATTCTGAGTGGACATCCAGTTGGGTCCTCACTGGATGTGGTAGACTACAAAACCTTCTACTGCATTGGTTTAGACACCCTGATGTACAGAGGTTTTCATACCATAGCCTGTTAATCAGCCTGCAAAACTTTTTACCTCTTCACACTAAAGCAAGAGTGTCAATATGTGACAGTATTCAATTAGATAGCCACTGGCTATTCAATTTAATTTAGCAATAGTGGCCCCAAAATGTTTCTTATATTTTATTACACCTTGTCATTCTCTTTCTTCTCGAGCTTGTATTTTGTAGGTGGTGCTGATATTGTTGTCCCAGCTCGAGAATTAGGAACACACTCTTCACTACAGTTTTAATCTACTCACTGATGACTTAATCTTCTTTAACAGCATACTTCCAGATCACAGCCTGTTGGAACTTCTCACAATTGGCTCTCAGAACGTGGAGCAGAACGCATGGCTCTAACCAGAGTTGATTGTCTGGCTGAACTGCCATTGCAGTGACTGATAAGCTAATTAACTTGGACTGGTACATCGTCAGTTGTGATTGATTGACTTGATGACTCAAACGGAGAGTGCAGTCAGTAGTAATGGCCACAAACACTGGCTCATATTACATGAGTAGCTGGCAGTGACTGGAATTCATCAGCTCACTGAATACAAATCGGTAATCTTATATTGTAACTGTCATCGTGTAGTTATGGTGGACACTACAAAGCACAAGAGGAACACATTAAACACTCCTCACCCAGCATGCACCCAGCTAGAACAAGAGTAAAAATCAAAGAGGTAATTTTTAAAAAAAAAAATCAAATCTGTTTAGAAATGCTATTACACTCTTATAGAGAAAATAGGCCTCCTGCTTCAGAGGTACATTACCACTGTACCACAAGAGCACTACCATTTAAACTTTACTTGTTCCATTTCAGGGATATTTTACAGCCAGGTGGCTGAAGACTTTCTGTAACTCTGAGGTGGGGAACGAGGGTGGGTTGGCGACTTGGCTGGGGTGGGGTAAGGAATGAGTATGGGATAGAGAAGGGCTTTTGGGGTTGTTTTGCTTTGTCTGGGCCTCAACAATGATGGGCAGCCAAATGGGCAACTTTTCTGCCATGGAGATGCTGCTCCATCAAAGCTGCTAGACATCTAGCAAGTTCACTACAGGCTAAGCTCAGGACAAAGGTTGACTACACAAAAACTCTGACTTTAAGCCTGACCTGGAATCTAGTGAGTTTGGGCAAGTGAGTAGGAAATACCCCTATGTCAGCACTGAGGCCCAGCCAATTAAAATCCTAGTACTCATGACTAACTGCTGTTCACTTGATACATTAGATATTAGCACTTTAGTGCCACAGCAAGAACTCATGTTCCCTTCTGTCAGAATCGCTGGTTATACATCTGCAAGTTGGAACAGATAGGAGACAAGTCACAGTGAACGCCACAGGTGTTCTATGGAGATCTCTGAAAGAGGAAGGGACAAGTAGAGAGACCGTGTTCTCCAGTAGTTTAGAAGTAATATTCTGTAAAACTGTACATGGTGACCACCAGCAGAATTACCCCTCAAAGCCAAGCTTCAACTAGGGAGAGGTTCAATAACCTTACAAGAGATGAGAATGACAATATCTCCTTCCACATATCTGCTCATAGCTGCCACATTTTCGTCTCCCAGAGATTATTAGCTGACAGCATTGGGATTTTCTAACTCAAAAGTAGTATGGTGGAATATGGGTATGAACGAAGGAATCTGTCAAAACAGATCAGATGGCCTTTTTGTCCTCAACTATGCCAGATGTCTTGGCAATCAAAATAGGCAAGGAACAAGCATATTTAGGGATACACTGCAGATTTTCTTTTTTAAGAAAAAAAATTCTATGTATTTGAGTAACTTAAGATCAAAAGCAATGTTTCCTTCAGTTTGATTGCACAATAGCACCTTTTCCCCCAATGGATAAAGTACTATAATACATTGCAACATTTAACTTACATAATGCTGATCAATGTAATGGTCAGCTTATCTTTGTAGGTCACAGCCCTATGATAAGCACTCAGGTAAAATCACATCTAATTTATAATGCTAATTCTAATAATAACATTTGAAGATATCCAACCATTTAACAGGTACTTTTTCAGTTAGTTCAACTTGGCAGGTAAGCTCTGAAATTTCTTTTTGAGAAGGTCAGCGGGAGAAGAAAGGGACAGAAAGAGAAAGCAAGACAGGCAAATAAACAATGAGAGAGGGCGCGAGCGAGAGCGGGCACGGTCGAGAGGGAGAGATTGATTCAGAGCTTCTGTACTTCAATAATTCAACAAGATCAGATATGTCACTTGCCAAAGACAGGCATTTCTGGTGCTGAGGACCCATTTCGATGAGCTAATGCCAACATCATTAAGCTAACAGTACAGCTACATCTCCCCAATCAAAATATCCATTGCAAGGTGAAAAGATAATTGTAAAAACATTTGCACACATTTTAACAATATTTCCCTTCATCCAGAGCTGGCTGGAAGCAGATAGCTTGTGCAGTCAGAGTCATACTGCATGAAAATAGACCCTTTGGTCCAACTTGTCTATGCTGAGTTTCCCAAACTAAACAAGACCCATTAGCTTGCATTTGGCCCATATCTCTCTCAACTTTCTTTATTCAGATACCTATCTAAATGTCTTTTAAATATTGTAACTGTACCTGCGTTTACCACTTCCTCGAGCAGCTGATTCCACACATGAGCCTCCATGTGAAAATGTTGCCCCTCAGGTCCCTTTTAAATCTGTGCCCTCTCTTGTTTCCAAGTCCATCTTATCAGTTTTAGCTGGATATCTATACAACGTGTTTCCAGGAGCTTCTGATTTATAATCATACGAAGAGCCTTAGCCATGGAGTCCAGCAAGGTTGTTCATTTTAAAAAGAAACAGAATTTAAAAAACAGAACATACAGAATAGAAATCAGTTTTCTTTGGGATACCTGTGCAATTTGGTGGCAACTATCATAGTGCTTCTGCCTCAACAGGCTCGCCACATGGTTCCCAAGCTCTTAAACAAGCAAGTTTTCAGACATATTCCAAAATTCACCAGACACAATGGAAACATTGTGGGACAAGAAATACTGATTTTTCAAGGGCTCTGCAAAAAAGGACCTCATAAGCAATGTGAGGGGAATGAACTTAGACTGTGTCCATTCCACAGAATAACCATTTAAAAATGGCATGGGTTGAAAAGGCCTAGAAATTCAAATTTGCAACAAAATGAGTTTTTTGCCATTTTTGTCTCCAAACAGACACGAAAATCTGGGATAATGGATTCTTCAGCAACTGCAGTTCCCAAGATAACAAAGTGTGTAGCTGGATGAACACAGCAGGCCAAGCAGCATCTCAGGAGCACAAAAGCTGACGTTTCGGGCCTAGACCCTTCAGAGAGGGGGATGGGGAGAGGGTTCTGGAATAAAGAGAGAGAGAGGGGCAGGCGGACCAAAGATGGAGAGAAAAGAAGATAGGTGGAGAGGAGAGTATAGGTGGGGTGATAGGGAGGGGATAGGTCAGTCCAGGGAAGACAGACAGGTAGAGTTGCAGTGGGAGAGAGATTCCCTGAGGTTGGTCCGGAGGGAGGAAGGTAACTTCAGGTTAGGCGTCCCTGGAAGAGGCTTCGCAATGAGGTTAAAATTGTAATCAGAGATAATGGGAACTGCAGATGTTGGAGAAGATTTTGTCTGACAAGTGAGTCAAGGGATTTGGAAGGTCGGTATAAAAGGTACAGTTAAATGTATAATCATAAGAAGATAAGCCACAAACCTATTGAATGGCAAAGCAAGTTCGAGGGGGCAAAAGACCTATACCTACATTTTTTGTTCCTATATTTTTCAGAGCAAACATTGATTACTGTTCTTCACGAGGCAAAATATTCAATGTTAAACAACCAGAAAATACAGCATTTGGGATTCACTTTCATGGAAATTTATCAAAAGACTAAAATATTTACTTTGTGTGAGCTGGTAACCCTTTCTTTTTGGTTCAAAGTTTTAACTGATAAAATTTGCATGTAACTATCATGTATACATTGGCTGAAAGCGCTAAAAGGCCTGTGTTGTCAGGTTTGCAATCCTAGCAGTATAACCGATACACCATTTTGTAGATTGGATTAAGTGAGGCACATGGCACTTTTTAAACCAATAATTACCTATTAGCAGATGAGTTTAAGAAGCCTTTTTATAATTAAGAGTGTAAAGTGTTTTTGATTACAGGTGATGTTCAAAGATTTGTTTAGAAAATTGAAGGGAGATGGTTCACAATTACAGCAGCTACTTTTGCAGCTATCTTTTCCTTTAAGTGACCCCTAAAAACTGACACTACCCAATCCAGTGTGCTGGTATTGTTAATTATTCTTTGTGCGCTATATTCAGAGGTAGGAATCCACATTGTAATATTTGCTCTTCAGTGAGAGACTTGGGAGATTTGGAATGGTGGTAACAGAAAGGAATGAATGAAAAATCTACTGACTACTGTGGTTACCATGGATATACATCCTTAAGCAGTGCTATATAAAAATGTACTTGGTCTAATGTATTCAGCTCATATTAAAAGGATCATTTTAAAGTTTTGCCTACTGGCAGTGTCTATCAGGAACTGCTGGTTGGAAAATTATATGCAGTACACACCCATATTCACAATAAGCCATGGTCCATGGCAGAGATAAAACTGTGGGGAAATTATTTCTTCAAGTCTTTGCCACATTTAGTTTTAAAAGATTCACTACTGACTCAAGTCAAAACTATTTTAATAAAGATACTCTCTACAGTAAAATGGAGGACATTTTAGCTACATTTTCTTGCTCTGTCCTTCAAAAGCAAAAAACAAGACGTTTGATACCTACTGCAAGCTCAACACCAAAAAAGTCTCACGCTGAATTATGACACAATTGCATCCGGTCCTCACAGTGATGTTATCACGTTGCACTGTTGTATGGTGACTCACTGATCACACTGTTCTTTGACAAATGATGCATTGAACTATCAGTGTTTTCAAGAGCAGTTGATGGAGAGAACTAAGTTTTGCTGGAACATGATGTGAACTTAATTTTGGGGTCTTCAGCAGGACGGGAGACAGGAAGCCATTTGTACTCCAGGCTTTGATTGGGAGGGTCCAATTCCCAGCAGTAGTGATTGAGCAAATATCCAGCTGTTGTCTTGAAAAAAAAACAAATATCAGACGTTAAGTCTGACGTGTGAAAAGTTACGAAATAAAGAAACATAATGAAATGGCGTACCACAAGACAAATTTAAATGATCCTGGAGACCTCGCACACCAGGAAATACACACAAGGATAAATTCGCTGTGTCATACTTTAAAGAAACACTACTTACAAATGGGGTAACTTAAAATACTGTGCATTACTGATCATTTGAATCTCTCAAAACTGAAAATCAACATTCTCAGATAAAAGTCTATTAAAATATATGAAGCAAAGGTAGATTGATGAGTTTGAGGTATGGATCAGCCATGTCTTAACTGAATTGTGGAACAGATTCAATGTATTGATTTGCATATTTTCGTTCATACAGGGTGGGATTACTAACATAGCATTAATATGCTCCCTTTTTCTGCAACCCCTTACTGTAATAACTTCATCCTACAGGAAATTCAGGCATTGGTCTATGTACCTGATTCCCAACCCTACAAATACTTCAGTTTGTTACATTATTGTTTTATTACATTAGTTCAACAATAAATTACAAATGAAGCCCAGAAAAGTAACAGGTTTGTTCAGGGCTATAGCTCTGGGGACAGACACACAGGGTTCAGACAATAGGACAACAGAAGCCCAAAGTATCAGATAGCTACTCCATGCCTGACATGTTCAGGACATCCAATGGGGTTGCAAGGTCTAGCAGCTAAAGTTCATTAGACCATGGTTCTCTAAGTTTGGACTTCTCTCAAAAAGCCCTGGGGCTGATCTCCAGAATGGCAAAGTCTCTCTTCATACCAAGTCCATTTAAAATTTTCAAGCAGCCTTTATGTAAAAAGGGGGCTTTAAAGTTTCTGCTGTTACACTTGAATGGCTGCTGGTGTTCAATATTCATCACCAGATCCCATAGTAATCACAGTAATTCACGTGATACACAGCCAGAACACCATGGATGTATTTAAACAAACTAATGCAATGTTATTGTACAAATCGGGTCAGTTTTTTTTGCAGTTACATATAGTAAGTCAGCAGTTCTTCACCGGAACCATAGCGTCAGCCCTACCGTATTACTGAATAACCAAAACAGTTTGGGAATGGGGGAAGGTTTTTGTGTTTTTCTTTGTCAAATTAGATCTGGTGTTGTGGCAGCTTCACATGTGTAAAGGTGAAGTCGCCATGGTCTCAAAAGGACCAAAGGGCTATGATCTCTCATTAGAGTGAGGTGATTGGTGATGGGTCAACATGCCTTAGGTGAGGGGTGAGACTGAGGTGAGTCTTTCATGTTAACTTCAGTCAGTGTGGGAATTGAGTCCATACTGTTGGCAACACTATTGTTTAGCCATCTGCAACCAACATATACAATAATTTCAGTACACTTGTCATGTTGCCACTGAAAATCCATACGTAAATATTATCTGGGTTGTGCTTTTCAAATAAATCCACATTTCACTGTTATATTTGATAGGAACCCTTCTCCTGGTACTTGTAATGTTTTAAAGTATGATTTGACATTTCCCTAACACTACATTACTTTAGTGTGTCCTTGGCTCAGTGGTAATGCTGTAGTCTGACTCATTGGGAGTTCAACAATCACTGCAGTATCATGAGCATATAATCCAGATTAACACATTAGCACAGGCCTGGGCAAGTGCTGGACAACCGGAGGTGCTTTCTTTTCATGAAATATTAAAATATAACCAGAAATAGAAGATTCAAAGAAATGCAGGAGAGTTTTCCTGACGTCTGAACACAAACTTATCCCTCAAAAACAAATAACCCGGTTATTTTCTGACTGTAATATGTTGGGTCTTATGCACTAATGGACTGCTGCAATTCTTACAGGGCAAGTGACTACAAATAATCAATTTTCTGGAAAACTTCATTAATTGTGAAAGACACCATACATTGCTTTTCTTATCTCTACATCGTTCAATTTGTTCCCTTCAAATATTTTGCAAGTTCAGTAGCAGCCTCTGGCAACTGACCGTCACAGTAGAGTAATGATCCTTTATTCTTGTTCCTTCCTCTCCAGGTGGTGGTGTTGTTGAATTTCACTTTGGCTTGTTCTTCTTCCCTGGCCTGCCAAGTCTTAACATAAGAAACAGGAAATCTAGGCCATCCAGCCCCTCAAGACTTCTGCACCATTCAACATGATTATGGCAAATTTTTGACCTCCTCCTCATCTAATCACATTGTCCCTTTGATTCCAAGAATCTATCAATGTCTCCCTTGAATGTACTCGATGATTAAACATCCACAGTCCTACAGCATTGAAATTGCAAAGATTCTTAACCCTCTCAATTTCCACACATCTCAGTCCCGAGTATGCAAAACATTATCCTAAGACTACCTTTGGGTCTAGCTAGGAGGCACAGCCCTTCTTCATTAAACATGTCAACTCTCCCAAATGTTGTGTTTCAAATGAGGTCACTCCTCATTCAATTAAATTCTAGGAAGTATTAGGCTCATTCTACTTAACATCTCCTCAAAGGATAGCCCTTTCATTCCATGAATTTACAAAGTGAACCCACAATCAGGGCAGGTATGTCTTTCCTTAGTACAGGCTAAGAGTGTGCTCTCAACAGAGCCAAATAAAATTATTTTCAATTCTCTCATTAAGTGTTGGCATTGCTGGCAATATCCGTTGTCCACTGCTAACTTTCATTCACAAGGATATCTGAATCCCTCTGAACTCTAACATTTAATAGTTTCTCTCCATTTGTAAAAATATGGTTATTCTATTCTTCCTGCAAAAGTGAATACAATCCCATCCTGGTGCTCAGTGTCCCTGTCAAGATTCCCAACTGAGTCATAATACCTAGTAAATGGTCTGTCTTATTTTCAAATTAACGATTAGTCAAGATGACAACTGTCCTCTGGAGACAGACTCCAAAGCATTAAAGAATATTTAAATATGGACTGCTCAAACACAGCAATTCCACTGTAATCCACAGCACCATATTTCAATAGAACTCCATTTTAGTCATGAATGGATCTAGAATATTTTAATTGGCATGAAACAATGATTATACAGTTCATTCTTTTGACCAGAAATCTACATCCCATGGTAACCACAGATATTAAGATTCTGCTTGCTCCACTATTATCAAAGGGATCATGTTCACATCAATCAAATGATACTGCCTAAAAAGCACAAACTCTTCTCATTGTGCACTGTTATAAAGACTCTGACCAGCAGGTTATCATCTAGTAAACATAAATGATCTGGGCACCTGGATTTGAATATGATCTGTTAAAGTACTGTGCTAGAACAAAGGCAATAAATTGTTGTGCGAGATGCTATTTAATTATTCCGGTATAATTTCAATGTTTTAATGAAGCTCTGGTCTTGTATCAACAGGATTTCACGAAATGGTGAAGATGGAATTGGGGGTGGAGTGGGATGGAAATTGGAATCAGTTACCATAAGGGCAAGGTAAAAATATTTTGGAACAGGATACAAGAAACTTCACATTTTAATACTTTTGGATTAGTTTATCTATCAGAGAAGCTAACTATTATAATATTAGTTACTTACCACCTGCGTCTTCTACATCTGTGTAACTATTGGAACTGCAAATAGAACTGCTTGGTTTAGTCTAAACAAACTTTTGACAATCGACATTTTTTGTCTTTTGAGCATAAGCAGAAGACTGCAGTTCATGACGTACAGAGGCTATGGCGTATGGGTGTGTTTTACTTTTGTGGTACTCTTCCCTGTGTATGGCATGCAAAATGTGCGAGTTTCAGTTCACAGAAGATGGAAGTTTGCTCATAGAGATGTCGTTTTGCTTTGTTGAGAGATTTCAAATTAGAATAATGTACCACTGCAGACTGGGACTAAAAAGGAAGGAGGAAATTAACAATAAGTAGGGGAAAAACAATGCTGATAGTGAGCAAAAATGTATGAGCCAATATTTTTCCTTCGTTTGACATCACAAAAACAAGAGATCTAGAATTGTTGTTTATGGAACTTGCTGAATACAAACTGTTGTATTTCTCATATTATGAATGTAATAGTGACTAACATTCAGCCAAGTAAGTCAGTAACCAAGGTATGAGTTTACTAGCAACAAGCTCGAAAATGTGATCATCTCACAACAGAAATGGAAGTAGAATTCTATTTTCAACATGTGGCACCAGTCTCATGTCACTGTTTCAAATCTGAGATGGATGAAATACAATCACATTAATATGCATTAAATAAGGCAGATTAATTCTGATACATTTCTGCGGTAGGCATGTTGCCTTTTTAATTAGTTCAGGTCCACTAGCCAAATGAACTTACATTTATAATGGTAGTTTTTTTGTACTTACAGACGTCATGGGACCGTTTAAAACTACCAAAAGGTGGGTTAAGTTATAGTTAGCATACCACAGAATGAAGACTGTCATACGGATGATTGTGGGCCTGCCAGAGAACCACGGAAAATTTTCCTTTCATTAAATTTAAATCATAGGAAAATAAGGTCTGCTCTATTACAGCTGTGGAATCTTCTCTTGCCAGTTTTGCTCAATATACTCCCATTAAAGTCACTGCTTCCTCCCCTCTAATACTTTGTATCTGTTTCTTTGTGGAGTAAACTTCCATTTCTATTGCCTGATAATAACCTCAAAATAGGGACAATGCGCCTAGTGCTCTTAAGACCAACGATGAGGCAGTGACTAATGCAAAAGAGCAGTAGCTCTTTCGCAATTGACAAATCTGGGACCTTGCGCCTTCAACGCTGGTTCCTACCTGGTTACACTGTTACGCATTCACCCCACGATGGGGTGTGTGTAAGGGAGGGGTGGTGTGCGTCAAAAGAGGAGGTGTGATTTCCCAGGCCACCAAAAGTAATGTGGGCTACAGCAGCAGCAGGATCATCAACATCACAACCCTGCCACCGTCCACAATCACAGCCTCGCCATCTTGCACTCAGCTATTCTGGGCAAGCCAATATTGGCAGGTCTTCAAGTCATATAGTACAGAAACATGGGGACAATGTGTAGACCCCACAGAGTTGCCCAGGGCTGGAATTGAACCCAGGTCCCTGGGGCAGTGAGGCAGCAGCGCTAACCATTGAGCCACCTATTGTTGCACTGTCAAATTAGCTATGATCTATTAAACAACACAATATGCATTAGGAGTTGAATGCATTATTTCCGTTGCTGTGTGTCCCTGGTCTGTGGTGCCCTTCGCTGATCACATTATCTCTCATCTTTGTTCAATAGTCTCGTGGGTTTCAATTCCTAATACCTAGGAATGTGTCTTTCCTGATGTTCTCCTTTTCTACAACATACCCAGCAGGAAGACGAGTTATTTAATGCACAATTGCTGGTCTTGGGTCTGTGGCTATAATATTTTTATGGCTGGTCTAACTGGCCTTGAATTACTGCTGAGCAGAATTCTACTTTTCAGTCATCTTTACTAACATGCTATTTTAATTTTTTTCAAGAAAATTTCGAATAGTTTTGTCCATCATTGGTTTAAAGCTATACTGGCAACAGAATTTAAAAGTCTCTTTTTCACGATACACTTTAAAGACAGACATAGAAACAGTTAAAATGTCAGAGTTTTCAAGAGGTCAGTTTTCACAATCATAAATAGTTTTTCCTGTTTGAAAAAGCTCAGTGAAACCTGACAAATGGTTGAAAAACTAAACCATGAGGAAATCCAGAGACAGCGTTTGCAGAAACAAAATCTGCATTCCGAATTGTAGAACAAATGGAAGTGAAGTCTGTCACAATTAGACCTTTTTATGACAGTATGCCTTAAGGTGAGAACTGGTGAGTAAACACAGATGTTTCTGCCTGAAATAAATAGAACACTTCTCAGTTTATAACCCATTTTGAAAGAGACATTAGTACCAACGAAAAAGTTATTGCTTCAACTGTTGATATAAACAACTGATCATTTTAAACCTAAACTTTACATTGTGTTGACCTTGTTAAGATTTGCAAATAATATTTTACCTTAACGATTTGTCAAAGAATACCGAATCATGGATTAAAAAAGAAGTCAACATTTTTAATGCCAGCAACTTTCCATCAAATCATTGGGAGAAATAATCTTGCTATCTTATGTACTTAAATAATTGATCTTGGTTTGCACTTAGCTAAAATAATAAATAGAATAACCGTATTTTGGCAAGCTTCAGAGCAAACCAAATATTGGCATTCCTCACATCACCCAAATGTTCCAAGTTACTTTTGGAGTACTGTGATATGCAAAGCAAACGTGTGATTGTTGTGTTATGCAAAGCAGGGCTGCACAGGCATCATTCAGATGAATATATTGGTATTTTTCTTTGGGTTGGATTGCCGAAGATCATAAGGTGTAGCAGCAAAATTAGGCCATTCAGTTCATTGAGTTCGCCAATCAATTGTGACTAATATGTTTCTCAACCACATTCTCTTCCCTTTTACCCCGTGACCTTAAATCATTTGAGGGTGAAATTTTACCTAGATACCAGAAAATTCCCTGTTGTCACAACGGACAATGAGAATCCTTGTCTGATTTCTTCATAGGGTTTACTGGATAAACAATGAAATATACTCACATCATGACTGGGACGACGGCCTAGAATGAGACATGGAATTCTATTGATAGCACATGAAACAAATTCCCACTGACCCAGCTCCACAAATGCTATCAAATGAACCAATCCTTAAGAAACTTGAATGAAATAAGAATTAGCAACAGGTGATGGGTCATTTTAATGCAGGAAGGCATTACGTATTAGTCCCTTTTGCTACTGCTTCATATAATTTAAATACCTTCAATATCACGTTGTTCAGATCAATGCCAATACAGTTTCTAGATCCATTTCCAAAACAGCACAGGAGCTTTTCTTGACCAGCATTTCTGTAAAATAACAATGATTATTCACATTTCAGTTTTGGTATATTTTAACTTCAATTGACAAATTCACCAATCCTTTAAGACCAGCTGGGAGTTTCCAGGATTTTAAAATTAATTTCATACTGCAAGGAACAAGGAGAAAAGGTTTATTGGAATTTATTCAACACAGGAAATCAGGGAACCTCTTTTTTTAAACTAGTCATACCTAATACGATTGTTGTGGTAGGTGGTCATCAAATCGCAGTCACAAGACATCTCTGCAAGAGTTCTACAGGTTCTCAGTTGTGTCTTAGGCCCTACCATCTTCAGTTATTTCACTGTGACCTTCTCTTTAAATCATACAATGAGAAGTGGGGATGTTTGCTGATGATCGCACAATGTTCAGCACCAATCACAACTCCTCAGACAGCGAAGCAGCTTGTATCCATATGGAGCAGACATGAACAATGGCTAGGTCCTGACATGTGGCAAATAACATGCATGCTACACAAGTGTCAGCAAAGACCATCTCCAACTGGAGAGAAGCTAACCATTGCCCCTTGACATTTTTGTGGCATTACCAGCACTGAACCCCCAGCATCAACATCCTTGGGTTTACCAGTGACCAGAAACGGACCAGCTGTATAAACAGTGACTAAAACAGCAGGTTAGAGACTAGGAACTCTACAGTAAGTAATTCATCACCTAACCACTAGATTATGTTCACCACCTACAAGGCCCAATTGATAGAATAACTTCCATTTACCTAGATGGGGGCAATCAAACACTCCAGGCAGGCATGAACCGATTGGATTGAAGCATCTGTTTCCGTGCTGTACGACTTTATGACAAAGCAACCCACTTGACTGAAATGCTATCCATCACCTTGCGTTGAATTATTTCACCATTGATATAGTAGCAGGAGCAAGCATCATCTACTAGATCTGCTACTCAACTCACCAAGGCTCCTCCAATAGCACCTTACAAACTCACTACCTCTCCCACCAAGGATAAGGGAAGCAGCTGCATTGGAATGTCACCACCTGAAAGTTCCTCTCAAAACCACACCCTCCCGACTTTGAAAGACACTGTCACTACTTTACTGTCTGCATCAAGATCTCGCCACTCTTTTCCAACAGCACTTTGGGTGTACCTACATCCAAGGACCACAGCGGTTCAAGGCAGCCAGGAAATCAAAAGAAACCAGATTGTAGTCAACAGTTTATTTGAAAATCCCACATCACGGTCAAGGCAGCTGCTTAGCAGCCCTTTCTCAAGGAGAATAAATGCTGGCTTAGCCAGCAATGCTCTTATCCCTTGAATGAATGAAGAGCAGTAACCAGATAATGTAATTTAAGAGATAATGGGAACTGCAGATGCTGGAGAATCCAAGATAATAAAATGTGAGGCTGGATGAGCACAGCAGGCCAAGCAGCATCTCAGGAGCACAAAAGCTGACGTTTCGGGCCTAGACCCTTCATCAGAGAATCATGTAATTTAAGGTTTAGTTTAGGGACAAATAATAGCCAAGGCACTGGATAAACTCCTGTTCCCTGAATAGTGCTATGGCCGAGAAAAGAGGACAAAGCTTTTGTTTCACACCTCAAATCGGAAAAGGGTGGCTGTAATGCAGCCAGAATGGAAATGATTGTATATTTTCCCCATCAACAATGCTTGGAGACCCTAACGCAGCATTTCATTGGGACTGATCTTACACATGTCATTTGTATTATATAGCTATCTTCAACTTACTTATCTTCTACTTGTAGTTTACTAGAGATAACACACAGTTTCAAAATAGCAGGGTGATGAAAAAACTGTTTCCGTTGTGAGGATACAAAAAAATATACTGGCATATTGTCAACTTTATTTTATGCAACAAGTTAACATGGGACCACTGTTTTTGGGCATATTGTGCAACTGCACAATCATGAGATCTTCAGACCAGTCTTCCACTCATCTCAACAGTTTGTCTGATAAGGTACATTTGATCACAGCAACACCGTACAAGCTGTGGACCACACGATAAGATAGAGGAAATTAAGGGGCTTGATTTTTGTATTTCCGACTAATAAGTGCTAATTGTATCCTGCTGTCTAGAATCTCACATTAATCCACGGGAAGGAAGAGAATGATTAGCCAAAGACCTACTCCAGCTCTGCTTGATTGGTTTTTAAACTGTCCTGTTTACTTCTCATAGAAAGATAATGACAGATGATGGCTTGGTACTGTTTCAGACTGCTTGGATGTCATAACCAGTCATTAATGTCACTTTAGCAACTGTTGCTTACACCTGGCACTCTCATGCTGGGATTACAAGTGATCGAACAACTTTCCTCTACACTGCGACAGATATCAGATGGCTGAGACAGGGGATAATGAGTGAAATTAATAATAGAATGAAAATTTGTGTGTTTCCATTTTTGGCACAGGTCTATGAGATTAAACACAAAAACAAAAACCAGCCATCAACTTTTGTAACTTCAAAACTGCACTGCAGTTAACAGTACGACCCGAAATGATCAGGAGCAAACCATCAATAAAGTGCAAAAATGAGGTGAGCTCATTTTGTACAGCGGGAAGTGGCTTTTACTAATCAAAACCAAACTGCAAGCCTTTTCACACAACACACTGGCTTTGACAATACACAGATACAAAAAAGTTAATGCCTAAAAAAAAAGAGGACATTCTACTAAAAAATAGCTAGTAAAGGGACACAATCGAAGTGAGTTTGTGACAAACAGACTGTTTGAAGCGGATGATCAGTTTCTGTGCTGTGGATTTATTGAGCAAAATTTAATGCCTTGTTTGGCGAGTTGTGTGGCAAAGGCGCATCTAATGACGAGTGGAAACTTCATCACTTTCTTGCCTGCACTCTGAAAAATCTGTGGCAGCAAGGCCCGTAGCTGGCCTTCCCACACTGCTGCCAACTGAAGTCCTGAAATGAGAGGGCACAGTAATAGTGATATCCCAGTAACAGACCAAGGTGGAGTTTGCTATTTAGAAAGCAAATCTGTGCAGGGTTGCTTGCAGATTCTTAGAGTGGACATCACTTGTTCATAGACATCCTATGTCTGATCAAAGTGCTGGGCATTGGCATGTTGGGAGTGCCAGCTGAGAATCAACCATTGTTCTTGCAGCCAACTAACTTCTCTCCCCGCTACCCCACTTGTCTCTAGTTCTTTCACTAACTATATTAAATTCTGGTTTTGGTTCCTCATGCTACTGGAAACAGTTCTTCCTTATGTTACACATCCAAAATTTCACCATTCTGAATATTTCAACTAAAATTTGGTGTGTGATCTTGCCTGGCCTAAGGAGGACAGCTCTGGGTTGTCTTCGGCCAATACCGAAATTCTTGCTCCCTCTCAGATTTAGTGTCCTTATGAGGTCTAAGATTTGAAATGTCTTCAGCCCTTTAGGCCAACAAATGGAAGACTGATGCTGTCCCTATGGTTCTATGATTCAGCTACTTTTAAATTGGGCCTAAAGTGTTGAATACTTAGCATTAACTTGGGCACTATTCTCTTGGTATTTCCCCACAACAGCCCAAGATGCAGAATCTCCTGTCAGCCATGTTTGTGAATGAAAGTAATAAACAGCAAACAACAACCCATACATCTAGTTTACAAGATTAGTCTGTCACCTCTAAGCAATTGTCCTAGAGTCTTCCAGTTGGACTATTCTCTCCATTTACTCATCCTGATCATTTTTCAGGTTCAATTTTCACCCTAGAGCCCCACTTCCAATTGCAGTTTCTGGAAGATTCCAGATAATGAAGCTGCCCATCTGTATTATGGATAATCTCACAACCTGTCTTTCTTCCCCAACTTTTAAAGCCTGGACTCAGTCAGTTTATCATTAACCTGCCCAGAGCATTTTATTCTTCATATCCTTCACCCCTCTGATGAAGGGTCTAGGCCCGAAACGTCAGCTTTTGTGCTCCTGAGATGCTGCTTGGCCTGCTGTGTTCATCCAGCCTCACATTTTGTTGTCCATTTTATTCTTCATCTCAGCTTGGTATTATGTCTCAGCTATCATCTCTGGCCCAAACAAACATCAATTCCTGACTAACTGGATGGATTTAAATTGTTAAAGGAGCATTTAAAAAGTCTCCCTGTAGTTGCAGTTTACATTATTAAGATCAAATGAGACACTGAACAAAGTAAAGGGAGGGGGGGGGGGGGGGGGGGGAGAGATACCGGCCATAATCTTACAATGCTCTTTAAATAAAGAAAGAAACTAAAATAGAAGTTGCCAGAAAAGCTCAGTCGGTCTGGCAGAATCTGAGAAGGGGAAATCAACAGTTAACATTTCGGGTCAGTTGACCTTTCTTCAAGGACTGCCTTTAGAACACCAGATAATTGCAAATGCTAATGAGGGACAGACAGACAGACAGGTTACAGGGAGTGTGTTCAGGAACAACACTAACCAAAATGGTCTTGCAGAGAAATGTTATTTCTACAACGGGTCAAATTACCATAGTCTGTGCTGTAACCACTCCATGGTTCACATGTAAAATGCACAGCACATTTAAAGCAAAGGAATTCTCATTACCCTGGTTGTACAGAAAGAGATAATCCAGTTACATAGGCCCATATGCCATCTCAAGATAGTGTTCTATAGCAAAAAAGAGCTTTACAGTGAACAAGTCCTTTTAACAGTCACTGGGGTAACACAGGAAGTATGCGAGAAATATACACAGTAAGCTCCCTCAAATAGCAACAAAACAAATGAGAGCTGCTCTTTTAACAGTTGTTTGAGAGTTAAATATTGACCACGCTACTGGGGAGAACTCACTTTTCAAATAATCAGAAACATGAGCATTCTGCATAAGTGCAGCTAATTGACAATCAAATGTTAACAGAAAAAATTTAAACACCGCTTCTCCAGTATGCATCCTCTACACCGCCATCCACCTCGACCATTTTTATCCCTGGAAAGTGTAACACCTGAAATGACAGGGAGAAATCCGAATGTGAATTTGATCATCAATTTCTGCAGGCTACTTGATCCAATGATGGGTTGGAGCAGGTCCACTGTCCTTTGCTTTCACCAAAACAAACTTCAAATTTCTTTAAGCAATGAGAATTTCTTAAGAATGTACAAAATTTCACCTTTAGCCTTGAATTGCAATGTGTCATTATGTCATCGATATACAAAAAATTTAAAAATAAAACTTCATTTCCAAGTGGAGATTACTGCTACAACCATTTTGGTTTATTGAGAGAGGAGCTCTTCCTGTGATAAGATTTTACTCAAAAGCTTTTTGCTGTTCATTAATTTAACAACATAGCACATTGATCTATCCTCCCAGGAAGCTGTGACTCACACCTGACTCATTCAGTCAAGCTGCAACCTTCAACCCACTTCCTGTGCAAAGCATCTGTCAGATTCAACTGAAAGATTAGAGTAGCTTTACTGTAAATCAAATGAGCAGAATCAGCCGACCCTGTGCACTTAACAGGAGAATGCCTCTCGGATAATTGCTGATTATGCGTCCATACATCGATGATCTAATGCTATCTTTGTTCATTGAAAGCGATTTCCCTGACACACAGCATATAAAATTATGGTACAGTAAATTAATAACAAACAGGAGGTTTTTTTTGTGTTGGTGACCTGCAATGCAATGAGAGTTGAACCCCAAACTTTCTAATTTTCTAACATATGGAGCCAAGCTAATATTCATCACTAAATAAATGCTCCTTTTAAATAAAAACAGAAAATAAGCGCCAGGTAGCACCCATGGGGACAGATTCATTAGTTATAGATTATAGAGGCATGAAAAATGGATCTAGAGGGGAAAAAGGCATTTTACAAATGGAAGACAAAAAGGATGATGGCACAAGGCAAAAGTGAGCAGTATATTTTATTCTTACCTAATTACAGCTCAAGAAGAGGGAAATGGTGATAGTAGAAATATTTAGCATCTACTGTTCAAAAAAAGGAAGCAATTATGATGATCAGACATTTCTGAAATCCATGCTGAATCTGTAAGTTATTAGAAGCGAGGTGCAGTTATACACAGGGTTCAGAAGGCAAAGGACACAGAAATCAGTGGGATGGTCCCTTTCAAACTACAGATCTGAAAGAACATTTCCTGATTTGTGTTTTTGTTTTCTCGAACAAGAAGGAACCAGAGAGAATGCATAGTTAAAATCCTCCAGGCACACAAAATCTCTTGTTGGAATAATCTTTTCTCTTCGTTACAAAAAATTATCAAGACATTCAGCTCTAAGATCAAAGCTATTCCACCATGCCACTTTTCTATGCTGCTAAGTTCGATCATGCAACCCATGTAAAATCAGACAACTTGTGAGCAATGCAGTGTATATCAGGGTATAATAGTAATATATAGATAGCAGGAATTGCCGATGTTGGAGAATCTGAGAAAACACGGTGTGAAGCTGGATGAACACAGCGGGCCAAGTGGCGGAGGAGTAGGAAAGCTTGACGTTTCGGGTCCGGAAGAAGGGTCCCAACCTGAAACATCGAGCTTTTCTACTCCTATGATGCTGCTTGGCCCGCTGTGTTCATCCAGCTTCACACCATGTTATGTCTATAATAGTAATAAGTTTGGTTTTATCTAACAAAAGAGATGAAAGTAGAGCGCAAGCTAACATTGTGCTGCCTTAAACCTGTCCAAACATTTGATTCCAATAAACCCTTTAACAAAAGGATGTACATAGAATAGTGTAGGTTAGATGGGCTTCAGGTCGGCACAACATCGAGGGCCAAAGGGCCTGTACTTTGCTGTAATGTTCTATGTTCTAAATGATAAGGAGATCAGGTTCCTGAGTCTTCAGCCACTAATTGAGATATGCAAAATAAATTTGATTGGGAAAAAAGAGTTGCATCTGCAATTTTTAGAAAAATTCAAGTTTCTGAAGACTTCATTAGAAACAGTTGTTTGGCATTAGTGTAGAAAAAGAATAAAAGTTAGAAGGTCCCCCCGACACACTGACGGAGAAGGTTATTAGAATATGGAACACTTTCACAAGGGCCTACAGTGAAAGAGACTGTAGGGATAATTTTCAAATTTCACGCCATCAATGCAATGACAGGAAGTAACTCTTCCTAACATTATTAATCTAATTCCATTTTAAGTATTTAAGAAGAGTATTTAAAGTGTATTAAAGAGATAATGAGAAGGGGAACTGCAGCAGGCAGCTCTAAGTTAAAGAACTAGTGCCAACACAGGCATCATGAACCAAGTTGTATCAGTGATAATGGGAACTGCAGATGCTGGAGAATCCAAAGATAACAAAGTGTGAAGCTGGATGAACACAGCAGGCCAAGCAACATCTCAGGAGCACAAAAGCTGACGTTTCGGGTCTAGACCCTCTCTGATGAAGGGTCTAGGCCAGAAACGTCAGCTTTTGTGCTCCTGAGATGCTGCTTGGCCTGCTACGTTCATCCAGCTCCACACCGTGTTATCTCAGATTCTCCAGTATTGGCAGTCCTACTGTCTGTGACAATTTCAGCCCCATGACCATACTTGATTACACTAATCCACCAAGAAGTTCTTTGACACTTCTTCATTACAGGATTCATAAGAACATAAGAGCGAGGAGCAGGAATAGGCCGTCCAGCCCTTCGAGCCTGCTCTGTCATTCAATAAGATCATGGCTGATCTTTTCATGGACTCAGATCCACTTACGTGCGCTCTCACTGTATCCTTTAATTCCTTTATTGTTCAAAAATCTACTTTAGCTTTAAAAATGTTTACTGAAGTCGCGTCAACTACTTCACTGGGCAAGGAATTCCATAGATTAACAACCCTCTGGGTGAAGAAGTTCCTTCTCAATTTAGTCCTAAATCTGCTCCCCCTAATCTTGAGGCCATGCCCTCTAGTCCTAGCTTCACCTGCCAGTGGAAACATCCTCTCTACTTCTATCTTATCTATTCCCTTCATAACTTTATAGGTTTCTACAAGATCCCCCTCAAATCTTCTGAATTCCAATGAATACAATCCCAATCTACTCAGCCTCTCCTCATTAGGCAAACCCCTCAACTCCAGAATCAACCTAATGAACCTCCTCTGCACCCCTCCAGTGCCAGTACATCCTTTCCCAAGTAAGGAGACCAAAACTGCACACAATACTCCAGGTGTGGCCTCAGCAGCACCGTGTACAGCTACAACTTAAACACTCGACTTTTAAACTCAATCCCTCTAGCAATGAAGGACAAAATTACATTTGCCTTCCTAATTATTTGTTGTACCTACAGACCAAACTTCTGCGATTCATGCACAAGGACATGCAGATCCCTCTGCATAGCAGCATGCTGCTACTTTTTAAACCATTCAAGTAACAATCCTTTTTACTATTACTCCTACCAAAATGTATGACTTCAGATTTATTCACATTGTACATCATCTACCAGACCTTTGCCCACTCACTCAATGTATCTAAATTCCTCTGCACACTCATCTTAGTGTCATCTGCATTCAGCCTCTCTGGTTTTCCTTTTTACTACTTTCCATGTCATTTTAGTTCTTCTACCATTAGAAGGGACAGTATGTGTTCAAAGTCTCAACCAATTTCTTGAAAACTGTTATTCATGCCAGTCTCAAATGTTAAAGTTAACATTTCTCTTCCTTCTTATAATCGATGTAGAAATTTTTACTGACCGTTTTCATATTTTTTTGCTAGGTTACTTTCAAACTGTTATCTTCCTTTTGTCTATTATGCTGACTTCTCACCATTTATCTCCACGACAAAAATGTCTTTATCAATTTTATATGATCTTTAAACTTTTAGTCTCAGATGGCTCATTACTCTTTTAGTATTTACTTCTTAATTGAATTTAGAACATAGAACATTACAGCACAGTACAGGCTCTTAGGCCCTCAATGTTGTGCCGACCTGTCATACCGATCTGAAGCCCATCTAAACTACACTATTCCATGTACGTCCATATGCTTGTCCAATGATGACTTAAATGTACTTAAAGTCGGCGAATCTACTACCGTTGCAGGCAAAGCGTTCCATTCCCTTACTACTCTCTGAGTAAAGAAACTACCTCTGACATCTGTCCTACATCTTTCATCCCTCAGTTTAAAGCTATGCCCCCTCATGCTCGCCATCACCATCCTAGGAAAAAGGATCTCCCTATCCACCCTATCTAACCCTCTGAATATTTTCTATGTCTCAATTAAGTCACCTCTCAACCTTCTTCTCTCTAACGAAAACAGCCTCACGTCCCTCAACCTTTCCTCGAAAGACCTTCCCTCCAGACCAGGCAACATCCTAGTAAATCTCCTCTGCACCCTTTCCAAAGCTTCTACATCCTTCTTATAATGCGGTGACCAGAACATTTACTTGTATCTTTATTCAGAAATAAGAAATATCTCCTTCAATTTCTGTCACTGCTTAAATATCATCCTCCCTTTTAATAAAACAAAAAATTGCTGACATTGGAGATCTGAAATAAAAACAGAAATTGCTGGGAGAAACTCAGCAGGTCTGGCAGTATTTGTGGGAACTTAGCAGCGTTAGTGTTTCAAACCCAATGATTCTTCATCAGAACGGATTCTGTCTTTGCTTCAATCCTCTCTTTTAAGCTACTTTTCCAACCCACTTTAGTAGCCTACTTTCATTCATTTGTAAGTGTCTTGAAGGTACTAGTCAAGGCTCTCAAATTTCTCATTCTTGCACGGAAACAGAAATTCTACACACACAAGAAATTCTACACACACAAGAAATTCTACACACACAAGAAATTCTACACACACAAGAAATTCTACACACACAAGAAATTCTACACACACAAGAAATTCTACACACACAAGAAATTCTACACACACAAGACAGTTATTATAGAAGCATACAAGGGCATTAGTCCATGATTAAATGCAATGTGGAAAAATGTTATTTATACATTTGATCAGCTTTTGTTTCAAATTTTAGGGTTGTGAATATGTAGATTTAATGGCTAGTGACAGAAGAAAGGTAAAGGATGGCACTGTTGGTTAAAAGGGAATTGGGATATTGCAATTATGATTACTGAAAATGAATTGGTTCTCTACTAACCACCGCCACATTGGGCTGTCTAGTCTCCCTCAACCCTTCCACAATTCTTTGCTGTCTAGCTGGTAACAAAAGCTGTTGCCTCCCACTGGCAAGATTCTGCAGCAGACCACAATGGAACTTGACATGCTCTCTACCATGTGCTATAGGGCTCTTTGTGTATTTTGCACAAAGTTATGAGCTTACTTTGCACATTTCTCTCTTTCAAGAGAGAATTAAGTGTATTAGGCTCTTTTTGCGCAGACCACCTCAGTGACCACCCTTTTGCAACAGTGAACAACAAGCTAAATGCTGCAAATGTTGCCAGCTCCAGGCAAAGAGCACAATGCCACATTGTCAGACACCTTCACATTCACACTTAGCTTCAGCCAGAGGCTGCAGTTGTTGCTGCAGCTGGTGGTACATTTCAATGACAAGGTTTTTACTAAACAGAAAAAAAACAGTGCAAACATCGTTCCTCACTAAGTTTCAAGTCAGAGAGTTGCTTATTAAACACATTAGGTCAACATGACTGCCTGTGAGGACACTCTCTCCTTGCAAATTTCCCTGAATTGCATTTCCTCCACTCTTTCTTCAAGCCATGTCGAATTCCAAGGTGTATTCAAACAATTGCACCAATAACTAAGAACAGCCAGTTCATGCAGAGGCTTTAAGATCAGGACAAAAAGCTTCAGACTCGTTTTTAACCAAATCAAACAGCTTGAGTGCAAACAGCTGGACAACTGTGGCAGCAGCCAGTCGGAAGCTCTCAGCAACTGACTTTAAATAACCCTGATAAAGTGGGAGGGGTGACTGAGCCCATGTTCAGCCAGGCATGACTGTGAGATGGCATTAACTGGAGTTTTAAATTTCACAATGGCAGCCCAAGCATTAATTCAGCATTGCATGATGACAGATCTAATGGTCTGCTTACATTTTAGCAAACAAAGCCTGTTTGCTGGGTAAACAGTAAAGCAAAGTCTATTTATTTTTTAAAAACTGCAAACAGAATTCACAATTAAAACTGGGCATTTTCTAGCACTGTTACCTGTTTTCACACTGTAGGGATTCCAGGATATGGGCCAAACATGGGCAAGTGGGACTAATTTAGTTCAGCAAAGTTGGTTGGCATGGACTATTTGGACAAACAAACAGTCTGTTTCCGTGCTGTATGACTCTATAAAAGTTAAGCACCATATACAGCTGCATGCTGTTCAAATGTGATTGACAGAGGGTCATGAGGGCAGGGAAAATGACCGCAATCGCCATTTGGACAGGGCATAATGGTGGCTCTGTATTCAACCTTCCATTCTACACAATGCACATACTGATCCAAATGTAGTAATAAAGTTTAAACTTTGCAGCCTCCACAGATATTCTAGTGCTTTCTATCCCATCCGCTGGGAATATTATTTTAAGCAAGTTAGCACCCGTGCTGAAACAGCAGAGGAGGAGTTTAGATAAATGAATTTGTTGCTCCCAGCTGTTAATAGTCAGTTTGAAAATAATGCAGTTTAATCCTCTGTTCAAATAAAAACAGCAGAATGAGTTAAGGCTTCCCTACAGTGATTAATTTTAACTATGTACTTGGATGTCCAACAAAATATTCACTGTCATTTCTTTAGCTATATTTCCTACTATCACATCCATTTCCCTTAACGTTATATTTTTTGTTAAACAGGAAAAAGAAAAGCACTATTACAAATATGACTTAAGGTGCCACTCTTAATTGGTCATTTAGCAGTTCTCACCCCAGTCAGAAGAACATCAGTTCAAGCCCCAGTCCCTGATCTCATTCTACCGACACTTAATCCAGCACTGTCTCATATTGCACCAAAGATATCAGCCTTCAGGTTTAATCTTCCAGCTTGAGAGTTACCAAGACTATTCAGCAAGGAGCAAAGATATTCTTAAAATGCCCTGGTCAAGCCTTGACCTCGCCCAACAGTATTAAAAACAGATTAATCACTCAGGTCAATTATATCATTGCCATTTGAGAGACTTTGCTTTAAACATGTTGCTAAGTTTGCCCACATAATGACAATGAATACACTTCAAAAAGCATTTCATTAGCTGGGATGCATTTGGGATGCCCCAACGATATTTAAAGGAAAGTGCTTTATTTACCACAGTAACCAGTGTAGCAAAGTAAATAATTAATGGGAGCCAAATCAATATACAGGTTTTATACAGAACAAAATCATTGAAAAACAAGTATGTCTATCACAGAGTTCTAACAGACTAAGTTTGTCCAGTCCTGACAATCACGTCAGCTTCAATGAACGACCAGAAGGCCCAAAATACATCTGGATAAAAGCTACACCCATTCACACACAGGGAAGGAAGGAGACAGGTCTAATCCAGTAAATACAAAGCTATAAAATCTGGGTGAATTCTATTACTGAGGAGACTGTGGCAGCGTTAATGCTACTGGATAATAAATCCTGAGGCCCAGGCCAATGCTCTGCGAACACAGGTTTGACTCCTACCACAGCAGCTGGGGGTATTTAAATTTAACAAAACTTGGCACTGAAAGCTGTTCCTAGTAATGGTGACCATGAATCTATCACGTCATAAAATACTTCTGGTTCATTAATGCCCATTTACGGGAGAAAATCTCCCAACCTCATCTGGTCTTGTCTATATGCCTACATACCTCCTGATCTACGGTTGACTCTTAACTGCCCTCTGAAACAGTCTAGCAAGCCACACAGTTGTATTTCAGCTGCCATCATCTTCTCCAAGACAAGTGAGTTTGAAAACAAATGCCTGCCTTGCCAGCAGCATTCACATCCCATAAAAGAGTGAATAGAGGAACACACTTCCAGACCCGTAGGAGACCAATACAATAGATAACAGCCAGTTGCGTGGAACTCTAGGCTTTTTGTCAATTATCTGAAATATATTGACAACTTTATTGTCAATTGTCCATAATATCTCAAACTATCTGTACAGTACAAGATAGCACCAAACATCTTCATTAATCTTATACCAATATATAAAATATCGATTAGGGTACTTTCAAAGCATCAAGTTAATGAGTGCACACAAGTTACAGATGTTGCCTAAGTTGGTAAAGGAGGGTATTGTTGGAACCACTTTACAGGCAACTACTCATTAGCAACTTACATCACCCCACCCCCACCTCCAACTGGGACCAGCAAAGAGCTTCTCTTCCTAATGAAATCTGGGAAAGAGTTTTTGCTTTTCATTCACAATTCCTCACATAAATGAAGTTGTCCATACCATATCCAGCAACAGGAAAATGATATCAGGGCTTGCACTGATATGTAGTGATTGACATTCGCCCTAAACAACTGGCAGGCAGTGATCCTCTTCAATAAAAAGGAAGTCTAATCACATTCTATTGACTGTCAATACAATTACCATCATTGAATGTCTGACCTTCAACATGCTGGAAATTTCAAACTGACCAAAAATTTAAATCAATCCAGCCTCATCACTCCTGTGGGTCCAAGGGCAGATCAGAGGCTGGGAATTCAATGGTAAGTAACTTCACTTCCAAACGTTCCTCTGGGTTCTCTACTATCTTAAGAAAAATCAAAAGAAAAGAACTGTTGATGCTGTAAATCAGGAACAAAAACAAAGTTGCTGGGAAAGCTCAGCATCCCAGAACTGAGGAGGGGTCACCGAACCGGAAACGCCAACTCTATTTTCTCCTTCACAGATGCTGCGAGACTTGCTGAGCTTTTCCAGCAACTTTGTTTTTGTTCTCTACTATCTTACCAGGCAGATATCAGAAATGTGATGGAACACTTTACATTTGCTCTAATGAGTGCATCTCTCACAAGAATCTCAACATATTCAAGACGAAACATGCAGAGGTTGGTGCATGTGTGGAATGACTTCCAAAGGAAGTGATGGATGCGGGTAGGAGTATAATAGGCAGCTAAGCCACCAGTCTGAATATCAAATCCTCCAATCAGTGGCTGCAGTCTATAGTAAATACTGTCACAAAGTGCTGTCTGATTACCAAGTCTGTGATATTACTTGATTAGTGCATTTGTGTGATATCTTTGTCAAGTATTTTATGGAGAAACTTACATGTTTATTTAGAACTGATTAACATCTCATCTTTAAACTTGACTTATTTCATCTCTTATACCTTGGTCCCAGTGAGAATAACTTTGTTTCTCAACAAGATGATTGTTGGCCCAAGCCCCATGTAGAATTTTAGGTATATGTTGATACCAGCGTACATTATGGAGGAAGTGCTGCAGAACAGCCGGATTGCAGGTGAAATATTAAATCAGAGTATGCTTTCTCATAGGTGAGTGTTAGATCCTTCGCATTTTTCAAGGAACAACTTTGGAGTACTCCTGGTTTCCTAGGCAACACTTCCCTCAACTAAACCAAAGTAGACCATTTTGTCATGCACTTCATTGCTGTGTGAGAGAATTTGCAGTGCCTAAATTGGTTGCTGGCTGCTTTCCTTACAACAGTGACTGTGCTTTCCAAATGTGAGGTGCTTTTAAGCATTCAGAATGTATGAAATGGACCACGTCGTTGCAAATTCTTCCACTCTTCACTGCATGTGTCCTCTATGCATTCTGGCCTGGCTCGTCAATTAAAATTAGCTGTAATTTTCTTTTGCAATCTTCCAATTGTGAACATTAAAACAGTTTGGTAAGGAACTGGAAAACTGTCAATGATGGAAAATATCCCTCATAAATCATCCAAAAAACAGCACAAATGAAGCTTCTGCTGCTTCCTTCAAAGGGACTCTGTTGGCTTGAGAGACAAGTAAGCTATTCATGGGTTGCGTGCTAGTCAACAAATTCTTCACTCGTGATAGGAAGCAGCATTCTTGGCCAGCTTTCTAAAGACTTCATGGTACCTTATAATATTTGCCTCATGTCTTGTGCAGTCATATGACATTGTTTGAAATAGCAATCCTAATTTATCTCCTTCCACATGACAATATAAACATGAGCCCATCTCATTCAAAACATCCTTGAAATAATTCACTTTTCCATTACTTTGGAATGCTCAGTAACTGCACCAACAACCTTGCAAAACTACAAATTAGACATTGAAGCTATTAATATTTTTAAAAAATGAAAAACCTAGCACTCCTTGAGCACTTTCTGCAAAATTATAGGAACAAATCCTAACTAATTTTGGATAATCTTGGTTATTTAGCCTGACTAAACGCATCCAGTGTTCAGAATTACCTTCCTATTGTAGCATTCAATTGTTTATGTAATTCTGCCAATATATTGACTTGACTACTCTATTTGAAAGTAGTTTATGCTATAGAGTTATCCATCATAAACTTAGCCTTCTATAGTTTGCATCTGTGTTACCTAGTTTGACAGACTTCAGTTGCATAAAAACCTTAGCTTTATTTTTATTAGATGATTCCCTATCAGATTGAAAACCCCAAGTTCCTCCCGTCTCCCTCATAATTTAGTTCCCTGATACAAGGGATCAGCCTCACCAGTTTTATCTACAGATCAAGGTCACTTGGCCACCACAGTCCAGACTCAGTGCCCAAAGGTCTTGTTTCTCCCTAGCTCCGGGGGTGGGGAGATTTTGAAGCTTGTTTCTTCAGAAATGGGGGGAGAGAAGGGGGCTCTGAATTAAATAGAGAGAGAGAGGGCTTCTTCAGAAATGGGGGTGGGGAAGGCTTCTTCCGACCTCTCCCCCAACCTCATCCCAAGACCGGCTCATCTTGAACCCGCCTCCTTGATCTGTCCATCTTTTCTCCCACCTATCCGCTACTCCCCACCTCACTGACCAACCTCCACCCCCACTTCCGACTAGCCTCATCCACACCTCCTTGACCTGTCAGTCTTCCCTCCCACCTATCCACCCCTCCTTCCTCACTGACCAACCCCCATCCCAAATCCCTACCTACACTCCCCTGTACTGGCATCATCGCCACCTCCTTGACCTGTCAGTCTTCCCTGCCCACCTTCTGTCATTGCCTCCCCCTCTCTATTTATTTCGGAGTCTCCTTCTCCTCCCCCCATTTCTGAAGAAGGGTCCAGACCCGAAACATCAGCTTTCCTGCTCCTCGGAAGCTGCCTGGCCTGCTGTGTTCATCCAGCTCTACACTTTGTTATCTCAGACTCCAGCATGGGCAATTCCTACTACCTCTCAATGTTTTGTACCCTAGTATTACCTACCAATCTTTGATTCCAATTTCATCTCATTCAAATTAAGTACTTTCTAACTAAATATTTTTACTCCAAAATTCTTATTGCCCTTACCATAGGGAATGTAAACCTCATGATACTACAATCAACTCCTAAATCATTTTTTCAACTGATAATTGCCCCAAACGTTACCTAGAACCAGGTCTATCATTGCCTCCTTCTTCGTTGGACTGGAAAAATATCTTCTACAAAATTCTCCGAATACCCTGCAGAAATAGTTCTCCATCTCTCCTCTTTACATTATTACTATCACATTTCCATTAGTATAGTTGAATTCCTGTGGTCACCACACTTTTTTCACACCTCTAATTTTTTGCAAATCTTGAGCTGTTGGCCTATAAAACACATCCCATTGGTACTCTAATCAAATAGATTGTCCTTGACCTTTCTTGTTCAAGTTTAACCCAAACAGTTTGTAAAATCCAACCTTCCACATAACTGATTCCAAAGACCAAGGAATCTAAACTCCTCCTTGCTGCACCATTTCTAAAGCCATGATTCATTTCGTTGACCCTCCTATTTCTCTACTTACTAGCAAGCAACGTATTAAGCAATCTGGAGATGGCACCCTTCAAGACTCTGCTAGTTAGGTTGTTTCCTAACTCCTTCAATCTGCCCAAAATATCTCAGCTACCCTTACATCTATGTTACTAGTGCCAACATGGATGACAACTGTTTATTCTTCATCCTCTGAAACAGCAAACTATGACATCCTCAATTCTGACATCAGGATGGCAATATACCATACAATATGGTGGCTCAGTTGTTAGCACTGTTGCCTCACAGCAACAGGTTCAATTCCCCCTCGGGCAACTGTCTCTGTGGGGTTTGCACATTCTCCCCGTGACTGTGGGGGTTTCCTCCAGGTGCTCTGGTTTCTCCCACAGTCCAAAGATGTGCAGGTTAGATGGACTGGTCATGCTAAATTGCCCGTAGTGTTCAGGGATGTGTAGATTAGGTGGGTTTGGGGAATGGGTTTGGGTGGGATGCTCTGAGAGTCAGTGTGGACTTGTTGGGCTGTAGAGCCTGTTTCCACACTGTATGGATTCTATGAAATTCTAAGAAAACTGTCAGGGGCTGAGATACTGATCTCCAACAAACCCAATCATTTTTCATAGTCCATGATATTGAAAAAGGTGGAGCTATGTGCAGCATCTATTTATCTTTCCGATTTTGTAGCTCCTTACACCCATCTCCTTTAAGTTTCATTAAATCACTGCTTGTATCCTGTTTGGTTCCAAGTTACTTCTCACAATTTCACTGTCCATCCTAATTTGGCGTCATTTGCGGAAATCATTCATTTTGTACTAAATTTCTGAGCCCATGTCATTAACGGAAATTAGTAACATTTAATATTTCCAAAGACAAAGCACAGCTAAACAAAGATTAACCTTATAAGAACAAAATTAAGAAAGTACAAACCTCCCAGACCATCTTTCAGGTTGGAATTCATCAGGATCATCAAAAATTTCAGGATCCCTATGGACAGCAAAGGCGACGAATAATGCTACATAACCCTTGGGGACCACATAACCACATAGGGTGGTGTCCTGTTAGAAACAGCATAGGAAAGCAGGTATGTAAAAATGGGCACCAAACTAGAAAAGAAATCGGAATTTAGTCTTCCACAAAACAAGCCAAATAACTTACAAAAATTATCTTATTACACTTCTCGGGACATTCCCATGAACTACCTTTAAAGTGCAGGCTCTTGTTATGAAGGCATTAGCTGCTGCGACGTAATACCAATAATTTGTATTTACTAAGAGCCTTTAATAAGCCGCTTTACAGTTATGTCATTCAAAACAATTCAAAACTGTACCGCATAAGAAATTAAGACAAATAAAAATGAAAATGTCTTGAAGAGGGTTGGGGGGGGGGGGGGGGGGGGGGGTGGAAGAAAGAGGGGTGGGGGGTGAAAGAAAAAAAAAGGGGGGGGCGGGGAAGGAAAGACGAGGCCAAAACCAGGGTGAGCTGTCAAACTGAAAGAGGTAACGCTTTTAAAATGGTGTCAAGGGCAAACATGGAGGTGAATGCATAATTCAGCAGATTGGTGGACAAGGAATGTATTGGTAAATGACAGTCATAAGAAGTTTGAAAGTGTAGTTGTAAGAGAGATTAATTTCAGGTACGGACACAGAAGACATAGGATTGGATGCAGGAAGGGGAAACGTGGGTGGAGCATGATAATAAGAAAGTGATCACGATACTCATTTGTACTTGATATTACAACAGCAGCAAGATCAAGGGTCGCTGTGACTACGGGTTAGGGAGTTCAAATGGACCCCTAAAGTGCTGTAACTCTCCAATCTACACATAAATCCAGCACAGGGCATTCTCATAAATACTGAGCATCTTTCAATGTAGTAAAATCTTAAGGTGTTTCACAGGAGGGATGCAGGGTGGCTCTGCAATTTAACTGGCTAGCTCCTTCAAACACTTGCTTTAAAGCATTGTGGCAGCATTGCAGTATCGCATCTGCACTACAAGGTTTCACCATGAATGAGTTTATCATTAAATCTAACTGTTACGGGAAACTCAATACCTGCTTTGCGATTCTTCGACCCCCAATAAAGGACGGCCAGAGTCTTTCCACCTCTAGAAGCACGTGGTCTAAATAATCTTCACTTTCTTGAGCTCGTTTGCGGAGATCAACCTAAAGATAAATGTTACACTGAAAATCAGCGCCAGTTTAAAGTTTAAATTAGATGTAGGCCTAATGGCCACTGTAGCTTCATTATTTTGAAGATATGACAAAACACTAGAGGCTGGAATCTGTGAACTATAATACTGGTATGAAACCATACCAGATTCAAATGCAGATGGGGAAGACATTTACAGTATTCTAGCTGCCAATTCTGCAACTGAAGCCAAACGTAGCAAGGGCCTATTCTGTCAGTGAGTCAACTAATTTCTGCCCCTCTGGAATGCAATAATCACTAAGCTATTTATAAGTTTCGTTCAGAACATTCCCAAGAGATTGTGAGCTATACTTTTTAAATATTGGACTAGAATATTTGGATATTCCAAAGAATCATATCCAGCAATAATAGAACCATTCAATTTGTGAGTTTAAGTTACCTTGATTCTTGCCTGGATATAGACTCATTCTATGCGCAATTTATTTTGCTGACTGATAAGGCATTTAAAAAAATATAGCCCTCAACCTGCACAGTTCCAAAGCAATTGTTGGAATAAAAGACATTAACGTCTTGTGTTATGTTAGCTTATACCATTGTAAGTCTAAACACTGGCCCTTGTACAACTAATTAAGGTTATATTGATACTTGTATTCCCATACTGTGCGGCATAATGCCAGCAAATGAAGCAGCTTGTTTATAATACAACACATGTGGCTCATCATCATAGCTATTGAACTGTTCTCAGTTTCATTTGACCAATTTGTGCTAGTGGTTTTTCCAGTGTAAAAAAATCTGGGCTAATCCCGGTTTCCTGTACAATCGCATATTCTGCTTAGTCTAATGTCACTGCCCACAACCCGTAATATCCTACCCTTCTAAGTGCAGTTTCCTGCTTCCTTCTCATAATTATTCATATCCCACTGAGTCTAGGTTCATTATCCTGTTCAGTCTCCATCCTTTGGCATTCCATTTTTACAACGAAATATCAAATATATTTCAAGAGAATTTTAGGCTAAAATTAACAATTTCCTCTGTAAGTCTACTGTAAGAGTTAACGTTACCAAACCTCCAGGTATACCTGGCAAATCAGGGTATACCAAACTAGAGTAAACTGGGCCCTTACTGATTGATTTAATTGATCAATGTAATGCAAATTGTGCACGGATAGAATGAAGATTTGACAGATCAACAAAACAGTGTTCCCAACCAGATGATTCAGACACTGCTGGATCTATCACCTTAGAAAATCCTTAAGAAAAGTGCTTTCACAAGTGGACACCCCAGAGAAATTTACTTGTGATTTTTTAAAATTTAAAATATAGCCATCAACAAATAATTCAACATAGCAATTATTGTACAGCACAATCAGCAATTAGAACACTCTGCTAGTCTGGTGGGGACTGGGAGCGGGAGATCTAAATGTTTTCCACAACATAGGGTTGATGGGGAGATTTTCTGTTGTAATATTTCAAAGTTTGTGTATTTTGATCAAACGGTTCAGGGCATGGTTTTGTAAATCAGTTCAAATACATTAATTGTAAAACAGCATTATATATTCCTAGTACCCGTACTGAACCTTCCGTTCTGGAATTATATCCCAAAAAATAAATATGCAATACAAGATTCTAGTCAGCGCACTGGAAAGAAGGACTGCAGATACATATAGATTTTTTAAAAAATATGTTTATATTTATTTCAATGCTCATGCATATTAAAAAAATGCAACTGCCTTTATGTGGGATCTAATGCAGCAGATCAAGTCCTGCTTGGTTCAGATGTCCAAAGTATCTGACAGGCCAAACCCTTTCTACTCCGATTGGAGACTGACACCACAAGCTTAACAGAATTAACTGAAAAGCATATTTTATGTTTCAGATTTGACTGGTTCAATTTGTGCTCACAAACTAAATACTCATCTATAATAAGCAGTTTGTATTTTGGATTAGTCAGGTGGTTGAATGTGGTACAGGTGACAGAGGATCTTGAACCTCATTGCGATTACCTTCCATCAGCCGGACCAAGCAACTGATATACTTGAAACATGTGTGTCTGGGATGTATCAGTAATGATTTAATTGACCAACTGCCATCTTACAGGTGCAGAAACTTCAGCTGTCTTTTGTTTTAGTAAATCTCTGCAGATGCAAGGGTAAAACGGACATACCAATTCCCTGAAGGTTTACTCTAAGTGGTACAGGAAGGATGATTGAGAAGGATGCAAAGGCATCCAGTAAAGTATCTCTGCAACCCTTCCCTGCCTTAACTTAATGCATTAAAAGAGCAAAGCTTAAACCTACTTCATTTTGTCAGTGTTGCTCTGTGTTTATTTATTATGGGTACAACTGATTCTGCTGTATTCAGATGATTTTCAACCTGTCAATGAAGGAATGCTGTTTGTCGGCCCGGGAGGGGGCTATCAGGACCAATTTGGAAAGGAGATGAGATGGAAAGGGAGAAGTGAGATGAGATGGTATGGGAAGGATTGAACAACAAATAGGGGCTGTAAGGTAGAGAGGGTGGGCAGGCGAAGGGAGGCACTGGACATAAGGCTAGTTTAGGAAGAATGGATGTGATGATATGTCTGGTTAAGCAAGTCTTTTACTTAAAAGCTAGTCAATCATTACAGGCCTACTCAGAAGGTGGTGAGAATCTGGAAGTCACTGCCTGTAAAAGGTGGTAGAGGCAGAAACCCTCATAACATTAGGAAGCATTTAGATGTGCACTGCGATGCTAAAGCATAAAAGGCCATGAGCCAAGTATTGGAAGATGGGGCCAGAAGCAGTAAGGTGCTTGTTTTTGATCAGCACAGACTCAATGCGGCAAAGGACCTTTTCTGTGCTGTAGACCTTGATGACTTTAAGTATTAGACGCCTGACTTGTCCTTGTCTTTGGAAGGTTAGGATCTCATTCATTACTTTTGCAAGAACTTAAGACCTGATTTAAGCCACCATTCAATCCCACCCAAAGCCTAACAAGAACATGGTGCAGATGGATTAAAATATTAGACACAACCTGACATTTAATTTGTGTTGGCACAGTTCTTACATCCATTTTGGTAGGTATAGAGCAATGCCCATGTACCAAGTAAGGACCTTATGGAAGTAAATTGGGATCCATGGCATACTTCAGAAGCCTTGGCAGTTGTGTTCATTGTCCAGTGCTAGCCTCACCAAGAGAGCCCATGCCTGAAAGAGCAGAAAGCCAAGAAGAGGGCTAAAATAAAGGAACACAGGAAGTTACTTTGTCCAGGAATAGCAGAAACTCAAAATCCTCTTTACATCAGGAACACAGGCTTTTCCTAAAGCTAATTAGAATGGCCATTCTGAGAATGACAGATAGGACGGCTTGCTCTGGGCTGTGGCTGAAAGTGACCTGAGCATAGCTTCCATGTCAAGTGAACCAAAGCTCCCCCTTCAAAAGAGACTTACAAAGGATATACCGCTGGCATTCTGTGTGGCTTCAGTCAATATGCAAGGACAACCACGGATTGGTCAGTTACAGGATGACACAGCTTCCAGCAAATTGCGCTCACTGTTGCTTTATCACAAAGATACAGTTTTTCTTTTTGACAATGTTGTATCAGCTTTTTATGTAAAAAAATGCAAGGAATGTGGTTATTGCTGGCTAGGTCAGCATCTCTAATTGCCCTTGACAGGGTGACAATGGGTACTCCGTGCTATCAGGAAGTAAGTTTCAGGCATTTGACCCTGTAACAATGAGCAATTATACAGTCCTAGGTCAGGATGATGTGCGACAGAAGTGGCTTTTGTTTGAAAATATCAGATGTTGATTTACACAGATTCTACTGAGTTATGGGCCAGTGTTAGCCTATACTTGAACAGAATGTGGATCCTAGATCTACTTAAATGCATGCCACCTATTGGTTAAATTGCAATGCTGTAGAATTAATTTAGCTGGTCTGGTCTGCTTTAGCATATTGCTGAGGCCCTCTTGTGGCAAGACCTAATGCTTATGCTGCAACTAAGGGGCTGGGGAAGACATACCAAATGATTTGACACCATCAGAACTCAAATTTATACAGGAACAGTACCATAGTATTACTAGAAAAAAGGATACATTTTGTCCAAGCTTCATATCTGGCACTCATTAGTGTTTACTTCACAGTCTATATTCACCCGCTTCTGCAAATAGCCCTCTCAAGAGGAAAAGCTTTGACAAAAATGGATTGCAGTATTTAAGTTCTGTACTGATCATTCCTCGGCCATCACTCACTAATGAGTATGATTACCCACTGAGGAAATTCCATGTCATTGGTTCTCTGGGTCCTTGTGTAGCTCATCAGTCCAATCTTAGGGCAGCATCATTTGGCAGGTGTTTCTGGGAGGTGGAAATGGTCCTTGGCCTTGAGATCATTGGCATCTCTTTCTCCTGTTTCTTTTCTGGACTTCCTCTTGCCAATGGGCATGTCATTGAAGACCAACAAAGATCATGAAAGAATTGGAATGGGGAGAAATGAGCTGTTCCTTCAAAAGCTGTTAAAAAATTGAAACTGAAAAATAAGTTCTCTTGGATCTAGAATACTCCACTACTAAAACAGCCACATTAGATGTTCGTGCTTTCATAGAAAGGATGATAATCCCTCAGAAAAAAAGCTATCCTTAGAAGAATTAAAAGGAGTAGCTCAGCACTTACAGGTTTGGTTCTACCTGAAAGCCAGAAAAAAAATTTCAAATGAAATTTCCACGTGCTGAAAACGGAGGGAAGTGAAAAAACTAAAGCTGGAGCAGCATAAATTAGAATTTGGATTCCCACAAGGAAAGGAAGAGGAGGAAAAATGAATTCCAAGAACAGACAAATGAGGGGAAGAGAGAGGCAAGAAAAGAACTCAAGGAAAGGGAACAAATTCCTGCTGAAACACTCCAAGCTGAAAAGAGAACCTAATGATGACAGCACTGGTGAGGGAACAACACAAACCATATTTAAGGACTGAAATGGGCAGCATGGTGGCTCAGTGGATAGCACTGCTGCCTCACAGAGGCAAGGGCCCAGGCTTGATTCCACCTTCAGGCAACTGTCTGTGTTTTGTTTGCACATTCTCCCTGCGTCTGCGTAGGTTTTTGCCAGAGGCTCTGGCTTCCTCTCACAGCCCAAAGGTGTGCAAGTTAACTGGACTGGCAAAGCTAAAGTGACCATAGTGTTCAGGGATGTGTAAGTTAGGTGCAATAACGATGGGAAATGCAGAGTTACAGGGAAAGGGATGGGGAATAGGTCTGGGTGGGATATCCTTTGGAGATTTGGTATGGAAATGTTGGGCTGAATAGATTCTGCGGAAACATTCAAGTCTTCCCATTCAATCTCGAAGCTTGATGTAGAGGAGATGGATGGCTTCCTGCCTTTCCAGTGGCTGATAGTTGCGTTGTATTGCTCATGCTGGGGGGCTAAAGGTGGATTAAGTGCTTTCAGGTCTTTTGAAGATGCTGTTGAACAATCGAGTTATTTCTGGTTCAGCTGATACTTTAACGACACATTTTGGTACCAAATGCCGTAATTCAATGGAATTAGTTATTGATTATGCCAGATGGACAGCACTATTATTTATGGCTCGACCGCATTTAATTCAGATTTCCTGCGGGTCATGAAAAAAAAGTCTAGAAAATCATGCAAGTTTGTAAGTAAAACAAAGTAAGGCAAAGCAGGAACAAGCATCTCCCGGAGGAGACCGTGTGCAAGTCTATAGTTGAAACCCTTTAATCTAATTTTATCTGAGAGACCTACTTAAGGTGTCATTACCTAACATTTTTTTCTTTCACAGGTTGTGGGAATCACTGGGCTTTGCTGCCCATATATAATAAATTGCCCAGAACTTAATGTCTTTCTGGACTATTTTAAAAGGCAGTTAAGAATGATTTATTTTGCTGCAAGTCACATGTAGGCTGAACCAGGTAAGAACAGCAGATTTCCCACTTTAAAAGGCACCAGTGCATTGACTGTTGTAAAAGTTTATCCAATGATAGTTTCATGATAATGGAATTTTATTCTACTAAAGATGTAGGAACCCTATTAGTTTATTCTGAGAGATTTCAGCTCCTTCGAATATGGCCTAACGCGTAATCTAGATTTTAGTTACTCCACCACAGGCAGTCATGTTGACAGCTGCCAAGGTCCTAAAGCTCTGGAATTTATTTCCTAAACTTCTCCACTCTCCCTCTTTAAAATCTCTGACCAAGATTTTGATCACTATCCCCAGATCCAGTATCTCAGTGGACAGTCAAATTTTGTTTGCTAACATTCCTGCAACAGCTTTGGAGGGTTTTACTTACAATTACAAGTTTGTGTTGTAGCAATGAGTCAATTAATTCTTCCAGGAAATGTGCAGCAAATACATACATAAATCATTAAATCAGCAATGATTAATTCTACGTATATGAAAAGGAGATTAATTAATTGAAACAAACATATAAATTGACACTTTTGTAACCTAGTTTAACAGAGATTAAATGATCACTTCTTACTGATTTTACTGATGTTAGTGTAAACACCATAATTTGGAATATTTAAACACCAATGTATTAAAATTACCTGAGGAGTTGCAAGATGACACCTTCAAACAGGCCACTC
This sequence comes from Stegostoma tigrinum, assembly GCF_030684315.1. NCBI lineage: Eukaryota > Metazoa > Chordata > Chondrichthyes > Orectolobiformes > Stegostomatidae > Stegostoma > Stegostoma tigrinum. Next base: position 14,269,101 of record NC_081356.1, read on the forward strand.
AAAAACTACAGAATGGAGGAGAAACGGAGACAGTCGAATGAAAGGGTAGACCACAGTACAGAAAAGAAACAGTCAGAAGGAACAAGTCAGTAAATAGCTTTAAAAGGCAGTCATGTTATACTGGGTAAAAAAGAAAACAAACAAACAAAGTCAGTCAGTCTGGAAGGAGGAAGAAACATACAGAAGCCAATATTTAAATTACACCGATTACTTTGATTAGTGCATACAGCTAACAGAGTAGTGGCCCTGAACAACCTTGGTCACAGTTTTAAGAACAGTAGAAGGTAGCAAATAACAGAAGTGTACCTTGTCTGAGCCAGCAAGCTCCAGAGTAAAGGAGGTCAACAACGATGCAAGTGCCTTGGGGATTAGTGCCGAAATGAACAGGAGAAGATGCTGTGCTGCATTGGTGTTTTCTGGGAATGGTACAGTCTTTATTTTGGAGATCAGCCTGTTGAAGTTATCAAGTTAAAATTACACATTTACACCAAAATGTATTAACTATTACTGGTTTACTGTAACTGTGAAGAACATGAATGATAAAGATTTGCATTAGAATGACAGAATGTTAGGAGGCAGACGAAACACTGAATAGCTATGAAGCTACAAAGTTGACGTTTCGGGCCTAGGCCCTTCATCAGAGATGATGATCTCTGATGAAGGGTCTAGGCCCGAAACGTCAGCTTTTGTGCTCCTGAGATGCTGCTTGACCTGCTGTGTTCATCCAGCCTCATATTTTATTATCTTGGAATTCTCCAGCATCTGCAGTTCCCAAATTCTCTGAAGCTACAAAGTTGTTGCTTTTGTATCTGCAATTGTGTTTTACTCAAATTGATCAGGGGTAAAAAGTCAGGTTTCTTTTGGGGCATGGGGGAGATGGGTGCGTGGTGATGGTGGTCATAATTCACAATCTGCCCATGTTGGTTCCAATGGAGATTTCCTACTCCCAGCTAATTACTCTGACTGTAGTGTAGGACTGAGCACTTCCCTAATACTGGTTTCCTCCGACTCCCTGATGATCACAAATCAACCAGTTCTGGGTTTAATCGCATCTTTAAGATGGATCTGCCCTTAATTAAAGGGGAAGAAACTATACTGAATACAGTTCCTGGAATTTAAAACATGACAAACAAAACTGCTCCAGGGTGACTGACATGGCACAGCTGCAACAAGAGGTCTCAGGAACAAATGAGAGCAGGCACCCAGAGAGGTCAACTCCTGGAGTTTGGATCTGAATATCTGTCTGCAGTGGTGTAGAAAGTTAATTACCACCCATGGTTACTAAAAGTCAATGAATCAATTTTTACCAATAACTCCCACATCAACTTTTCATGCTGCTCAAAGCACTAAAACCTCATCACTTATCCAGTAGCATTTCTTAGCATTTAGAAATTATATCTAGCATTCAGGTGCTCTAACCCACTCTCAGACACCTACCAAAGCTGCCAGCCTTACACCCACCTCCTACTGGCTCCATCTTCCTCAACCAATCTGATATAACATGCATGCAAGCACACACACAGTCAATGACAATCTGCCATCTCTTGCAGGGCGATGTATTACAGAAGAGAAGAAAGCAAAGCATAGCTGGCTGGGGACAAGGAAGCCCTTATTTTCTCAGGTCTACAGGAGATGGTTCATTGCATCCCAAAGCTAGCTGCAATGGAGTCTAAAAAGATGGGAGGGATGTACGTTCCTGCTTTAAGCTAATTTTCAACTCCTAGCTCATCATCCTGCAGGCAAGCAAGTTTGTTGATCATAGAAGCATAGACCTCTAGCTGCTCACCCATCTGTATTTCAGGGGTATTGGTTATCTTAGCTGTCTAGGTGGCTGGTTTGGAATTTAATGTGATACCAAGAGCATGGGTTCAATTCCTACATAAGCTAAGGCTATCATGAAGGACTCTTCTTGACCTCTCCCCTCTCATGAAGCATGGTGACCCTTAGATTAAACCACCACCAATCATGTCTCTCTATTCAAGACAGCAGCCTTATGATCTAGCAAGACTATGGCAACTTTTTATCTTTAATCCCAATAAAGGGGAGGTCATGTCATCCACTAAATATGAACCATCTGTCTCAAGCCTGATTAGGACATCTAGCAAGTGATGAACTACAAGGTGCCTTCAGAGACTTCAAATGGAAGTAGGAAGGATTAATTTGAACATTTATCCATTGCTAATGGGTAACTGAATAAATAAAATATATTAATATGCTTCTGAAATGGAAAAAATCATTCCAGACAGGAAAAGAGCTTCTTGAGGTAGACCAATACTGGCTCTGGCCCATCACCTTTCTGGACAGAGGAGAACTTTATTTGAAATGATCCATGCTGCCTTTGGTGTAAGATTTTGGCTGTTGGAAGAATATGGAAAAAGGAGGAGACTTCTGTAACGGGGAACAGCTTCATCCAGGACCAGCAGTTGTTGAGGAGAATGCCACCTTTAGCCATGAAAATTTACATATACCTGCATCAGGACCATTAAACTGTTCTTATTGGTGATGGGTGGAATAGCTCTTCTGCTGATTATCTGACGTTATATATGCGAACTGCTGGTCTTTAAATTGGTCCAAAATTACTCCTAACTTTGATCCCTCTTTCTGGGGGATTTGTGGTTCTTGAATTACAATGTTAGCGTTGTCAGAAGTAGAATCACAGTGGTTGAGTTTATAGGTTTGAGAAGCAACTGTTTTAGTTAAATGCACATGAGGGTGTTGAGCTAAGTGAGGAGTGACTATGCAAGGGTACTGGCATATTATAGGGAATTAGTGGCCCTTACGTCTGGGGCAAGTTGTAGAACAGCTTGACAGAATGTCAAGTGAACACTCAATGGGCTTTTTACAAAAGGTTTGAAAAGGAAAAATAATTTTAAGCTCTGAAATACATTCAACAATGCATGTGTATGGATTATAGCTAAATTAAAAATGCAAGGAGTTGGGGGATTGGGTAGTTAGGTGGCAATTAGCTGAAAAATACTGATATACTGCAATTTTTCTGGGAACAGGATACATATGAGAGAGTACAATAAAATCTAAAGGGAACACTGGAAAAATATTGAATTACAGTCGGAAAACGTCAAGTGGAGAGATGGGATTCAAAAATATAAGCAGGGCTTTGAGGGAGTTAAATTTGGAAACAAATTGTTGCTTCCCAAGAGAAATCACAAACTCAAAGATCAGACAATGTAGAGTAGAATCAAGGTAGAATGAAAGAGTGTCCCTTGTTTGAGAAGATCAGGAATGTAGTGCTCTCTTGGCATGGAGAGAAATCAGATTGCTGTCCCATGGGCACGTTTGATTTGTATTTCTTATAATTCTGAATACTTTATTTACTTCCTTTAAAGTAAAAGTGAGATCTAATTCCACAATGCAGATAACCCCTGCCACCAAAGCACACGTAGACAGACCGTTGAATCCTTAAAGTCAACGCTCTCTCCATTCTTCTGAGTGTATGGCTAGATGCAACTGATCATGCATGGAGACCTCACCCTATCCTTAGGAGCATTTTTCCTCTCTGCACACACATTACAACAGGACACGCCTGTCAGGATTCAATAGTTAGAAAGCAGCTCTTGCCTTCCATACTGTGCCACATTACTGCAATGCACTAACCTGATGAACAAAGGTTTCAATTCATAAGAAAACAGTTAAAATTGAACAGTTTAAAAAAAAATTATCCTGACAATTTAAACAAAGTTCTGGAAATATTCAGTAGGTCTGGTAGAGAAAGAGATTTAACATTGCAAGTTGACTGTGACCCTTTTTCAAAACAGGTGCTGCTAGACTTGCTGAATGTTTAAAGCACTTGTTTAATTTCAAATTTACAGTGTGCACAGTTTTAAAAAAAATTTTGACAACACACCCATCCTCCTCGCTCTTCAGACGTTCATTAATGATGCTAAGCAGCTTTTCTTTTGCTTCCAGTGCCTGAGTAAATGCTGAGGACCACACTGATACTTTCACTTTCACAGGAGCAGAGATCAATCCTATAAAACAAACATTATGAGGAAACAATTCATTTCAATTGCAACTATTAATTGCACAGTTAAACTTTAGCCTGTTTGATCATGAGACTGTACATCAATCAGTAAATTGCATCCCCGTGACTGAATCCCAAACAGCATTCTTACACTCTTCCTGTACATCTGCGTATTCCTTCCCTAAATTAACTTGCTATATCTAACACATGGTGTGTCAGTGCTCAGACTTCCCACATTTCCCAACATAGAGATAGAAGCTGGTTTTAAATATATAGAGTCATACAGCACAAAAACAGGCCCTACGGCCCAACACGCCCATGCCAACCAGGTTTCCTAAACTGAACTAGTCCCATTTTCCAGTGTTTGGCCTGTATCCCTATAAACCCTTTCTATCCATGTACCCCATTCAGCTGTTTTTGTTTAAAAACAGAGAATCCTTCTCCCATTCAGTATAGGAGTGTTCCACATCAACCAACCAATCTGCTAAATGCCTCACTATATCCAAATTCATCGAGTTACACATTAGATAAAATTTAAACACCACTCTTGGTGAAACAACACATCTAAAAGATCAAATAAATTCATATTTCTATAATGTTGGCTGTCATCAAAATTTTGAAAATTACCTCCCAATATCAGTGTTGCCTTGTGAGATAATAAGAACTGCAGATGCCGGAGTCAGAGATAACAGTGTGGAGCTGGAGGAACTCAGCAGGCCAGGCAGCAGAGGAGCAGGAAAGTTGATGTTTTGGGTCCTGATATTTCTTCATAAAAAGGATCCGACTTGAAATGTCAACTTTCCTCTTTCTCTGATGCTGTCTGGCCTGCTGTATTCCTCCAGCTCCAGTGTTATCTCAGTGTTGCCTTGTGTTTATTTTGGGTACAACTGATTCTGCTGTTTTAAATCAGATGATTTCCAAGCTGTCAATGAAGGAACTGTTGCTTGTGTACTTGGGAGAGGGCTATCAGTGCCAAAGTGGAAAATGATTTGAGATGGAAAGGTAATCACATGGGAGAAGTGGGATGAGATGGCATGGGAAGGATGTAACAGCAAATAGGCGTAGTAAGGAAGAGGGTAGGCAAGCAAAGGGAGGCACTGGATAGACAAGACTAATATGGGAAGAGTGAATGTGATGATATGTCTAGTTAAGTAAATCTTTTGCAGATATCAGTTCTACTGTAAGAGGTAATGCTATCAAACCTTCAGGGACACCAAGCAATTCAGCAAAATACTGTAAGCTAGACCTTCAGTGATTGCATTACATTCTATCAATTAAGTCAAATTGAGCACAGGTAGAATGGTTTGACAGATTCCCTCCCAATTCTATGCATATGGTATTTATATTATTCTCTGGTCAACTACAGATTATTTCAAACAACTGAAACATTTTGTTACATTGACTTGCCGGGGCGGGGCGGGGCGGGGCGGGGCGGGGGGGGGCACCACGGAGGCTCAGTGGTTAGTACTGCTGCCTCACAGCGCTAGGGGTCCCGGTTCAATTCCGCCCTCGGTAACTGTGTTGAGTTTGCACGTTCTGTACTTGTGCAAGTCAGGTGCATTGGCCATGCAAAATTGCCCATAGTGCCCAGGGATGTGTAGGTTATAGATACAGCCATGGGGAATGCAGGGATAGGTAGTGGGGTCGGTAGGATGCTCTTTGGACAGTAGGTGTGGATTTGTTGGGCTGAATGGCCTGCTTCAAATGATTCAAGGCATTCTACAATTCTATGACCCACAGTCAGGCTCAAAATGCCTCTCCTCCTCCTAGTGAGGAACAGCTGCACCCCAACTCTAAAGGGCTGCAAGAACGGTTTCTCACTATAGTTAACTGTGCTTGTAAGTTGATTTTGTCTGTGAACCATTATCAAACAGTACCACTTGGTCAGTAGAAGGTACAAATTGGCCACTGTTCAATAAGTTGATAACTGCCCGAATTATCCAGCAAATTCAATTTTGATACTGAAGATCCCAACGTTAGTTTCCTTATACCCAAAAAAAATTCCCTCAAGTAAAAAGAACTTTAGGAATCAAATCTACTGTGATACTGAATAATATGCACAGTAGATAATCTAAAAAGGAGAAGTAAATGAGGGCTGTTGACTAGTGATTACATGCAAACGCAAGGAAAAAAGATAGGCAGATATAATGGTGAACAGCACATTATAGTTAGTCAAGAAATACAATGGACAGATGCCATGGAAAGAAAAATTAGAAGGCAAAAATATATCAACTATTTAAACGAGTGATTGAAAGGATATTGATCTAATGCATTCCATTAAAAGAGAAGGGAATGTGTTAAGATGTGAAGATCCTTACATTAGGACCAATTTAGAATCAAAATGCAAAACTTCAAAGAAAAAAACTTGCATAAAACTTTTTACATGTTCAAGACATCCGATCAACACGTCTAAACATTGCAGCCAATAAATTACTTTTGAAATAGAGCTTCTGTTATGATTCAGGTAATACTCTGGCAATTCTGCACACAGCAAATTAATTCATAACCGAATAATCAAATTATGAACTTAGTTGAGGAAGAATGATGATCAGAAGAACAGGATGAACTTTTGCTCTCCTTGCCAGAGAAAACGAGGGATGGAGGCAGAGAATGTCAAGTGCGGGGAGAAACTGAAGGAGAGCATAGATACAGAGCAAGTGTTTCATTTTGGACAGAGAACACAATACTGAAACCAGAGAAGTACGCAAGGGGGATGGATAACTGAAATATCAGTGGAGATTGTTATCTGAAGAGAAATGAGTTAGAGGTTATTGAAACTGAATATAGACAAATTAGCAATGCATATTGCTTAGTAAGGATCCCAAACAGAAATTAGAAAAGAAATAGGAGGTTATGTAGACAATTTTCAAGAATTCTGTGGAAAGGAATATCGTCTGTGCTAGAGGATTGAAGTAAGACAAACTCAAAGATGACTAGAGATTACAGAAAATTACCTATTGATAAATAAGCTTCAGCTCTTGATTAAGTTGGGAATCTTTCATTTTGGTAAAATTGCACTACACACGTGGGCAAGCAAGACATCCTTTTGTGCATTATTAGATCAGATTGCGAATGCTTAATCCTAGCAGATTTTGAGGCAAACCTCACGAGAAGAGTTATGGTAACCTCAATTTTTTCCCCCATATGCAATTAGGAAGCACCTCTGGACAAAAGGACAAGCAGGCCAAATGTCAAAAAGGCTGAAGAGGTGAACTTTTTAAATTTTCATTTTAAACACTGCAATGCTTTTAATCACCCTCGAACTTCTACCCACCAATAGTAGCACATCACCCTATGGCCAGTGCTGTTACTGCAAGTAAAGACTGAAATTGCATTTTATTACAGCAAGCCATGAAGACATATTTTACCAGCGCTCATCGGTTCAAGATTGTAAAAGCTTACAAATATTCAAAGATCATTCTATTACTCAGAAGGTCATGCTGAGAGGTCATAATTTCATAACAAACCATACTCAGGTGTGACACTTGAATCTCGAGTCAGAAACCTGGAATCAAACCCCACTCCAAGACATTAGCACAATCCAAATTAACACTGCAGTGCAGTGCTGAGGAAGTGCAACATTCAGATGAGTCTTTAGTAGCTCACAGGTGAATTGAAAAGGTCTCTGGGGAATATCTGAATAAAGATTCACCTGCTGCCTGGCGAACACTTACACCACATCCGACACAAGGAAATCAGATTTTTAAAATTATTTCACAGGATGAGCGCATTGCTGGCTAGGCAGTATTTACTGCCCACCCCTAATTGCTGAGAGGGCAGTTAAGAGCAACCACATTGCTGTGGGTCTGGAGTCACCTGCAGGCCAGATCAGGTAAGGATGGCAGTTTCCTTCCCTAAAAGGGCATTACTGAACCAGATGGGTTTTTCCTGACAATCGATAATGGATTCATGGTCATTATCAGATTCTTAATTCCAGATATTTATAGAATTCAAATTCCACTATCTGCTGCAGAGGGATTCAAATCCAGGTCTCCAGGATATTATCTGGATTTCTGGATTAACAATCTAGCGATAATACCGCTAGGCCGTTGCCTCCCCATATGTGGTCCCTGTTGTCTGCAGAAATTTCTGTTCACAGCAGCACTAGAACATAGAAAAGTACAGCACAGTACAGGCCCTTCGGCCCACCATGTTGTGCCGTGGATTAATCCTAATCCAAAATTAAAATAACCTAACCTACATTCCCCTCAATTCTCTGCTGTCCATATGCACGTCCAACAGTCGCTTAAATGTCACTAATGACTGCTTCCTACTACAATGACACAGAGTAAATAATTGGATCTAAGGTGTGTAATCCAGAGGTTGTCACAAAACCATTAAACTGCAAATTCTCTTTCATTATTCCCAAAAAGCCTTAAAAAGGAGATCAGAAGATGCAATTCTTTGACATACATGTTGGAGCCATCTGTAACATTAATAGCTCAGCTTCAGGTAATGCTGAAATATTCATTTCATCTTGGAATAGATTATTCCAATACAATCCTGACCAGATTCAAAAGTTCTATCTTCTGTAAATCTCTCATCATCCTAAGTTGATGCCTGTGCTCATTTCCTGACTCATATGTAGTCCTATTAATCATTGTGCTCACTGACCTATATTTACATTCTCACCGTAAAAATTGTTGGCAAGCTCCTCATGGTGTCATTCCTCACTACCCTTGCCAGGCCTACATATATCAGATGTCTGTATTCCTCTAAAATCATGTCCTCTAGAGGGCAACATTTAATTGGGAGTATTGTATGTAGCTCTGGGACACCCTCCCTACCTCCTAGCAGGCTCCGTAAAATCTACATCTTTGATCCAGCTTCTGGACATTGGATGCAGTATCTTCTTATGTAAGATGATGTCAAATTTTGCTGTTACACTCCCATAAAGTACTTTAAAAAGTTACTATTGAAGTCCCAAACCTACCAACGCCAACCCACCCAGCCTGCACACTCCTAGATGCTATGAGCAATTTAGCATGGCTAATCCACCTAACCTACATATCTTTGGACTGAGAGAGGAAACCGGTGCACCCAGAGGAAACCCATGCAGACACAGAGAGAATGTATGAACTCCACACAGACAGTCACCCAAGGCTGGAATCAAACCCAGGTCAATGGTGCTGTGAGGTAATAGTGCTAACCACTATGCCGCCCACGTTTTTGTTAATTTCTCCTCCAATTGTTTCCAAAGCAACCACGTCATCCCTCGCTTTGTGATTTGGTGCATTGATCTAATCTCACTCTGTCTCTCCAGGCCATCACTGACCAAAATGGGAGGGCAAGAGAGAAGGGAGAGAGGGGAGTGGTGTCTTAGACTGGAACACAAGATAAAGGATATAGATAAGACATAGTGGGCCATCAGTGCTTCACCTGTTCAATGAGACAGGCTGATCAGCTCAGGAAAAAAAAATCCTCCTCATCCTCTGTTATCCACAGGCAACCATTACTCTGTGATTATGCCCCCTGGTCCTGGACTCTTCCAGTAGGGGAAAACAATTTCTCAGCATCTGTCAAACCCCTTTGGAACCTTACATGGTTCAGTAAGATTGCCTGTCATTCTTCCAAGTCAAATGATTATAGACTCAACCTACTTAAGATTTCCCCAGAACAGAATTCCTCCAAACAGATAATCAACCGGGTGAACCTTCACTGGACTGCCTCCAATGCCAGTATATCTTTCAACAGAAAGAGAACCAAAGTGTTCATAGTATTCTAGCTGTGATCTGACTGATGTCATGTACAGTTTTAGCCAGACTATTCCACTTCCCTTTGAAATACAGGCCAACAGTCCATTTGTCTTCTTTATTACCTGCTAAAATTCAATTAGTATTTCATAATTCATGCAAAATGTCTTCCAAATCCCACCATGCTGTAGGTTTCTGCAGTCTTACCTCATTTAACTAATATCAGCTCTTCTATTCTTCCTGGCAAAGCATACAACCTCACATTTCCAAACATTATATTCCTTTTGGTAGGTTTCTGCCCACTCACTCAACCTAATCTCTTTCCATTGACACAGTATCAACTATATCAGTTTTCTTCCCACCAATCTTTGCTTTCACTTTTTTCATCCAAGTCATTAATATATATCGAGATGTGGCCCAGGCACTGATCCTGTGGCACTCCACTAGTTACTAGTTGTGATTCTGAAAATGCCTACTTTAAATCGGCCTATAAAAGTTAGCTAATCTACAGCTAATCAGTCGCTATGCTACTGTACTACCTCAATGTCATGGACTCATATGCATTTTGGAAATCTAAATATATTACCATATACTTGTTTGCCTTTATCCATCCTACTTCCTACCTCCTCAAAAGAATTCTATTAAATTTGTTAGACATTAGTTCCTCGTCTTGAAGCAATGCTGATTTTGCTTAATTTTAAATGTATTCCTAAATGCACTGCTATTACATCCTTTACAATAGACTCCAGCATTTTCCCAATGATAAATGCTTAGTTAACTGGCCTACAGTTGCTGGTTTTCTGGCTCAGTTTTAGAATAAGAGTGTAACATTGGTTGTTTTGCAAACATATGGACTTTTCCCGCACATTCTTGAAAGACCACTGCTCGTGCATCCATGATCTCTGGAGGTACTTCTGTTCAAAATCGTGGCACACATGATCAGGTCCAAGTGCCTTATCAGCTTTTAGCACCTAGTTTCCCTAGATCTTTTTCTTCTAGGATGTTGTTCGGTTTATTCTCCCCCCCACCATCCCCAATTCCCCTCCACTTCTTAATTCAGTAAACTTGGAATGCTATTTATGTCCTCTACCGTGAAGGCTGATGCAAAGTGATCCATTTGTTCAGCTCTTCTGCCACTTTCTGGTTCTTAATTATTATTTTCAAAGCCCCACTCTAAGGAGCCTATGTTCACCTGGAGCTCTTTCTTTCTATGCATTTGAAGAAGCTTCTACTGTCTCATTTTATATTACTTGATAGTTTGCCTTCAGTTTATATTCTCAATTTTTAATCTTTTTTAAAAACTGATTTTTAAAACTTTGCCAATCCTCTGGTTTACCACTATTTTTTGTCTTTTTTATCCCCTTTTAATTTGATATTATTCTTAACCTCCTTGGTTAATTATGGTTGCTTTATCCTCTCCCTAGAATCTGTACTCCTCACTAGAGCATATCTTTGCTATGAGTCATGAATATTATCTTAAAACAACTGCCTTTGTTCCTCAACTATTTTTTATGCTCAATTCCTTTCTTAGTCCACTCCAGCCAACTTAGTCCTCATTGTTATGAAATTATCCTTAAGTTTAGAACAGTCGTTTCTGATCCAGGTTTCTCATTCTCAAACTGAATGCTAAATTCTAAGTTATGGTCACTGTTCCCAAGGAGCTATCTTAGGAGGCAATTTATTAAACTTGCATCATTGCACATTGCTGGATCTAAAATAGCTTGACATCCCTGGTTGGATCCACAACATTTTGTTTAAAGGAAGCTGTCCCATATACATTCCATGAATTCTTCCTTTAAGCTACCTTGCCAATTTGAATTTCCAGATGCACATTAAGATCAATTCACCCATAGATTAGTGCCGTGTATTTTTTAACATGCCCTATAATCTAATGACTTATTCTGTGTCCTACAGAATACTTAGTGTTGGAGGGGCTTATAGGCTACCCTTATAAGTATCATCTTCGCTTTGTTAATTATCATCTCAAAGCATATAGACTCTACATCTTCCAATCCAACAGGATTTCTAGTGATTGGACTTATTCCATCTCAAACCATATATCTGTCTTTTCAAGAAGTTACACACTCCCCGTTTATTGAGCACTGAGTTTTGATCTCCTTCCAACCACATCTCTGAAATGGCCACAACAGCATACCCATTAACGTCTACCTATTGGCACCATTAATTCATTTATTTTAAGCACTATGCACAATTAAGCAAAGAGCCATTAGTTTTGCCTTTTCACCATATTATCCCCATTGACATCATTTGCTGCTGTCTTCTTATAATTGTATCCTGTCCTTCCTTGTTTCACTGATTGTTAGCATCAATATAGTTCCCTGCGATGCTGCCATATCCTTCTGCTTGTAAGCCTGCATAGCCCTGCTCTCATCTTTCTAACTAGTTTAAAGCTCTTTCTATAGTTCTAGTTATTTGATTCACCAGGACACTGGTCCTAGCATGATTGAACAACATCCAACCAGTACAGGTCCCTTCCACCACAATACTGATGTTTGTGTCCCACAAACTAAAATCTGTTCCTCCCGTACTAATCTCTAAGTCACGCATTTTGATCTGTGCCAGTCTGTCCATGCCTTAAGTTGTGATCCTGTGATTATTACCTTGTAAGTTCTGCTTAGTTTAATGAATGCAATTTGATGTAACAGAACACAAATTCTTTAAAAGAAAAACCAGATGAGATCTAACAGCAGAATTACTAACGCATGTGAGAAATGTACAGAAAACTGGAATTAGACACAGTGGCAAATTAAAAGTCTGAAGAATCACCAGGAGAGCTCAAATAAGATCAGAGGGATACTAAAAGGAATTAAGAAGTGAGGAGGAAAGATTGGACTAAGTAGTTCATGTAATGATAAACAACATATAGAATTGTTGAGCTAAATGACAGGCCTCTGTACTAAAATGTTGTGCCCTTCTATGATTTTATATTGTTGCCACCTTTTGTCATTCACCCAAATTGAATCCTTACCATGCCAGTGTTGCGTTGAAAGCTGTGTAATCTGTTTGGAGAGTGCTGCAGATTCCTCTGCATCAACATTAAGAAAAATTCCTAGTACCAGTTCTGTAGCCAAACGTTTGAACATAGTATAAACTGCAACGGGCTCACTGCTGGTGGAATAAGAGTTTAAAAAGAGGTCAAAACTCAATAGGACAAGAGGTGCATTTAAAACATCTCGTGGAAGAATAATTTTGGTGAAAATTCTTTTCTTGAGTAATTTCCAATCTGCTGCTCAGATGCAGTGTGAAATTCCACCACTTTTTAAGTGACAAAAGAATATTATTCAGTACATACAGGGAACAACTTCAATATAGATTACGCTTAATACTTCAAAAATCAGGCTCTGTTCTTAAAAAAACTCAATTTATAGGCAGAAACAGAAGTAATGTAAACATTGGACACTTCGTAATAAATTAATTTTATCTTTTGAGCTAAGTGACAGTGAACTGCAAAGGATTAGACTTCATCCCGATTGATACAAGTTTAAAATAGAATTGTTCTTGGGCTTTGGGACACACTGGCAAAGCCACATCTGTTGCCCATCTCTAGTTATCATGTGGTGGATCTTCTTGAATCACTGTAGCCCTTCTGAAGGTGCTCCTGTTAGAGTTAGGTCAGGATATTGATCCAGTGACAATAAACAAACAGTGATTTATGTCCAATAATAACATGATTTCACAAACAACTTCTCAAGGTATGAAAATTATAGTGCAAGAGAAAAGCCAAGTAGTTCATTCATCTCCTTCAGGAAGGTAAAATGCCTACCTGGATCCTTTTTTTCCGATTATTGTTGGCCTACATACCTGGATTCTGGCTTACAAGAAACTCCAGTCACACACAATGCGGTTGTTGATATTTAAGGCCGTCAAGGGAACCAAAACGCTTAATTAATACTTGGGATGAGGACCAAACTAGCAAAGTCAACATTTATTTAAGAACCCAACTGAAAGAAAATATGTTTGCAAATGATTTCTGCTGTGGGAACTAGGCAACTCTACCATTTACAATGGAGATATTCTAGTTTGACTTCGCTATTCTACCAAATGTCACTTTATTCCATATCATACCAACTTGACTTTATTCCAAATCATACAAAATCACAGCTTCAATTTCCCAGTTTTGAATAGTGAAAAGAATAACAAATAAATGTGAGGACAAGTGAATTGCATCAAGTAATCACATGACAAATACAGTGCTACCAAAGTGATTCACTTTAAAATTAAAGATATTCAGAACCAATTGTTTCAGCAAAATGAAATTTTCAATCTCTCCAAAAGGCACTAGGCAAACCAAAGGCATGTTTGTATCTATTAGAAAAACTCTGCGTTCCTGGTGACTCCATTCTCTCCCCAAACTACCACCTCGACTGGGCAATATTAACACCGTTTGCCTACATAGAAAGCCACATGTGCAACTTTGCCCAGGTTGGCAGTACAATTATTGACAAATTTAATAATTATGTGAAACTGGTAGATATATTTAAATATAGGCAATATGAGGTCAACAGTTTCGAAACAACAAGTTGTTAGGCCTCACTCAAGTTTCATAGTAGAAATCAAAGCCCTGCTATTCTGGAATCCTCATGCAAGTTAAAGATTCTATCAAAGTATGCAAAAAATGTCCCTGATTTAACGCTATGTTTAGACTCAGGTGAACAGAACACACAGACCAGGTTTTGTATTCAACAAGCTTTACCATTCATTACAATTAAGTAGATTCTAGTTACAGATAAACAACAAGAGAACTATGGCAGTTATCTCTGCTAATTAAAATTATAAATCCCTTATAAGCTGCACATCCCCGCAACGCACGCGGACAGACAATACAACCACAGGCAAGACAAAAAACATTGGTGTTACTGGCAGAGAGGAAAAACCTGGGAAGACAGTTTATTGGTCCCTGCCCATAGGATTCGCTGAGATGATCCTTTTGCTCACCAGGACTTAATCACAGAGTTGTAAAGCACAGAAACAGACTCTTCGGCTTCAGTCAGATATCCTAAACTGATCAGTCAGCACTCCTATTCATTTACCCATCCAGATGCCTTTTAAAAATCGTAATTGTACTAGCCTCCGCCACCTCCTCTGGCAGTTTATTTCGCAGATGTACCACAGTTTGTGTAGAAAAAGTTGCCCCTCAGATCCTTTTTAATACTTTACCCCTTAACTTGAACCTATGCCATTTAGTTTTGGACTCTCCTGTTGTTCTTCAATGTATTTTCTCCAGAATCCTTTTCATTCTTTGCAGGAGGCACAGGCACTTGGTACATTGCAAAGTATCCCAGTCATTGGTCAAAAGCCACAACTTACAGCAACTAGCATGGTAAAATAAATTGTTTTTTTCATGCTCAGGTTTCTTTTTACTGCAGAGAGAGACATGCACCACCTCTCCTTGCAAAGGTCCAAATGTTGATGGGTACATTGCTCACACCTACAAGTTATTCAGCTATCCAACCACGTAGTTGTTGATGGGATGACGACTTTTGTTATTAACAGCTAGTCACAACTGCACAAACTAATTGCTACTCATTGTACACCACCACCACAACCCTTGCCCCCCAAAACCTGGTGCAAGCCCCATCTGCGATCAGCCTTTCCCCACTGGTTGAACAGAGCAGCAGCGCATAACACCGCATACAGAGTTTAAGTATCATTTAAAAAGTGCAGCAATCCCGTCCCCAATCCGTCATTTTAAAAACATAGTCCTTTTCCTATTTCAGTCCACAAATACAGAATTAAAAGACACCGTCTTTACAAAGTCCTATTTTAAGCAGCCACCCATGTAAACATAGGTCTTCCTTTTTATATTTATTTAATAGAAAATGAATTAATGTCAGCCTTTATGACTAGAGTCAAAATAAAAAGATGACTTTCTGTTCAGTTTACTATTAAAAATTGAGGATGGGGCCAGATTCCGGGGTTCACACCACAAGTTCCTAGCACCTCAGTTTTCACTGGAATTGGGCAAGGATGCAGGAAATGAGGTCCCACCCTGCACTCCTGACTGGCTGGCTATGTTGCAAAGTTAGATATCGCCTGTCACTTGGGCTTGTTGAGGAGTCAGGCCAGCTTTTCAAGTGCTTGTGAACCATATAGCCTGGATGAGGGAAGCTTTTGAAAGATTATTTCAAAAAGGTCTTACTAACACTTCCAATGTCAACTCATTCCAATCAATCCCTCCCAATGGCCCTGGCAACAGAACCAAATGAATCCAAATGTAACAATGGCATCCATAGCAAAGCTGTAACAAAACAGCCAAAAATTTATTTTAAAAAAAAGTTGTTAAAATTATCCAATAAAAGTGACCAACTAAGCTTTTAAATAATCAATAGCAGCAACTTCCAGCACTTACCAACTCTATCTTGTTGGAAATTCAGATTTCCATCATTTGGAGACAGCTACAGACATAAGAAAATATTTCCTGACTGACAATTCTATTTTCCCTCAAGATTTAATTTGTCAATGGTTCAGTGTTTATTAATGCAAATTAGAGAGGTTTGAAGTGATTGCATTTTCTTCTCCTTTAGGTCCTGACTGACCAACACTTTTATTGAGTTATGTTAAGGCAAATGTGCTATTTTCAAGCTTTGCAACAAATGCAATTGATACAATTGCGATCATTGTTTTGGTATACGGCGCATGAACATAGAAGTGCTGAGTTGGCATGGAGGTTATGCAGGGCCATTAGGATTAGGTGGGGAAAGGCATGTGGAGAGGGTGAAAAAGTGAGGAGCAAAGGGCAAATAAAATTATAGTATTGATATCCCACAGAATCAAGAAAAGCCTTCTAAATCAGCACTTGGCAGACTGCCTTTAAGAGGATTGGGCCCCACTTCAGCATGTGCCCATCACGTCCTTCCCTGGAATAAAAATCATAGGTGGAATTTTCACCTCTGCAGTGAGGTGACAGTAAAGCAAGAACGAAAACAATAAGATTCTTGATGCAAAGAAAAATTCTCCTCATTTCCCTGCATGAGTCTTAAATAGCAACTTCAGATCTTCCCACGGAGAGGCAATGATACTTCCATGCATTTGAATATCAAACGCCAACTTGCCCCATTCACACTGTCCGCTTCTATTCTTCCCCGCTCTCCTTTGTTGCAAAACTAGATAGTCTAAATTCCTGATAAGTGAACCAGAGCTCATGGATTGCTGTCCAGAAGCAGGAATGTTATAATGGCTGGGAAAACATCCCAGCACGGTCCATGAACATCATCCTCCTGCTCCCAGACCAACTCAGGCCTTCAATACTTCACATTGGAGCTGATGAACATCCACTACTTGCAGAGATAATGGGAACTGCAGATGCTGGAGAATTCCAAGATAACAAAATGTGAGGCTGGATGAACACAGCAGGCCAAGCAGCATCTCAGGAGCACAAAAGCTGACGTTTTCTCACACACCACCCTACCAACCTCCGGATACAACGCATCAGCCTCCGACACTTCCGCCATTTACAATCCGACCCCACCACCCAAGACATTTTTCCATCCCCTCCCCTGTCTGCTTTCCGGAGAGACCACTCTCTCCGTGACTCCCTTGTTCGCTCCACACTGCCCTCCAACCCCACCACACCCGGCACCTTCCCCTGCAACCGCAGGAAATGCTACACTTGTCCCCACACCTCCTCCCTCACCCCTATCCCAGGCCCAAAGATGACATTCCACATTAAGGAGAGGTTCACCTGCACATCTGCCAATGTGGTATACTGCATCCACTGTACCCAGTGCGGCTTCCTCTACATTGGGGAAACCAAGCGGAGGCTTGGGGACCGCTTTGCAGAACACCTCCGCTCAGTTCGCAACAAACAACTGCACCTCCCAGTCGCAAACCATTTCCACTCCCCCTCCCATTCTCTAGATGGGATGTCCATCAGGGGCCTCCTGCACTGCCACAATGATGCCACCCGAAGGTTGCAGGAACAGCAACTCATATTCCGCCTGGGAACCCTGCAGCCATATGGTATCAATGTGGACTTCACCAGTTTCAAAATCTCCCCTTCCCCTACTGCATCCCTAAACCAGCCCAGTTCGTCCCCTCCCCCCACTGCACCACACAACCAGCCCAGCTCTTCCCCTCCACCCACTGCATCCCAAAACCAGTCCAACCTGTCTCTGCCTCCCTAACCTGTTCTTCCTCTCACCCATCCCTTCCTCCCACCCTAAGCCACACCCCCAGCTACCTACTAACCTCATCCCACCTCCTTGACCTGTCCGTCTTCCCTGGACTGACCTATCCCCTCCCTACCTCCCCACCTATACTCTCTCCATCTTCGGTCCGCCTCCCCCTCTCTCCCTATTTATTCCAGTTCCCTCTCCCCATCCCCCTCTCTGATGAAGGGTCTAGGCCCGAAACGTCAGCTTTTGTGCTCCTGAGATGCTGCTTGGCCTGCTGTGTTCATCCAGCCTCACATTTTGTTATCCACTACTTGCAGACTGCTGCTAATTCGCTTTGTTTGCGGGGACAGCCAAGTATCTACACAGGACAGATTTGGTCTGACCATAACACACCCAACTTACTGCTCCTTGCTTGCTTTCTTAGTTTTTGTTGACATTAGCATTTACTTGGAGACAATCTAGCCTGTTTCTTCCTACACAATGATTAAATTACTGAGTTGGGCTGCCAGCCACTATATAGATCACATTGCTTTATTAACATACAACATCTCC
Organism: Stegostoma tigrinum; assembly: GCF_030684315.1. NCBI lineage: Eukaryota > Metazoa > Chordata > Chondrichthyes > Orectolobiformes > Stegostomatidae > Stegostoma > Stegostoma tigrinum. The sequence goes on from NC_081356.1 coordinate 14,287,460, forward strand.
AATGTTCTGTTGCGTGCTGCCAGCCCATGGTTTGCACTGCTTTCTTAGCTCAGAGGGAAAGGCAGACAGCTTGAGATGGTGCGGTGGACTGAACAGTTAATTTGATCAGTCACAAATGGAGAGAAATTATCTCGGTACGTAGTATGGTGCCATCGACAGAATTGCAGCACATTCCAGCAGTTTTTGTGGTCAGTAAATTGCATGTGGTTCAAGCAAACAGCCATGTAGAGAAGTCAAAAGGGACAATCCTCGACGGGATAAAGGGGAAAGACAGTCAGTCATGGGGTATCACAGCATTCATTCAAATGGCCAGTCCAATTCTAGTACAGTCAAACACGTGGTCCTACCAAAAGTCTGGGAACCATGTGCTTGCAGTCCATAGATAGACCTGCAGGCCTGACTGTGGGCCAAGTATTATGGGTAGATCATTTCAGGTGCTTTTGAGGGAGTCTTGGAGTTGGGCCAGTTCTTCTTGAAATGAGACAAAAGGAGGGACTGAGTATGATGGAAGCTGATGAAGAAGCAGTTTGAGGTCATGCATGAGCAAGCAAAGTGATGAGTGTCCTCAGGTGAGTGGGAAGCTTAGAGGGTACAAATGCTTAACAGTTTGAAAGCATGAGGTGAGTTTGAGTCCTCAAGTAATGATGCAAAACTGACAGGTGTAGTCCAATATGCGTTATTGAGAAGCCTGCACAGTGGCAGAATTAGACAGAGTACTAGCCATGAGGTATCAGAGAAGAACTTACCCTTGTGGATCACAAACAAACGCTGATCTCCTCTGTGCCCTGCTGGGCATCCCTTTTTCACTTGGAACATAGCTCTGACCTACGCCCCAATTCCCGTTTGATCTGTTGGCACAGTCATCAGGAAAAATGACTGCTTGCCTCTTCATCACCATGCCTGCCAGCATATCTTGATCTTTTGCTCTAGAAGCAGGGAGCTGGTTTGCCTTTCCTCTGCAACATTGTCCATGTCAAGCACCACAGTATGAAGGGTTGTTCTTGACTTTGACGTATCTGAAGTAGCGTGTGCAGCTGAGCTTTTAATTTGGCAAGAGTAGCATGTAAACCATAAAGTCTGGCACTGATGCCTCATCTGACACTTGATTCCCTCTGAATCATTACCCAAAGTCTCAGCTGCATCATTAGTAAGGTAAGCAGAAGATGCCCAGGCTTTTATATTTGTTAATTCTGCAGTTGTGATCATCAGACATGAATTTTGAACAATGTTAGCTGAAGGAACCAATGCAAGTGCTTCCCTTATCTGCCAGCAGAATTTTGTACACCCGTGATTCTATTGCTAGAACACAGCAGTGAGTCTTTAATGTAAACACAGAAATCCAAGGCGCAGATGTCATCCAGATGTCACACAATCACAGGAACTGCAAAAGCAGTAAATATAAAAATATGCTTACCTGTAAATTGAGACCCAAATGACAGCATTAAGCCTCAGGACAAACTAAGCCTTTGGTGTTTCTCGGTTATCACACGATAGATCATATATGAAAATGCCATCAATGATAAACCTATCCCAACAATATAAAACTATTCCATAACAAACCATAAAAGTAAATGGAAACAAAACAAGACATATCAATGATTCAACAGCAGCTGGAGGTTTTACTTATGTGGAGGCTAATATTTTAGTAAACTGTTATCTTCAGAAATTTTCCTATTTTAAAACACAGAAGGTAAATAAAAATGGAGCATAAAATCATTCTATACAACAAAAATTAAAGTAAAAGCATACATAATTTAACAATTTGTAGAAATACAATGCAAATTTTACACAACAGATGTGCTTGAAAATTTAGCAACTGCTTAGTAATTATAATGTTGTACTTGTTTATATGCTTCATCTATCCTGTGCCTGAGGGGATGGACTATGTCAGTTCCCTGCCTCAAACACGAAGAAAAATTCGGTATGCCTAGAACCTAAGTGAGCCTTCCTCCACAATCCTTTATACTTCCTGATGGGCCTCCTCTAAATCCTCCTCCCTTCAGCACACCTTTCAACACCGCCTTCAATCATCTGTGACATATGGAATCCTAGATAGTCTTGTCTAACTTTACTCCCAAACTTTAAAAAACACATTTTTTCCCCAACAAAGCTTTCCGTAACCTTTCTTAACTTTGATGTGGAGGTGCCGGTGTTGGACTTGGGTGAATGAGGTCACAAACCACACACCAGGTTACAGTCCAACAGGTTCACTTGAAAACAAACTTTCGGAGCGCAGCCCCTTCATCGTATTAAAGATGCTGGTTAAGTAGAAGTTATACATTCATGGTAACTTTGCAAAATTGCAACGGTGGTGCTTAGAGACTGGACTGTGGAGATGGATATCCATCAAGGGGAGACTTCAATATCCAATAAATCCAAAAGAACAGGTTTTGTCAACTAACTGCTGGCCTCAGGAACAGCAGTCTTAAATGGAAATAAAGAAGATAGTCCAGGCAGGCAGACAGTTTGCTGCATTACGGAAGGACTGGAGGTGCCAGCTTAAGGGAGATGCCTAGACAGCATTTCTGCTAAATTTCATTGGCTTACCCAGCATCATGCCTAAAAATGGCCAAACGTGGCAAAAGATTTCAGAATGAAACTTAAATTACATCTTGCACAAATCAAATGCCCAAAATCTTTTATGCTAGTTTGGTTGATCTTGGTTTTAGAGACAAAATATTGCAGGCTGTATCCATGGCCGAATTAAGCACATGTTGTTTCCAACCCTTTCAAATTGCTTGGTTTTGCTTTGCTACAAAGGCACAACTAGATGACCTTGGAAAAATTAATAAACTGTTCAAGAAAAATGGAAGAGTGCACCACATGATCCTGCAGGGAGTGCACTTTCTGCATATGTATGTGCATTGTGGTGTTGACATGGCAGGCAAAGTCCTACATAGCTGCAATTTCCAAATCCAGCCAAAACAAAGATGATGTGGAAAGGGGTAGGGATGGTCCCAGGTTCACCAATGAAAAATCAGGATAAGCAGAAAACTCTAGGAGTAACATCAAGCATGGGAATCTCTCGAGGAACACTGTAATAGATACTGATCTGGCAGTATCTATGAATAAAATGGAAATGAGGACTGCAGCTTGTGAGTGGTCACTGAGGGCTTGGGGCCAGAGGTAAGCAAGAGGCAGCTGGACAGCAGGGCACAAGCAGAAATTTCATCTTGCGTTTGAGGTAGAAACAGTGATGAAATCATCAAGCAGAAATCAGTGGCGACCGGTAAATAGGGGTTAGATGCTGTGTTTGGTGGGAGATGGGGTGCTCACCAATGACTCTCTTGATGAGGAAAAAATGACACATGCAATGGCACAGTGCAAGCCAGGCCACGGGGTGCACACAACCGTGGCCAAATCAACATCTAGTTTTACAGGAATTTTTTAATTATTTGAAAGTGGGGTTATCTAAAGGTGAACTGAAGATACTCATTAAAAAAATGCCAACTTGCAATAAACTGATTTTTTCACTGTTAATTAAACTGCCTCAGGATTCCACACAAAAATATCAAGAAATTAATTGTGCAAAATTTTTAAAATCATTGTATTCCAAAATGTTGGTATACAATGGTCCTTGAAAAACTTGCATCTGAGAGAGTTTGTAAATGAATGAATGGAAGCATAACAACATCACCTCAAAACTAATAAAATTTTCCAATTGGATACCATTGTACACAACTGGAAATATCACTGTAGGATGTTGACCTAATCTAGTAAGTTTGACATCAATTTAAGTAAAAAAGATCAAGTAGAGATACTGAAATAAACAGGTACTCCTGCTCATTGCAAAAGCCTACAAAATTGATAATATGTTGTTTAGTCCACCTTCAATGTCCAGCATTGGTGACCATTTTCAACCTCAAGCAGAAATAAATTAGTCAGTCAGTTGACTTATTTGTTGCAAACAATGCGTTTGCTAGATTCACCAGCAGAACAATAGCAACTGCGTTTCAAAAGGCATTTGGAACTCTAAGTGCCTGGGAAAGCAAAGTTGCCTACTATTGAATAGATACATACTGGCACAAAAGTATGGAGACTGTGACTGCCAAGCATAGGTAGAGATCTTGCAGAGGCAGTTAGAACAAGATTTAAAAATACGTATGATTGTACAATAATATGGTATACTCAGGACTTCTTGTCTGTCGCACAATAAAACATGTTCCTATGTCCCAGTGAAACCTTCACCTTATCCCAGTGCCATATTTGGACCTTTCAACGTTCCTTCCTTTAATCTGGCTGTATGGATTTGATTTTCATTTGATCCATTTTTGGCACACGTGCCTAGGTGCAGTGAAAAGTTCTGTTTTGCATGCAGTACAGGAGGATCATACCATACAAAAATTACTGGGTGGCTGAACACAGAGCAAGGAGGAATACAGAGTTACAACCGCAAAGAAGGAAGGTGCATAAAAAGCAAGATCAACACTAGATTTGAAATTTGACAGGTCCATTCAGAAGTCTAATTACAGTAGGGAAGGTGGTGTTCTTGAACCTGTTGGTACATATGTTTAAGGTTTTGTTTAAGCTTCTACCTGATGGAAGAATAAACCTGGGTGGGAGGGAGGAGCTTCTTTTGGCTGAAACATTAAACCAAGCCTCTACTATGAGACCTGAGAGTGACACAAAAGATCACAGGTTAGTACTCAAAAAAAAGCAAGGAAGTTCACCCAATGTCCTGACCAAACTTTATCAACTGCCATCAATGAAAAAATAAATTTGACATATATCTTATTACTAGCAATGCACACGCTGGTTGCTGCACTTCTTTACAATAGTAACACGTCAAAAGCAGTCATCAAGAATTGTAACGGAGTGTCTGAAGAGGCTGATTGCAAAAGTGCAACCTAAAACTGTTAATGTGCTAAATCTTCCAAAAGCTCTTTACCAAAGCATTATCAAGCAATTCAAAATTGATGCCAAGCTAGGTGATCAAAATCATTGTACAATCAAATCATGTACAGGAGACAGCCATTCAGTTCAGCATGTGTGTGCAGGTTCTTTGAGGGAGAAACTCAGCTAATCCTATTCCCCTGCACTTTCACCAGAACCATGCAAATTCTCACTTCAGGTGTTTATTAGACCCACTCACTTCTAGCACAAAAGGGTTTTGCCACTTAACACAAGTTTTCTGTTTTAGAAAGCATTTGAAAATGGATGGGTTTATTAAAATCAACTAGAATGAGTTTGTTAAAAATACAAATTAAATTTTACAACTTAATTTGGAGTAAGTCAACGGATGGTTAAGGTAAAACATAGTGGTCATTGATCTTTTAAGAACATCTTCAGTAAGGAGTCTCACCAGAGGCCTAGTCTAGTGAGTGTAACAAGGTCAGTCAGGTGAGCTTCATATAATATGAGTTCCCTGATTGGGGCTGTTAACCTTGTCCAAATCAAGGAGCCCAGGCTGAGAGTTAAGAACTGGAGTGTCTGAGATCCTGTTCAGTCAGAGATGGCTCTCTGCTTGTAAATGGAGTGTGATTTGGTGATAGGATACTGGCCCCTGTGGAGTTATTTCACTCCTAAGCCTGGATGATCAATGGACATGAAAAATAAGAATATACACAAACAGATTCTAACACAGTGTATCAGGTCAGGCAGCATCAGAGAAGGAAAGTTGACATTTCGGGTCAGGATTAAAACATTGACTTTCCTGCTCCTCTGATGCTACCTGACCTGCTGTGTTCCTCCAGCTCCAAAGTGTGCTAGACTCTGACTCCAGCATCTGCAGTTCTTATGACAAACAGGTATTGCTTAGCTTGAAAATAATACACTGCAAAAAAAATGTTAATCCACTTCTGCTATCAGTGGATTTGTATCAAACATAAGGTATCAAAACCACAAACTTCTACAGTCACACGAGCAAGAGACATCTCAACAAGCAGGATAACAAAATGGACAAAAACCCACATTCTAGAAAATGGGCTGATCTAATAAGTTGACTTGGATGTTGCTTAGTCAGAAGAGGATAGCAGAGAGGATAGAATGAAAAAGAAGCCTTCTTTCAATGTGGAGCTAGTGAAGAATGAAAGTTATTTGAAGGCCAGTGATCATGAGGCAGTCAGCCCAACACTGAAATGTTTCCTTTATTAAGCTGTTTGCACAAGCTGGATAGGTGGAACTCTGGGAAAACAAAGTGTGGAGCTGGATGAACACAGCAGGCCAAGCAGCATCTCAAGAGCACAAAAGCTGACGTTTCGGACCTAGATCCTTCCGAGAGGGGGATGGGGAGAGGGACCTGGAATAAATAGGGAGGTGGGGGGAGGCACACCGAAGGTGGAGAGAAAAGAAGATAGGTGGAGTGGAGAGTATAGCTGAGGAGGTAGGGAGGGGATAGGTCAGTCCAGGGAAGACAGACAGGTCAAGGAGGCGGGATGAGGTGGTAGGTAGGAAATGGAGGTGTGGCTTGAGGAGGGAGGAAGGGATGGGTGAGAGGAAGAACAGGTTAGGGAAGCGGAGACAGGCTGAGCTGGTTTTGGGATGCAGTGGGGGGAGGGGAGATTTTGAAGCTTGTGAAGTCCACATTGATACCATTAGGCTGCAGGGTTCCCAAGTGGAATATGAGTTGCTGTTCTTGCAACCTTCGGGTGGCATCATTGTGGCACTGCAGGAGGCCCATGATGGACATGTTGTCTGAGGAATGGGAGGGAGGAGTTAAAATGGTTTATGACTGGGAGGTGCAGTTGTTTGTTGCGAACTGAGCGGAGGTGTTCTGCAAAGCGGTCCCCAAGCTTCCACTTGGTTTCCCCAATGTAGAGGAAGCCACACCGGGTATAATGGATACAATATACCACATTGGCAGATGTGCAGGTGAACATCTGCTTGATATGGAAGGTCATCTTGGGGCCTGGGATAGGAGTGAGGGAGGTGGTGTGGGGGCAAGTGCAGCACTTCCTGCGGTTGCAGGGGAAGGCGCGAGTGCTTTGTTTCTCGATCAGCACCACAGGGAACAACTGCTCTCTATCCACTGTGTCTTTATAGCTTCCTTGGATATAGACAATGTGGTGATAAGTTTTGTCAAGATGTTAGACAGAGAGAATGACCAATGAAATTTAGATTAAGAATTGCAGAATTTAGGTTCTACCAGTTGATGGCCATTGCTGGGGAGGTGAAGGCAGTGGGAACATATAAGGGAGTCAAAATTAGATGGTAGGAGAGTTTGTGACTGGAGAAATTCACAGAAACAAGGGTGATCAAGGAAATGCAGCATCTGGAAGTCTGTAGAAGTCAGGGATGTTTAAGAAACATTAAGCATATAGTCAAGCGAAGATATGTTGCGGCATGGAGAATTATGGGCAAGGGACAAAAGAATTGAAACAGATATTTGTCAGACTATTAAAATGCTGGGGAATAAATCACTGGAAACCATGCAGTGTAAGCATATGGAGAGATTTTACCACTTTAAAAGAAAAGCTAATAAAAAAGGAGTTGGATAAAGAAAATCTGAACAAATTTATCCAAGAACTGTTTTGAAATGTGAAATGACAGCCAGAACATTTGTAACCTTCGATTGTAAACAGCCAAAAAAGAAAGTGATCTCTACAGTCCAAATGATAACTGAGGAACTAGTCAAAAAAGTTTGGATCATCTCTTAATCCCACTGAAAAACTGAGATTAGATACATTAAATTGTGTTCTTACCTCAGCGAGAGGTCTTTCAGATTCCTTATACAAACTCTGAATAATAAAACAAAGTCACTTAGAAAAATAAGCTTTTAGTAGAAAATTCACAGTTAAAAAGAGATACCAACTACTTTTTCTGAGACCACTCCTAGCACTGGCTGAACATGATCATGAGTTGAATCACAGGGTGCAGGAGCCAGTGCGGCTAGCTGTCTGTGGCTAGCATTGTTCCAGGGATCCCAGGCATTAAAGGGGATGCTTCTATCTAATGGTTGTGCCCAAAGCAGAATCTTGGAAAATCAACCCAATTGCTGAGAGGTTGCATAAATCAAGAACAAGTAATTAAAGAATGTATTGAGGCACAGTGGCTCAGTAGTTAGCACTGCTATCACACAGTACCAGGAATCCGGGTTTGATTCCAGCCTTGGGCGACTTTGTGGAGTTTTCACAATTGTCCCTGCGTCTGCATGGGTTTCTGTCAGATGCTTCCATTTCTTTCCACAGTCCAAAGATGTGCAGATTAGGTCATTTGGCCGTGCTAAATAAAACTGTCGTGTACGCTACAGGACAGCTGAGTTAGCCATGGTAAATGTGAGGTTACGGGGCTAGGGTGGGGTCTAGCTCTAGGGGAGATGCTCATTGGAGGATCAGTGCAGACAGGATGGGCCAAATGGCCACTTTCTGCAATGTGGGGATTCTCTGATTCTATTATAGAACCAATCTTCCAGATCTATTTTGAATCTAGTGACATTTACTAGTCAAATCAGGTCAGGTATACTGCTCCACTACTAAACTAGATCATAACTGAGCAGCACTCAGTCTTCGGAGTACCAATTACTTAAATCAATGCCCCCTCAAAGCCTTCCCAGAAAACATATCAAGGCTAAGACTTGGTGCATCTGAAACCTGACTGAGTTTGGAGTTGTTCCAGAAAACTTGCAGCAGGAGTTCACAGGAACTGCCACAGATTTTCAAGGCCTATAACATTCTACCTCAATACATTGTATATAAAGTACATTAATGCATCCAAATAAGCAAGACATTTCAGACACATGAATAAATTCCACAAAGTTCTAGTTTTGGAACATAGCTCAATTATACATTTACAATCAGTCTTGTGTATTTAATGTGCACAAAAGACACCTACCTGTTAACATAATCTGCATAGGTATCAACAGCCTTGCCTCTAAAAAGTTGCATTAATGACAGCCTTAATAACTGAGCTTCTTCTCCTAAAGACCAGGAAGAAGAAAAAAAACACCTCTGTTTAAAAACACCCACTAAAAATTGTTCAATACAGTTATGCATTGATTTTATGGATTGGCTTAAAGTCTGCTAACCAGTGAGCCACATTTTACAGTGTTTCACAGCTAATGAATGAGGCATACATTATCAGACAGGTTTAAGCAGAATTGCATTGATAGGTAGTTGAAGGAAAAAGGGATGAGTGTAAGAGTCATATGGCATGAGGATTATTATTTGGATTATAGGGATGAATGTCAAAAGAATGATTAGGTCAAACAGTGTAATGTAAAACAGAATTTCAAATAATTATTTTTGAAGTGTAGTTACTGTTATATAGACAACACAACAGCCAATTTACATTAAGCAAGGTTCCATAAAACAGCATGTGACAACTTAATCTCGCTTTCATTAGAATTGAGATTCATTTTTGCACAACAGCACCAGGAAGAATTATCTGCACTTCAACAACTGTTGCCAATGGGGCTCATTATTTGAACAAGTTCTGAGCGTTGAATCACATTCTCTCTAATAATGTAGCACTTCGGCTCCACCTGGCATTATTTGAGGAGGGGTAGAGAAAGTTGTTCCTGGTGTGTTGACCAATGTATAATCTCATATTCAAAATCACATGAAGAGCTTACATGGTTATTATCACATTGTTAAGCACAGTCATAAACGTCAGTGGATTACAACATTAAATCAGCAGGAAGCAGAAGCAGAAGACTCAGTCAGAGAACTCCTGCCAACTGAGTCAAACAGTTTACGGCATTATCTTTTTAATACTCACATATGAGCATGTACTTTATAGATATTCATTCTTGAATACAGTGAGTTCTTACTTAAAGCTGTGTTTGTGTTCCTGAAAATCACAGCTTCAAGTGAAATGACTTCAAGCAAAGCGTAGTTTTCAACAGAAATCAACATCAAAATCTGAGTTAGGTTCCTACAGACAGTTGTTATCAGATTTTAAAAGTGTACAAGGTGACCATTATATCATACATGTGTGGCACTGTGTATTATTAGTTGAAAAAGCTTTCAAAAAAAGATGTCACTAAATGTTACTGAAATACCAAATTAATTGAAAGAAAATACTGCCATTCACATGGTGGGTTTTAAAATGGGCATTTTTGGTAACTCAGTGGGCAGCCTTTCATCCTGTCTTTCAGATGCAATATGTGGCCTTAAGTGGATGGTATTCATTACACCACAAGTTGGATATCCCAGCTAATAAGTGCTGTACGGATAAGTAACAGAGTGCCAAATCAAAAGTAAAAGTGAGAAAGACAAATTGTGAAGGAGGATGTATTTTTTAGATGGATTGGTAGTGTGCTGCATTTGTCGCTCTCTGTGCTTTTTTTTCTGCTCTGCTTCAAACCTGGTCACTAGAAAGCCAGGAGAGGGAAACTAGAGGCTCCAAGTTTCCCCAGTGACTGTTTTTGACCCCTTGTTGCCCCAGTACATGTTGTGCAAATCCCTAGGGCCAGGGTTTGAAAACAAAAGACAGCGAGTGCCCGTAGTTCCTACCATTCACCAGCCTCGCCAAGTCCAATTACTGTACAAGTTCTATCCCTTCCCAGCTCAGTTAAAAATGTATTCATCCTCAAATCCACCCCTCACATCCATTGACCAAAACCTTATATTAGTGTCTCCTTCTGCCATTCACTAAACAGAACACTTTATTTAAACCAGTCATAATCTTGTACATAGACGGAGCACTTATTGCAACCTCCTTTGTTCCAAAGAGAACAAAGTCAGTTTCCAAACATAACCTTGTAGCTGAATTTCCTCATCCCTGAACCATTTTGGGAAGTCATCTCCACATAGTTCCAAGGAACTTCACTTTATGGTCTAAATGATTGATAAATATGGAGTCAACAAAAATTAGTGAATGACATGCAAAACGTAAGCAATGTTACTGTCACCTAAGGGGCCTCATGTCTGAAAAAGCCTTGATGCATGTTTAGTATGGATGTTTATAGATCTGACAGGATATGGTGTCAATGGGTGGGGTAGGGGAAAGGGAGAGAGAAAGCAAGCGTGTGCACGCACATGTGGGGATGGTGTGGTGTTGTTTGTTGGTGAGTAAGTCAAATTTCAATATTTGCCTGTACATGTGAAAACAGTGCAGCTGACCAGTTCAAGTACAATGCTCTATAGAGCCTTCTTTTACAATGAAGTTGATGCAGAATCATCATTATTCTGAACAGAAATCTCAAAGAGATGCAAACCTTGGATTCTCTACAATATCAGGATGCTGGGCACAGGAAGTTACACTGGTTCATTTAAGCTGGACCACTGCGTTAGGACTGCAGACATTACATGGACAGGCACAATCTTGCATTGTCTCTTCAATAACTGTACAGAGTAGCCAAAGCTGCTCGGCCATCATATCAAGAAAACAACAAAATCCTCAAGGAGGAATTGCAAATAAGCAAAAACGTCCAGCCCAAAATTAGGCTTTAGGAAGCTATATGGAACCTGCCAAACATTAATGCTTGTGGTTTTTACAAGTGAACTGGAAGAAATTATTCAACCACGAATTCCTTCCAGTTGGAGACTCATCCTGGCTACATCTTAAGCAGGCTGAAGGAGGGGACTTGGTTGAGAAACTACTGTGTATTCACTTGTGCTGATTGGGGCTTCTGTCGGAGGTATCCAACTGCTACGCCCCCTTTCTTTGGCCATTACGATAAATATTAAAAACTCAAACAATGAACAGTACCAAGTATTTTGTGTAGGAATTAAGCAGTTCATTCAATGGCACAGAAGATTGTATCCACAAGCAGTGACAATCTCTACTAGTCCAGGATGACAAAACAGCTGGAAAAAATACATTGTGAGGTGTTATAATTTGACTTGGTGGTTTTCAAGGTAAAGAGTTATTACATGAATATGTAGTTAGGCCTTAGTCAAAATGTCACGCTGATTTAGGAGATTTATTTGGTTTGTTGTATGCAATTAACAGTAACTTTATTGGCACAGTGTTCTGAAAGAATGCCAAGACATTCTGCAAGATTTGATAACCCAATAAGTTGATAACTGATTAAGGTTGACAATTTGCAACCACAATTTGCAACCATACAATCTGTCGTGTTTGTCATGACACTGTGATTTAAGACATGAGATTAGCACCTCACAACCTGGATGCCAACGGCAAAGCTGGGAATCACAAAATTATCAAATAATTCACAATATGTAAGGCTCCTGGTCAGAATTTCTAGCTCTGGAAGATTGGCTCAACAAGCAAAGCGAAAGTACGCATCCAAGTCCATCAGAAGACTTTTGGGTCAGACGTGCAAGGCAATATCCCACGGTAGTAACGGCCTTAAAGCCTAGAATCTAGATATTCACCTAAGAAGGATGCTCCTCAATGCATGACGCAACACCACTAGTCCTTCTATGATTAGAATTTTAAACAATTTCAAGAAATGCACCTTTGTGACCATATACATATGAAACTTTTGGGCTGGATTACTGAACCAGTCACAGAGCTGATGGATCCTCAAAAGGTATAAAGTGTAAGTCAGAGGCTCGTCATTTTGCAGGAATCGTAATCAATTAATGTATGGTAATACACTGGCCTGTATGCAAAGCTCCTGTGACCAAGAAGGTTTGAGAAACACCAGTCATAAGCATTTCTTTAAAATGAAAGAAGAACACCAATTACACAGATCTGTAAAGATAGATGCATCATGTTGGGCCCACTCGCTCATTACATTGACAACAAAATGACTGATTAAGCATTTTGAGAAACCCTCTGAGGCTACTGGATAATAACATCTGAATCATCTAGGGATTATTGGGGTATCAGTCAGGTAATTCCTTTGTTTTCTTCACCCTCGTTCTGTCATCAATGAAACAGGAAACACTGCAAGTTTTCTTGCTATTTTATAATCAGCAAATGAATCATTCATATTCTTGGAAACTCACACCTGTATCTATTTTAAGGCTTTGAGCAGATTGAGGAACTTGTAGTTGACAGGAGCAGTGAAAACTGCAACTCAGGTGATATTCCGCTGTCCCGTAGAGATTTCTTAAAATTAACACAATCCTGTTCAACCAGCTCTTCATGTGATGTGCTCATAAGAACTTGTACACAGTCACTACAACTTGCTAGCACCCTAACAGCACATGCAAGTTTTTCAATATACATTTACTAATCGGCTCTAACCAGAGGCTCTTCCTTGAAAATTGACTGTATACATCCCCCCCACACATCAATCTCAAAATGTTATTTAAAATGTATGCCTGGAATTCATTGCAACCTCTGCATTGTTTTAATTTCATAATCAAGCATTTAGAGGGAGGAATAAAGCAGCAGACTGGCTGTACTTTTACTTTAAAGCATAAGGGAGGAAGAAACAGAATAAAGGAGTCAAGGTGTTGTTTTCATGCTGAGGCCTGAGCTGTTGACTTTCAGCCAGCTGTACTGAGTAATCACAAAAAGGAATTATTCTAAGAGTTTACGTAGCAAGTCATGGGGGAGATATATCGTGAATCACTATGACTTAGCAAAACCTGAAACAGTTGGCCTGTGGCCATGAATCAAAAACAGATCAGCTTCACCAATTAATTTTCATGTGAAGTCAAAATGGATTGGGAATTTAAAGTTCAAAAAAATTTTGAAGGCAAGAGTTATTTTTTGCAAAATAAAACAAATGGAACATGATCACATCGAGTACTTGGTTTCTGCATCAAGCACTTCCTGGTCTGGTCTAACAAAATCTTGCATTTACATATAGGAATGTTGCACAGTGCATCACAGGTATGCAGACAGACAAAAATTGACACAGAAAGCAGCGTTAGAGATGACCGAAAAAGGTTTCATGCAGCATCTTAGCACAAGCCAGACATACCATGAGGCTCCTTGTACTCCACTCTAACAATCATCAGCCACAGCCCCTAAACAGCAATCCCAGCTTGTGTTTCATATTTCTAAACAATCAAGATTGTCAAATTTAGTGAGCTATGTTGCATTAAGAGCTAGATTAAGCCAGCATTTGTCAAGTATGCAAATGGTATCAAACTAGAAACAGCAGAGGAATCAGAGTAAGTCAGTACTTACAAGTGGGGGGGCACAGAATAATAAACTTCCCATGCAAGATGTTAATGTCCTATAGATGGAAAACATGTATTCTGTGTAAAGTCTTCATGTTCATGGTTTACTGTGTGAAGCTGAATTCGATTAGGAAGTCTCAGTAGAGTTAACCAAGGCATTGTAGGAATCAAAGCCAGTAGAACCGCACAGTCATTGACATCAGAATACAAGTTAAGGTATTATGATCATATTTCATAATGATCTCAAAGGTACACTTTCAGTACTGCATACAGTGCTGGTCACAGAAATATTCGAGCACTGTAAACAAAACAAAAAGTGGTTGAGGAAATACTGGCAAACCTTGGCTTTTCAACCTTGAAAATAGTTGGCTAAAAGAAGTGATCTTGCAGAAATAGATAAAAACCATTATGGAAATAAAGAAAAGAATACTGCTTTGTCATGCAGGAGTTGAATAGGGGACACCAGTTCAAAACAGTAAAAGACCTAAATTCTTTTTTAAAAAACATTAAGTGTGATGGGCTCTTAGACAGAGTGGGAAATCTTAAATGATGAGTCCATTTAAAGACCAATTGGTTGGCAGACTTTAGGGTTACAGTGGATGGGTGAATTAAGTTGGGCTAAACAGCCTTCAGCATAACAATTGCTTTGTTTTACACAGGCCCATGTAATGAGAAATTTAAGGAAAATAAGCAACAAACATATTTATCACTACGGACTCAATTTCAAGCCTACCTGTCTGGCAGGGAGGCAGATAAAATCTGTTAGAAAAAAATACATGAAAAAAACCACAAAGCAGCATAATAATCTTCAATTTTACAACAAAGCTACACCATGTAACAGAACAGTTCCATTGTAACATATGCATGCAGGAGCAAACTGAAGCAGGAAATCTGGAGATTCAATTTAAGGAGGCAATAAGCAGTCCAATTTTATGAATTTAAAGTGGTTTGGAGACACTGACATGACAGTTTCCCTGTGTATGCTGTTTACAAACGCAGACACCATGGAACTTTCTGGCCTCCACAGTCAAACTTAGCTGTTGATATTACACTTTGTGTAGAATTATTTTATTCAATTCATATTATGAAAATTATTTACAACATTTGAACATCTAGATCAAAGTTTCCTATTTCGATATCACAATCACAGGTTGTCTGAATCAATCACAACATATGTAATCAAGTATTACAGTGGAGTTGGAGGAACACAGTAGGCCAGGCAGCATTTGAGGAGCAGGATTTGGACCTACATCAAATTATTGTCAACTATGTTTGTGTTATCTCAACTGCAACATTGTTAAGTCCCAACTCTAACCCAATTAAAACTTACAATGACACCCAAAATTCTGGTGAGGTCTATCGTTGTATACTCCACAGCTCTTCAGAGACCTGGATGTCTGCCAGAGTTATCCTGGTATAACAGCAGACTCAACCTTTAGTTAGATCCCGGGTTTTATTTTGTTCCTTCATGGGATATGAAAATTATTGGCTATGCCAGCATTCATATACCATTACTAATTGCATTTGAGAAGGTGGTAGCAAGTTGTTTTTTTTTTGTGAAGTTCAGCAGTCCATGCTGTGCAGATACACCAACTGTCCTGTCAGAAACCATTCCAAGCTTCTGATCTCGTGACCTGCAGGACAGCTATCTCACAGATGGTAGATAGAAAGGAAGAAGTGATTTACTGACCAAAAGGTACCTCTAACCTGCTCTTGTAGTAACATTATTTATTTGACTTGACCGGGTCAGTTGCTGGTCAGATGTGACACACCATCTTTGGTGGAAAGTGAGGGCCTAGGTGGTATTATCACTGGACTGTTAATCCAGAGACTCAGATAACGTTCTGGGGACCTGGGTTCAAATCATGCCATGGCAGATGTTGGAATTTGCATTCAATAAATATCTGGAATTAAGAATCTAAATTGACAATGGATTCATGGTCATATCAGGATAAACCCATCTGGTTCACTAATGGCCTTCAGGGAAGGAAACTGCCATCCTTACCTGGTCTGGCCTACGTGTGACTCCAGACCCACAGCAATGTGGTTGACTCTAACTGCCCTCTGGGTAATTAGGGATGGGCAATAAATGCTGCCTGGTCAGCGACACCTTCGTCCCATGAATTAATAGGAAAAAAAAGGATGTTGGTGGAGAATTCAGGAACAGTAATGCCAATGAGCTTGAAGTGAAGATGGTTACAATCCCTTGCCGGAGATGGTATTTGCCTACCACTTAGGTGGCAAGTAAGGATTTTTGCCCTACCAGCAACCAAACCGAAGCCTGAACATCTTTGTGGACACCGACTGTGTCACTATCTGAGCAGCCACAAATGGCTTTGAGCAATCAACTGCAAACATATCCATTTCGGGCCTTATGGAAAAAAGGTTATTGATACAACAACTTACGATGGTTGGGCTTCGTACACTACCCAAAAGAAACCACTGCAGTGATGTCCTTGGGCTTAGAAAGTTGACTTCTAACAATCAGAATCACCTTCCTTTATGCCAGGTATGACTGCCACCACTGGAGTGATTCACTTCATCACATACCCAACCAATTTCTATTGTCTTCAAATGTTGCTAGGTGTCCTAAATCCCACACTGTCAAATGCTACCCTGACCTCCAGGGGTGTCACTCTTAACTCATGCCTGGAAGTCAGCCTATCTACATTGGCACCGAGGCTGTGACAAAGTCAGAACCTTGGTGGAACCCAAAATTAACACAATAAGCAGTTCATTGCTACACAACTGCCACTTGATAGTCGACAACAATTTCCAACACTTTACTGATTCAGAGTAAAACGAAAGAATGGCAACTGGCTAGATTTGACTTATCCTGCTTCTTGCAAACAAGACATACCTAGGCAATATTCCACATTATCAATAGATGTACAACTTCAACAATGGCCAGAGCACCTTGGCCATGGACACAGCTAGCTTTGGAGAGGTATACTCAGGATGATAGTACGGTATATAAGCTTTGCTGGTTCCCTCTTAATATTATGTAGAATGAATCAAATTGGCTAAAGACTGGCATCTGTGACGACAGTTCCCAACACACTGCTGACTGGTATGTATGATGGCAGTTACTAGCCAGTGACTACAAGTGGAGGCACAGATGGACCACCCACTTGACAATTCTGTGTGAAGATGGTTGGAAATGCTTTAGCTGTTTTGTTTTGCACTGATATATTACACTCACTGTTGTGAAGTTGGATATAGTGCTTATGGATTGGAAGGTAGGACATTAGAATTTGTTGTAAAACGGTAAGGGGAAGAGAGTGCATGAGCCCTTTAAAAGATTTTTTTTTAAGGCTTGGAGATTAAAACAAAATGTCAGCAGGCAGGAGCAGATGCACGGAGTTCTTGAAATTGAAACATTGTGTCAAAAGGCTATGCTATTAGTAGACAAAGCAGCATTTTTACTAAGACAGCAGATTATTGAATTTAGCCAATTATATTAAACCAGGCCCTAGGTACCGAAGCCCAATTAAATATAAATCTAATGATTTTGACAACCTCAGACCAATACTATTGTAAGAAATTAATAGGTCATCACGGGTATAAAAGAGGAGGGCATTTGAAAATCTAAGTGACAGCAACTGCCATCTATCAAGAGAAAAGCTCTCAACAGCCATCAGCTCCAAAGAAAGACAAAGTCACTGGTTCTCACAGAAATCTAAGATCTGAGAGTAGGCTCCATTTAAATGAAGATACTACAGCATTCTTAGCCAATATTCCTGACACAAGAATGCGACAGAGAAAGGCATTCCTGAATGCAAAACAGCAGAGAAGGCAAAGACCATTCTGGAAGACTCAGTTGCTTGAAATTTCAGCCAGGTTAAGTTTTATTTATTTTCCTTATTCCTTTGGTTTATAGAAGTGGTACCTGTATTTATTGGAACGGCATTTAGAATGTTGGTTTGTTCAGGAATAGTTAGCAGATGGGGGGGGGAAAAGGGTGGAAATTGTTTATTTGTTAGTAGTGCTGTTAATGTGCTCCCTATTAGACAAATAAATTGTTACTTGTTGCTTATGAAGTGAGTACCAGGGATTTCACTTCACTTAACCAAACCCTCCATAACATTCAGCATGGTCACGTATGGGGACATTTTCAAACCCTTGTCCTCTAGCTAGTTAATTGTCCACGAGCAATCACAATTCCTACTCCCCAGATATTCCTTAGGGATGCAAGATGACTTGCTTCCACTTTGGATAGATGGGATAAATTAGCTTGGTCTTCTGGTTGGCTCAATCACCACAGGCACAGTCTGGCACATCCTTTAGGACAGTAGATGTGCTACCAAGTTACTCCGTCATGGATGCTGAACTCCACCAACCAAGGCACATTCTGTACCTTGCTACCCTCATTGCTTCTTCCAACAGGTGCTCAACATGAAGGGGTTCTCAATCATAGACTGAGGGAGGTAATAGTTCAGAAGGCTCCCACAATCATGTTTGGCCTGATACAGTGCGTCAATACTGAGGATCCCCGGAATCAGTAGATTCCAACTGCCTATCAAACATACCCCACTCCTCCACCAATGGGGCGAGACATACGCAGTGATGGTGAAGGTAGTGTCTGGAACACTGGCAATAAGGCTTGGTGAGTGTGACTATGCCAGGATCTTGCTTGATTCTTTATACACATTTCACTTCTCTGTGCCTCAATTCCAAAAGTGATTGCCATTGAAATTAAGGCAATAATTTGACTAACTGTAGCACTAAAAAGCCTAGTACAATTGAAGGTTATTCAAATTAGGAGAACCTCATCCATTGGTTGCAGTCCCACCCAGCACTGAAGAAGTCATGGTGTCAGGGACCAAACAGCTCAAGGTACCACTGCTGCAGTTCTTAAGTGTAGTTTCCTGGCACAATTACCTGTAGCCACTTAATGATCTTCACAAAGGCAAAAGTAGGACGAGTCACTGATGATCACATGAGGTCATGTACCATTCAGAACAAGACAACAAAGTAGTCCATGCCCAAATGCAGCATGATCTGGAAAAATTCATGCTTGTGCAAATATCTGACTTCACTCGAGAGCCAGTAAATGACCATTTCCAAAAAAGAGAACCTAGCCATCTGCCCTTGCCATTGAATGGCAATGCGGCAGTCATATTCCCTACCATCATCATCCTGGTAGAACCACTGTCCAGGAACATGGCTGAACCAGATCAAAATAGGAGAAAGGTGGTAGCATTGTGGCAATGTAACTGAAACAAATAACCCAGACCAATGTTCTGGAAAACCAGTTCAAATCCTACCATGACAGATGGAATTTAAATTCAATGAATTTTAAAAAATGCAGATTGAAGTCTAGTCTTATTAATACAGATAATGAAAATATCATTGACTAGTGAGCCAGTTACTTAGGGAAGGAAATCTAGTATCTTCACCTCTACACGCAACTCCAGGCCAGTAGCATTGTGGTTGACTCTTAAGTGAATTCTCAAATCACCCAGCATGCCACTCAATTCAAGGTCAATTAGGGATAGACAATAAAATGGTGGCCATTCCAAATGATGCTCACATCCGATAAAAGGAATTTTTAAAATTGCAAATAAATAACTGTGCCAACAGGAGCAGGTCACAGGTTGGGAATGTTAAATATCTGATTCTAAAAGGGCTTTCTGCATTTACAAGGCTTAAATCAAGAGTCAGATGGAATAATTGGGTGGATGAGTGCAGCTCGCTAAAATCAGCAACATCCAGGACAAAGCTGTCTTCTTGATTAACAACTCATCCACCACCTTAAATACTCATTCCTAGCACACCTTAATTGCATTGTGTGCCATTTCCAAGATGCCCTGTCGTAACTTACCAGTTTCTTTAACAGTATTTCCCAAATCAACAATCTTTCATCCCACAAGGATAAAGGCTGCACACGTTCGGCATCTCCAGGTCATGTACCATCCTACACCCAAAGAAACTGCAGTTCAAGATGATTCATCGAACTATCAAAGGCCATTAGGGATGGACAAAAATTACTTGCCTTGCCGGTGATGGCCACATTCCATTATAATTTAAAATAATTAAATGAATTTAAATAAGTTGAAAGAATAAAGGCCAGCATCTAAAGTATTACCACATATTTTCCAATTCTTGCTAGAAACAGTACAAATGCATTGGTCAGAGGACCCAGACCAGTCATTATTCTAGCATACAAGGAAGTTGTGACTGGGGACCCTGTGGAATCCCCATAATAGGGAATTGCCAAAAAAATTGAAAATTTCACTGGGCAGTCTCTCTACACCCGGAGACCTTCAAAAGTTTCCATTTAAACTGGAGAATTCAGTGGGATTCAATGAAATTAAGTAAAAAACAGTTACCCAAGAGAAGTTAAATGTATGTGTCCTGAGTAACTATTTAACACGTGCCATACTTAGCTCAGGCACCTTCAGCTACAATCTCCCATGCCCTGACCTGACACCCCCTTCCTCAGCTCCACCTCCAGTAATACCTTCCCCCACACCCAGCCAACCCAAACTCCCAAACACAGACCTGACACACGCACACACACACACTTACCCATACTCCCCCACGAGAACCGATTCTGCCAGACACGCTAATGAGTTCATCATTTAACTGGCCCCCTTGCTAGCTGCCCACTTTAAGCATTTCCCTTCCAACCCCACATCCTACCAGCTGGTATCTAACCACTGACACCCTCCATTCCTGGCACCCTAACCCTCATTCATTGGCATCTTACCTCAGGCCCTCTATCCCTCTCCTCAGCTGGCAGCCTATTCCCCTACCAATCTGGCACCCAGTCCTCCCAGTATGCCAACATCACACTTACCTTACAATGCTTAACCTTTGACAGCAGTTGTCAAAGTAGATGTTAGGACCTTTAAATTACAGAATCTGGCAGGTGACAGCTGCGAGAAGTGAGTGTAGCTTGCCTTTCTTTGACAGTTCGATACTGTCAAAATGGAAGTACTGATCATTTCTTAGAGAGCCCTGATTCAAATGTCCTCTCAGATATTCAGGGGTCCCTTCTTTTATAAAAAGAGGACGGCCACAGTGGCAATCTGCGTTAGATTATATTAGGGTATCCACCTCAACTGCTTCAAACTGGACTGTGATGTGAACAGCTCCCACAGAAAAACAGTGGCTTTAACAGAAGTGACGTTGCACAGGGTACTGGCAGCTGAGATAGGGTTTAACAGATCCACTTGGCTGACATCAGCTTCCACAGGTATACCAACGGCTGTTCCACCTTGTGGCCTACTCCACTGCTCAAAGCACTATGCCGGTGTTCAACTGATGTATACACATGGCTAGGATGAATGAACATTGATGCACATGGAAGTTAAGGAATATGGAGCAAATGTGCGTAAATGGAGCCAAGGTGTAGACCACCATGACCTAACTAAATGATGATACAGGCTTGACTGCTGAATGGATGAATCCTGTTTCTATCTCAATTAATATTAAAATCTACAGAACCTGGTTTGCTGGACAATATTTATCATAAAACAGATTATCTTATTTGTTTGTGCAAGCTTGTTACATGCAAATTGGCTGTGGTTACCACATTACAACAGTAACTACACTTCATTGGCTGAATAAAAATATCCTGAGAATATAAAAGACAATACATAGTGACAGATTCTCTCTTCTTTTGTCTTCATTTCCATTGATTCAAAGACATGCAGAAGCATGGAGTTACCTCTTCCCCTGTCAGTTCTATTGTTAAAAGTGCTTCTCTGAACTATCATCCCTAATATTTCTGAATGGATTCTACCTTCATTGATTTTACTAATACTCTCCAGCCCAAAACACTCCAGAAGCTTCAGATCATTCAAACAGGTTGCTACAGATGTAATCTGCCCTTCCTTTCTAGTGCCCCATCTTGTATGACTAGCATCCTCTCAAAGTTTGGACAAAGACAAGATTTTCAGTCCAATATTCTCACCTTGCTTTGAAATTTTTCCAAGGCCCCACCTTACCCTACCTTAAATATGTCTTTTTACCCTCCACATTCTCTCACAAAATTTTTCTTCATCCTTACTCACTCAATGCACACTACTAATAAACGAGTGGTCAGATCCTCCCCTCTTTAAACCTTCAAGGACACCCTAACTTGTCACCTCTCGGGTTTCTTTTGGGAGTAGCCTGGGCACCATCCTAAAATTGGTGTACTCTCCAGGTCTGGTTGCCTATCATGTCGTTTTCTCTGATTTGCTTTTCTGTCAATGAAAAATGCATTATAAATGCAATTTGATAAATGGTGTAAAGATACAGAAATTGTACAATTCTATGTCAAATAATAACAATCACACCTAAATTCTTAACCACTTCTAAATATTTAAAGCCACTGAGTTTGAAACTCCCCACCCAATGAAGGGGCTGTACGTGAAATAAAACAACACTCCAACCTGGGATTTCCCTTGCCTAACCCATCTCGACTGTGGCTGTTGATCTGTTCCAATCATCCATTTTACTCACTCAATTAAAACCAATCCTACGGTCTGCCCGGAAAAGGTAGCGTTAGGCCCAAAACTGCAACAGTAAGAGCCCAGGTTTCTTCCAAGAGAAGCGGCGGTGGGGGGCAGGGGGGGGGGGGGGGGTGGTGCTGCAGCTCACATTTTTGTAGGCCCCAGACTTTCCAACATTTACAATGGCTGTAGCTTATTCTCTCTTTATCCTCTTCAACATCCCTTCTTCTGCAGTGGCAGCAAATTTTCCTTCACTGTACATCATCTGAAATAAGGTGCCTTTAGACAGCAAGAAACCTTCCATGCACAGTTAATTACCACTGACCCAAGAAAGTCATTTGGAGTACATTACAGTTACAACCCCTGGTGAAAATCCATTGCTATTACCTTCTCTGTGGGGCTAAATGCTGCCACTCACTTGAAGTTAAAGCTCACAAAATTTTCGATCCTCATTTGGAACATCTAAGTTCAACCAAGTGCACTCATACAGGAGGTGCTGATCATAATGTACTCGGTGCACAGGAACCCATGAGCAGGTGAAAACAGCACCAGTCAGTCAGCTGAAGCATAACACAAGTGGTGATTCTGTTACTGCTGCCTCAATGATTTAAAATACTGTCATATTGAATCTAAATTTGGTCAACTGCAACACAGCAGGATGCACCCGTGCAGCTTCAATTGTCTGCTAGTCACTAAATTGAAGAATTGCTGATTTCCTGCCAATCGCATTCCCTTCTGACAATGAAGGAGGCCACAGGTCAACCACAAATTTATTAACAATGATCAAGATCCCTGATTATACTGATTTATGGGTACTTTTATATTCAGACTTTTCCTCATGTTTCTGTGCAAACTTTAGCTAGCCAAACCAGCAGTGTCTGGGGCATTCTAGGTGCATTTTGCTGACTGCATCCCCTAGAAGCTCTGTGCTAATATCATACTTGCTTTCCTCCAAACAAATACTGGAACATACCATTAGTGAAGCAGACGGTGTCTCCAAACAGCTTACACATAGAGGTAGTATAGGATGTGTCAAAGACATTGACTTTCTCTGCAAAATAGTGACACATAAATTGCATCAAATTATGAAAAGCTGACAGTAAACATTCTCCTTCAGTGTCCTCCATACACATTTGTATATATTCAGAAAGATATACTTTTGTAATGAGCTTACCATCTGTTGTTACTAGATTGCCACCATACAATTCATGCATAACTGCAGAAGGATCCTTTTCAAATACTGATATCCTAGCTGCAAAAGCAATAATTGTTAGTTACAGCACATTTTATTAGGTATCTGAACATTCCTAAGTTGTTCAATACCACATCCATCTGGATGTATTATACAAAATAGGAAAATTAACATGTGGCTGTGCATAATTAGAAGTTTATTAGGATTAATACAATCGCATGTCTGCCATTGATGTACACTACCTGTAAATACATAAATACTACATAATCATAGCTTATTACCAAAAGCAATTCTTTGATAGAGTTAAAACAGCTACAGGTTTCTTGAGTGCGTTCACAAGATAAGTTGTCAACTGCAAGCAGTTTCAGTTGCATGCTTAAACTACACTCGTGGGGTTGTAACAGCTGCACGGTTCCTCCTAATCTCCTGCTCTAACTTCAATGGGATTTCTGGAGACAGGGCAAGGACTGCAAGTTAGTTGAAGTTGTAGAGACTCCAACTGATACTGAAACAAAGCAGAAGAGGGATCCTCATTTCTGACATTTTCAAGTATCAGGCAAATTCTGGTTGTGCACATAACATTGGAACAAAACAAAAGTCATCTCCTGTCAGTCAGTGAATACAGCTTGAAACTGTCCACAAATAATTAAAATATTAACAAGTAGGGATTGGTGGGGAAAAAACTAAACATTTTTCTAAACTCAAGGAGAAGTATTTTCTAGTATTAGCTTTTGATTGACACCAGAAAACAACAGTAACTGGCACACAGCTTATGGAGGAGGAATTAAAAGCAAGCATATTATTACCGACAACAACAAAAACAGAAGTTGCTGGAAAAGCTCAGCAGGTCTGGCAGCATCTGAAGAAAAAAAGTCAGTTAATGTTTCAGGTCCTTCCTCTGTTTTTGTTTCTGATTTACAGCATCAGCAGGTCTTGTTTTTATTAAGCATATTACTACCATATCACTTTAAAAATTGCAAAGTCATTTACACTTGCAATTATTTAAAGCTTTAGGTAGCGTACCTCAGTGGTACAATTAGTAAACGTATGAAAGCCGGGGCAGGTATCAGATCTTGTGGTGGGAGAGCATTTTGGTGATAGTGACCATAACTGCCTCACATTCTACATAGCTATGGAGAAGGAGAGGATTAGGCAAAATGGGAGGATATTTAATTGGGGAAGAGGAAACTATGACGCGATTAGACATGAGTTAGGAAGCATGGACTGGGACCAATTGTTCCATGGTAAAGGCACTATAGACATGTGGAGACTGTTTAAGGAACAGTTGTTGCGAGTGATGAATAAATATGTCCCTCTGAGACAGGCAAGAAGGGCTAAGGAACCTTGGACGACGAGAGCGGTGGAGCTTCTCGTCAAAAGGAAGAAGGTAGCTTACACAAGGTGGAGGAAGCTAGGGTCAAGCTCAGCTCTAGAGGATTACAGGCAGGCGAGGAAGGAGCTCAAAAATGGTCTGAGGAGAGCCTGGAGGGGGCACGAGAAAGGCTTGGCAGAACGAATTAGGGAGAACACAAAGGCATTTTACACTTATGTGAGGAATAAGAGAATGGTCAAAGAAAGAGTAGGGCCGATCAGGGATAGCATAGGGAACTTGTGTGTGGAGTCTGAGGAGGTAGGGGAAGCCCTAAGTGAGTTTTTTGCTTCTGTCTTTACGAAAGAAACGAACTTTGTAGTGAATGAAACCTTTGAAGAGCAGGTGTGCATGCTGGAATGGATAGAGACAGAGGAAGCTGATGTGCTGAAAATTTTGTCAAACATTAAGATTGACAAGTCGCCAGGCCCGGACCAGATTTGTCCTCGGCTGCTTTGGGAAGCGAGAAATGCAATTGCTTCGCCACTTGCGAAGATCTTTGCATCCTCGCTCTCCACTGGAGTCGTACCTGAGGACTGGAGAGAGGCAAATGTAATTCCTCTTTTCAAGAAAGGAAATAGGGAAATCCCCGGCAATTACAGACCAGTAAGGCTCACGTCTGTCGTCTGCAAGGTGTTAGAAAGGATTCTGAGGGATAGGATTTATGACCATCTGGAAGAGCATGGCTTGATTAAATGCAGTCAACACGGCTTTGTGAGGGGCTCGTCATGCTTCACAAACCTTATCGAGTTCTTTGAGGATGTGACTAGAAACGTTGATGAGGGTCGAGCTGTGGATGTGGTGTATATGGACTTCAGCAAGGCATTTGATAAGGTTCTCCATGGTAGGCTCATTCAGAAGGTCAGGAGGAATGGGATACAGGGGAACTTAGCTGTCTGGATACAGAATTGGCTGGCCAACAGAAGACAGCGAGTGGTAGTAGAAGGAAAATATTCTGCCTGGAAGTCAGTGGTGAGTGGTGTTCCACAGGGCTCTGTCCTTGGGCCTCTACTGTTTGTAATTTTTAATAATGACTTGGATGAGGGGATTGAAGGATGGGTCAGCAAGTTTGCAGACGACACAAAGGTTGGAGGTGTCGTTGACAGTGTAGAGGGCTGTTGTAGGCTGCAGCGGGACATTGACAGGATGCAGAGATGGGCTGAGAGGTGGCAGATGGAGTTCAACCTGGATAAATGCGAGGTGATGCATTTTGGAAGGTCGAATTTGAAAGCTGAGTACAGGATTAAGGATAGGATTCTTGGCAGTGTGGAGGAACAGAGGGATCTTGGTGTGCAGATACATAGATCCCTTAAAATGGCCACCCAAGTGGACAGGGTTGTTAAGAAAGCATATGGTGTTTTGGCTTTCATTAACAGGGGGATTGAGTTTAAGAGTCGTGAGATCTTGTTGCAGCTCTATAAAACTTTGGTTAGACCGCACTTGGAATACTGTGTCCAGTTCTGGTGGCCCTATTATAGGAAAGATGTGGATGCTTTGGAGAGGGTTCAGAGGAGGTTTCCCAGGATGCTGCCTGGACTGGAGGGCTTATCTTATGAAGAGAGGTTGACTGAGCTCGGACTTTTTTCATTGGAGAAGAGGAGGAGGAGAGGGGACCTAATTGAGGTATACAAGATAATAAGAGGCATAGATAGAGTTGATAGCCAGAGACTATTTCCTAGGGCAGAAATGGCTAACACGAGGGGTCATAGTTTTAAGCTGTTTGGAGGAAAGTACAGAGGGGATATCAGAGGCAGGTTCTTTACACAGAGAGTTGAGAGAGCATGGAATGCATTGCCAGCAGCAGTTGTGGAAGCAAGGTCATTGGGGACATTTAAGAGACTGCTAGACATGCATATGGTTACAGAAATTTGAGGGTGCATACATGAGGATCAATGGTCGGCACAACATCGTGGGCTGAAGGGCCTGTTCTGTGCTGTACTGTTCTATGTTCTATAAACTGGGGAGGTTCTCTACATCTTGACAGCGCAGGGTATAATTAATTGAGAGTATCTTTACCAAGAAAAATAATCAGGGTTTTCTACAAAGCATTTGACCATGCTAGAACATCAACATTGGCTGAGGTCCAACTGGAATTTGTCTCGCAGTTGAACAACCCGATAATGGTAAATCTACTAGCCCATCCCTTCCAACAGAGATCTATCCTCAATGGAATGCACTGAGCCTCTTGAAGCTGGGCCGCCAACCAGAATACCCTCAGGGTATAGGTTCCTAGCAGGGAGGAAGGGATTGGAGATTTTATACAACTCTGTTCACCGAAGAATGATGGGGACTTTGGATGAGGTACTGACAGCTAGTACTGCCCATGGTTTCATAACCAGCACAAGTCACAATATAATAAAGTGTGAAGCTGGATGAACACAGCAGGCCAAGCAGCATCTCAGGAGCTTTTGTGCTCCTGAGATGCTGCTTGGCCTGCTGTGTTCATCCAGCTTCACACTTTATTATCTTGGATTCTCCAGCATCTGCAGTTTCCGTTATCACTGATACAAGTCACAATATGCAGGGTACTAGGGAGAAATAATAAGTCACTTAGGATTGTAAGATAACATAGGGCAGCACAGCACAGTACAGGCATTTCAGACCAAGATATTGTGCTGACCTATTATCCTACTTAAGATCAACTAACCTGCATACCCTTCATTTTACTATCATCCATTTGATTATCCAAGGTTCGTTTAAATGTCCTTAATGTATCTGCTTCTAGTACCACTGCTGTCTGTGCATTCCACACACCCACTACTGTCGGTGTAAAGAACCTACCTCCGACACTTCCCATATACTTTCCTCCAATCACCTTAAAATTATGTGCCCTCATGATAGTTATTTCCACCCTGGGAAGAAGTCTCTGGCTATCTACTCTATAATCAACAAGCAGAGGGAAAAAGAGAAAAGTTTTCCTTTATATACACACAACGAATGATGATGATTGACATGCATTGTCTAAAAGAGTTGGGGAAACAATAGTTTACATATCCTCAACACATAATGGAAACAGTCCCGAGCTAGCCATCATATTAAACGTATTTACCATCAGGCAGCTTTTGTTCTTTTACCAATACAAGCCCATTTACTGATCTACACATGCCCAGATATGTAAGTAACCAGTCAGCTTGAATGAAACCTGGTGAATTTTGTGGTTAAGATAATCATAATTCAAATAAAGGTGAATAACGTAATCAGGAAGTGTTTAATGGCAGAACGGAAGTGTTATCAAAATACACACATACTCACACACTCGTTAATCTGTTCAGCCCAAAAAATAATCTAGCATTATTTTCTCTGAATGTCCTAGACAAATTCTTCCGTTAAGGATTTCAGTGATTTGCTCTGGGACACCCAAAATCCAGACATTCATCAATGGTGCTCAGAATGCAAATCAAACAAAAATTTTGGTCAAAAAGGATAATGTTCCAAATTGAAAGTGTTCATTCACGTCTGTCCACAGAGTTTGCGGTAACTGACATGCAGATAGAAATCAGCCACTCAGCCTCCTAACTCTATTCTGATATTCAAGGCTTTGTTGATCCACACCTCAGTTCATTTATCCGTGTTGATCTATTCCCCAGGGTACCCTCACACAAAACAATCTCAAGTTTCAACCGACCCAGCATATCAGCTAAGTTTTCTGATGGAGCAACTTTGAGACTGACACCATCACCAAAATGCTTCCTGATTTCACTAAAAATTGCCTGGCTTTGATTTTAAGATTGTACTCCAGAATTTTAGATACTTTCTCTGAAATTCGGTACCCAAATCACAAGGATCTTTCAGATGTGGTCAGACCAAGGTTCAGCACAATTGAAGGCTGACAGTTTAAACCTTCTGAAACCTTTTTTTATTCCCAATCTAAGTTGAGAAAGAGGTCAACTTTTCATTCGCCTTTGATTAACTTTTGCAACCGTGCACAGTCGTGTGTATATGTGGACATTAATTTCTTTGACCTGTCCAAAGTTCTTCATCTCTCTCTCTCTCTCTGTTTTAAGACTAATGCATTATTTATTCTTTGGATGCAAGTGAATAACATCAGCCTTCCTCTCACGGAAGTCCATCCATCAGTCTACAACTTGCTTAATATGGCTATGACCCTCTGATAGTTTCTCCTCCTGATCCAGATCATTTCACACTTGTTCAATGGCTGACTCAGTCACTGTTCCTAATGACAATTCAAGTAATATCCTTGACCTAATTAAAAGTCACAGGTCAATAGGTTTCTCGTTTCCCTTCCTTCTCTTCTGAAATAATGCAGCGGTGTTTGCAAATCATCAATCCAAAAGTAGCAACTTCTGAAGAGAGTGTCTTGGAAAATTGTGGCCAATGCACTTTTAAATTTCCCACTGATTTCAAAGTTATACATTTCAAATTTGACAACAGAAAGAGTGGATCAACATCAATAACTGCAAAGACTTCTTAGAAAGGAGTGTAGGACTTGAACTTTGGTGCAGGCTTAGGGCGAAGACTAACTTTGATTCAACTGGAATTTTATTTTAACAGGAACACTGCTCTACACCTTGAGTTACATCAAAGCAAAAACAGAAACTGACTAGGTGCTGGCAATGAAACAAGGGTATGTCAACTGCCTGGTTCGGACATCAGGTCAGAAAGATAACAGATAGCGTAGAAGCAACTTTGATCAGGGGCACCTCACCCCCACCCCCCTCTGCAACAGCTAATGCTGATAGTTTCCATTGAGTTACAAATACATCATTTCAAAATGTTCATCTGTGTTCAAATTTGTACATTGATTTTCCTCTATTGTTAAACTTCTCCAAATTTTTAAAAATTCCTGACTACTCCTAATCTGACTCTATGCATTGGATCCCTTGCAGCCCACACCACAACAATGGACCGTGAATTCGGTTATTTATGCACAAGCTCTAAAACTATCTTTCTAAACTTGACAGGGTGGATGCAGAGAGGTTGTTTCTCCTTCTGGGAGAGTCTAGGACCAGATGGCATAATCTCAAAGTGAGGGAGCACTTTTTAAAGAGAGATAAGGAAGATATTTTTTCTCTCAGAGTAGTTCTTTACCTTTTTAAAATCAGGAACAAGATCAAGATTTACAGCAAAGTCAACAGACTAAAGGATTATCGATCAGTTATGATCTCATTGAGAGGCACAGAAGATTTAAATGGGCTGAACAGCCTGCTTCTTCTCCAACAATCCATGGTCTACAACTTCTATGCCTCTTTCTCCTACTTTAAGACAACCTAGAACAACTCTCATTGATAACAAAGTGTGGAGCTGGATGAACACAGCAGGCCAAGCAGCACCTCTGGAGCACAAAAGCTGACATTTCAGGCCTAGACCCATCAGAGAGGGGGATGGGGAGAGGGTTCTGAAATAAACAGGGAGAAGCTTTTACTCACCTCTCCTAAAATTCCCTTCTGTAAAGGACCATGGGACATCAAATTATAATTTGTGTTTAGTATAGCAATATAGTTACAGATTTTAATTGTTGTTGCTTGTGTATTGAGCATTCAATAGAAGAAAATATACTAACAGTCCGATCTGCTCGAAGCATCCAAAAAGCCAAGAAGATCAAATTGTCACAGTAACTTTTTATGCCAAATTAACGTATCAGTAACTCAGGACTGACAGTAATACCAACACAGATTCAGCAAGGCTGCATCTTCAACTCTCCTGACTTTGTGACTTGCACAGAATGATGTCAATGATAATGGGAACTGCAGATGCTGGAGAATCCAAGATAATAAAATGTGAGGCTGGATGAACACAGCAGGCCCAGCAGCATCCCAGGAGCACAAAAGCTTTTGTGCACCTGGGATGCTGCTGGGCCTGCTGTGTTCATCCAGCCTCACATTTTATTATCTTGATGTCAATCAATGCAGAGTTATCCCAAAGGAGGAAACAACATTATCTCTCTTTACCATATCAACCCAATCACTTATACATACTCGTAAGTTTCAGAGTACTTTGTGCTTCCATGCAGAGGAATCTGGGTGTTCTTGTGCATGAATATCAGAAAGTTAATGTGACGGTAATAAGGAAAACAAATGGAATTTTGGAATTAATTGGTTTAGCATGACCACACCTGGAGTACTGTGTAATTTTGGTTCCTGTACTTGAGAGGGGATATAGTTATATTGGAGGTTCACTAGATTTGCACAGAAGATATATCTGTCTCGTGACGAGAGTGTGAGGTGGAGGTACCAGTGTTGGACTGGGGCGGACAAAGTCAGAGGTCACAAGACACCAGGTTATGATTTCAAAACAAAACATGTTGGACTTATAACCCTGGTGTCGTGTGACTTTTGACGAAGAGAGATTGAGCAGTTCGGGCCTATAGTCTCTGGAGTTTAGAAGAATAAGAGGAGATCTAATTGAGGTATACAAGATGACAAAGGTACTGACAATGTAGACATAAAAAGGATGTTTCCTCATATGGAGAAATCGAGAACGATAGGTCAGAGTTTAAGGATAAGGGGTAACAGATTTAAAACAGATGAGAAGAATTTACTTCTCTCGAAAGGGTCTTCAATCTATGGAACTCATTATCCCAGAATTGCTAAGATAGGGACATGAAATAAATTTGAGGAATAGATATTTAATTAGCAATGGGTGGAAAGGTTATGAACAGCTGGCAGGGAACTGGAGTTAAGATCGAGATGAGGTCAGCCATAATCGTATCAAATGGCGGAACAGGGTCAAGACGCTGGACTGCCTACTCCTGCTCCTGCTCTCTGATGAAGGGTCTAGGCCCGAAACGTCAGCTTTTGTGGTCCTGAGATGCTGCTTGGCCTGCTGTGTTCATCCAGCCTCACATTTTATTATCTTGGATTCTCCAGCATCTGCAGTTCCCATTATCCCTGCTCCAAGTTCTTGTGTTTTAACACCTTTACAAGTTTTAGGTCACTTTTAATCTTTGAAACTCTGCATACCTATCATACGTCACATTAAAGTGAAACCATTCACCAGTATTCATTAAGAACTAGTTTCTGGTTAAGGATTGATACTAAATTAGTTAAAGGAGCAGATCAATTATTCTTCAAATCAGTTTCATTTGAGAAAGTGCCAATTTCAGTGCAGCAAGCAAAGCACACTTTATTCCCTTCCAGTGTTCCAGTTAAGTACTTCCCAAAGGATCTGCAAAGTTACAATGATCAAGATTCCAGGCTGCTTCACAGCAGAGAGTGCATTTCCTAAGTCATGTTACATGCTGTTCACCCACCATCCATGTTCTCACTCACCTCCACTAGCTCCCATTTCAGGGACATCTTGATTTTAAAAATCTAATCCTAATATTCAATTCTTCCATTTCTCTGTAATTTCCAGTCATACACAAACAACTCCACATTCTTTCATCCAAACCACTTGATAATCCCAAATTTCCTCTGCCCCACAATCTACAGCTACATCCATAACTGTGCAGAATATAGTGCAAATCCTGAAACTCCCTCCACAAGCTTATTTGTTTCCATTTGATCCACCTCAAAATCCACTTTTTTTGAAGAAGGTTTTCACTATCCATACCAATCCTTTCTTTGGTGGCTGGGTACTGTATTGTGTGAGATGACATGCCCTGGGATGTTTTAACGGCAACATGCGCATAAGTTTTGTTTCACAAATATTGGTTCATAGGAAATGAGCCTTGTTTGCTATGCCAGCATATACCGTCCATCTGTAATTGCCCTAGAGAAAATTATTAATACAAACATCAAATTTTCACCTCAATAAAACAAGCACCTTTGCTGCATGGCCTGCTGTGTTCATCCAGCTCCACACTTTGTTAACCTGATAGTGACCTTACTGAATGTTGGCTGAGGTTTAATGTGAGAGTTTGTGCGTGCACAAAGTGGAAAACACACATAAAACAAAGTTTTCTGGCTGGATCCCACTTACTGGTTTACATTGATGGCTCTCATAGCCTTGTCAAACACCAAGACAAAACTGCCCACTTCTTAACCAGCATTTGTCCAAAGGGCGAAGGAAATCTGGCTCAACTGTGGGAAAGTGGTAAGATAGAAAGGGAAGGATCAAGTCTCCACATTTAAAGTTAGTGCCAATCAAATCAAAGAAAAGGCTGCTATGAAAATTTAAGTCAGTTGTTTAAATCAATGGTTTTGTGCATAGAATCGCTCGGGAACTCTATTTAGAATTAGGTGGTTGTCTTTGACTGGTGTAGATACAATGAGCTGTACGGCTTCTTTCTGTGCTCTGGATCTCTATGACTTGTGTAGAATGCTAAGAAAGTTAAAATCCAAAATCACTATCCCTGGACTCCATGTCCAACACTCCTCCACTAGTGGCAAATGAGAGCTGCAGTGGAACAAGAACAGTAATGGGGGCACCAGCATTTCAGAATCATCCCGAACTGAAATATAAATTATTGTTTATTCATTGTCACTAATACAATAACTTTGAACACCAACACAGGAGCACTTAAGAGACCGTCTCAACCCTCCAACAAATCACCTTCTCAAGACCAATAAAGATTCTGGAAGTTGCTGGCCACTAAATGAGAAGGCTCCTACTTTCTAACAAGCCTTTCCTGAAGCTGTGGTTGATTCTGGTAGCATGCATAAATTTACCCTCAAAACGTAACTTCACTCAGCAGGATCCAACCAATTAAATCGTCTATACCAGGTTAATGAGCTTATCCATTTATGGCACTACTTGGTGTAATATGATCTTGTCATTTCTCCACCTTCTCCAGTCAAATTCAAAACTAATTAAGACCTCCACCAATGTTTGACAGTTTAATACTTACCACAGAGCAATTCTTTCATTCCTTTCACTGAACATACAAATATAGTTGGTTTGTTGAGGAGACGTGCTTGGAAAACCCTGCTTCCATAGCTATGAATTCGACTGTTGCAAAAATGCATTGGGTCCTTATAGAACTCCAATGATTTATCACTCATTAAAGCATATCCTGAAGTTCCAGGAATCCGGATCTGGGACATTGTGCAATAATCTTCCTGAAATATGAAAATATATTATTCTAAACTATTATTTGACTGAATTATACAACTAATTATAACTGATACTTGTTTGACTTCATCTGTTTTTGCAAATATCCCAACCTTCAAAAGCAAGGTGAAATTAAAGAGTAAATGCCAATATAAACTTAAAATAGTATGAAGCATTTCAGTTAAAAACTGGTCTAACAGCTTTAAAGGGGTGACAGCAACATGTGGACACCAAAAGGAGGAAGAAATTTAGAAGAAGAAAATTACTGATACAAAGAGAACCCCCATGCTCAAAGCACTTTACAGTCAACTAATTGTGATTTAGATATTGTCACTGTTATAGCGCAAGAAACTAGGCAGCCAATTTACACAAAGTTCACATAATCAGCAATGCAATAAATGCCAGATTATAGGCTTCAGCACTGGTGACAAAATCATGTTAGCCAGCATGCAGGAAGAGTTCCCCTGGTTTTATACTAGCTAAGGGCAGATGGAGACCTTGGTTTATTGTCTTATCCACAGGTCACAGCTTCAAGCTGTTTAAGTGTCAGCTTAAATTACATAGCGGAATCTTTAGAGAGATCTGATGCCAGAAAATGTTGACACAAAGGCAAAACTAATCTGAAGCTTGAAGAGTTGGCTTTTAAAGCAGGGTGTGATTGAATTTAAATTCATTCATGGGATGGGAGTTTCACTGTCTAGATCAGTATTTATTAATTATCCCTAATTGTCCAGAGGACAGTTAAGATTTAATCACATTGATTAGATCTGGAGTTATATGTAGACTAGACCAGGGGAAGAATGCAATTTGCCTTCCCTAAAGGA
Organism: Stegostoma tigrinum; assembly: GCF_030684315.1. Lineage (NCBI taxonomy): Eukaryota > Metazoa > Chordata > Chondrichthyes > Orectolobiformes > Stegostomatidae > Stegostoma > Stegostoma tigrinum. The sequence continues at coordinate 14,322,166 of NC_081356.1, forward strand.
ACCAAAAAGGTTTTTTGAACAACAGACAATGGATTCATAGTGATCATCGATTTGAACTTGGGTCCCCAGAACATAGGAACAAAAACAAATTTGCTGGAAAAGCTCAGCAAGTCTGGCAGCATCTGTGGAGGAGAAAACAGAGTTAACATTCCAGTTCCAGTGACCCTTCCCCAGAACATCGCCTGGAATTCTGGATTAATGGTCTAGTGATAATACCACTAGGCGTTCACCTCCCAATAAGTGAAGTGAATACCTTTGTTGTACTGCTGCACGTGTGGATAAGGATTTCAGCAGAGGTAAATAGATCAATACCATAATGTGAAAGCAGTAGCAAATCTACAGGCAGAAGGAGGGAGGGCTGTCATTAACATACGCTCAGAGGTCAGAAGCAAATTTTGTGTTTACAGAGACAATTTGTAGCCACTAAATAGGAACAGTCCAAGCATTTGGGAACATATATGCACTGAAAAATATAAAGTTCGCAAATCTAGGGGAGCATCTGCTGTTGTCAATATTTTCTAGTACAGTACACCTTCTGGCCAGTGGTAGGAGAACTGGTCCTTGTTAAATACCTGTGCAAGCAAACTGTCTATACTCCTGTGACACAGATCTACTTGAAAGTAAGTGAGGTTCCATTCAGACAGTATAGTTCCCATGAACGCCTCCCAAAAACTACAGTGAAACGAAGTTCTTTTAAATAACTAGTTACCAGTGAAAAGAAGCTTCGGAAACAAAAACCTTGTAGGCATTTATGCATCCAAATAAGAGGTCATACTACAGTCGTCTTGCTTACACTATTATACAAAATAGGTGTAATTTAATAATTGTGGTTAAATATAAATTTAAATTCACAAAATTAATGGAAGCAGCATCAGCACAATGAAAACTTAAAAACTTTACAATTAGTTTAATAAAAACAAAATAAAAAATATAACCATACACATAACCTGTAACAGCTTCCCTATTGTTTCAGCAACAACTGTACCCAAAAAATGCACTAACCACGATTGTCTCTGAAAGTGATGGAACTAAGGAAACACCTTTGTGTGTGCAATTCAGGCCATCAAAAAAAGACCAGGCACATGGAATAACAACTACAGGCTGTTCACCCCTCTAACTTCAAATAATGTTGATCTTGCTCTGTACACCTCCTGCGCAGCCACAACCTTGTATGCCTCGCTCCAAGCGCCCTACAATCTGTATGTCCATGTTTGCTATGATCTGTCTGTGCTGTTCACAAACAAAACTTTTCACTGCATTTAGGTACATGTGACTACAAGAAATCAAATCCAACTTGAAACCAAAGAAGTAATGACAGAAAGAAAAACAAAACATATACAACTGAAATCCGATTAGAGAAGCGGATTTAATGCAAAACTGAAATACAACTCTTTTAACTTCTCCATTGGCTGAGAGATAGTTCACGATGCTAAGATTGTGAAAGGTGCTATACAAATAGAAATCATTTCCTTCTTTGTGAGCACGTGTCCTTTATTTCCTGAATATTTTGCGGCAATATTGGCTTCTGCTTCACGAAAAGTCATGCATTCACAAAACAAAGGATGCTTGAAAGTACAGCACTTTTGAACAGTGGGAACATTGCTGCAATCAAGTTGCACAAAAAAGAATGTCAATTAAATAATTAAGATGTCTTGTTGGCACTGGTGTTGGTGAAACCTCTTCGGATTTTCCGTGAGTAAAGAGTGCAATGGGAATTTATGTTTTTGAACACAGTTGGAGTTTCAACTTAATGTCTCGTTGAAAAAACACTCCGTCCGTAATACACAGGGTTACCAGCTTCAATTACGTCCTCAAACTGTTGCAGTGAGGCTAGAACCATTAACTTTTGACGCACAGTACAATTAACTGAACCAACACTGAACAAAAAAACCCAGACTGTCACAGTTTAATGCTCAAAACGAAATCAAAGATTTCTATTTGTACAACACTTTTCATCATACCATTATTTAATCATAAATCAAAACATTTCCACTGGCATCCTTCTGCCAGAACTAAGCTCAGGCTGAACTTTCAGACCAATGTTTAATTCACCGCAAAATAACAAAAAACAAGTAAATCATTCCCTGGGCTCAGCTACACCAAAATTAATAATAAATTATAATGCGTTCCTTTGCAGACGGGGAGCTTAAAACGAAGTTTTGTGGATGTAAAAGATTATTTAATTTGATGCCGCGGTTTCTGTACATTTTCAATTTCTACTAATATTATTGTACAAAAAAAAAGTAAAGCGTAATTTAATTATTTCCGAATGAAGAGGAGACGGAGTCGATCCCAGCACAAGTCAGAGACAGAGAGACAGTGAAGATGGGGAAGGTCAGGGACACAAGGCCAAAGTGGGAAATGAGGCCGATAGAAGAGCCGCAGGTGCCACCCGAGGACCCAATGCTCACCCCTCCAGCCGGACAGTGGACCGACCGAACCCCGCCGCCGCCTGTTCCCTTCACGGATCAGTGTGTCCCCGGGGCGAGAGGCGGGCCCGCTGCCTCTTCCTCCTCACAGCAACCGCCCCAGCGGGCCGTCACTCACCAATGTCTCCACCCACCCACCCCCATATCCAGGTTTCTCATCCCACCCACCACTTCGACCAGTTCCACTCCCCCCTCCCCAAATAGTTCCCTCCGTCACTCGCCAAACCCTACCCCTAAATCTCCCCCCTCCCCCGGACAACCAGTACCCGTCCCTAAAGCCTAACAATTCCGTCTAAAGCCCGACAACACCCCACCCCCACGACGCTCACCTTCTCCTTCACTTGCCCTCCCACTCCCTCTTCCCCTCCCCACGATCTCCCCTCAACTCCCATCATCCACGCCCCCACGATCTCCCCTCTTGCCCCCCCCCCAACCATCCCCCCTCACCTCTACCGCAAATTCCCTGCCAGAGCAACATTTATCCTTAAAACCAATACATAAAACCAATGAAGAAGGGTCACTAGACGCGAAAGATCAGTTTGCACTCTCTCCACAGATGCTGCCTGACCCGCTGTGATTTCCCAGTTTTTTTTTGGCTTCCTTAATAGGAGCAGGAGTACGCCATCTGGCCCATTCAGCCTGCTCCTGCTATTCAATAAGATCACAGCTAATACTTTTTCATGGACTTGGCTTCACTTACCCATACACTGACCACAAACCTTACCGTTCAAAATTTTTTATCTATCTTTGCTTTATAAACATTCAACTAGATGGCCTCCACCACTTCACTGGGCAGGGAATTCCACAGATTAACAACCCTTTGGGTGAAGAGTTCCTTCTTAACTCAGTACTAAATCTGCTCTCCCTTATTTTGTGGCTATAGCCCCTAGTTCTATTTTCACTCTCCAATGGAAACAACTATCATGCTTGTACCTTATTTATTTCCTTCATAATTTAATATGTTTCTATAAAACTTCCTTAACCTACTTAATTCCAATGAGTATAATCCCAGTCCACTCAATCTCTGCTCATAAACCAACTCAGTTCCAGAATCAACCTAATTATCATCCTCTGCATCTTCTCCAGTGTCTGTATATCCTTTCTCAAGTAAGGAGACCAAAACTCTACACAGTACTACCATTTGGCCTCACGAGCACCCTATACAGCTGCAGTATAACCTCTTATTTTTAAACTCTATCCCTCTAGCAATGATGGATAATATTGCATGTGCCTTCCTAATTACCTACTGCACCTGAAAAACCAACTTTTTATGATTCATGCACAAGGACATCCAGGCCCCTCTGCAATGCACCCATGGTACAATTTTTCATCATTTAAATAATAGTCCACTTTGCTGTTATTCCTACCAAAATGGATGACCTCACATTTAAAAACATTGTACCCCACCTTACAGACCCTTTCCTACTCACTTGACCTATCTATATCCCTCTGCACACTTTGCTCTACCAGTCATTTTACTGCCATTTGCAAACTTTGACACAGTGCAGATGATCCTCAACTTTAAATCATCTATGTAAATTGTAAACAATTGCAGTCCCAACACTGATTGCTTGAATCATTGATTGATTTATTTATTGTCACATGTACCGAAATACAGTGAAAAGCTTTGTCAATGTGTGGTACAGGCAGGTCATAGTAAGCACAGTATGTACAGATCAAAAAGACTTATGCAATGCAGGTTACATTGCACAGGGTGTGTGCTAGGCAAGATCAACATTAGCAAGATCAGTGTTATTTAAGGCTGGACAGTCCGTTCATCAGTCTGATTACAGCCAAGGAGAAGCTGTTCCTGAACCTGATTGCGCATGTTTTTGGGCTTCTGTATCTTCTGTCTGACTGAACAGGTTGTAGGAGATCAGTACCAGGGTGCGATGGGTGTTCGATGATCCCTGTTACACACCATTAGTCACTGCTTGTCAACCAGAAAAACATCCATTTATCCTCACTCTTTACTTTCTGTTAATTAATCAACCTTTTATCCATTCTAATGCATTACCATAAAGTAGCACACCTTTATCTTACGCAGCAGCCTTTTGTGCACACCTTGACAAATGCCTTCTGGAAATCTAGATACACTACATCCACCGATTCCCTGTTGTCCACCACGCTCATAATTCTTAAAGAATTCCAGTAAAATAGTTAAACATGACCTGTCCTTCATGAACCCACACTGCGTACGCCTCATGTATCACTACTTCTTCCTTGATGACAGATTCAAGCATTTTCCTCATTATAGAAGTTAAGCTAATGGGCCTACAGTTACCCAGCTTTTGACTACCTCCTTTCTTAAACAGTGGCATCACTTCTGCTGTTTTCCAATTTGCTTGAACCATGTAAAAGTCCAGCAAATTTTGGTACATTATCACAAGCACACTTGCTATTTCTCTCGCCATCTCTTTCAGTATCCTGGGCTGCATTTCATCAGGGCCAGGACACTTGTCTACCTTCAGCCTCCATGAGCTTTCCCAACACTACCTCTTTAGTGGAAATGATCATTTCTGCCATAGCCTCCTGGTTATCAATTATTGTCATGTTATTTGTGCCTTCCACTGTGGAGACTGACACTAAATACCTATTTAATTCCTCGGCTATTTCCTCATTTCCCTCTTCTCATCCTCTAAAGAACCAATGTTTACCTTAGCCTCTCTTTTTCATTTCAAATATATCTTGAAACCTTTACTATATGTTTTTATTTTCTAAGCCAGTTTACTGTCATAATCCATTTTACTTTTTTCTGTAGCTTTTCTCATGGTTTTCTGTTGACCCTTAAAAATTTCCCAGTCACCTGGTATACCACTAATGTTTGGTACTTTGTATGCATTTGCTTTCAATTTGCTACCCTCCTTTATTTCCATACTTAGCGATGGCTGATTATCCCTTTTCCTACTATCCTACCTTTTCCCTGGTATATACTTGCGCTGCGCACTGTGAAAAATCACAATGAAAATTCTGCACTGTTCCTCAATTGTCGCAGTTGATCTTAGCCAACTCCTCCCTCGTCCCATTGCAGTCTCCATTGTTTAAGCACAAGACACTGGTATTGGATTTTACTTCTCATCCTCCATCAGTATTCTAAATTCAAGCATATGATCACTCCTTCCAAGTGGATCCCTAACTATGAGATCAGCAATTATTCCTGTCTCATTACACTAGTGCTAGGATAGCTTGCTCCCTTGTGGGTTTCATTACATTCTGTTCAAGGAAACTATCACGGATACGTTCTATGAATTCCTCCTCAATGCTACGTTGACCAACTTGTTTTGACCAATCAATACGTAGATTAAAACCCCCATGATAATTGCCATACAATTTTCACATGCATTTCAGTTGTTTCTTTGTTTATTACCCGCCCACCTTGATGTTATTACTTGGTGGCCTATAGGTTATGCCTATCGGTGACTTTTTCTCCCTTCCTACTTCTAATTTCCGCACACATTGATTTAACCTTTTTCTCCGTGGAAGCTTTTACCACCACACTGATGTCATCCTTAAACATCAAAGCTACACCAACTCCCTTATGTTACTGTTTGCCCTTCCAAATATTTAACTTCTATGCAATTATATTTCTGTAATAGCGACTAAATCATTTCAGCACAGACTCCATCATCTGACATAATTTGCCCCCACATAAAACTAATTATTTGTTCAATTAGTCCATTGCTGTTGACAAGCACTTGCTATGGAACATTTCTTACAATATTTAACTTTGAAAAGTGTTTAATAACTGTAAAGTGAGTGGGAATGCCCTATAGCCATGAAAGGCACAATTCAACAGTAAGTTATTTTTTCTTTTTCAAGCTGAGCATGAATGCATATGACAATTTGATGTCAGTGAAGACTAAAAATATTAAGTGTATTTAGATCACAGCTGCTGTTGTTGAGTGCATTAGTTATTTCATACCCAAAACTGCAAGTGAAGTGTAAATACACCTTAATTTCTGGAATTTTCTCCTTACCTCAAAGAAGCACACCCACATTCATCTAATGTCTATCATTTTGATGCCTCCCAACTACATTTTGTAACAAGGTGACTCAACATTTTCCAGGGTCTATTTCTAAATAAATCAGTTATGTACATTGCAGTAACACAATTTTACCATTTTTAAAGCTTATTGTTGTCTGAGCTTGAGGTCAAACTCAGCTCTTGGAAGACTCCATCTGAATATTGGGAATTTGGTCACATTAACTGCACGCGGCTAGACAGACATTTTGGAATCGCAAGAGGTAAAAAACCCAAGGTCCTTCTGTTCACTTTCAATCATCTTCTTCCAAAAAACAAAGCTACTTTGAAACATTCAGCAAATGAGTCATTATCTGTGAAACAATAAACAGAGTTAACATTTCAGATAGCTGGCCTTTTATCAGAACTGGTAAAAATTAGTGCTGCAACAGGTTTTAATCAAGTTCAGAGTTACAGAAAGGAGTGGCAAGTAGTAAAGGGAAGGTCTATCGTAGTGTAGAAAACAGGAAAAACTAAATAATTCATTGTACCTAAAGTTTATCTGGGTAGGAAATGAGAACAAACTCAAAGGTAGGGTGGGTTTTATTGTGATGATATCTAGTAATCAAGAAGACCAAGTTACTGTTACTACAAGTTCAAACCCTGCTGTGGTAACGCATGGAATTTAAAATCATTGATTAAATCTGAAAAATAAAGGTAGTCTCAAAAATTGTGGCCGTGGCAACTGTCATAAATTGTCGTAAAAAGCCATCTGTTTCACTTGTATTCTTTTGGGAAGGAAATCTGCTGCCTGTACCTTGTCTAGCCTACTTGTGAGATGGACCCACAACAATGTGGTTGCCTCTTAACTGCCCTTTGAAATGATCTAGCAAGCAACTCAGGTTAAGAGCAATTGGAAATGGGCAAAAAATGCTGACCTTGCCACCAATGCCCATATCCCATGAGGGAATTAAAAAAAAAGGAACATTACCACAATTCTTTGAAGAAGAGAGGAGTTCAGAAAGAAATACGGAAATGGATGAACAGAAGCAAGGACTCTGTCAACTAAGCTGGAAGGGGAATCCTTAACTGAGGAAAAGACAAATCAGATGCACTATTTTGGAAAGTGGTATTACCAGAACATGTGTAATGGAAACAAAAAGGAGAGAATACAACTCTTACAGCAAGCTGGATAGGAAGGGATGTTGTTAATGTAGTTTAGAAATGCTGTGTGCTTATATTGAATTTTGATTGATGGTTGATTCCCAAAAAATGGATCCAGTGAAGTTGAAGAAATGAAGGATAAAGAGACAGCTGGCCTAGGTGAAAGCCAGGATAGGGTAGAAATTAATGAGAGCTTTTAATTCTGAAGCTGTGACTAGTGGTGTGCCGTAAGGATCAATGCTGGGTCCACTGGTTTTTGTCATTTATATAAATGATTTGATGAGAGTATGAGACATTTGGTTAGTGAGTTGACAGCTCACCAATATTGGCACCAATATTAGTAGTGTAATGGACAGTGATGAAGGTTATCTCAGAGCGCAACAGGATTTTGAACAGATGGGAAAATGGCCTAAGGAAAGGCAGATGGAGTTTAATTTAAATAAATATGAGGTGATGAATTTAGGTAAGGCAATTCATGTCAGGACTTATACAGTTAATGCAGGGCACTTGGAGTGTTGCTGAACAAAAAGACCTCGGGCTGCAATTGCGTAGTTCCCTCAAAGTGGAGTTGCAGGTAGACAGGATGGTGAGAAGGCATTTAACATGCTTACCTTCATCAGTCAGTGCACAGAGTACGAGAGTTGGGACAACATGTTGCGGCTGTACAGGGCATTAGTGAGACCACTTTTAGAATACTGCGTTCAGTTCTGGTCTCCCTGTTATAGGAAGGATGATGTAAAACTTGAAAGGGTTCAGAAAAGATTTACAAGTATATTGCTGGGAATGGAGGGTTTGAGCTATGGGGATAGGCTGAATAGGATTCCCTGGAGTGTCAGATGCTGAGGGGTGACCTCATAGAGGTTCATAAAACCATGAGGGGAATGGATAGAGTAAATAACCAGGGTCTTTTTCCCAGGGTCAAGGAGTCCAAAACTAGAGTGCATAGTTTTAGGATGAGAGGGGAAAGATTTAAATGGGAACTGAGGGACAACGCAGAAGGTGGTGCATGTATTGAACGAGCTTCCAGAGAAGTTGGTGGAGGTGGGTAAAATTACAACATTTCAGACACATCTGAATGGGTCCATGAATAGGAAAGGTTTAGAGGGATATGGGCCAACTACTGGCAAATCAGACTAGATCAGTTTAGGATACCAGGGCGGACGAGTTGGACCAAAGGGTCTGTTTCTGTGCTCTATAACTATGACAGCACCTCATGAGCACTTAGAAACAAAGTTGATGAAACTCCTTTCTTGAGCAAAATACACCTTCGTTGCAGCCATTAACTTAACAGAAAAAAAACATGCTTGTGCATTACCGAAACAAAATATGTGCCATGAAATGGCGGGGTTAGTTAGGACTCATACAGTAACTGCTTTTATTTGGTGGAAGAGTATGGAGTAAAAAGAGCAGTTTACCCAGTTCAGCCAGATGGAAAAGGGCAGAGGTGATAGAGGCTGGTTCAGTTTCCATTCATTGAAGAAGCAGAAAGCCTTCGGGCAATCCTGCTCAAGAAGAAGGAGTAAAGGGTGGCATGGTGATTCAGTGGTTAGCACTGCTACCTCACAGCACCAGGAACCAGGGTTCAATTCTGGCCTTGAGTGACTGTGTGAAGTTTGCACATTCTCCCTGTGTCTGTGTGGGTTTCCTCTTGCAGTACAAAAATGTGCTGGTTAGGCGGAGTGGCCATGTTCAATTGTCCAGGGATACGCAGGCTAGGTTAGCAACAGGAAGTGCTGCATTACAGGGACAGGGTAGGGCAGTGGGTTTGGGTGGGATGCTTGTCAGAGGGTTGGTGTGGACTCAATGGGCCAAATCGTCTGTTTCCACACTGTAGGGAGCCTATGATCTGTAAGGCGCAAAATTAACATTTCAAGTCCACTGATGCTTCTGCAGAAGACCTTTCTGAAGAAAGGGAACTGGATTTCAAACATTAATTCTTCTTTCTCTCCACTGATACTGCTAGAACTGCTGGATTTCTGTTTTCATTCCAATTTTTTCTAGTTCTCTTGAGAGGCCATCAACCAAAATGTTAATTCTGTTTGTCTGTGAAAGTATTACTAGACAGTATTTCCAGCATTTTACTTTCATTTCAGCTTCACAGCATTTTCAGTGTTTTTTTTACGATAATGGAATTTTGATTAATCTTAAAAATCAATGTAAATTAGCCATAAGCGATATTAACATGAAGTAAAGAAAACTTTGTCAATGGTAAAAGCCAAAAGGTCAAAGTCTCTGTCCCTCCCATTCATGTGACACTTACCATGTCATGTTTTGAAGTTAATCATGTTCTTTATCCAAAAGTATTGTTTTCTGGAAGAATTCTACCCCAATCACATTTGAATGAATTGACATATTCTGCCTGCACAATCTCCTAAGTAGCCAGTTTCTTAGACTGACTTCTCACTTATTAAAAACAGCACTTTGGCAGATTAATGTTGTAAGTTTACCTTCCTTCAACCAAAGGCCTTGTGCTCTGGACAAGAAGAAAAAGTCTACAATATTTAGTCCTTTCTGAAGCTTCAAATCTCCAAACTTATTATATTGATGTATCAGTCAAAACATGAATTATTATCAATGTTTATAGAACTCTTAGTTCTTTTGATGTTTATAACAATGAATTGTAGGCTTACAATTCAATATCTCTTTCCAAACAAACCTTTATACTTTTAAACAATCCAATGAAATGTGTTGCCAGTTATGGAATTATAATTTACAATTATATAACACCTCACGTTTTTGCAAATCACACAACTCTTGTAGGCTATTGTACATCAGATTCTATAACCAGCAGTGGGCTAGTTTTAGTCATTAATTTTGTTTTAATGCTGTTTTTGATCAGGATATGATATTACTTTTTCTCATCCATAACATGCATTGTGAAGATGCTATTGAAATTGTTAATGAAAGACAAATCAATGGACTGCTTAGAGAAATGTGAGTCGCTTAGTGAGGTCAGCATGAATATTGGACAATGAACCATATCTAATGAACTAATTGAGCTTTTCGAGGAAGTAGCTAGAATTACAGAAGTGGGAGTATCAATGTGGTTTGCACATAGAATGCATTCGACAGGGTTCCAACATTAACTAAAAGAACAGAACATGAAATTGAAAGCAAATTATTGACCCTCTTGGGAATTGATTAGGTATTGACAGGCAAAATGTGGCGATAATAGACATGTCTCAAATTGGAAATAAATGAGTAGTGGTATCACACAAGGATTTGTGTTCTCAAGTATTTGCTATATTTATTAATGAGTTAATTAGCAAATAGGGAATATTATAAGTTCATCAATGGCACAGAGATTCGTTGTATCTAGTGAGTTCCAAGTATATTTTTAAATGCTGAGGGACTAGGATCAGCGGTGGTCCAAAGAGACTGGAAGGCTGCATGTAGACAGCTCATTGAAATGTAGTGGTCAAGGAGAATTAACATCAAAATGACTAATGAAGTGTTAATATTTACATCCAAAATGTTAGAATATAAAGTGAAGGTTTGCTACAGCCAAATGTAGATTCTATTAGATTGTATCCGGATACTGGATACAGTTCTGGGAAGTACACTTTAGAAAGTACGTATTGGCCTTGAAGGAGTGCAGTGAAGATTCATCAGAATGTTCCTAGGCCTTGATGAGGAATTGCCTAAGCTAACCTTCTATTCCCAGATTATAGCAGGTTAAGGAATGATTTTATTCAGGCTTTTAAGAGTTTGAAAGGAATTGCTTGAAAAAAGACAACCCTGCTGGTGGGGGCTCTGGGACAAGGAGTCATTCACTCCTTCCTTAAAATATAAGCAAACTATTGTGGATGCTGGAGATCTGAAATAAAAGCAGAAAGTACTGGAGAAACTTAAAAAGTCTGACAGTATCTGTGAAGCGAGAAATGTATCTTACCACGTTTTGGCAAGGTGTCATTTTTGTTGAGTTTCATTGCGGGTTTCTCTCCATGAGGCCCAGTTAGTTTTCCCACAGTATCATTCCGAAGTCATTAACCACATACCTGCTCTTCCTGCCACCCTTTTTGTTCAAAATTATCCTCATTCACCCACCTGTCCTGCTGGAATTACTGGAAAATCATGGATCCTGGTGTCGATGGCATTTTTAAAAGCCATTGTGAACCTGGTCATGCACTGTAGTCCAGAGTTGCCCCTAGGATCCATGATATTTGCACCAGACATGGTCGACTGAAGGAAACTGGTGTCCTGCTTTGAGGGCAGGCATTGTGAAGACCTAGGTTGATGAGGTGGCACAGAGAAAGGACATCTTCTTCCCTCAGGGCTGACAGAAGAAGCCATGACATTAGACCATGCCAGCCTAGTCCAAGTTTGCCACATAGACAGTGCAGTCTTAGCCTGCCAAAGAAATGCCCAGCAGTATAGAAAGAAGGTCAATGATTTTCTCTGCTCCTCCAAAGTAAGTGGCACTATCATATCTCTGCTGCCCTTTCACATACTTTATCTCTGCTACTGAAACACATCTCACTAAGGCTAATTTCCTACCACTGTCATCATTGCATGCAGTACCATCCCTCATTTGTGCCCATCTATCCGATTCCCCTGTAGCAGCCTCCTGGCTGCTAAATCACAGATGTATTGCTAAAACCTGTCCACACTGCAAGGGATGCTGGGTACATTGGCCAAGTAAAACTGTGAAGTTACAAAATACACACATCAGACACAGTGCAAATATGGCAGCCAGGTGCTAATGATATTAGTATAAAGTAAAAGGCAGCAGTTATCCTCGACAGGCATACCCCAACAACTTATCCGCTAAACAAAGGAGGGGTCAGACAGAAAGGCACTGAGTCCTGCTACACAAAGAAACTAACAGTAGCATGCCACTCTAAACGATTGACTCTGTTTCAAACTATAAAGTGTATCTCCTTGTTTGGCCAAAACTATAGAAAGCTCCAGAAAACCATCTAAAAGGTTAAAAAATCAGGGTTCACCAGCTGACTGGCGCTCTTTGAATCTTCTGAGCGCTTCTGAGACCAGCATGGCAGGGGGCAGAGACCAGCTGACCATCTGACCAGCCAGACAAAGACAGTGAGAGAGAGGAAGAAAGCAGCTTTGAAGACCCAGAGACAGAGGAAGGGAGACAGCAACTGTGTAAGCTGACAACAGACTCGGTGAGTGTTAAAGTTGGGACTGCTCTGCATTGGTACTGGCTCGGGTTCATATTGATTTGACCACTTTGGTATTGTAGGACACCTGGGAAAATTCATTCATAACATTCTGGTCGGACATGCGTGACATGTTTATGGAGGAACTAGATAATACCCCATTCCACTAACGCTGCATGACTCTGTGCTGCCTATTCACTTACTTAGGGTATCTCACCACACACACTAGTACTAACATCCACTTTCCACTCAATGCTTCCCTTTCACTTTTTCCATGAGAAAACAACCCAGAATAGAGGAGAATGAACCAAGTTGGGTGATGCGGTGCCTAACATGCAGCTCCTCAATTTGTACAAGGAGGGTATTCAGATCCTGACCACCTCGAGCAGCCAAATGACCAAGTTCCTGGACTAATATTGGAGGCTTCCTTTAACTTATTGTATTATGAGCCCCTGACTGAAGGATGTCTCCCTTGACTTAACTGAGGACAATACCCCTGGACTTTGAGACATGGGCATTTGCTTGGAGAAATTTGTAGTGGGATCGTTGCCCACATTCTCCACCAGTAGGATAGCACAGTGGTTAGCACTGTTGCCACACGGCACCAGGGACCCGGATTCAATTCCACCCTCAGGCGACTGCCTATGTGGAGTTTGCACATTCTCCCCATGTCTGCGTGGGTTTCCTCCGGGTGCTCTGGTTTCCTCCCACAGTCCAAAGATGTGCAGGCTAGGTGGATTGGCTATGCTAAAATTGCCTGTAGTGTTCAGGGACATGTAGATTAGGTGGGTTCAGCGGGAATTGGCAGAAAGAGACGATAACATCTATTTGATATATGGTTAAAAAAGCACAACAAGAAGGCTAAGGAAATCTGGCATGTTTAAAATAATTCTTACCAATTTTTATAGATGCACCATAGAAAGCATCCTATCTGGATGCATCACAGCTTAGTATAACAACTGCTCTGCTCAAGACTGCAAGAAATTACAGTCATAAACACACCCCTTTCCATCCATTGATTCCATCTATTCTTCCCACTGCCTTGGGAAAGCAGCCAAAGTAATCAAAGACCCCTCCCACCCCAGCTTATACTATCTTCCACTGTCTTCTTTTAGCAAAGATACAAAAGTTTGAAAACATGAACCAACAGATTCAAGAACAGCTTCTTTCCTGTTGTTATCAGACTTTTGAATTGACCTCTCAAATATTAAACTTGACCTCTCTGCACCTTCTATGCAGTTGGAACACTGCATTCTACATTCTGTTCTATTACCCTAACATTCCAATTTAAGGTATGATCTACCTGAATAGCATGCAAAAACACTATTTTTCACTGTATTTCAGTTGATGTGACAATAATAACTCAAATTGAATCAAATTTAGCTAACCCTATGGTGCATGCATATCCTTGGCCAAACAAGATCCAACTCAAACCTTCTTTGATATCATAAAATATAGTTAGCACATTAGAATAATGAAAACAGAATGAATGACAATTGCAGAATTCATTAATTACACTACAGTATTTGTATAGATAGTCTCATAGACAAACTGAAAAATTGATTAAGTCTTTAATTCTTTCTTTAGTGATGAAAATCCTGAACTTTTGAGGAAACCGAAATCTTAGATTCCTTAATGGAAATCTTTATCATCCTCCTCTTTAAAAGTAGCATGCATATTTAAGAAACATCAAATTGGATTAGACTTGATTCAACTGCAATTATTCTAATAATGAACTCCCCACAAGCCTTTGAGAACTTCCACCCTTAAGTGCAGCCTAATCACAGTAGCGTAATTAATGTAAAATGTATTTCAACTTAAAACAAAATTATTCATTCTATATCTGATGTCACCTGAACTTTTTTTTAACATTTTCATCTTTTGAAGTGCAGTGTAAAAAGAATGACTGTCAACTGAAATGGGGACAGGTTGCATTAGCATAAACACAGAATAATACAGAGCAGGGCAGAAAAGCATCATTTCATATCCCTTTGCATAAAATTAAAAGTCTATAAAATGCAAAAGGGATAAAGTAAAGACATAATTAACATCCAATCCTTTTACCTCAGTATTGCTCATCAGAAATAGGCATACAACAGATTGCAGAGAAAAATCAGCATCTATTGATCAACTGAGTTGACATTTAACATTAATCAGCTTGATGTGTTGGAATGAGCTTGTCCATTTTATATGGGTTTATAGACTTTGTTGGTGTGGCGGGGCTGAGGTAAGACTGCCAGTGTTACAAAGAACATAAAAACGGAGAATGTATGGTCCATTGAGGCATTTCCATTATTCAAAACCATCATGGTTCATCTTTGAAATCTACTTTTCTGCTTACTGTCCATTTCCCTTGATAACCTGACAGTCCAAAAATCGCCTCTTTCAGCCTTAGATGCTTCCAACAATAGAACATTCACAACTGTCTGGAGAAGAAAATTCCCCATTGAATGAAGAAATTTTGGACTAGGGTTATCCTATTGACAATTTCAGGCTTTGCTGAAGATGACTCATCCTGCCATTGCTGCTGGGCAGGAATTGGCCTGAGAGATAACGGGAACTGCAGATGCTGGAGAATCCGAGATAACAAAGTGTGGAGCTGAATGAACACAGCAGGCCAAGCAGCAGCACAAAAGCTGACGTTTCGGCCTAGACCCTTCATCAGAAAAGGGAGATGGGGAAAGGGTTCTGAAATAAACAGCAACTCATATTCCGCTTGGGGATGCCACCCGAAGGTTGCAGGAGCAGCAACTCATATTCTGCTAGGGAATCCTGCAGCCCAATGGTGTCAATGTGGATTTCACAAGCTTCAAAATGTCCCCTCCCCCCACTGCATCCCAAAACAAGCCCAGCTCATCCCCACCTCCCTAACGTGCTCTTCCGCTCACCTATCCCCTCCTTCCATCTCAAGCCGCACCCCCATTTCCTACCTACTAATCTCATCCCGCCCCCTCGACCTATCCATCCTCCCTCGACTGACCTATCCCCTCCCTACCTCCCCACCTACACTCACTTCTACAGGCTCCATCCCTGCTCCTTTAACTTGTCTGTCTCCTCTCCACCTATCTTCTCCGCTATCCATCTTTGAGCCGCCTCCCCCTCTCTCCCTATTTATTTCAGAACCCTCTTCCTATCCCCCTTTTCTGATGAAGGGTCTAGGCCTGAAACATCAGCTTTTGTGCTCCTAAGATGCTGTTTGGCCTGCAGTATTCATCCAGCTCCACACTTTGTAATCAGGAATTGGCCTGATATTGCTACTTAACTTGGGGATTGTAGCCAACATTGTATCAAGGCAACCCTCAACAGTACACAGTCTGGTGGCATTGCTGCTTGGCCACATGCTTATACTGCTTGGAGTAGAATTAATCTCTTATGTTATTGTTCAATTCAACTTAATGGTGCTGTTGGAGACCATGAAGCAGCCCGTGTATATGACAGTATGTCAGCTGTGGCTCAAATTTTGTACTTTCTCTTGCCTCTGAATCAGAAGATCATGGCTTCAAGTCCTAATTCAAAGACAAGGCACATTATTTGAGCTGAGACTCTTATCATTGTACTGCTTGGCCTGAAGTGCTTTCTTTTGGATATCAAACCAAGGTTACACATACCCTCTCAAGTGAATGTAAAAGGCTGCAATGCTTTTGGTCTGGCACAATGCTGCTGGTGTCACTGAGCCTGGAAAAATAGTTGATATTTTTATGGCACTCACATTAATGTTGCTACTGAACCTGGGGAATAATTGTGACAGCATCTGCATATCCGGCATCAAACAATCTATAAGCTGCAAAAATTGCTGTGAACACAGATAATGGGAACTGCAGACGCTGGAGAATCCAAAATAACAAAGTGTGGAGCTGGATGAACACAACAGGCCAAGCAGCACCAGAGGAGCAGGAAGGCTGATGTTTTGGGCCTAGACCCATCATTAGAAAAGGGAGATGGGGAGAGGATTCTGAAATAAATAGGGACAGAGGGGAGGTGGACCAAAGATGGATAAAGCTTTTGCGCTCCTAAGATGCTGCTTGGCCAGCTGTGTTCATCCAGTCCCACACTTTATTATCATGGATAGAGGAGAAGATAGGTGGAGAGGGGAGTATAGGTGGGGAAGTAGGGAGGGGATGGGTCAGTCTGGGGAGGACGGGCACGTCAAGGGGGCAGGATGAGGTTCGTAGGTAGAAAATGGAGGTGCGGCTTGAGGTGGGAGGAGGGGACAGGTGAGAGGAAGAAACAGGTTAGGGAGGTGGGGATGAGCTGGGCTGGTTTTGGGATGCAGTGGGGTGAGGAGAGATTTTGAAGCTGGTGAAGTTGGCAGGTTGGTGTATTTATTGCTGAGCTGGCATTTGGCAGCTTTCTTTGAGTATTGGTGCTGGGGCTATATCAGAGTAAGTCTATTGCTGTTATTAATAGTGAAGTCACAATGTACCAAAAAGACTTATAAATAAACAACCAGCTGTCTTTGCTTATGAGAATGCACTTGCTGTTGATTCCTGTAGAGTTGTCCACGGGTGTCATCCTTCAAGCCGAGACCTTGCTTTAGGGCCACAGAAAATAGAATCAGACATCATCCATTTAGCCCCTTTAATCCATTCATTTTGAAGTATCATTGTTGACCTGCAACCTCACTCCAAAAACTGCCTTTACCTATAACCCTCAAACACCTGAGACCAACTAAAACAACATCTTCAGGGATCGACAACTGCGCACGCGCACTCCCTCGGGAACGCACATGCGCATGGCTCCAAGCAGCATAAACGTTACGTGTGATGCCATACGCAAGCCTGTTATTGCGCGCGAGCCGCGTAGCGCGTGCGGCTTTTAAACTGGATTCAGTGGCGGGGAAGGTAGATGCGAACGGAACAGGGCCCGGAGTCCGTGGTGCGGATGGCGCAAGGATGGCCTAGGAGATGGGAGGCCCTAACCACGGCACTTCCCCCCCCCCCCCACCACGAACCCAGTTCCCCTTCTTCACCTCCCCTCCATTTCGTGGCGATCCTGGTCTCTTCCCTCGGCGTACCCAGCTCCTTCCCGGGCCCAGTCTGTCCGAAATCTTCAGGCACACAATTTAAAGCGGCACATAGTGTATGCGTCTGTGTCAGCCATCAAAAATTTGTGGCGACCATCAGAATTCTTAAGTCTTCAGTTAACAGTTGATCTGGCATTCACCACTGTTTGTTGGAGTGTTTTCAACTCCTCCGGGCTTTCGAGGTAGAAATGTTTCCTGATCTTCACAAGCCTAGTTCTAAGTTTTAGACTGTGACCCCATCTGACAGGTCTCGTCAATCAGTGGAAATAGTGCAATGGGGAGAAACGATGCTTTCCCAAATATATTTTAGAAACTTCAATCAAATAACCACTTAATTGTCTAAATTCTGGGGAATACAACTCTACTCTCTCCTCTGAATTTAACCCTTGGAGTACAGGCATCATTCTGGTAAGCTTACATCTTTCAGAGGCCAAGATTCCTTTCGTAAGGTGCAGTTCCCTGAACTACTCGGGGCATTCCAAGTGTGGCCTAACAAAGATTTTCTATAGCTGCGCCATGATTTCAACACTGTTGTGTTCTGAGCCCGGGGATATAAAGGCCAACATTAGCTGTTTTGATTGTTTTCTGTAACTACTCATAATATTTAAATGAGCCATGTACATGGACTCCAAGGGCTGAGTTATACCAAGAAATGGCTGAGTGTAAGTTGTGTTGAGTTTCAGGGAAGGTTTTCCTAGTGACTTTTCTCGTGATCATCTGAAACTCATGAGTTAGGCAGTGGTGCCCCCATGACAGCCCTCTCAAATAATGCAAGCCCAATTTCTGTAGGTGGAGGTACTTGCCACTTCTGGGATATCCCAGGATCTCTGGCACTGGCACCATCTTTGACTCCCCAGTCCAACATAGCGTTGACATTAATCATCAAAGTATTGGTACAGCAGCCACGACTCAACATTTCCCACAAACATCGTAGGTGGCATGACTGACACCACCTTGCATACTACACATTTTGACTCCTACTGCTGTTTAAGCGTCAGGCCACAAAATTTGCGTGTTCTTAGCCTATGTTCCTCTTAGAACCCCCTACATAACTGCAACTGTTTCCCAGAGTTCATAGTGACCATCACCACCCTGCTTTGCCTGTTCCAGTTGTGCAGAGAATGCTAGACTATATTTGCATTCTCTGTCTGGAGTATACAATAAGGCCCCTCCCCCATCTTCCCCCCACAGACCAATCAAAAAAGTGGAACTTCACTTCAGGAGTCCTCTTTCCTGGGCAGCACCATATCTCTGCTCAGTTTCAGAGTCATCATCCACAATCAGTATCCTGTTCCTGCCTTATTCCCATAAGATTTCTATAAGATCTCCCCTCGTTCTTCTGAATTCCAATGAATGTAATCCCAGTGAACTCAGTCTCTCCTCATAATCCAACTCTCTCAGCTCTGGAATCAACCGAGTGAATCTCCTCTGGACTCCCTCCAGTACTAGTATATCTCTTCTCAGGTAAGGAGACCAAAACTGCACACAGTACTCCAGGTGTGGCCTCACCAGGCCTCTCTACAGCTGCAGCATAGCCTCCCTGTTTTTAAACTCCATCCCTCTAGCAATGGCAAACAAAATTCCATTTTCCGTTTTAATATACCCAGAGTTAACATAAAGTTAAAGTTTTCCCAATTTCCTTGACTTTTAGACCCAGGTTGACAGGAAGCACGGACCAGGCTTCTGTATTTAACAAGAATTACTATTTATTATAAATTAATTTGAGCTATAAGTAGACAATTATAAATGTTTATGTTCTACTTATTAAAACTCAAACCCTCTTATAAAACTCCCCCTGCACAAACATACAGGCAGACAGAGACAGATACAAAAAATCTCTGATGTTATGGGTAGAAGGAAGATCTAGGAAGGTATTTGAGAATCCTTGAAAACAGGGTTCACTAAAGTGATTCTTCTGGCTTGTCAGGACTTGATGTTCTTTGATCTTCCTTCTCCACTTTCACTTGCTTGCAGGAGGTGCAGGGAGACTGATTTGCATTGATAACATAGCTGACCTATTGGTTAAGAGCCACAAGTTACAACAACCGATAAGAGAAATAATGTTTTCTTCAGGCTTGAGTGTTTTTACTGCAGAGGAAAGGACATTGCCTTCCTTTGCTGACCTCCAATGGCTTCTGACTGAAGATTCACATCCACAAGCTATTCAGCTATGTGGGAGCCAATCACAGTTGTTGTCAGGCAGAGACCTTAGTCATTGACAACTGGTCACCATTCCACTAACCAGTCAGGTACTTGTCGCCAATCAAGTCTTTTTCTGATGAAGGATCTAGGCCCGAAATGTCAGCTTTCCTGCTCCTAAGATGCTGCTTCGCCTGCTGTGTTCATCCAGCTCTACACCTTGTTGTATCGGATTCTCCAGCATCTGCAGTTCCTGGTATCCCTCCCTTAGTACAGTGCTTTGGCTGCAACCACTGTAACCTCCTCCACTACTTGAACAAACAGCAGTATAAAACAACTTCCAGTGAGTGCTATGGGATCGTTTAAAACACGCTTCAACAATTTCCACATCCTCAGTTTTTACAACACTCCTTTTCCCATTTCAGTCCACAATAAAAAATACAGAAAAATAAAAAAAAATCTTTACACCAGTGCAATCTAAAGTGCAGAATCGAAGAGCAAAAACATACTGTAAGTGCATCAGAGATGTGCTGGGTTCAGTGTGGCTTGCTTCTTTTGCTGGAATATTAAAATAAATATTACTGGACAGGAGTTAGATCAGGAATTAGGTGTTATCGTGCAAGGTTCAGGTATGTCCAGACAAGTTGGTCTTATACAAAAAATGGAAGTTGCTATTCAGTGAGGATATTTGAGAGTGGAACCTAAATGATGAAAAGCATGATTACCAGTAATTAGAGATGAATGAGCTAATTGGCAGATGATACGTCAGTTTTATCAGCAGTGTCGATGGCATGTTAGATGCCATTTGACATTCTGGTCTCAAGATAATAAAACTTGGATAAGGATTTCAATGTCACAGAAGTAGATATCTGGTTTTAGAAAGAATATGGGCTCAGAAGCCAAGTTCAATGTTAGAAAGGATGCTGAGCTTTAAAACAGCCAGGTTGCATAGAATCAGCAATAATGACATAGAGTGTACAACAAAAATTGATGGCATTGCAGTTTGTTCACAATTTGACTTCAAAGAAGCAAAATTGGAACCTGAACACATCTTACGATGAGAGACAGTGGGAACTGCAGATGCTGGAGAATCCAAGACAACAAAATGTGAGCCTGGATGAACACAGCAGGCCAAGCAGCATCTCAGGAGCACAAAAGCTGATGTTTCGGGCCTAGACCCTTCATCAGAGAGGGGGATGGGGTGAGGGTTCTGGAATAAATAGGGAGAGAGGGGGAGGCGGACCGAAGATGGAGAAAAAAGAAGATAGGTGGAGAGAGTATAGGTGGGGAGGTAGGGAGGGGATAGGTCAGTCCAGGGAAGACGGACAGGTCAAGGAGGTGGGATGAGGTTAGTAGGTAGCTGGGGGTGCGGCTTGGGGTGGGAGGAAGGGATGGGTGAGAGGAAGAACAGGTTAGGGAGGCAGAGACAGGTTGGACTGGTTTTGGGATGCAGTGGGTGGAGGGGAAGAGCTGAGCTGGTTGTGTGGTGCAGTGGGGGGAGGGGACGAACTGGGCAGGTTTAGGGATACAGTTGGGGAAGGGGAGATTTTGAAACTGGTGAAGTCCACATTGATACCATTAGGCTGTAGGGTTCCCAGGCGGAATATGAGTTGCTGTTCCTGCAACCTTCGGGTGGCATCATTGTGGCACTGCAGGAGGCCCACGATGGACATGTCATCTAGAGAATGGGAGGAGGAGTGGAAATGGTTTGCGACTGGGAGGTGCAGTAGTTTGTTGCGAACTGAGCAGAGGTGTTCTGCAAAGCGGTCTCCAAGCCTCCGCTTGGTTTCCCCAATGTAGAGGAAGCCACACCGGGTACACTGGATGCAGTATACCACATTGGCAGATGTGCAGGTGAACCTCTGCTTAATGTGGAATGTCATCTTGGGGCCTGGGATGGGGTGAGGGAGGAGGTGTGGGGGCAAGTGTAGCATTTCCTGCGGTTGCAGGGGAAGGTGCCGGGTGTGTTGGGGTTGGAGGGCAGTGTGAAGCGAACAAGGGAGTCACGGAGAGAGTGGTCTCTCCGGAAAGCCGACAGGGGTGGAGATGGAAAAATGTCTTGGGTGGTGGGGTCGGATTGTAGATGGCGAAAGTGTCGGAGGATGATGCGTTGTATCCGGAGGTTGGTGGGGTGGTGTGTGAGAACGAGGGGGATCCTCTTTGGGCGGTTGTGGCCGGGGCGGGGTGTGAGGGATGTGTTGCGGGAAATACGGGAGACGCGGTCAAGGGCGTTCTCGATCACTGTGGGGGGAAAGTTGCGGTCCTTGAAGAACTTGGACATCTGGGATGTGCGGGAGTGGAATGTCTTGTGGGAGCAGATGTAGCGGAGGCGGAGGAATTGGGAATAGGGGATGGAATTTTTGCAGGAGGGTGGGTGGGAGGAGGTCTATTCTAGGTAGCTGTGGGAGTCGGTGGGCTTGAAATGGACATCAGTTACAAGCTGGTTGCCTGAGATGGAGACTGAGAGGTCCAGGAAGGTGAGGGATGTGCTGGAGATGGCCCAGGTGAACTGAACGTTGGGGTGGAAGGTGTTGGTGAAGTGGATGAACTGTTCAAGCTCCTCTGGGGAGCAAGAGGCGGCGCCGATACAGTCATCAATGTACCGGAGGAAGAGGTGGGGTTTGGGGCCTTTGTAGGTGCGGAAGAGGGACTGTTCCACGTAACCTACAAAGAGGCAGGCATAGCTGGGGCCCATGCGGGTGCCCATGGCCACCCCCTTAGTCTGTAGGAAGTGGGAGGAGTCAAAAGAGAAGTTGTTGAGGGTGAGGACGAGTTCGGCTAGGCGGATGAGGGTGTCGGTGGAGGGGGACTGGTCGGGCCTGCGGGACAGGAAGATCCCAAGGGTTTCCAGATCTAATTAGGCAGTGGAGGAAGACAAATGAAATAGTTGTCAGCAAGCAATTTGTGGCAACAATTGAATATCTATGAATGGAGCTAAGTGAAAACAATCCCAATTGGGACAAGAGGCATCAGAGGCAGAGGATGTGATCTACATTTGCAAAAACTGCAAAACGCCTAACAATGGAGACAATTAGTGCATTATGATCACAGTCATAGAGGCTATCAGTCGGAAATGGTTCATTTTATGCCATGACCAGGGCTGAAACCTGATTGAAGAGCTTCAGAGTTGTGATCTAGCAGGGCACCAAGGCAGCGATATTGCACAAAAACAAAGTTGCTGGAAAAGCTCAGCAAGACTGTGAAAGGAAAAAGAGAGTTAACATTTCAGGTCTAGTGACCTTTCTTCAGAAATAGATGTTTATGGATTTCAGAGAAGTGGAGGTTGGAAATTGGATAATGATTTGAAAGGACTTTTTTCAAGTAAGAGGTGGTGACAGGAGTTTTGAAAGGGAGAGGTAACTGTTGACATTACACATTCACATGCATACAAGAAGGGAATTTGTATTGGCACCAGTTTGGTGGGAAAGGAATCAAAGGATGACCTTGGATCTTGAATTTCAACGGAGCAGGAGATTGGAAAGAAGTGAAGGATGTCAGTTTAGGGTTAAGGCCAGGGGAAGTCTAAGGAAGTTTGCCCGAATAGTGAAAGAGTGAGGAGATAGGGCTGAAGCAAAAGAAGTGAGTCTCAGTCAAATAAGTCCTGAGCTAAGATAATAAAATGTGAGGCTGGATGAACAGGCCAAGCAGCATCTCAGGAGCACAAAAGCTGACGTTTCGGGCCTAGACCCTTCTTGGCCTGCTGTGTTCATCCAGCCCCACATTTTATTATCTTGAATTCTCCAGCATCTGCAGTTCCTATTATCTCTGATACTAAGTCCTGAGCTCATTGCTTTTACTGTTGGGGATCAGGGAGGGAAGAGATATTTTACAAGGATCATTGGTAGTAGATAAAAGAAGCAGCAATTATCTTAGTTTTCCAATGTTGTCTTGTAACTTTCACTATGGCCAAAATTCTTGAATCTGCAGCCTGTGTGGCATTTGAAGAATAATTATTCAATCATCTTATTTGAAATGAAATTCAGGTCTGAAAAAAAGGCATTTCAGAGGATGCAGAGAAAAAAAAATCGTGAGAATGAGTCTACAGATGAGGAACTTAAGTGGATAGATTCAAGAAACTGGGCCATTTCTATTCGGAGAAAAGAAATTTAATAGAACAGATTTGATGGAGGTGTTCAAATAATGATGAGTTTGGAAAGAATAAACAGGGGCAAATTGTGCCCTTTGGCAGGAGAATTGAGAACCAGAGGACAACAATTTAAGATAATTGGCAAAAGAAGCAACAGATATGAGTAAAAAGGTTTTTAATACACTGACTGGCTAGGATCTGAAATGCACCACCTCACAGTGTGGTGGATGCAGATTCACAGAAAAGGTCTTAAAAAAAGAAATGGATAATTATCCAAATAAGTAAGAAATTACAGAGTTATGGGGCAAAAGGCAGGGGTATGGGTCTAGGGAAGTCAATCTGATAGAGAGCCAACACAGACAGTGCAATGACAAAAGCAGAAGTTGCTGGAAAAGCTCAGCAGGTCTGGCAGCATCTGTGAAGAAAACCTCAGAGTTAACATTTTGGGCCTGGTGACCCACCTTTTCTGAGGAATTAATAGGACCTGAAAAGTTAACTCTGATTTTTTTTGTCACAGATTCTGCCAGACCTGCTGAACTTTTCCAGCAACTTCTGTTTTTGTTCCTGATTTATAGCATCTGCAGTTCTTTTGGTTTTTATCCAGGAAGTACAGTGAATGGCTTCCGTCTGTGCTGTAAGCACTCTTTGTTTCTGTAACAGTAGCACCAATAAAGCAAGGTTAGTTCATCTTCAATTTAAATTCTTCCTCTGACTAGTTTGTGGTAGTTTGGAATATTCTTTGTAGGATAACCCACTAAGCCAACTAAGTAATTAATTTCAAGGTAACGAATTTTAAGTGTGTTGTTTGAAGGGTGTATGATTGATCTCATCAATTGGAATCCCTTTTAAGACTGAAAACTAAGCAAGTGTACTACAGTGCCACCTCAGGAACAAGCAAAAACAACAGCTTCTATTAGTACAATGTACAGTACAAAAGAAGCAGCAGCACAATTGTGAGGAAATAGTAAGAATAGCAACTGTCACTGATATATATTCAGGTTCAGAGAATGAAGAAGCACATGCATGTTCACCACATTGGCTGTTTTTAAAATTATTTATTGACAAGTCTTTTCATTATGACTGTTGCAGTTGACATAAGGTGGCTGATTGCTTGGTTAATCAGCAAGTCATGAAGATGACCTTTCATGTTCCTGGTCAGCACTGCCAACGAGCACCTAATCAGTGAATCAGCCCTCAGAAAGAAAAGTCAAATATGTTAAAAGCACAGAGATGGAGACTGGTTCTTGTTAATCGTATTTCTTCTTTTCTCAGCTCAAGGTTCCCCACTGCTTAGTTACTTTCTGTTCACTTCAACAATTTCCATTCTTCCTTATCTTCACATTCTGACTATATTCCCTGGAGATAGAGGGAGGAAATGCTTTAAGCAAGGACATCACCAGTGGAATGATCAGAAGAATGACATGGCTGAGATTACATGCAATGACTATATTACTCCAAATTTAAGACAATAACCCTAAAAATTCTGCTTGAACAGTCTTCTTGTATAACACTAGAACAATTCTTTTCAAATAGGCCAGAAGATTGGCAAGGGTGCTGTTTCTGTTCAGCTCTTACCCCAAAAGATTATTCCTCTGAATTTCCTTGTGTGATTTGGCCATTCCACCCAATGAATTATAATCTAAGCAAACAAGGACCAGTGACATTGCTGCCTGAAGCCTTTTTGTTCTCAATGGATTTGGTGAGTTGTAATTCTCATAAGGACTACCATGGAGTCAGGATCAGCCAAGAAAGATAAACATTATGGGGACCTTTGATCCTTTGTTATGAAACTTGAGTAGAACTGATGAAATTTGGGAGAACTTGTTCAAGATGTTTTGTTACATCAAGCAGAAATAGCCTTCTGATTCCCTGCAACAATGACAGGCAAATTTAATCCCTCAGCATCCAATGATGGCTTTCCAGGAGCAGGTAGACAGTGAACATACCCTTTGTAAGTCAAGTTTAATTTAGATAAATGTGAGGTGCTACAATTTGGAAAGGAAAATCAGGATAGGACTTATACACTTAATGGTAAGGTCTGAGAGTGTAGCCGAACAAAGAGACCTTGGAGTGCAGGTTCATAGTTAGTTGAAAATAGAGTCGCAGGTAGACAGGACTGTGAAGAAGGCATTTGGTATGCTTGTCTTTGTTGTTCAGTGCATTGAGTATAGGATTTGGGAGGTCATGTTGAGGCTGTTCAGGACATTGGTTAGACTACTTTTGGAATACTGCAATACCAGTCTCCCTGCTATTGGAAGGATGTAGTGAAGCTTGGAAGGATTCAGAAAAGATTTACAAGCATCTTGCCAGATTTGGAGCGCTTGACCTACAGGGAGAGGCTGGATAGGCTGAGGCTATTTTCCCTGGAGTGTCAGAGATTGAGGGGTGACCTTATTGAGGTTCATAAAATCATGAGGGGCACAGATAGGGTAAATAGACAAGGTCTTTCTCCCAGGATAGAGAAGTCCAAAACTAGAGGCATAGGTTTAAGGTGAGAGGGGCAAGATTTAAAAGGGACCTAAGGGCTTAACTTTTTCCACACAGAAGGTGGTGCATGAATGGATTGAGCTGCCAGATGAAGTGGTGGAAGCTGGCACAATTACAATATTTAAAAGGCATCTGGATTGGTATATGAACAGGAAGAGTTTAGAGGGATATGGGCCAAATGCTAGTAAATGGGACTAGATTAATTGGGATATCTGGTCAGTATGGACGAGTTGGACCGAAGGGTTTGTTTCCATGCTGTAAAGCTCAATAATTCGATAATGATGTGAAAAACTGGATGTTCACAGCAACAGCCTTTGAAGGTCAGATTTACAGACCAACTTGCCATCTGACAGGCTGCAATGTGAAAATGCTTTAACCACCTTCACATTAGGTTATTGCATGGTTAGTCCCATTCAGCATGTATTTTGTGAGCACCCACAGCACATACAATGAAGGAAGATACAAGGGCACCCAACAAAATAAAAACCACTGCTGGGTGTCAAAAGCTCTTGTCTTCATTTGCTGACAAAGCCTCAAGTAGGATTTCACCTACGTATTGTTTATCACCCAGCCATTGAACCAAGGGCTCACTCCAGAGTCCTTGTAAGATGTAGGAGCATGTGTGCACTCAAATTATTGTACTTTTGGTATAGGTCAGCATCAGAAGCTGACAAGTCAGTTACTGTGCAACAGAAATTCAGAGTAAATCTTACGCTGCCAGATGATTTTAAAAAAACTCTCTGCTGCTTTAGTTTTTATCCCTGCTCCTCCACCCTTACCTTACATAGTTATAACGTCCTCACAGGCAAAAGTTAAAGGGAAAGACTTTTGTAAATTCAAAAAGAAAGAATTGATGCAGCGTGTTTTACGATTGCAAGACATCACAAAGTTAGTGAAGTACTTCTTTTGAAATTTAGTTATTGTTCTAAACAATGTAAGTGGTATTTATACCCATAAGCTTCTAATTCAGAGGTAAGAGGCAGCTATCCTTGACATTAAGGACAAAGATTATCAAACTTTTTTTAGTGGAAGATGAAAGGAAACATTGCTAGGAGATCCAAAAGGGGATTTTTAGCACACAAACAACTGAATGTGCTTGAAGTGGATGAATACGTTAAAAACCACCTCCAATCCACCAACTTTATACATTTTTGAGACAGAGCGAGCGGGTAGACAATAAAACCCCTTCCGTAAGGCTGGTTGGTAATTTACACGTCAATGAAGTATCTAGCCTCTGTCGTAACCAGCTTTGTAGGTTTCACAGTAGGCATTTGAGTGCAAGGATAGCTTCAGAGAGAATGTAAATGCCTTCACCACCATCACCCTGTCACCCATTCTGAACTATTACTAGACCTACCTCTTCCTGCAGCATGCTGTGGTGTGTTCCCTGCCTGACTGTAAGCCAGATTGTTCAGGACACTGGGAAACTCAAATTCTCTGTTGCTCACCTGAAACTCCACCTGTCTCCTGGTATGATCTACCCCTATTCATAAGCATGACTCTACTGTTTGTGTAGATCAGTCAGGTTTAGACTAAAAAGGTCATGTATTGTAGAACTAGAAAAAAATTGTCATCCTTTTCACAACCTTAATTTTGGCATCACAGTTTATGAGGATTATCTAAGTCCCTAGAAGGGAATGCAGAGAAGATTTGTGACTAGACATAGGAAGGGATTGTTCTTAAGAGCAGTGAAGTTTGTTGTGCACAGATTAGATGGGGGCAACCATTCCCTCTAGCTGAAAGGCTAGTAATAAAGATGTAAGGTATTCTATTGTGGGATGTGGGCATCATTGGCTAGCCGGGATATATTGCCCATTCTTCATTGTCCTTAAGATAGAACATAGAGAACATAGAACAGTACAGCACAGAACAGGCCCTTCAGCCCACAATGTTGTACCGACCATTGATCCTCATGTAAGCACCCTCAAATTTCTGTGACCATATGCATGTCCAGCAGTCTCTTAACTGTCCCCAATGACCTTGCTTCCACAACTGCTGCTGGCAACGCATTCCATGCTCTCACAACTCTCTGTAAAGAACCTGCCTCTGACGTCCCCTCTATACTTTCCTCCAACCAACTTAAAACTATGACCCCTCATGTTAGCCTTTTCTGCCCTGGGAAATAGTCTCTGGCTATCAACTCTATCCATGCCTCTCATTATCTTGTATACCTCAATTAGGTCTCCTCTCCTCCTCCTTTTCTCCAATGAAAAGAGTCCGAGCTCAGTCAACCTCTATTATAGGAAAGATGTGGATGCTTTGGAGAAGGTTCAGAGGAGGTTTACCAGGATGCCTGAGGAGTTGTAAAAAGTGCTGGACAATTTTGGAGATTAGTACATTTCCCTGACCTTATGGTGGACTGAACATCATTGATGAAGCAGCTGAAGATTGATGGGTTACAAGGGCATTACCTGAGGAAATCCTGCAGAGATGTCCTGTGAATGTTTCACTGACTCACCATGAGTTCAACTAAAAGCAAAAATGAAACAGATGATTTTTAAGCTGGGTTTCATTATGGGATCGGACTTGTCCAGGATTATGAAAAACCCTACAACACATGGATGTCCACTTCAAGTAGTGAGTGCATTACCTCTTTCTCAATAGCAATAAATGATGGGTCTTGCTGCTGACATCTATGTCCTAAAACAGAACTCTCAAAGAAAATATTTGACTTCTTACCAATTGTGTAAGCACAACATACACTCGTTAGGGAATGTTATTTCATTTGTTCCACAGACTGGGTCCCGAATCCTTGAGCATGCTCTTGTATGGTACTGCGCACAGTTAGGCTGAAACAAAAAGAAGTAAACTAGAGGCATTTTCAGCAATATACAAAAACCTGGAATAATGATCAACCTCCAAGAACAATTTTAAATTACAAGATATTACTCCTCACTTAAAAAAAAAGCCAGGAGAAGTCAAATACTATAAATAAATATTTAGGGTCTGGAAGCATTTATGGAGGAACTGAAGTCAGTCAGTGTTTCATTTTAAAATGAATTCTTAATCATATCTGGCATTTACACATCATCTGCGAGGTAATAGAATGTCCCAAAATACTTCACAGACAGATGTGATACAGTTCCAGAGATATTAGAACAAGTGATCAATATTTGGTTGAGCAGGAAGATGATAAGGAGCATTTTGATAGGAGGCAAAGTTAGGCCAATAACAGTGGGGAATGGGGAGATTAGAATGAGTGAGGGGAACAGCAAAACTGAGACAGCCGATCGCCAGCCAGCAATTACCAAATAAAGGATTTAGAGAGAGTAAGGAGCCAAAGTGAGGAGTCCAGGTAGAGAAGGTTGGTAAAATAATCTGAGCAGAGGAATGACTTATGCATGTAGAAATTAGTATAATGACAGAGGTTATGTATGAAGAACTCAGCATGGCACAAAGCTTAAATTCCTTGAGATGGAGTCAAAAGGGATGAAGGTCTATGCTGTGAATGGAGCACTCAGTCAGAGAGATAGGGCTGAAGGGGAGGAGGAACTGGGATGGGAAATAAAGGAGTGGGGAATGTATAAGAATGTACAAGAAAGCAAAGTTAGAGGAGTGCAGATTTCTTGCAGAATGTAAATCCGGATGAAGTTTTTTAAAAATAAGGAGGAATGAAGCCATTTGATGACAAGGATGTGAATTTTAAATCGTCACTTTGCATTACTTTTCACTTCAATGCCACTTCACTTTAAGGAGGCCCACCAAGACATTTCACTCTTCTCTTTGCTGGGATTTCAGTTCATTTCATCTTTCTTGTTCTCTTTCATTGCTTTCTACTTCCCTTCCTGTATTTAATTACACATCTACAAAACCCACTTCCACTGCCACATCATCTTCCTGAGTAACTAGGTCTGGCTATAGTTTAGTCCATGTAGATTCCACCAATGATTACAATGATCTCCTGAATATTCAGAATTCCTTGAACTGCTCTTCTCAGTATATCCTGAATCCAGTCTTAATACCACACACACATCGCCATCCTTGACATCCATCTTCAACAAAATCTTTTGATTCTACCTCAAAACAATCAAGTTCACAGTACATCCCATCCCAGTTCCATTTGCCAACATTTTGTGCACTTACTTAACCTATCAATATCCCTCTGCAAAATGTTTGTATCCCCCTCTCAACCTGAATTTCAACTTACTTTAGCATCATCTGCAAATTTGGCTGTGATACACACATTTCCTTCCTTTAATTCATTAACATTTTTATATAGTTGCAGTCCCAGCACAGATCCCTGTGGAACCACACTGATCACAGTTCGCCAACCTGAAAAGGAGCCTCCAACTCGCAATTGCCATTTCCTGCCCATGAGCCAATTCTCGATCCATTGTTAGAGATAATATGAACTGCCAATGCTGAAGAAGAAACTAAAGAAGGGTCCAGACCTGAAACATCAGCTTTCCTGCTCCTTTGATGCTGCCTGGCCTGCTATGTTCTTCCAGCTCTGCACCTTGTTATCTCTATCCATGGTAATGTACAACTTCCAACAATATGGGTGCTTATCTTATGACTTAACATTTTGAGAATTCTTTTTGTCGAGCCTTCTGAAAGTCCAAACACAACTGGTTCCATTCTATCCACTGTGGATGAGACTTCCGCATAAAATTCTAATAAATTAATTATTACAGAGACAGTAGGAACTGCTGCTGCTGGAGAACACAGCAGGTTCATCCAGCTCTACACCTTGTCTCAAAAAATTAACTAGCCAGGCGCGGTTTCCCTTTCATGAGGTCATGCTGACTCTGTTTGATTATGTTATGACTTACCAAATGTTCTGCCATTTTCTTAATAGTTGATTCCAAGACTTTCCAATAAAAGATGTCAGGGTAGCCAGCCTATAGTTATCCATGTTTTGTCTCCCTCCCCATTTGAATAAGGATGTCAGTTTTAGCAGTTTTCCAATCCATTGCTACTTTTCCAAAAATCATTGGATTCTGGAGATGTATAATAAATGCATTCACTATCACAGAAGCTTTATGTTAGGATCCTACAATGCAAGCCTTTTGTCCTATTAGTTTGTGTAATACTACTTCTTTAGTGATGTTGATGGTGCTTAATTTCTCCCCTGTATTCATCAATCTTAATGGAATGTTTAAAGTAATTTTCACCACGAAGGCTGAAGCAAAATATCTGTTTAACTCCTTTGCCATTTCCTTGATCCCCAAAACTGTCTCTCCAGATTCATTTTGTAAGGGTCCTATATTTCCTTTATCTCCCTCTTCCTTTTTATATATTGAAATAAGCTCTGACTGTCAGTTTCTTTATTCCTCCTAGTCTGTCCTTATTTTACTTTCCCTGTCTTTATTGTCTTTTTAGTCCTCCTTTGCTGGATTGTGAATTTATCCCAGTGTTTGGGACTGTGACCAATTTTAGCCTCCGTATGTCTTTTTTTTCCCCAAACTTAATTCACTCCTTAAAGCTTTCTTGGTTAGACTTGGTTGGTTTATCCCCCTCAGAATCTTTCCTCCTTACTGAGACATATTTTTGCTGAGAGTCATGAGTTACCACTTTAAATGTCTACCACTGCTTGCACCATGTCATTTCTGGTAATTTATCCACACTGTTCACTTTGGCTAATTCCATCCTAGTTTCATTGAAATTACCTTTACTTAAGTTAAATACAGTTGTTTCCAACCCAAGTTTCTCACTCTCAAACTGAATACTAAATCATATTATGGTCACAACCTCCTAGGGGATGTTTTACTCATATTATTTATTCAACCTGCCTTATTAACTATTACCAGATCTGAGATAGCCTGTTCCCTGATTGGCTCCATGTCACATTGTTCTAAGAAACTAGCCCTAATGAGTTCCAAATTCATCATTGTAGTTACCTTTTCCAATTTGATTAACCCAAATCAACAAGAAGATTAAAGTCACCCATAATTATTTTTCTACTCTTTTAAGATGCTTTTAGTTTTTGATTTATAGCCTTTCCCACAATGTGGCTCCAGTTTGGGAGCCTGTAAACTACTCCTACCAATATCTTCTTTACCTTCCTTTTTTTGGACTCTTATCTGAGATCATCTCTCACTACTGTCCTCATTTCATTTCTTATTAATAGTGCTACCCCACCATGTTTTCCAACCCTTTTGTCTCTCTGAAAGGTCAAATCTACCTGATTGTTTTGTTCCCAGTTTGGTCTCCTAGTAACCATGTTTTTGAAATGGCTATAGATCATATTCCTTTACAGTAATTCCTCTGTATGCACTTGAGCTTCATTTCTGAGCATCCCCATGAATGATGAAATTCACAGATATGGAGCCTGTTAAAAATTACAAATATGCAAGTTTGCCTGCAGGTGTTGAATTTTGTTGCTACTTACTTTTTGGCACAGATGGGAAATTCGTGAGTGATGAACTTGTGGATGCAGAGGAATTACTGTACGTCAATTTGCGCTGTTGATTCATCTACCTTATTTCAAATGCTAGAGCTACTGTGTACAGTTTGTCACTTTATTAAAGGAACTGTATATATTGATGGAAAGTAACTCAAAGAAGGTTCAGCAGGTTGGTTCCTTGGATGATGGAAAGTTTGAGCAGATTGGCTCCATTCTCACTAAAGTTTAGAAGGATAAGACATGATCTTATTGAAATGATGAAGATTCTGCAGGGGCTAGGCAAAGTAAATGTTGTGACAAACCTAGAACTAGGGCACTATTTCAGATGAGGAGTCTTCCATTTGAGATAGACATGAGGAGGAATTTTTCACTCAGATATTCAAACTTTGGAATTCTCTCCCCCTCAGAGCAGTGGAGTTTGGGTCATTGAATCCATTCAGGGCTAAATTAGACAGATTTCAGACCTACAAGGGAATCAAAGAATATGGGATGCAAGTAGAAAAGTGGAGTTGAGCCCATAATTAGATCAGATATGGTTTTTATTAAATGGTGGTGCAGGCTGGATGAGCTGAATAGCCCATCCCTGCTCACATTTCCTATGTTCTTATGTTCATCTTAACCTGAGTGGGTAGACAAGAGTATCAGTGTTACACTGAAGCATTGATCTGAATTCTGTTCTTTGGACAGGAGCTTAAACACACAACATTTAACTGGGAGGCAAAAGTGCTGCCACTGAATTAGAGTCAACCAGTGATGCTGATCCTTAGTGTTAGAGGGAAGAATTAGAGGCACACAATAAGCAAGAAGACAAATTTTAAAGGAAAGCTTTGGAGTAATATAAACAGCAGTAGAGTTTTGTGATATAAAGGTGTCAAAGGATTTTGAGCAGAGGCAGGTAAATGAAGTTGTGGAACATAGCCATGGTCTGACTGAATGACAATTCTGGGTGAAGGAGATGAATTGCCAATATTTGTTCCTGTACAAGTTGCTGAACTGGACAGAGAAAGTAATGTCATTGCAGCACTGAAGAATAGTCTAGTTGTGAAGAGCAAGTGTTTGTCTGCACAAGAATGTGATTAATATTTAAAGAATGTCAGGAAATGTGGTTGAGGTCAATTGTTGAAATCTGAGGTCAAAAGGAATGAAAGGCTATATTCAGGGAAACAATTAGTGATCTTATTTAGAAAAAAAATTAAAAAGTGCTTTTCAGGTGGTCCATTTCACTGACCTTTTCCTGCTATGTCTGATAGATTCCCAGAATGAAAGCTGATATCATGTATAAGTCCCTCTAAAATATGAATCCATCTCTTGTGTTTAGTATATCGTACAACAAAGGGAACTTACACTTAGAGGGATGGGGCATAGCCGAAGTGTTACTTTGCATCTGTCTTTACCAAAGAGAGAGATGCTACTCAGGCTATGGGGAGAGGAGAGAGCTCAGTCACTAGAAAGGTTCAAAATTGATAGGGCAGAAGTGTTGATATGGCAGGTTCGTTAGTACTTAAAGTTGATTAGTTAGTGTGACTGGATGAAATCTATCCAAGGGTTTTGAAGAAAGAGAGAATGGAAATTACAAGGGCACTGGCCGCAATCTTTCAGTCTTCTCTAAACTTGGGGAAGTGCCAGAAGACTGGAAAATTGCAAACATTACAGCCTTGTTCAAGGAAGACTGTAAAGATAAACAAGCAATTACAGACAAATCAGTTTATCTTCAGTGGTGGGAAAGCTTCTAGAGACAATTATTTGTGATAGAATTAACCATTAAATGGAAAAATAGTGGGTTGATTAGGAAGAGTTATAAAGGGGAAATCATGTTGAACTAACATATGGGAATTTTTTTTAAAGTGCTGTCAGAAAATCTCAATAGGGTAATGTTGTTGATATGGTGCACATAGACTTTCAGAAGGCGTTTAATACAGAGCCTGTATGCAGTCAGTGGTGACATGGATACAAAACTGGCCAAGTGACAGGAAACAAACAATAATGGTTAATAGATGTTTTTTTCAGGCTGCAAGAGGGTTTGTAGTGGAGTTTCCCCAGAGTTCAGCATTAGTATCCTTGCTTCACTTGATAAATATCAATGATCTAGATCTTGGTGTGCAGGGGACAGTTTCAAAGTTCGTAGATGACACAAGACTTGGAAGAATTGTAAAATGTGAGGTCAGTGTAGAAATCCAGAAGGATATAAACAAGTTGGTGGAGTTGACAGATAGGTGACAGATGAGTTTCAATGCAGCAAAGTGTCAGGTGATGCATTTTGGTGGGAAGAACATGAAAAACCATATAAGTAGGGGTACAATTCAAAGGTGGGGGTGCGGAAGCAGAAGGCTTCTGCATACATGAGCATACATCATTGAAAGTGGCAGGATAGGTTAAGCAGAAAATAAAACAGTATCCTCAGCTTTAGTATTAGGGGCATAGAATACAAAAGCAAGGAAGTGATGTCTAACTTGTATAAAAAAGACTTGAGACCTCTGCTGCCGTATTGTGTACAGTTCTGGGAGGATGCTTTTGAGAAATCATGAAAGTGATTTATAAGAATGGTTCTAGGATGAGGAACTTCCATTATGAGGATAGGTTGAAGAACCTGGGACTGTTCTCCTTGGAGAGAAGAAGGCTGAGAGATCTAATAGAGTTTACAAACTCACAAACAGGTTTGATAGAGTAGATAGGGAGAAAAAGTTCCTGTTTGTAAATGGAACAAGAGAACACCAACTTAAAGAAGCAAAGGTGAACTGAATATGCTGAGTGCATTTATGGTCACCCTACTATAGAAAGGATATTATTAAACTAGAAAGAGTGCAGAAAACATTTAATAGAATGCTATCTTGATTGAAGATTTGAGTTAGAAGGAGTGTTTGGAAAGGCCGGGACTCTTTTTGTCCTGGAGTGTAGAAGACTGAGGGGTGACCTTACCGAGCTCTATAAAATCATGAGAAGCATAGGTAAGGTAGATAGCCAACAGCTTTTCCCTACGGTAGGGGAATCTAAAACTAGAGGGCATAACTTTAAGGCGAGAGGGGAGAGATACAAAAGGGTCCAGAGAGACAATTTATTTTCCACACAGAGGGTGGTGAGTGTCTGGAACAGGCTGCCAGAGGTAGTGGTGAAAGTGAGTACAATTTCATCATTTAAGAAACATTTAGACAGGTACTTGGATGGGATAGGCATGGAGGGATCTGGACCAAACACAGGCAAATGGGACAAGTTTAAATTGTGAAAACTGGGCAGCATTGGTAAGTTGGGGCAAAGCGCCTGTTTCCCTGCTGTAGAGCTCTGTGACCCTATGAATAGTTAGGCATGGAATGCACTACCAGAAAGTATGGTGGAGATAGGTTCAATCAAGGCATTTGAAAGGGCATTGGATGATTATTTCAATAAAAGTAATGTTGAAGGGTATAGGGAATAAAAGCAGGAGATTGGCACCAGATAATGATGCTCATTTATCAAGCATATGTGCAGGCCTAATAGGCTGAATGATTACCTTCTACACCAAAACATTTCTGTGTAAAAAACAGCCCAGTCGAACATTATAATGCTCATTCATTGGCTTAGCTTCCTGCAAATGAAAATCTTTGAGTAAAAAAAAATTCATCATTCTCTAAGAGATAGTAAGAACTGCAGATGCTGGAAACAGAGATAACACAGTGTGGAGCTGGAGGAGCACAGCAGACCAGGCCGCATGAGAATTACAGGAAAGTTGACGCTTCGGGTGAGGACCTTTTTCCGAAGAAGGGCCCAGACCCGAAACGTCAACTTTCCCGCACGTCTCATGCTGCCTGGTCTGCTGTGCTCCTCCGGCTCCACACTGTGTTATCTACATCCTTCCCTAATTTGCTTTTCTGAGAGAGTTTCAAATGAATGTCATTAAAATCAAATGTGATTGCTAGATCATTAGCTTCAGGTTCTTGAAAAAAATACCCTCCACAACACATCTCACTTGTTTCTGTCCAGCCCTGGACTTCCCAGAATCTAAAACACAAAGGATTAAAATATCAAATTCAAGGTTAACACCTAACTAAGCATCTACTAAAACAATAGTTCTTAAACGGGGGCTACCATCTAGGGGAGATGATACTTGGCCAGCTTTGTAGGTGAGCAATATGAGTGACTGCCATAATGCTGTGGTGAAAAGAAAATAAGTGGAGTCTTCCGCAACCCCTTCGCCTTTCCAGTGCGCTCGCTCTCTCTCAGAACTGTTCCCTCTTGGTCCTGCTTTCTCTGAAAAGCTCTGCTGAAGTGCAATTGTTTTCTCTCTGTACGTTAGTTTCCCTAAAAGCATTTCGAATACTTTTGCTTTTGAGTTTTTTTATTATCAAATTTTGGTGACGTGAGGAAGGGCAGCAGTTACTACACCATTTGAAAAAGGATTCCTCAACCAAATAAGTTTGGGAACCACTACTACGAAAAGAAAACTTACAGTACTTACAGTTTTAATCGATTCCTCATAATTTGCATTAATTGGGTGAACAGCCAGTACTGAAGAAAAAAAATGTTTGTTAGATTCCAGTATATAATCACAATTTCTGATAAAGTTAGCAGCATTTCTATTCCGATCTAGAACACACGTTACCCCATTTAGTACGAGTTGCACTAAGCCAACGGATTGCATCTCCCACATCACCATTCCCAAACTCAATAACTAACGTGTCAAACTGACAAAGAAAATTCCTTCAACAACAACAAAAAATTCCTTCTCTTTCAATATTAGAGATCAGGACCGATTAAACAAGTTGCTATGCTACTGTTGAAACTACATTGTCACTGTAAATAAAAATATTTTGAATACAACAGAGCAGAAATTATTTGCTATCGCTCAGTTAGAGCTGCCACTCACGCACTGTCCATTTTAACACATCCTCTATCAGAGGCGGTACCTGTAGCGCAGATGATCAACATTACAAAAAATTCCATCCTCGGCATACTGATTGAAGCTGATTTACAGAACTGGATTGGAGTTGTGTGGGGCTCCTTATGCCTGTCCCCGGGGAGGCGGGGTCCAAACCAGCAAATCACACAAAGACACGGAGAGATGTTAGGGTTAAATTGGCAGGGCGAATATAAGATTACATCCAAGACAGCAAGCTATTCTGAAATTCTAGGATTCTGATTTCAACACCATTCATTTAGAACATTGCAGGTCTTCTTGATAAACAATGCAGTCAGTTATTTCTTTGCCTCATATTTAAAATAATGCAGCAGTTAACTTTTGTGATGTTTTGCTTTGTTAGAACTGCTCTATTAATGTAAGTTGTTGGCAATGGGGAAGCAATTTACTGGGCTCAAAAGAAAAGACTTTCATTTATGTGGCAATTTTCAGAACCTCAGAATGTCCCAAAAGTGCTTTAAAGCTACTGAAGTAAAACATAGTCACTGTATGAGGGTGGAAAGAATTATTTCCCTGAAAGTGGCAACACAAGTGGATAAAGTGGTAAAAAGGCATATGGAGTGCTTGCCTTCATCAGTTGGGGCATTGAGTATAAAAGTTGGCAAGTCATGTTGCAGCTGCATCAATCTTCTGTTAAGCTGCATTTGGAGTATTGTGTGCAGTTATGTTCACTTCGCTATAGGACAGATTTGGAGAGGTTGCAAAAGGGGTTAACCAGGCCGTCACCTAGGTTGGAAAGTATAAACTACAAGGAGAGGATGGACAAACTTGGATTGTTTCCACTGGAGCATTGAAGGTTGAATGTGGACCTGATAGAAGGATATAAAATTATGAGAGGCATGGATGGGGTGGATAATTGGAGTCTTTTTCCCAGAGTGAAAATGTCAAACACTCGAGGCATAGATTTAAGGTGAGAGGGGGAAAGTTTAAAGGAGATATGCAGTGTAAGTATTTTACATGGAGGATTGTAGATGCCTGAAATACACTGCCGGAGATGAGATAGCAACTTTTAAGAGGCATTTAGACAGATATGAGCAGGTAGGGAACTGAGAAATACAGACTATATGCAGGTAGATGGGATTAGTTTAGAAAGCATCATGGTCAGCACAAACATGGGGTGGGGGGAAGGGCCTGTTCACATGCTGTACTGTTCTGTGTTCTTTATAACAGCCAGTTTTCTTATAACAGGGTCTCACAAAAAGCAGTGAGATAATTAATGGGTAATCAGTTCTGGTAATGTCAATTGAGAGACACATTTTAGCCAGGATGGGGTGGGGATGAGGTGGGGACAGTGTGGGGTTGTTGAGAACTTTTCAACTACTCCTATATCCAGCTGTAAAAATTGACAGGATAATAATTTTACACCTCCTCCAAAAAGTAGCACCTCAGGCAGTGCAGCACTCCCGTAAACTTTTACTGGGGTCATTTGTTTCAAGAGTAGTACTTGAATCCACAATTTTCCGGCTTATTGATAAACTAAATAGAATGCTTCGCAGGTGTGAATTATAGTCCAAGTTGTGTTGTATTTTCTAGTTGGCACTTTTGTTTAGATCTAAAAGTATAATCTTAAAACTATGTAACCTCATTCTCCTAAAATATAACTTTTGAAGTTTGGCTAGATCCTCTAAAACTCTGATAAACAAAACTTTGTTGTATATTTTAAGATCTTGTGAACCTTCCATAAATCTAATCTGACAACACCTGATTTAAATATTTATGAATTCCTATAAAGGAAACCTGAATTTAGCGGCAGCTAAAAGTGGTAAATTCATCATTTGGATACTTGGCAGAGGCAGTAATAGTCAGGTCCTAATTACTCTTTCAAGAACCCATAGCACCTGAGGATGAATGAAAAGTCAGGTTGAGTAGAAAGCAGGGCATTATTAATCAAACTACAAACATTGTAAATTTCAACCAGAATGAGTTGTCCAAATTCAGAATGCTGAAGGACATGCGAACTTTAACCATGCAGTTGAATCACATTCTACGAAGTATGAGCAGTTAACATTGATTCCTGAAACAGCAAACCTGTAAAGGTCACTCAGATTGAGAGCAGGCACCACTGTTATTTTGAAACAGCCACAACAAACAGCCTGGAACAAACAGATGAATTAATTGTAAAATCAGTGATTGTCATCTTTACCAAATGTGCAAGTTCTCTCAATAGAATAGAGCAGAAAAGGAAAGTTGGTTTATGATTTTAGCTGTCTATATCAATGTTAAATAAAAACAAAACAAAGCAGGAACAATGACATAACACAGTGTGAAGCTTGGTGAACACAACAGGCCAAGCAACATCAGAGGAGCAGGAAAGTTTGACATTTCGGGTCGAGACCCTTCTTCAGAAAAGCAGGAACAATGTTTGCTTAGTAGATACTCAACTTCTTCGTACCCAAGTAATGCTAAACCCTAATGACATAATCTGTCGTTAATGTATAGTTACATTGTCGTGAGTGGTTAACAAAATGTTTAGAGATCATTCTGTCCTTTCATAGGCATTAACGGTGCCACTTAAAGGCAGCAAAAGGATAGACAATGCACCTGATTGACTAAATAACAAGTGAATTGAACACACAGTGAATTTACTAGAATGTGGCAGCCTTGATCAGTCATCCAATGTAATGTGTGATATAATGTTGTAAGCCAAATGCTATAAACAAAGGCTAAATGGTTCACCTAATGCCCTTGCAAACGTAAGTACAGTCAAATGCTTACTGGAAAGAAATGCCTAACAAACAACATATACAAATGTAATGTCTATCTAAAATACCGTACTGCAGATCTAGGTGAAA
The DNA here is from genome assembly GCF_030684315.1 of Stegostoma tigrinum. Lineage (NCBI taxonomy): Eukaryota > Metazoa > Chordata > Chondrichthyes > Orectolobiformes > Stegostomatidae > Stegostoma > Stegostoma tigrinum. The sequence continues at coordinate 14,362,602 of NC_081356.1, forward strand.
AGATTGGGATTAGGTAAAGCCTAACTGCCCTATTTCACCATGGAGCACCACAATGATCACTCACTGCCAACTTGTTTATTTCAAATGGTCTAATCAGGTGGACAGAAGTGGTATATGTAGTCTTTTAAAGATGTCACTGAAATGCAATCATTGTCCACCCAAGGGTTTCTTAAACTCTTTTCAAGTATGATCCTGTTTTATGAATTGACATAACTCCATGTATCAGCAAAAGCAGAACAGCAATACTTCAATGTTGAGTTTGTATGCTATAGATCAACGCACAATAATTCTTAAGGTAAAAATTAAAATTTTATGCCTCCAAAGTGCTTTATAAAAATGGTAATATTTTCTGACCTCTCGTATGTTTCAGGCAAATTCTCCATATTCCCTACTGATGGAAGAATCATTTCATTCCCTCCCCATTCCTCAACTGCATCACTACACATAGCCAGTTCCTCTCCTTTTCCCCAATTCTCACTCACTCACTCATTCTCTCTCTCTCACACACACACACACACACACACACACACACACACACAACCATCAGATCTGTGGGCAGTAGAGGGGAGGTTTATCATGTAATATAGTTTGGGTTGCTTATCCATCACATCCTTGAGCTCACCCCCATAATGCAGAATTGACCCAAATGTGATTCCAGACCCACAGAACTTTGCTGCCCTTTGAGTTGGCTTTGCCACACAATTTGAGAATAATTAGGGATGGATAGCAAAACTGGCCTTTTTAGTCATGATGTGGAGATGTTGACTGGGGTGGATGAGTTCAGAAGCCACATGATACTAGGTTATAGCCCAACAGCTTTATTTGAAATCATTAGCTTCCAGAGAACAGCTTCTTCGTCAGGTGAAATGGAGCACTTTTTAGTGTCAGCCACTTTGCAGGGCTAAAACAAATTTGGGTCCATTACAGACAGATTCAGGAGGATTTATAATGGGAATAGAGAAATGACAGAGAAGCTAAATAATTACTTTGTGTCTGTTTTTACTGAGAAAGGTACAAGAAATCTCGCAGAAATAAAGATTTGAGTAACTAGAATGATGAGTTGAACGATATTGTTGTGAGTAGGTACTGCAGAGATTACTGGAGTGAAAGTTGATAAATCCCTAGGACACAATGATCTTCAGGTTGAAGAAAAACCAAAAGAACTGCGGATGCTGTAAATCAGGAACAAAAACAAAGTTGCTGGAAACGTTCAGCAGGTCTGGCAGCATCTGTGAAGTAGAAAACAGAGTTAACATTTTGGGTCCAGTGAAGGGTCACTGGACCCAAAAACATTAACTCTGTTTTCTACTTTACAGATGCTGCCAGATCTGCTGAGCTTTTCAGCAACCTTGTTTTTGTTCAAGCTGAAGAATGTGGCTGTAGAGTCAGTCGATGTGTTGGTGATTATCTTTCGAAATTCTTTAGATTCTGGAATGATTCCTGTGGATTGTTGAGTAACAAATGTCACCCATTATTTAGAAAAAGAGCCAGAGAGAGCTACATAGCCTATGGGTTTGTCATAGGGAAAATCATAGAATCTATTATAACGAACGGGAAAATAGATACCTAGTTGATAACAAGACTACGCGGTGTAAAGCTGGATGAACACAGCAGGCCGAGCAGCATCAGAGGAGCAGGAGAGTTGACGTTTCGGGCCTAGACCCTTCTTCAGAAATAGGGGAGGGGAAGGGGGTTCTGAAATAAACAGGGAGAGAAGGAGAGGCGGATAGAAGATGGATAGAGGAGAAAATAGGTGGAGAGGAGTCACACAAGTCAAAGAGGCAGGGATGGAGGCAGTAAAGGTGAGTGTAGGTGGGAGGTTAAGGAGGGGATAGGTCTGTCCAGGGAGGCCGGACAGGTCAAGGGAGCGGGATGAGGTTAGTAGGTAGGAGATAGGGGTGGGGCTTCACGTGGGAGTAGGGGATAAGTGGGAGGAAGGACAGGTTGGGGAGGTGGGTACAACTTGGGCTGATTTTGGGATGCAGTTGGAGGAGGGGAGATTTTGAAGCTAATGAAGTCCACATTGATACCATTGGGCTGCAGTGTTCCCAAGTGGAATATGAGGTGCTGTTCCTGCAACCTTCGGGTGGCATCATTGTGGCACTGCAGGAGGCCCAGGATGGACATGTCACCTGAGGAATGGGAGGGGGAGTTGCAATGGTTCGCGACTGGGAGGTGCAGTTGTTTAGTCTGAACCGAGCGGAGGTGTTCTGCAAAGCGGTCCCCAAGCCTCCACTTGGTTTCCCCAATGTAGAGGAGGCCACAATGGGAGCAGCGGATACAGTATACCACATTAGCAGATGTGCAGGTGAACATCTGTTTGATGTGGAAAGTCTTGTTGGGGCCTGGGATGAGTAAAGTGGGGAGGTGTAGGGGCAGGTGTACCGCTTCCTGCGATTGCAGAGAAAAGTGCCGGGTGTGGTGGGGCTGCAGGGGAGTGTGGAGAGGACAAGAGTGTCCCCGAGAGAGTGGTCCCTTCGGAAAGCGGATAAGGGTGGTGAAGGAAAAATGTCTTTGGTGGTGGGGTCGGATTGCAGATGGCAGAAGTGTCGGAGGATGATGCGTTAGATCTGGAAGTCGGTGGGGTGGTATGTGAGGATGAAGGGGATTCTGTATTGGTTGTTATTGCAGGGAGGGAGTGTGAGGGATGAGTTGCGGGAAATGAGGGAGACATGGTCAAGGGCATTCTTGACCACTGAGTGGGGCAAGTTGCGGCCCTTGAAAAACGAGGACATCTGTGATGTTTGGGAGTGGATTGCCTCATCCTGGGAGCAGATACGGTGGAGGCGAAGGAATTGGAAATAGGGGATGGTAGTTTTACAGGAAGGTGGGTGGGAGGAGATGTGCTTGAAATGGATATCGGTTTCCAGGTGGTTGCCAGAGATGGAAACAGAGAGGTCCAGGAACGAGAGAGAGATATTAGAGATGGTCCAGGTGAACTTAAGGTTGGGGTGGAAGGTGTTGGTGAAGTGGATGAACTGTTCGAGCTCCTCGTGCGAGCACGAGGTGGTACCAATACAGTCATCAATGTAATGAGGAAGAGGTGAGTTTTAGGGCCAGTGTAGCTACGGAAGAGGGATTGTTCCATGTAACCTACAAAAAAGCAGGCATAGCTTGTGACCATGTGGTACCCATGGACATCCCCTTTGTCTGTAGGAAGTGGGAGGAATTGAAAGAGAAGTCGTTGAGGATGAGGACAAGTTCGGCTAAGCGGATGAGGGTGTCAGTGGAGGGGGACTGGTCAGGCCTGCGGGATGGGAAGAAGCAGAGGGCCTTTAGACCACCTGTGTGGGGAGTGCAGGTGTATCAGGACTGGATGTCCATGGTAAAGATGAGGTGTTGGGGACCAGGGAATTGGAAGTTTTTGAGGAGATGGAGGGTGTGGGTGGTGTCATGGACGTAGATTGGGAGTTCCTGAGCCAAGGGGGAGAAAATGGAGTTGAGATAGGTGGAGATAAGTTCAGTGGGGCAGGAGCAGGCAGCTGTACAAATACTCAATTGTACAAATCCTGCCCTGGTTTGCCTTTCCAAAATACAACACTTCACATTTACCTAAAGTAAATTCCATCTGCCACTCATTGGCCTATTGGCCCATCTGATCATGGTCCTGTTGTACTTTGAAATAATCTTCTTCACTTTCAACTACACCACTAATTTTGGTGTCATCTGCAAAGGTACTAGCCATACTTCCTATATTCATGTCCAAATCATTTATATAGATGACAAAAAACAGTGAACTCAGCACTGATCCTTGTGGCACATCACAGGTCACAGACTTCCAGTCTGAAAACCAACCCTCCACCACCACCCTCTGTCTCTTACCTTCAAGCCAATTTCAAATCCAAGTGACTAGCTACCCCTAGATCCCATCAGATCAAACTTAATAACCAGGCTATCATATTGCTGAAGTCCATATAGACAATGTCTATCTCTCTGCCTTCATCAATCATTTTTGTCGCCTCTTCAAATAACTCAATCCTGTTGGTGAGACATGATTTCCCATGCACAAAAGGTATATTGACTGTCCCTAAGTCCTTGCCTTTCCAAATGCATGTAAGGTCCCTCAGAATCACCTCCAACAACTTACCCATTATTGACATCAGGCTCACTGGTCTTTAGCTCCCTGGTTTTTCCTTACAACCTTTCTGAAATAATGGCACCACATTAGCCAACCTCCAGTTTTCCGGCACCTCACCGATGCCTATCGATAATACAGATTTATCAGCAAGCCGCCCAGCAATTTCTTCCCTTGCTTTCCACAAAGTTCTGGGATACAACTGATCCGGTCCGACAGACGTATCAACTTTTATGCATGACCTGCAGCACCTCCTTTTCTGTAGTATGAGCTCTTTTCAAGACATTACTATTTATTTCCTCCAGTTTCCATATCATTCCCCACGGTAAATACTGATGTGAAATATTGGTGTAGTATCTCACCCATCTCTTGTTTCTTAAATGATATGAGGTTGGAAAAGTGTTAAAGTAGAAAGATCTCCTAGTTAAAATATGTCGCTGAAGGTTAATATGCAGGTACAGTAAGATATCAGGAAGGTTAATAAAATGTTAGTATTTATGGCAAGAACCTTTGAGTACGGGAGTAGTGATGTCTTGCTTTGATTGTATGGGAGTACAGTTCGACCACACCTGGAGTACAATCTGCAGTGTTGGCCTCCTTATCTTATGAGGCATGTTATTGCCGGAAAGGGAATGCAATGAAGGTTCAGTATCCTTAGTCCTGGGATGGTGGGACTGTTCTTTGAAGAGAGATTGAGCCAATTGGATTGGTTATCTAGATAGAGTTTTGGAGAATAGGAGGTGATCTCATTGAAACTTGCAAAATAAAGTGAGAGACAGGGTAGATGAAGGTAAAATGTTACCCCTAGTTGCTGAGTTTTTAACTAGTGGGGACAGCTTAAAACTTAGAAGCATGTCTAAGTTTCTCGGACGGTCATGAACCTTTGCAGATCTCTACCAGTGAGTGTTGCGGAAGCTCAATTTCCAAGTATATTTAAGGTAAGAAGATAGATTTCTGATTAACAGTGGTACATACGGTTATGGGGATGGGATAGGAAAGAGACGTTGAAGTGTTTGACCAGCCCCAGTCATAGTAAGTGGCAGGGCAGGCTTGATGGGCTGAATGGCCTACACTTGTTCCAATATTCCTACATAAGAACAAGCAAAACAATAGGCTTATACAAAGGCTCAATAACTAGTTCTGTTAAATCCAAGTTAGGAAGTGTGAGTTCAATACCTTCCTTTGGTGGTTTAAGCATAAAATATGCTTAAATGTGACCTACTTCAATCCTTTGTATTTTAATTGTCTTGTGGCAGAGTGGGATTATTTCCAAGATGGAATAGTCCACATTGAGACAAAGAATTGTTTTAGCTTATCTGATCAGGATGTTTGCAAAATACTTTAAATTCTCCTCACCACGTAATCACCATTATTGCCTTAGACAAAAGGGAGCTCGTGGCTTTGAATGCTATTGCTGTGACCCAATCAGGGTCCCACAGTTATCCACATGACCCCAAAACAAAAGTTTTGGTTGTCACTAGTCTGTTGTGGTAAACAAATAACTTTAAGATAGTTATCAATCCAATGTCATGTTGCTGAACCTTTTCCAGATATTCTGCATCATCCACCATGTGAGTAGTTAAGAATGCTCATAATTTACTAAATAGCATAAATACAACAGTTGAGCCCGGTTCTTGAAAATGTGCTTGAGTTGTAATATGGTTCAATATCATTTGGTTTAGAACATACCAATTAAATTGCCTTTCATGGGTCATTAAGTCTGTTTTGAAACACTGAAGGGGTGCTTTGTAAACCTTGGACAAATATGATAGAAATCAAGACATTAACAGAAACTGTTGGAAAAGCTCAGCAGGCCTGGCAGCATCTGTGGTGAGAAATCAGAGTTAACATTTCGGGTCAAGTGACCCTGCCTCAGAGCATTTGGTTCCTCAGTTCTTTCGGTTTTTATGATAGAAACACAATTTGGATGGTATGTGGGAGAAGACAGGCAAAGATTAAGTGAGTAATTGTATATTCAAACTGATTATCAAAAATTTAGAATATTTTCCATTTGCACAGGAAGTATCCTTATCATCTACTTGCTACTTTCTAGAATTGCTTTTTCTCTCTTTGCCCCTAGAATTTAAATCCCTAGAATGGAGAGAACTCTTCTGATAACATTTCCTTCTCAAGGCCTTGAGTAGCTCATTGATTGTTTGCCTGTTTGAAGACTAAATCATATCAATTTGTTATGCAATTTTGGTAGAGCCATTGATTGAGCACATACACTGGCTATACCTGGTTTCACAAGAATGGATGTGCACTTATGCTTTACAAAGAAAATCCAGATGCATGGATTAATCCTTTAATAGGGATATCTCAAACTTCATGACATTAAGCCCAGCACCATGCTTCCAAAAGCATGACTGAAGCATGTATTTTTGCTCCCATTGTAATGCTGCTCTAGTACAAACTCAGGGTCTGTATATTAAACAGTGATTGACTAAATTGGACTAGTCTCACATGGTAGCTTGTGCCTGGGATGCCAGTTGTCATGTTTCACTTGCTACCTACATGATGCACCATGAGAAAACAGTTAAGACAATGTGACCAGGACTAAATCAGCTTTTCTCTTTTTAAGCCCCTTAATCTGACCTCCTGACTCCCCAAAGTCTGTCCACTACCTACAAGGCTCAAGTTAGGAGTATGAGGGAATACTCCCACTTTCCTGGGGTAGTAAAGCTCCAACAACACTCAAAAAGATCAACACCATCTGGGACTATGCAGCTCATTTGATTGGCATCACATCCACAAATATCCAGTCTGTCCACCACTGATGCTCAGTAGCAGCAGAGTGTACCGTCTGCAGGATGCGCTGCGGAAATTAACAAAAGATTCTCAGACAGCATCTTCCAAACTGACAACCACTTCTGTGTAGAAGGCCAAGAGCAAAATGGGAACGCCACTAACTGCGGCTTTTCCATCCAAGACACTCACTATCCTGACACAGAAATGTATCAATCCTCTTTCAAAATCGCTGGGTCAAACTTCTAGAATCTCCTCCCTAAGGCATTGCAATTTTACCTACAGCACATGAACAGCTGTTCAACCAGGAAACTCACCTTCTCAAGAACAACTAGGGATGGATTAGCCAGCAAAGCCAAGTCCTATGAGAGAATGAGAAAAGTCAGTCTCAACAAATATTTTTGTTTTCTTTTTGAGTGCAGCTCTCTCACACTTCAATTAAAATGTAGTTTACTCGATCAAAATGAAGGAACCAAATACAAGGTTTTCTTGAGTGACAAAAAGAGTAATTTTATTATCTACTGAATCTGAAAAAAGTAACAGAACTTGACATCCAGCATATGTATTGTGCTCAAAAAAGGGAGAGGATCTCAAAGGTATGAAGATAAAGAATATGCAGTCAAAATGCTTTTAGGTTCTTGAATTATTACAGTTGAACTTGAGATCATGTCAATTTCTTTCACGTCTTGTATCAGACATCATAGAATCATACGGCAGAAAAGAGGCCCTTCAGTCCATCAAGACTATATCATCAAAAATATACATTTTACCTACACTAATCCCACTTTCCCATACTAGTACGTGGCCTTGAATGTGATAACATTTCAGTCATCATCCAAGTACTTCTTAAAGTTTGTGAGGTTTTCCATCTCAACTACCTTGCATTTGCATTATGGACTCTCACCACAGCCTCCTCGGTGATCCTGATATTTATAGAATCCTTTGGTTCTCAGTGAGTGAATGCTTCCCCCATTTGTTCTATTGCTGATGCCACCTTCTGAAATGCTGAGAGAAGAAATAGGAGAGAGAGGCTGTAAAGAGATTTCCATTTCTTGTTGTTATAGATCAATTTTCCTCTTTCTTTCCTGGTCTGCCAATCAGGGACTGAAATGTAATTCATTTGTATTTTCCTAGGCCTGATTCCATTGGCTTTCAAGCTGGATAGATGCAGGCAAACCTTTCAATGTCCAATATGTAGAACTCTTCATACAAGTGTAAATTAAAACCGGAGATGCGAACTTCTTGACATCTGACTCAATTGACTGGTTCCAATTGCTTTAGTAATTTTAGTTCGGATAATTTTGTTCATTCCATATTGGTTTCGTGAACTTGCCTCAACTGCAGCTATTTCAAGTCCATTTTTCTTCAGTTTTTAAAAAAATGACCCATGGAGGTCTCGGATATTAAAATTAAATGATGTAGGTTGAACATTGACAGTGCATATCTTACTACATGCCAAAGGTCTAGTGTACACTGCCGGCCCAACTCATAAAACTATCTGGCAGGTGGAACCCACATGTTGCCATTCTACTGGATTCTGGAGTTCTGCGCTTTTGGTTAACAGGATGACAGATAGCAATTCCTGTAAAGACACAGAGACATCGACCTGTACCCTGGCTACACACCAGCATCTAGAAACTTGTACATGTGGCGCTATCTATTTCTGTTCACTATTAATACTAACTAACAGTACGTGTTTTCATTGAGGAGGCACTGCTTGTCCTTGACCAATACTTAGTTGCTAGGGTTCTCCCAGAAAAATTACTACACACTTCTTTGATGCCTGATATGTCAGTCATATGCAATACCGTAAAAATGTAAGATGTAACAAGACGGTAATGGTCAGAATCATACCCCAATGTCTCACATGACCCAGTCACTCCAGTGAATGAAGAACTCTACAGAATATCATTTTCTGAGCCTATGCTATTACCTATGCTATGCAGCTCCACTTGTTGGCAGTGTGGATAGAAAATACAAACCTGTAATTCTCATAAACTGGACTACTTGTGTGAAACGCTCCCCACCCCGCAACAGGCACAACTTTTTAGCAGTATAAGAATGCCCAGCATCTTCCTTTTCTCCGTCACTACACACTCACCATTGTTAATTGTAGCACTTATATTGTGTGATGAATCAAACTTAATGCTGAGTTAACTACTGATCTGAAAATATGACACTGTTTTATCATATGAACTACCTGCTTTATTTACAGTCAGCACTAAAAAGTACATGCCATCTCGAGTTCTGGCAGTAACAACCTGATGCCATTTTTGCAGGGAACATGCCGGGTGCTGTAAGGAGGTGAAGGTGCTACATTGACACTGTGTACACAACGATGTCATAATGTGTTACATTCAGTTTCAGGGACGAATGGGGTTAGATAAGATAAAGAGCTCTCCGTTTACATCATAAAGAGGAATAGCAAAACTGGGTGGCCTTCAAGTGATTGTATCCTTGTAGGTTCTTGCTGTGCCTGGACCTGTGCATTGATTAACGCTGTAATATTTGTCCTAGTTAAGTATGCTGTCTCCTGCATGTACTCAGTCATCCTTAGTTTGTATTTCTGTTCTGTGCGTTTCACATTTCTTAATGAGCCATTGTCCAGTTTTCCCTTTATAAACACCAATTCCAAAATGTGCCAGTATAACACTGAGACAAGTGTCAATATAAGAAGACAACTACATACTGCTTCAGAAGAACAAAACTATTCTCAATCTTTGCTCTTCCCTTCCTGTTCTTAATCTGCACCATGGGTAAGTTGCCCATCTAGAACTGGGTACAGTCAAGAAATTTCATTTCTCCCACTGCTAGTTTTTGTTTATCACACTCCAAGTTGAGAGTCTACAACCCATTTCAGTACATTGCTGAAGAAGCATTCCAAGGTGCCTTTCTCCAGATAAAGCATGAAAACAAAGCCCTTCTTTTCTGTTCAGGTGCAGTAGGTAGTCTGGACAAGTCCACAAGAATAAGCAGAGCCAATTAATTGTCCTTGATCTGAATCAGCATCAGCCAGTACAGATTACTTTGTTATATGCCTCATTTGTTCACAATGCTGTATGCTAAACCTTGCCCACATTTGCCCTTCATAATGCAATCCATGTTTACAAAGTTTTGGGAACTTTTTATTTTTAAAAAATATTAAAAACAAACTTTACAAACAAACATAGTCATTAGAGCAGTTCGATTCTTTACAGTCTTTGCATATGTAGAACAAATAAACATTGGAGTTCAACTTTCTGACAGTTCCCAAAAACAAATCCAAGGTGTTTCTTATTTATATAAGACACTATTTGCATATATTGAAGGCACCTGGAGGGTCCAATAACTGAGTGGACTCTCATTGTACTTTGTTTGAAAGACCTTAGTTGGTAGCCATGCAAAGTTTTTTTGATAACAAAAATATACTTAATTCATAAAAGGGAAATCTTTATGTACATACACAGTTTATAAAGCAGTTCAGTTCTATATAATGTTTGCATACAGAAAAGACAATAAACATTGGGGTTTGACTTTCTTGATGCAACTAATCAAAAAAGGCATTTCTTAATTATGCTAGGAACTATTTACATGTATCTGAGGCATTGGGAGGGTCCGATAACTGAATGGGGCCCTGTTGCACTTTAGCATAAAGAGGTTAAATGGTAGTCTTTACCTACTGTGCCTTGGCTACAGCTATCCCAAGCTTTAGTGCATTCCTCAGCACTGGACGTTAGAATGCACCAGTCTGTAATACTCGGTCAGAGTCAACACTTTTAATGAAAGACCTGCAAATTTTGGGCAGACCAAAGAGCGTCTTTCACCAAGTTGACGGTCCTGTAGGCGCAGTTGATATTTGTTTCAGTGTGTATCCTGGGGAACAGACTGTAGAGCACAGAGGCTGGCATCACAGGGTTGCTCAGGGTGAACCTTACCAAACACCACTGCATCTCTCTGCGGACTTCCTTTGCATAGGCATGATTCAGAAGGAGATGTGTGGCGGTCTCATTCCCCTTCCCACCTCCCGCCCCCCCCCCGCCCCATCCACAGCTGCTTTGAGGGCAGCAAGTGGCAGCACAGGAAGCCTGAGTTAGCATGAAGGATTTCACAGGTAGTGTCCTTCTCACCACCAGCCAAGCGATATCTCGATTCTTGTTGGAAAGTTCTGGCGATGAAGCATTCTGCCAGATGACTTTGGGGGAAAGATCACCATCTAAGGTCTTTCTGCCAAAATGCAACAGGTTTCATTCAGTTACCAGACCTTCCTGATGTAAACATATAAATAATTCCTGGTCTTGCAAAGTTTTGGGATGCTTAAAGGAAGAGATCAGGTGATATTTAAATATAATAGTTTCTGGAGTAGGAAATACCCTTCCTGACCTACATTCTCTTGAGCGGGGATTATTGCCTTTCGAATCCCAGTGTACCACATTCCTACAAATAGTGCACTCCTACAAATTGTGGTTACTGTTCAACTAGCTCTTTTAATGCACTTGCAGACAATTCTGCTGAGGGAAGCATGTGGATGAAAATAGAACTTTGGAGGTTCTTGGAAAACTCCAAAGCTGATTGTTTGTAAGCAGAAAGAAAGACAATTGCTACCTAATCAGAAAGATCAGAACCAAAGATAATGGGAACTGCAGATGCTGGAGAATTCCAAGATAATAAAATGTGAGGCTGGATGAACACAGCAGGCCAAGCAGCATCTCAGGAGCACAAAAGCTGACGTTTCGGGCCTAGACCCTTCATCAGAGAGGGGGATGGGGAGAGGGAACTGGAATAAATAGGGAGAGAGGGGGAGGCGGACCGAAGATGGAGAGTAAAGAAGATAGGTGGAGAAGGTGTGGGTGGGGAGGTAGGGAGGGGATAGGTCAGTCCAGGGAAGACGGACAGGTCAAGGAGGTGGGATGAGGTTAGTAGGTAGCTGGGGGTGCGGCTTGGGGTGGGAGGAAGGGATGGGTGAGAGGAAGAACAGGTTAGGGAGGCAGAGACAGGTTGGACTGGTTTTGGGATGCAGTGGGTGGAGGGGAAGAGCTGGGCTGGTTGTGTGGTGCAGTGGGGGGAGGGGACGAACTGGGCTGGTTTAGGGATGCAGTAGGGGAAGGGGAGATTTTGAAACTGGTGAAGTCCACATTGATACCATATGGCTGCAGGGTTCCCAGGCGAAATATGAGTTGCTGTTCCTGCAACCTTCGGGTGGCATCATTGTGGCACTGCAGGAGGCCCATGATGGACATGTCATCTAGAGAATGGGAGGGGGAGTGGAAATGGTTTGCGACTGGGAGGTGCAGTTTGTTGCGAACTGAGCGGAGGTGTTCTGCAAAGCGGTCCCCAAGCCATGGGGGTGAGGGAGGAGGTGTGGGGACAAGTGTAGCATTTCCTGCGGTTGCAGGGGAAGGTGCCGGGTGTGGTGGGGTTGGAGGGCAGTGTGGAGCGAACAAGGGAGTCACGGAGAGAGTGGTCTCTCCGGAAAGCTGACAGGGGAGGGGATAGAAAAATGTCCCCATCCCAGGCCCCAAGATGACATTCCACATTAAGCAGAGGTTCACCTGCACATCTGCCAATGTGGTATACTGCATCCACTGTACCCGGTGCGGCTTCCTCTACATTGGGGAAACCAAGCGGAGGCTTGGGGACCGCTTTGCAGAACACCTCCGCTCAGTTCGCAACAAACAACTGCAACTCCCAGTCGCAAACCATTTCCACTCCCCCTCCCATTCTCTAGATGACATGTCCATCGTGGGTCTCCTGCACTGCCACAATGATGCCACCCGAAGGTTGCAGGAACAGCAACTCATATTCCGCCTGGGAACCCTGCAGCCATATGGTATCAATGTGGACTTCACCAGTTTCAAAATCTCCCCTTCCCCTACTGCATCCCTAAACTAGCCCAGTTCGTCCCCTCCCCCCACTGCACCACACAACCAGATCAGAACCAAACATGGTTACTTCCAAAATAAGAAAAAAGGAAGAACTGTGGGTGCTGGAAATCAGAAATAAAAGCAGACATTACTGAAAAAACTCAGCAGGTCTGGCAACATCTATGGAGAGAAATCAGAGTTACCATTTTGGGCCCAGTGACCCTTTTTTGGAACTGAAGGTTACTTTGCCAAAGGTGAATAGCAGAGTTTGAAAGTGGAAAATGATGTTGACCATGTAAAGCTGCAGAGAAAGTAGACCAGGGCTGCCCCTGATTTTGAGTTGGGTTACTTCAATAATGCAGCAAGGCTAGAAGCTGGATTGGAAAGGTTCGAAGGTTGACTTACAATGAGGTAAATGTGAAGGGCAAACACAATGAAGAAGCATGGGGAAGAGGCGGAAGTTGGATTTGAGTTGGTAGATAAAGCTTAAAAAAGGATTTTTTTTTAATGAAGAGGTGCTGGCAGGTTTGAAAAGGAAGGGACTGTATTTAATGGATGGAAACTGTTTACAATACCAACTCCATAGGACCTAGAAAGGAAACTGGATACTAAAAGGTAGACGATCCTTTGATAGTCATAATGGTAGTCAGCAGTTTTGTGAGAATAGAGTAAGGGTATTTAGTCCAGCCTCATAAAGAGTACAAGCTAACTGAGAATATGAGGGGAGGAAGAGAAACATGGGTCTCTAGGGTTAAGGTGTGGGGAAACCTTAGGCCAGGCTTAGGTTGCTAGACAAGAGAAGGCAGGGAATTATGAGTATGTGTCCGAATAGAGCTTTATATGTTCTCACCAGATGTAGCAGTGAATGGCTAAATGCTCAGCATCATTTCCACTCAAGTTTTCATTCCAAGGAGCTAAGGGAAGTAGAATTGAGGGCCACACTGTGGGAATAGCCAGTGTGGCGGATGGAGTCTAAGGTATCAAAGGTGGGAGGCGGCCATGATTCAGCGTGCATAGTTACAGAAATGTCTTTGTGAATCGAGGACCAAAGAATAGACAGTTTGTACTTTGAAAATGCACTTGCAAGTGAATTAGAAGGCAGTGAAAGAGTCAAGTAATGTAGTGGTGTGGTAGAATTTATTGTCTTATATAAAGAAGCTGACACCACGGGCTGGATTTTATGATATTTTGGCTAAGTGTCAATTTCTTAGAGGATTTCTCTTTACGGGAGTTAATAAGTTCAGTTGTGCTATTATCTCAAATTTGACTTGTTAATGACATAACCTTTCTCTATGGCTCCCTTCCCTTCCAGTTCTAGCTGTTATCTACCTGTGCTTGCTTTAACCCAGCTAGCTAGCTTACCCAGAATAGCCTGGTATCCTTGGCAGCAGCTATAGCTAGCCTGCATGACTGCACACAGTGGTTTAGTCCCAACAGAAGATGGGAGAAATTGATGCCCTGCTGTGTGGATAGGACCTCGGGTTCTTGGTGGATGGGATGATGAAAAGGAAGGATGTTCCCTTTCCCCAGCACCAGCAAAGAAGGCTATGATACCAGACTCAGCCAACTAGGTCCTCCATTGCCATTCGGGTCAGTGTGGTCTCAACCATCCAGAGGAACACCCAGCATTGTAGAAAGAAGCTTAATGATCTTTTCTGTTTCACAGGGTAAGTGCCACCATTTTCTCTCCAATACCACACACTCTATCTACTACTGCACCCACCTCCCATTAAGGGTCATGCTCTACCACTCTCACTGTTGTACACAACATCTTCGCTCACTTACTCTCACCCACCCCAATCACTGTAATACAAATCCTGCATGCCCTCTGCACTGCGTACTTGCATACTTGGGGCATCCCAGCACTATTCCCAGCTACACCTACACCAGCACCCAACTGTTTTGCCATATAGTTCCAATTCGGTCCGACTCCACTTTCTTTACTTAAAGGAGAAAATGGCAAATAACCGGCTCAAAGGGCCAAGACAGGCAGCGGGGTGCTGCACATTCAGCCCCTCCACCACAGAGAGAGGATCTTGGTCTTGGCTGGAGAACACCGGGATCGTTCCTGTGGAGAAATTGAAATATCCATGCCATGCCAACAAGTAAGAAGCATTGTTTAGTCATTACCACGCTGCCCCCTTCCCATAACACTGACTGAGCATTTTATCTTAACATGACAGACCATCTACCCCTGGGTAGTGACATTCTCTGTTTTGACTCCAGCACTTACTAGTGGGATGTCCATGGTTCCATGGTCAAGAGGACACCCTTCAACAAATCCAATCCTTCACCACTGAGGAGACAGCACAGATCCCTCAGATACAACAGCCTCCTGCATCCTCAGCCAGCTCAGAACCTGACACCTCGGTGGGTGCTTTATCTAATACATTAGATTTGGAGCACATGTTGGTGGTCACTTCATTGCCATTTCTCTGCAGCTGGTCATGGAGGAAACACCTGGGTCATTGGCACTCGGAAAACTGACAAGAGTCCAGGTACCTGCTCAGCCCCAGAGAGGAAAGGACCCAGAGAGGAAAGGACCCTGTGGTGTCAACAAACAGAGACTTCATTAAAATGCGCAAGCAGCCACAGGAGCAGTAGGTTTATCTGGTACAGTGGGCAGAGTGGTTGCAGGACTACAGCAATGCTGTTGGGACATGGCTTCTTCAAGCATGTGAGCGTCTGCCCACCTTCAGGGACAGATTGACAACTGCCTGGTCAAGACTCAATGTCTGCTGGCCAGGCCTGCGGTTCATCAGTCTAGCCAGCAGCAAGGTGATAGGGGCAATGAGGGACCAGGTATCCCTTCCTCACAAGGATACAATGCTAAGGAGGAACGATACATGCCAGAAGGACCCTCCAGAGGTGATTAGGCCTTTTACCTCCAGCCTGCCTGCCGCCCTCAGGCTCTCAGTGGGATTTCAGGCTGAAGATGGTGTACTTGCTGCTTACAAGGACGCATTCAGCATGTCTGGACCGCCTGTACAAAAACACCCCCGGTGTCACCCACCCAGAACTAAAAGGTGAACAGGTTCAAGTTTAGGGCATGTTCCTCCCAAACCAGCTCCAATACAGGATGGCATTGACTCCACTGTAGTGATAGGGAGAAAAGGGAGGTCTTCTGGTGATGCATTGGTGGCAGGAGTGACACAGGCTTGTTTTCACACACGCATATGAATTTTCACTTCGTTCCATCAGCCTCAATCCCTGTCTAGGCATAGCCAAACCTCAGGGAAATTAAAACTACCAATCCCTATGTGTAGGCAGTGTCTTGTTTGTGGTCAAAAGTGTGAAGCGTGCAACTCCTGAACCACTGGTAGGCGATCTGTAAGAGGCAGGTAATTGCTACTTCGGGAACCAGACTCCATCTTTTCCAGTTAGATAAATGTTGCCCTTGCACCAAAGGCATTAGTGGTGTCTTTTAGTTATCTTGCATGATATAGTCATGAGTGCTTTGAGCAAGCCATGGTACTGCGCATTGGAGGCAAATGCTTAAAGGTCACAAGGAAGACAGTGTTTGTAGATCTTTTTCAGTTGCAGTGTGTGGATGAGTGTGTGTTTGAAATGGAATTACCCTCTGAAGATCCTCATCTTGCTCAAAATCAAAGTCCTTCCCTTGGAAGTACTTACCCCTCATGCTCCTGTGTGATCGCAGCCATCTTCCCCTCCATTGCACATTTTTTTATTTACTGTTGGTAACAGTATCTGCTGTGCAGACTATGAACTCCAGTCTCTGCCCTGCAGAGGTGATTCCCCTACCCCCAACCTCAGCATAAACCTCCCCTTTCTGGTAAACCCTCCCCAACAACCCCATAGGTTCTCACTTCCTCAGGTCTTCAGCTAATCAAACATGAGTCTGCATATTTCCCCACTCTGCCCCCTGCTCACATAGTCCTAGATATATCAGGTAAACGTGTTAAATGTTTAGTGTGTAGTGACCCACCATGGAAGCCAGGATGCTGTTACTGTCACTGCCACATGCTCCCCTTCCTTTCCATGCTTTACAGTCTGTCCACATCTTTTATATTGAGTTTGCCCCCGCCCAACACCGCCCAGTAATGTCAACCCCCGCACCCCAGCATTCTGACTCCAGTTCCCATGATTTGGTCCCTCTTGCAGGACTGGCCCCTGATTACCCCGCCTTGATAACCGATGGACAGACCCCCTCGATTGATTGTGACCCTCCTGAATAAATAGCCAGACATACCCTGAATGATAAGTGATGTGTCACTTAATGACATCTGTCTTCCCAGACAGCTTGTACTGGGTCCACAGGCCTGAACATGACACCCGTCCAAATGACTGCCCAGTGAGTGTGCCCAAGCCCTGGGCTGATAGTGTAGGCTGTACCTGACTGTGCTGGGAGTCTCTACCTGATTAGTGCCTCCCTGAACCTCACTGAGGTCTACTCCCCTTAGACTTTGTGACATTATCATTGGCCTGAAGTAAGTGGAGGTCATTTGCTGTCTTTGCTGTTGGCACATAGTACATGTGAGATTGATGTAGCAATGAGCAGTACAGCAACATGTTCATCCCCATGCTGACTGGCTTTATATCTGTGCTAATTGACAGTTCTGTAATCCTTTAAGCTCTGGCTAAGGGAGCAACGTGCATAAAAGGACAAAGCAAAGTAAGGCAAGGCAGGAGTGCTGGGAGTGTTCATGTAGGTGGTGAGTGAGTGAATGCTAAGAGCGCATGTGAACAGCCCTGAGATGCAGCCTGATCCACTCTGAGTGCTGGGTGCGAGGGCCTGCTCTCACAATGTCCTTTTAGCAGCCTTTCACTTATTGTTGCCACCGCGGTCCAACATTCAGCATTAAAGTGCAAATGTATACTGCAAGTGGATCAGAGATGTGCCATCAGAATGTGTCAGATGTCAGTGTCTATGGACTTAAGCATGAAACTACTGTTGTGAAGCATATCCTGTGGTGCTGAAGCCAGGCATTCAAGGTGGCTTTCCAGAGGAGCAAGTGGTGAGCTGGAGTCACCAGTTGCCATAGGTCATGTCATTTGTTCCACACACTGGTATGTAGTTCGGATCACATATTGGGATTTTGTTAGGTATTTCTTTACAATATGGTTTGATCTGAGGACAGAAGCAAATACAGCAGTCCAAGATCCTAGTCTTGTCATATGCACATTTAGTAAATGTGTAAATTTGCAATATCTTACCATCATTATACAGGAAAGAGATAGAGAGCTTAGCGGCATGGTGTAAAGACAATAATCTCTCCATCAACATCAGCAAAATGGAAGAGCTGGTCATTGACTTCAGGAAGCAGAGTGGAGGACACACTCCTGTCTGCAACAATGGTGCTAAGGTAGAAATGGTCGAAAGGGTTAAGTTCCTGGGAATGATAATCGGCAACAACCTGTTCTCATCCACCTGCATGAACACTACAGTCAAGAAAGCACACCAATGCCTTTACATCGTTAGGAGGCTAAAGAAATTCATGGCCATAAAGACTCTTACCAATTTTATAGATGCATAGAAAGCATCCTATCTGGATGCATCACGGCCTGGTATGGCAACTGCTCTGACCAAGGCTGCAAGATATTACAGAGAGCCATGGGCAAAACCCAGTCCATTATGAAAGCCAGCCTTCCATGTATTGATTTCATCTATGCTTCCCACTGCCTTGGGAAACCAGCCAACATAATCAAAGACCCCTCCCATTCCTGTTATACTCTATTCCCCCCTCTTCCATCAGGTAGAAGATACAGACATTTGAATGCATCGACCAACTGATTTCAGAACAGTTTCTCCCCTGCTGTTATCACACTTTTGAACAGACCTCTCACATGTTAATGTTGATCTCAATCTCTGTACCTTCTCTGCAGCTGTAACACTGTGTTCTGCACTCTGTTTTATTACCCTGATGCACTGTGTATGATGATCTGCCTGTGAAGCACACAAAACAACACTGCATCTTGATGCATATAGCAATAATAAATCAAATCAAATCAAATCAATTGCCCGCTTGGACTTTCATGTTGGGAATTCTCAGCATCTAGTTTCTGTCCGGCATGTGAGATGGAATAAAAACTTGCAAAATGAGGCAAGATACAAGTTAACGAGTATGATAATGAGCAACAATTCCCATTAATCAGCATCCCACTGTTCTCTAGCAAGAATCTCATCTCGATGTCCCGAATGCTGCTGGAAAATGAGACTTGTTGCTCCTGACGTCGAGAAAGTCCTCGCTGGATTTCCTGTGGATTTCTCACCATAGCTTATGTCATTCAGGTCCAATGACATTCTGCCCTGTATTTTTGCATGATTTTGCTAAGAGACAACACTTTTGTTGGATAATGTCTCCATTCAAAATAGAATTCATACAAACTACTTAAAGGTTCAGATGTTGTTCGTTGTTATTCCAAAACTTTAGTTAGCTCAAAATTTGTCATTTGATTGAATTCTTGGTTGAATAACTAAAACTATTTTTTTGCCTAAATGATACAGTACAATAAGAAAATTCTGTGATACATTTAAAAACTTTTTGTAGTTTTTTTTGATAGATAGTGACCATCATTGGACAATAATTATTATTTCTCTTTCTTTTCTCATTGTAGTGGGCAAACTGCAGATAGTGGTAAGATAATGCAAATTTACATTTCTTCATTAAATGCTTTTATTGCTAGCCTGGTGTCTTGGATTGCTGAATTTGCTTCTGTCCTCAGATAACACCATATTGTAAAGAAATACTCAAGAATATCCAAATATGTGATTAAAACTATGCACCAGTCCGTGGGATCTATGGCAACGAATGCCAACTCTGTGTCGGAGTTTGGTAAAATGACATCTTTTGTATTCTTTGAAGAGCAGGCTCCTGAGTTGAATTTTATCCAGCTGAGCACCTAGTCCAGGACTGGCAGCCAGAGGATAGGGAACACTAAATAAGTTGAATTTACCCTTGGACAGTAGCATAAAGACAAGGGAAATAACATGGTGCAAAGAGTAATAATAGGCTTTCCCTTATGGAAGAGTGATAAGCTGTTTTACACTGCTGCCCAAGACCCGTTTCATTCTAACGAGTTTTGAGAAGATTTGTAGCTCAGGTTGAGGTTCTGGATGTGAGTTTGCTCGCTGAGCTGGAAGGTTAGTTTTCAGACGTTTCGTCACCATTCTAGGTAACATCATCAGTGAGCCTCCGATGAAGCGCTGATGTTATGTCCCACTTTCTATTTCTATTTCTATTTAACTTCCCATAACCTAAACAGATAAATAGAAAGCGGGACATAACACCAGCGCTTCAGTGGAGGCTCACTGATGATGTTACCTAGAATGGTGACAAAACATCTGAAAACTAACCTTCCAGCTCAGCGAGCAAACTCACGTCCAGAACGTTTCATTCTCTCGAGGAGCACATTCAGCAAGACTACACTCTGAGTGCAGGTAGTCATCAGACAGGAGTATTGACCAGAGAATTTCTACTCTGGTGTCACTACTATAGCCCTTCCTCATACTCTCTTCCAATAGTGTAACCCTGCTGAAATTGTCCTTCTAAGTTGTACCTCATCATGACAATATAAGTAACAAAAATTACATATTGCTGGAAACACTAAGCAGGTCTTGCGGGGGAGGTCTGTGTGGGAAGCTCTTTGGAGGGTCGGTGTAGATTTAATGAGCCAAATGACCTCTATCTGTACTGTATGGATTCTGTAATGTTTCAAGTTGATGACCTTTTCTCTGCACAAATTGCCTGCCTTTTTTGGACCTTTCCAGCATTTTCTAACTTTTTTTCAGATTTCTAACATCAGCATTAGTTTGTGTTTAGTGCCTCAAAACATGGAGGACTATTGTCAAAATTCTTTAAATTTTTCTGGCAACATTCTGATCATATGTAATTTAATGACTTGTACCTTGAGGATTTCTAGTGAATGATGATTGTTAAACATAGTTAAGACTACTTTTGAAGGATGTCAACATGACAAAAGCCAGGGGAGAGGAATGGAGAGAATCCGATTTTGAGGGGCTGAAAATAGAACTTGGGAAAAATAAAATTACCAACAATAATCGCAAGTAATGATATAGAACAGTAATGCAAAATATTTTAACATTCAACAGAAATCAGGGAAAATATATTCTATTACAAAACAAAGACAAACAAAATACTGACAAAATGGCACGTGTGAAGAAAGACAAAATGAAAATTTGTTTTATTCATTCACAGGATGAGAGTGTCACTGGTTAGACAGCATTTATTGCCCATCCCTAATTGCCCAGAGGGCAGTTCAGAGTCAACCACATTGCTGTGGGTCTGGAGTCACATGTAGGCCAGACCAGGTAAGGATGGCAGTTTCCTTCCCTAAAGGACATTAGTGAACCAGATGGGTTTTTTCTGACAATCGACAATGGATTCATTGTCGTCATTAGATTCTTAATTCCAGATGTTTCATTGAATTCAAATTCCACCAAGTTAGGAGTAATGAAAGAAACATAAAGTCATGAGCAGCAGCTAACAGAATGAAATGAAAGAATACATGGACAAGGAGCGAAATCAGGAAAACAACTGGAAATGCAAAGAGGAATTTTAAAATAAAATGATAAAGGCACATAAAGCCTTTATAAAGACATATTCTACAAGCAGTTAAATAAAAAGGAATGCTGGGTTTCTAAATAGTAAACAGAATAAAGTCCCAAGCACAACAGCAAAATGTAAGAAATATGAAACAATTATTTTGCTTCAGCGTTTTTTGAGAGCTGGACCAGGTTGATTTAACCAAAGTTCTCGTTACGCTCTGTGCCTGGTAGGTACTATGCAAACAAAAGTCTAAAAGCTGGAAATGATTCCCTTCAGTTATGCCAAAAATTTCCTTTATTGTATCATCAATTGTAATTGTATATTACAATTGTAAATGAATTGTAACTAACTTTTCTCCATAAATTAATTTATCTTGCTTCCAAAGATAGGATCCTAGGCTGCCCCCATGGTACTCAACACTCCTTATGTGATAACTGAATGAAATTTTGACGTGATTGCATGAATTAATCTTTGGGGCAATTTGACTGATTAAATGATGGTGGATTGGTGCCAACTTAAGAACCAAGCAACACTTGGTCTGTCACGCACACCTTTGATCACAAATTACTTTTTGTATTTCAGGGGTACCGGAACAAAAATCATGATTAAGAAGTTTGAAAAATGTTGAATTCACCTTCACAGAGGCGAGCAAAGGCTCCCAGCTAACTGTCACTACTCTTAATAAAATCGACATGATCCTTTGGTCAATCCAGTTAACAGGCATTCATTATTTAATGTTGCATTTGAGTCACACAGCTATACTGTACAGAATAGGCTCTTTGGTCCATTGAGTCTGCAATGGCAGTAGCTACCTCTAAGAGGTGCGTTAATCCCAATTTCCAGCACTTGTCCCACATCTGAATGTCGTGATATTTCAATATACACTACAGACTCACTTTTGTGCTTGAATGTCTACACACTGTCTCTCACTCAAGTACACACACAGTCCCACATTTGGGGACCCCAAGGACTGCAGTGGTTCAAGAAGGTAGCTTATACCACTTTTGCCAGGGCAGTTAGGGATGGGCAACAAGTATTGCCCCAGCCAGAGATGCCTGCATCCCATGAATGAATAACAAATCCATTCCCTGATAGGAAAAATAAAGGATATTCTATTCTAAGAATGAAGCTCAGCCATTTAGGACTAAGATGAGAAGCAATGTCCTCACTCAAATGATAACCTCAAGCCAATTCAAGAAGAGATTGAGTGACTCCGTTAATCTTCTGCGCCTTGTGGTTTCTTACTCTGATGGGTTAACTCTGTCCCTGAATTAGTAGATTCAGATTCTGAAGGAATCTTATTTGAATAGTACACAAAAATATGCTGATCTGCTGGGAGTATTGCAGTTGAGATCACAGGTATTTCGGGGATTGTGTGTTCAGTCAACTTATATGGAAAGCAGAAGGGGTGTGGTACAGCACATTGAGTTTTCGAAAGGACAGGGAATATTGGCAAAACTAGGGCTAGAATGGCTGTGAAAGATACATAAATGCAGGTGTTCAATGAACTACAAATAAAAAGAGCAAATTCGCAGTAATAACATTCAGAATTGGGAACTTAAATGTAATTGTCAAATTTAAAAAGAATTAAACTGAGTGTCTGAGAATAGTTTTATGAAGAATGCAATTTTCAGATTAGTACTAAAGCTACAACAGTTAAATTCTGAAGATTTGTTACACAGTTCAGCATTACTAAAGCAGGTTAATAGTGGTTAAATCATTAGAAAGAATTGATTGATGGAAACTATTTCTTCTGCTGGGCCAGGCCAGAGAAAACAAATCTTTGAAACAAGTGTAATAGGAAATAAATGAATAAATCTGGAATTAAAAGCCAGCCCAATTGACCTTGAGCCATTGTCGATTGTTCAGTCGTTCACTCATGTCCACAGGGTAGGAAAGCTAGCATCCTGACCTGGTCTGACCTACATGTGACTCTAGACCCAAAGCAATGTGGCTTCCTCCAAAAAGGCCTAGCAACACATTCAGTGGTATCAGGCTTTTACAGATTCTCAGGAAAGAAATGAAACCAGACAGCTAACCCAGCATCAACCTCGGCATGATAAACAACCACAGCAGAAGTAGCCCTGCTGACATCACAAATTCTTTCTTATCAACCTCCCAGGGGTGGGGGCAAGTGTCAAAATTGGGAGAGCAGTCTCACGGACAAGTCAAGCAGTAGTCTAACCTGGTTATACTCACAGAATCATACTGACAATGTCATAGACACCACCATAGCTAAAGTCTTTTTCCCATGGCAGGGTACAGGTAGCTTTCCTGTAATGTGATAGTTGTGTTCTGTATGACCTCGCGCTATAGAAAATCACCATAATAGACAATAGACAATAGGTGCTGGAGTAGGCCATTCGGCCCTTCAAGCCAGCACCACCATTCATTATGATCATGGCTGATCATCCACAATCAGTATCCTGTTCCTGCCTTATCCCCCTAACCCTTGATTCCACTATCTTTAAGAGCTCTATCTATGTCTTTCTTGAAACTATCCAGAGACTTGGCCTCCACTGCCTTCTGGGGCAGACCATTCCATATATCCACCACTCTCTGGGTGAAGAAGTTTCTCCTTAACTCTGTCCTAAATGGCCTACCCCTTATTTTTAAACTGTGTCCTCTGGTTCTGGACTCACCCATCAGCGGAAACATGCTTCCTGCCTCCAGATTGTCCAATCCCTTAATAATCTTATACGTCTCAATCAGATCCCCTCTCATCCTTCTAAACTCAAGTGTATACAAGCCCAGTCGCTCCAATCTTTCAACATATGATAGTCCTGCCATTCCGGGAATTGACCTCGTGAACCTACGCTGCACTCCCTCAATAACCAGAATGTCCTTCCTCAAATTTGGAGACCAAAACTGCACACAATACTCCAGGTGCGGTCTCACCATGGCCCTGTACAGCTGCAGAAGGACCTCTTTGCTCCTATACTCAATTCCTCTTGTTATGAAGGCCAGCATACCATAAGCTTTCTTCACTGCCTGCTGTACCTGCATGTTTGCTTTCATTGACTGATGTACAAGAACACCCAGATCTCGTTGAACTTCTCCTTTACCTAACTTGACTCCATTTAGATAGTAATCTGCCTTCCTGTGCTTGCTACCAAAGTGTATAACCACACATTTATCCACATTAAACTGCATCTGCCATGCATCCGTCAACTCACCTCACCTATCCAAGTCACCCTGTATTCTCATAACATCCTCCTCACATTTCACCCTGCCACCCAGCTTTGTGTCATCAGCAAATTTGCTGATATTAATTTTAATGCCTTCATCTATATCATTAATGTATATTGGAAACAGCTGCGGTCCCAGCACTGAACCTTGCGGTACCCCACTGGTCACCGCCTGCAATTCCGAAAGGGACCCGTTTATCACTACTCTTTGCTTTCTGTCAGCCAGCCAATTTTCAATCCAAGCCAGTATTTTTGCCCCAATACCATGTGCCCTAATTCTGCTCATTAATCTCCTATGTGGGACTTTATCAAAGGCTTTCTGAAAGTCCAGGTACACCACATCCACTGGCTCTCCCTTGTCTGTCTTCATAGTTACATCCTCAAAAAACTCCAGAAGATTTGTCAAGCACGATTTCCCCTTCGTAAATCCATGCTGACTCTGACCTATCCTGTTACTGCTATCCAAATGAGTCGTAATTTCATCTTTTATAATTGACTCCAGCATCTTTCCCACCACTGACGTCAGGCTAACCGGTCTATAATTCCCTGTTTTCTCTCTCCCTCCTTTCTTGAAAAGTGGAACAACATTAGCCACCCTCCAATCCGCAGGAACTGATCCTGAGTCTATAGAACATTGGAAAATGATTACCAATGCGTCCACGATTTCTAGAGCCACCTCCTTAAGTACCCTGGGATGCAGACCAACAGGGCCCAGGGACTTATCAGCCTTCAGCCCTCACAGTCTATCCAACGCCATTTCCTGCCTAATATAAATTCCCTTCAGTTCATCCATTACCCTAGTTCCTTCAGCCACTATAACATCTGGGAGATCACTTGTGTCTTCTCTAGTGAAGACAGATCCAAAGTACCCATTCAACTCTTCTGCCATTTCCTTGTTCCCCATAATAAATTCACCCGTTTCTGTCTTCAAGAGCCCAGATTTCAGTCTTAACCATTTTTTTCTTTTCACATACCTAAAAAAGCTTTTACTATCCTCCTTTATATTTTTGGCCAATTTGCCTTCGTATCTCATTTTCTCTATGCGTGTTGCCTTTTTAGTTATCTTCTGTTGCTCTTTAAAAGTTTCCCAGTCCTCCGGCTTCCCGCTCATCTTTGCTATGTTATACTTCTCTTTTATCTTTATACAGTCCTTAACTTCCCTCGTCAGCCACGGCTGCCCCTGCCTCCCGTTAGGATCGTTCTTTCTCTTTGGAATGAAGTGATCCTGCACCTTCTGCATTATATCCAGAAATACCTGCCATTGTTGTTCCACTGCCATCCCTGCGAGGGTATTGTACCATCGAACTTTGACAAGCTCCTCCCTCATATCTCCATAGTTCCTTTTGTTCAACTGCAATACTGACACTTCCGATTCTCCCTTCTCCTTCTCAAATTGCAGATTAAAACTTATCATATTATGGTCACTACCTCCTAATGGGTCCTTTACTTTAAAGTCCCTGATCAAATTCGGTTTGTTGCACAAGACCAGATCCAGAATTGCCTCCTCCCTGGTAGGCTCCAGTACCAGCTGTTCCAAGAATCCATCTCTGAGGCACTCCACAAACTCCCTTTTTTGGGGTCCAGTACCATCCTGATTCTCCCAGTCTGCCTACATGTTGAAATCCCCCAATACAACTGTAGTAATACTTTTGCGACAGGCCAATTTCAACTCCTGATTCAACTTAAACCCTACATCCAGACGACTGTTGGGGGGCCTGTAGATAACTCCCATTATGGTCTTTCTACCCTTAGAATTCCTCAGCTCTATCCATGTTGACTCTACATCTCCTGATTCTATGTCCCCCCCTCGCAAGAGACTGAATATCATTCCTCACCAACAGGGCCACCCCACCCCCTCTGCCCATCAGTCTGTCCTATCGATAGCATGTATAGCCTTGAATATTTATTTCCCAGGCCCTGTCCACTTGAAGCCACGTCTCAGTTATCCCCACAACATCGTACCTGCCAATTTCCAACTGAGCCTCAAGTTCATCCACCTTATTTCTTATGCTTTGTGCATTCATATATAATATTTTTAATTTGTTACTCCCCTCACCCTTCTTATCAATCCCTATTTCACCTGACCATTCTGTATGAACCCTTCTTGAGTTTTCGGCTCGGTTGGTTCTGTTGTCTTTCCTAACCTCTCTTATTTTCACTTTCCCTTTAACTTCCTTCTTACATTTCCAGTATGTCTCCTCCCCCCCACTACTTAGTTTAAACACACCTGTGTTGCAGTGGCAAACCTGCCAGAATTCTGGTCCCCCACCTATTAAGGTGCAACCCATCCCTCTTGTATAATTTATCCTTACCGCAAAACATACCCCAGTGATCCAAGAATTTGAATCCTTGTTTTCTGCACCAGTTCCTCAGCCACACATTCAAGTCCATTATCTCCCTGTTCCTACCCTCTCCAGCCCGAGGAACTGGAAGCAAACCGGAGATTACCACCCTGGAAGTCCTGCTTTTTAGCCTTCTTCTGAGTTCTATGAATGCTGCAGAATGTCCCTCCTCTTCTTCCCAACATCATTTGTGCCGACATGCACCACCACCTCTGGCTCTTCACCTTTACCCTTGAGGATTCTCTGCACTCTGTCAGTGACGTCCTTGATCCTGGCACCCGGAAGGCAACACACCATCCTCAAATCCCGCCTGTTGCCGCAGAAATCCCTTTCAGTCCCTCTCACTATGGAGTCTCCTATTACCACGGCTCTGCATGATGTATGCCTCCTCGGCTCTGCCTCCACGCCAATTTTTGATTGGCAGACCTGTCTGCCTCTCGGACTTGCAGTGTCATCTGTCTTGACAGTTTCCAAGAGAATCAACCTGTTCACGAGAGGTACTTCCCCCGGGGTCTCTTGTACTTGAATTATCTCTTCCTTCCTCGTCATCATCTCCCTTCTCTCTTCTGGTATCCTCGGTGTAATGACCTCGCTGAAGCTCCTGTCCAGAAAATTCTCGTTCTCTCGGATGAGCCTGAGGTCATCTAGCTCTTTCTTTAGTGCTGCAACATGTTCCTTCAGAAGCTGAATGCATTCACACTTTCCACAGCTATAGGAACCAGAAGCATCAGCGTCCCTGACCTCCCACATCATGCACGAAGCACACTGAATAAAAAATTGTGTTATAAGGAAATCGCTATAGAAAATTGCTATACCTGTATAGTGCAAAATTTGCATTATCCAAGCTGCACTCGCTATTCATCAACCGCATTTCAGCGAATTTGCATTAACAGAACACGTTATAGCAGAACTACCAAAACTAGAGGCCATAGGTTTAAGATGAGAGGGGAAAGATTTCAAAGGGACCTGAGGATGAACTATTTCACACAGAGGGTGGGGCGTACATACAACAAACACAGGAAGTGGCAGAAGCAAATACAATTGCAACATTTAAAAGACATTTGGACTGGTACACGAACAGGAATGGTTTAGGGAGATATGGGCTAAGTGCAGGCAATTGAGACTAGTTCAGTTTAGGACACACAGTCAGCAGGGACAAGTGGGCCAAAGGGTCTGTATCCATGCTGTATGACTTTATGACAGTAAGTAAACATCCAAATATTTTTAAAAGTGGTGATGCTCCTAGCTTCCATTACCTTCCCAGCCAGTATATTCCAGATTCCCACCACTTTACAGTCATGGAGTCAAACAGCACTGAAATAAATCCTTCAGCCCAAACTAGTCCATGCTAACCAGATTTGCTAAACTGAACTATTTCCATTTGCCTGCATGTGGCCCATATCCTTCTAAACCTTTTTTATCCATATACTTGTCCAAATGCCTTTTAAATGTTGTAATTGTACTCATCACTTCTCCTCTGAATGTCCTGTCACACTAAAACTATATCCCCTCCTGATTGACTGCTCAACCAAAGTGCACAGCTGCTCCCTACTCACCCTGTCCATGCCCCTCATAATCCTGTACACCTCAGATAATACTGAACATTGTTCTGTTTAGCAATGAACCTGTTCAAACAAAAATTAGTTACATGAAAATTCTTCACATCATTAGTGGGAGAAAAGTTTTGCATTATTTTAAAAAATACATGCACATATTTGAGCCTCTAATTATTTAGTAGATTTTTTTCCTGCTTCAAATGTTTTTTGAACAAGCATTCAATGGAATGCCTGCTTCTGATCCTTGAGAAGAACAAAAGAATGACTAGATTTGTATTTAAGTAATTCCTTAGCACATCTTTCAGAAAGATCCAATGTTTCATAAATGGTAAGCGACAGCTTGTGCTATGCACCAAGGTCACACAAATAACAAGTGAGCTGAATGACTGTTTGATCTGTGTTTTGGTGATGAAATGTTGCCTAGGACATTGGCAGAACTTCCAGTCCTATTCTAAAGAATGCTGCGAGTTCTTTGATATCTGCCTGAAATGTCTTGATAGACAATGCCTTCCAAACTGCAACTGGCCCTTGGTACTGGACGAAAGTTTAGGCTATGTTCAATGACTGTGTAAACTAATAAAAGTATAAGAGTTTCCACAGATGAAGATGAAGCAATGCCTATATGAGCACCAATGCCTATTGAATAACAGAAAGCTAACATCTCTTGACCATCTAAAGGAAGTCATGGCGTTGGGAAAAAAATTAGCTTGTGAGAATGTTTAATTTCTGCCACTAAGGAGGAAATCTTCCAGGACATCAATGAATTGGAGGTTACAGGGATGAACTTAATGAAACATATCGGATTCTTAGGGGTCTTCACAGGGTTAACACTGAGAGGATGTTTATCTTTGTAGTTGAAGTTAGAACTAGCTTGCATAATTTCAAAATAAGAGATCTCCCTTTTGAGATGGAAATAAGGAGGAATTCCTTCTCTCAGAGACTCATTAGTTGTCCATCCATTCAGGAGATCTGGGTGTGGCTGAATGGGCCAGCATTTATTGCCCATCCCTAGTTGTCCTTGGGAACCTGGCAGTGAGCTGCCTTCTTGAACTGCTGCAGCCCTTCTGGTGGAGATGAACCCACAATGCATTTTGGGAGGACGTTCCCATGTATCTGTTGCCCTTGTCCTCAATGGTAATGGTTGCTAATTTGGAAGGTGCTGTCAAATGAACTTTAGTGAATTTTTTCAATGCATCACATGGATGGCACACACTGCTGTTTTGTGCATCAGTGGTGGAAGAGGTAAATAGTTGTGGATGTGGTGCCAATCCAGTTGGCTGCATTGTGCTGGCTGTTATCAAGCTACCTTAGTGCTGTTGGACGTGCACTTGTCTCATCCAGCCAAAGGGCAGATTCCATCACATTCCTGATATGCAGCTTGCAGACTGGACAGGTTTTATGGTATAAGGAGATATTCAATGCTGGATTCCTTGCTTCTGCTCTTGTAGCCATTGTATATATATGGCTAGTCCAGTTCAGGTTCTGGTTAATGGATGATGTTGTTGGTAACATCACTGAATGTTAACGGTGATGGTAAGATTCTCAATTGTTGGAAATGGTCATCGTCTATTAATCCAAGGCTGGATATTGCCCAGTTCTTCTTGCATTTGAACATGAACTGTTTCAGTCTCTGAAAAGTTGAGAATAGTACAGAACATTGTTCAGTCAACAGTGAACACCCCCTTGTGACCTTACGGTAGAGGGAAGGTCATTGATGAAGCAGCTGGCGATGGTTGGACCATGAGGGACTCCTGCAGAGGTGTCTTGCAGTTGAGATGACTGACATCCAACAACCACAACCATCTTCATTTGTGCCAGGTATGACTCCAAATGTACTGTTTGGAATTCTCTCATCCAGTAAGTAATGAAGCTAGGTAATCACATGTATTCAAGATTTTTGACCGACAAATAGTCAAGGTTATGAAACAGGTAGGAACGTGGAGTTCAGATAATGTCAAATCATCAATGGAAGACCTACTCCTGCTCCAATTTTTTTTAATGTTCTTGAGTAAACAGAATTTGAATGCATTGAGTACAAATAAGAGTATTAATAAGTAATATAAAATAATTCTCAGACTCCATCTGGAGCTGCCCTCCCACAACACAGTTAACCAAGCCAAAATTAATGGCTTCCAAATACAGAGATGGAATTTCCAGGCAGACTAAAGAGCTCAAAAGATATATTTATCCAGGGACAATTGACAATTATCTTCAAGAGCTGAAAGCAATTTGTAAGAAGAGTTGCAAAGCATTGATATTCATTACCAGCAGATCATTTGACACTGGGCAATAGCAATAGCCTGGAAACAGGCTTATCTGATTTTCACATTCAAAAGGTGGTGGCATTATAATTAGAACTAGAATTAGAATTTGACTTTGCCAGTTTCTTTCTGATTAGTTAATCTTGTGGTTAAGCGTATTACCTAGTTATCTCAATTAAAAGAATCAAGGGAGAGATATTTAACATCCAGTTTCATTTGTAATGATGCGGCAACCAAATGTATTCTCATGAATTGCTACAACTTTCATTTTGATTCCATGCAAATGATTAGAAATAATTATAAAGTGTAAACATGAGACCCAACAGTAATTGGTTAACATCATTCACTTTGGGTTCGGGAGGGAAAGATTCTTCTAACCAATCTCTTGGAATTCTTCCAGCAAGTGCCATCTCAACTGTACTCTATAAGTCCTGTTAAATTATTTACTTGGACTTCCAAAATGTATTTGTGCAAGTGCCACGTGAAAAGCTAATAGGTAAACCTAGAATTGTGGTGATTGCAGATCATTTATTCCAGTGTGTAAGGAATTCTCTAAAGGGTAACCAATAGTTACTAGCTGGATGGATTATTTGGGGTGAAGTGAAATACTGAGCATAGAGCCCAGGGTTCAATGTTGGGACCATTTCTGTTTCTAATTTACATCAATAAATTGGACCCAAAAACCCAATAAAATCAGTGACATTTGTAGAACTTAACCTCTGAGGAGCAAGGTAACAGCTCATTCCAAAACAGAGCCCCTCTGACAATGCACTCAAACAGTGCTGCATTGATCACATCTTTATGTTTCAAGAGGGACTTGCAGCCACAACATTCCAACTCAGAGGCAAAAATGATACAATTGAGAAAAGTTGAAACTTTATTTTTAGAATTATATTTCAAGTAGTCAAAACAAGACAAGTAGACATTGACAGCAAAATGAAAATTTAATGACCACCCAAAGTTCATACTAAGAGTGAAAACCTTGTACAATGTATTTCTGAATAGATTAGTTTAAGGAACAATTCAGTGTCAAAATGAGATATGGGAGGGACATGCAGAAGGAGAGAAGAATGACCTTCCCAACCAATTATTTCTGAGGATCTCATGAAACGGTAAGAGTATGTTCAGTCAATAAAGTTCACAAAATGTCCATTCGGTGCATTTGCGTTTAACAAATTGTTTATCATCAATATTGTCAACATAATAGCAACAAAAACTGAGTTCTTGGTTACAAACCAAAATGCTTTAATGACAATGGAAACTGCAGATGCTGGAGAATCCAAGATAATAAAATGCGAGGCTGGATGAACACAGCAGGCCCAGCAGCATCTCAGGAGCACAAAAGCTGACGTTTCGGGCCTAGACCCTTCATCAGAGAGGGGGATGGGGTGAGGGTTCTGGAATAAATAGGGAGAGAGCGGGAGGCGGACCGAAGATGGAGAGAAAAGAAGATAGGTGGAGAGGAGAGTATAGGTGGGGAGGTAGGGAGGGGATAGGTCAGTCCAGGGAAGATGGACAGGTCAAGGAGGTGGGATGAGGTTGGTAGGTGGGAGATGGAGGTGCGGCTTGGGGTGGGAGGAAGGGATGGGTGAGAGGAAGAACAGGTTAGGGAGGCAGAGACAGGTTGGACTGGTTTTGGGATGCAGTGGGGGAAGGGGAGATTTTGAAGCTGGTGAAGTCCACATTGATACCATTGGGCTTTAATGACGTTGTGTATGCGATTTGTGGTTTATCAATTTTAACACCAACAGTATCTACATTAAAATTGAATAATTAATTGTACATCAAGGCTGAATGATTATTCTTTAACAAAGTCAAATTTAGCCACAGAAATCCTGGTTTGCTGGAAGCCTTCAGTTGTCCTCATTATTATTTCCACAAATTCCATACCATTGGATCCGGATGTTACTCCCAGTTTTCCTGGAAAAGCAGCAGAGCACCAGTAAACTCAAAGTCTAAAGTGAAGTTTTTTTTTCCAATGCAGATGTTAGAACATAGACAGGCTGCTCAATTTTGGAGCAGCCCTGCCGGTCTTGCCTATCTTAATCTGCTGCAATAGTTATAGAAAGCAAAGGGGGTTATTTTAATGTTTATTGCTCAGATAAAGAAAGGACTGTAGGAAATGGATCTAATTTCAGAATTTCCCGGAATTTCTTTTTATTTTCTTTCAGTTAAGATGTATACAGTGGAGTTCTGATTCACTATTGCCCATTTTTCTCCATACCAGTTGTTGATAGGGTAAAATGAATACACAGTGTGATGTGTATTGTTTGAAACAGAAACATCAACCTGGATGTGTTAGCCTGAATGCCTAGTTCGGTGTTCTAGATAGTACATTACACTGTATTATTAAACAGTTGTAAGTGATAACTGAAGAAGCAGGTCCACAACCACCTTCTTGGGGCAGTTTGGGATGGTCAACGTAGCTTTGCCTACATCCTCAAAACAGTTCTCTTTTAAATGCTGTTTGGTGAAGTTTTTCTGAGATGGCACAGTGGCTCGGTGGTTAGCACCGCTGCCTCACAGCATCAGGGACCTAGCCTCGAGTTTAACCTCGGGTGTCTGCATGGAGTTTGCAAGTTCTCTGCAAGGGTTTCGGCTGGGTGCTCCAGGTTCCTCCCCCAGTCCATAGGTGAGTAGAGTTAGATGGGTCAGTCATGCTAAATTTCCCGATAGTATCCAGGAACGTGTGAACTAGGTGGATTAGCCATGGTAAACATGGGGTATGAGAATAGGTGCGATGGATCTGGGAAGGATGCTATTCAGAGGGTGGGTGCAGACTCAACGGGTCACACGGCCTCTATCTGTACTTTTGGGAATTCTATGACAGTTGGGCCATTGAATTTACTGACATAATGTTAGGGACAGTGTATTAAAAGTAACTCATTGATTATGAAACACCTTAGGATATCACATTGAAGGTGCTATATGCAAATTAGCTTACCTCTTCAAAACAGGAAGTTCCTCCTAAAGGAGTTTTCCCCACTACTTGTTTATCATTCACTTCCCAACCTGGGCTGTCTGGTTGAAATGATTCCTCCTGCACTCTCTCTATCCTTCCTTTCAAATCTAGTGTGAACACCCCTTCTGAAATAAAAATGTTCTCAACCTACCTGTCATTGTAAAACATTCACTCATTTCCCCCTTCCTCTCCAAAGTTATTGAACATGTTAACAGTTCCCATATCTGTCTGCAAAAACATTTCTGCCATTCCGTGCCGAGAAGTCTTAAATCAGTATTCTGCCCTTGGCTCTGAACTGGAACAGACCTTATTTAGATCATAAATGACATCGTCTGTGACTGCAATGGTAAACCAATGTCTGCTCATCTTTCTCAAGCTTTACAGCTTTTCATATCATTGGACCATTCCAGCTACCTCCATTGTCTCTTCCTCTTTCTCCACCTGGCTGGGACAGTTCTCACCTAATTTCATCCAGCAGTAACCACAGGATGTGCTGCATAGCTTCCCACCACATTTCCATACATTTCCATCTCTTGATCTTCAAGGAGTTTAATCCTCTTCTATGTCTTATCTACAAGCTGCTCTTCGACAACTCATCCAAAATTACATTGCATTCTATTTGTGGAGACTAAACGCAGGAGTACCTCATTGCTATCTCTCTAAAACACCCCACCCCTGACACCATCTTTGATTTGTTACACTGTTTTTATGACATCCAGTATTTTATGAGCAGAGATTTCCTTCAATTAAATATTTGGGAGCTTTATACCGCTGCCTTCAGTTTCCATCATCAACTCAAACCCCTAGCCATTCCATCCTCTATAAAATTTCAAATGGCATTAATGGACCTATAAGGAATAGCCCACTATGCCCAGATCAGGAAAGCTGTTGTTGCTTTACCTTTCAGCATTCATTATAAGGAATGCCTTTGGAATACAATGGAAACATGGTAGATGGGCATTGGTAAAATTATTACATATTAAATTGTTAAGTGCCTGGCATAATAAGGAAAAGAAACAGGAAAATACATTTGATTACCCTGCTGTTAGTGCCCACCATTCCCACATTGAAGTGCTAGGCTAGATTATACAACTAGTATCAGAGATAATGGGAACTGCAGATGCTGGAGAATCCAAGATAATAAAATGTGAGGCTGGATGAACACAGCAGGCCAAGCAGCATCTCAGGAGCACAAAAGCTGACGTTTTGGGCCTAGACCCTTCATCAGAGAGGGGGATGGGGAGAGGGTTCTGGAATAAATAGGGAGAGAGGGGGAGGCGGACCGAAGATGGAGAGAAAAGAAGATAGGTGGAGAGGAGAGTATAGGTGGGGAGGTAGGGAGGGGATAGGTCAGTCCAGGGAAGATGGACAGGTCAAGGAGGTGGGATGAGGTTAGTAGGTAGCGGGGGGTGCGGCTTGGGTGGGAGGAAGGGATGGGTGAGAGGAAGAACAGGTTAGGGAGGCGGAGACAGGTTGGACTGGTTTTGGGATGCAGTGGGAGGAGGGGAAGAGCTGGGCTGGTTGTGTGGTGCAGTGGGGGGAGGGGACGAACTGGGCTGGTTTTGGGATGCGGTGGGGGAAGGGGAGATTTTGAAACTGGTGAAGTCCACATTGATACCATTAGGCTGCAGGGTTCCCAGGCAGAATATAATAATATATATAATAATATATATAATAATAATATAATATATCCCAAGCAACTTTCCCCCCACAGTGATCGAGAACGCCCTTGACCGCGTCTCCCGCATTTCCCGCAACACATCCCTCACACCCCGCCCCCGCAGCAACCGCCCCAAGAGGATCCCCCTCGTTCTCACACACCACCCCATCAACCTCCAGATACAACGCATCATCCTCCGACACTTCCGCCATTTACAATCCGACCCCACCACCCAAGACATTTTTCCATCCCCACCCCTGACTGCTTTCCGGAGAGCCCACTCTCTCCGTGACTCCCTTGTTCGCTCCACACTGCCCTCCAACGCCACCACACCCGGCACCTTCCCCTGCAACTGCAGGAAATGCTACACTTGCCCCCACACCTCCTCCCTCACCCCTATCCCAGGCCCGAAGATAACATTCCACATTAAGCAGAGGTTCACCTGCACATTTGCCAATGTGGTATACTGCATCCAGTGTACCCGGTGTGACTTCCTCTACATTGGGAAAACCAAGCGGAGGCTTGGGGACCGCTTTGCAGAACACCTCCGCTCGGTTTGCAACAAACAACTGCACCTCCCAGTCGCAAACCATTTCCACTCCCCCTCCCATTCTTTAGATGACATGTCCATCATGGGCCTCCTGCAGTGCCACAATGATGCCACCCGAAGGGTGCAGGAACAGCAACTCATATTCCGTCTGGGAACCCTGCAGCCTAATGGTATCAATGTGGACTTCACCAGTTTCAAAATCTCCCCTTCCCCCACCGCATCCCTAAACCAGCCCAGTTCGTCCCCTCCCCCCACTGCACCACACAACCAGCCCAGCTCTTCCCCTCCACCCACTGCATCCCAGAACCAGTCCAACCTGTCTCTGCCTCCCCAACCTGTTCTTCCTCTCACCCATCCCTTCCTCCCACTCCAAGCCACACCCCCATCTACCTACTAACCTCATTCCACCTCCTTGACCTGTCCGTCTTCCCTGGACTGACCTATCCCCTCCCTACCTCCCCACCTATACTCTCCTCTCCACCTATCTTCTTTTCTCTCCATCTTCGGTCCGCCTCCCCCTCTCTCCCTATTTATTCCAGAACCCTCACCCCATCCCCCTCTCTGATGAAGGGTCTAGGCCCGAAACGTCAGCTTTTGTGCTCCTGAGATGCTGCTTGGCCTGCTGTGTTCATCCAGCCTCACATTTTATTATCTTAGATTATACAACTAAATGGGTCTTTGAAGCTACTACTTTCAGATTCAGAGATTTTTGAAAATCTGACCTATCCTCTTTAATAGATTATTTTTACTTCTATTAACACAAAAATGCAAGTCACACAACGGTTCAATTCAGCTATTACAAGTGCTATTTATCACATATAAAAAGAATCAAGTATAGATATTCTAACAGGCTTTTCTAGGAATGTACAAGCTACCTGATTCATTAAACACTGCTGAGCTTACAGGTACCTTGTGTGACATATTGAGAATATTACCAGAAGAATTAAATAATTTCACAGTATATTCTCCAGGTTGTTTGCACTGATAAGGATGTCA
Organism: Stegostoma tigrinum; assembly: GCF_030684315.1. Classification (NCBI taxonomy): domain Eukaryota; kingdom Metazoa; phylum Chordata; class Chondrichthyes; order Orectolobiformes; family Stegostomatidae; genus Stegostoma; species Stegostoma tigrinum. Next base: position 14,399,305 of record NC_081356.1, read on the forward strand.
CATGTTTGCAAAACCCAAAATATTTGAGGAAACCAAGTTTCTATTTTTCTAGAAGGACATTAAGAGTATGGTTGTACCGTCTTTCATCACAGAGAATACATTCGTTGCTGTATGTAATCCCATTAGTTCCACAAACTGGATCGTAGATTCGGGGACACACTCCAGCGATGTGTGCCGTTACTTTACAGATTGGCTGTAAGATCAAACAGAACAATTTGTGGACTGTTGAATGCGGTGAGACTGGTATTATTCTCAAATGCACAGTAAAACCTCTCTCCAAGCCAACATCTCTATTTCCATAATAAACACAGTGTAGAGCTGGAGGAACATAGCAGGCCAGGCAGCATCAGAGGAGAAGGAAACATTTCAGATCAGGACACTTCTTCATAAAATTTTCAGGAACGAAGGCTCCTAACCTGAAACGTCAGCTTTCCTGCTCCTCTGATGCTGCCTGGCCTGCTGTTTCCTCCAGCTCCACACTGTGTTACCTCACCCTCCAGCATCTGCAGTTCTTATTATCTCTGACCAGGTTTAAAGGGATATAGGCCAAACGCTGGCAAATGGGATTAGTTCAGGTTAGGAAACATGGTTGGGTTGGGCCAATGGGTCTGTTTCCATGTTGTGTGACTCTATGATCTCTGAACATCTCCATTTCCATGGTGGCTGTAACTTTTCAAAGGAATAATGCAAGCTTTTGCAAGCAGAAATGACAAGGACTGAAAGACCTTAACACAAAGGCAACCAATTTCGTCAAAGACCCCTTCCACACCGGTTATAATCGTGAGCTATGGAATGGGAGCCAATTACAGGCGCTATGGAATGGGACTGAGTCACTGATGCACTGGAATGAGTGAGTTACAGGCACTTCAGAATGGGAATGATTTACAGGCGATATGGAATGGAAAGTGACTTGCAGGCACTCTGGAATGGGAGAGGGAATGTTGGACAGAGGAGTACCCTCGAATGAGAAGGAGGAGGTACCAGAAGTGGGGAGGTATAGGGGGAGACCCTGGAATGGGTGGTGCAAGAATGGCCCCTGGAGCTGGAGGTCCTCTCCCGACTCTTCCTCCCAATCTTCTTCTCAACCCTGTCTCCCATCTTGCCTTCCCCGACAACCGCCCCCTCATTCTCTATCCTGATCTCGCTTCTACTTGCATCCTCCCCACTTCTCCCAATACTTCCTGGTCCCAGTCTCCCCCCATCGCCCCTAAATCCTCTCCCAGGCTGCGTCCCCCTGAAATCTGCATGCACACAATTTAAAACTGCTTAGTGCATGCAGCAGTGTCAGCAAACAGAGCCTACCAAAAATCTTTCAGTCTAACATTTAAAATTAACCATTGAATTGGAAACGTTTAGAGGGTGATAATACAGTGTGGAGCTGGATGAACACAGCAGGCCAGGCAGCATCAGAGGAGCAGGCAAGTTGACATTTCGGGTCAGGACCCTTCTTCAGAAAAAGGTGCCTGACCCGAAGCATCAGCTTTCCTGCTCCACACTGTGTTATCTCTGACTCCAGTATCAACGGTTCTTATTATCTCTTACCAGGTTTAAAGGGATATAGGCCAAACGCTGGCAAATGGGCTTAGTTCAGGTTAGGAAACGTGGTTGGGTTGGGCCAATGGGCCTGTTTCCATGTTGTGTGACTCTACGATCTTTGATCTATCTATGAGAGTAACTCATAGTCATTTTAGAATGAGGGTGAATCACAGATGCTCTGGAATGCAGAATCAGTCACTGAATTCTGTCCATGTCAGTGATTTTTCAAACATAATTGCATGAAATTTAGATTGCAAAGTGAAAACAGTTGTGCTTTAAATCATAACTGCTATAACACTGAAGGATAAATATGGACCGCTTACCTCTATTCCTGGTTCAGAGTATGCAGCTATAAAAAGTAAAACAACAGGATTAAAAACAGTTGCTGAATTATAAACTGTATGAAAGCAACATGTTTTCATCTTTCGCATGCTATTGTAGGTACTGTGGTTATTTTATATTGTTAACAGGAGGAGCTTGAACCCTTCTGATAATTGCCATTAAACACAAGCCCACAATCTGTTGCAGTGGGAGAAGAGGTCCTGTACCAATAATTAAACCCAAAACACCCAGAGAAGCTCACCTCATGTCGCCTGACCTGTTAAACTGTTTTGAGAAAGCAGGGGGTGGGGGTGGTAAATGAAAGAAAATCCCTGATATTCACTTTATAAGTGACAGGTAATAATTTATTTATTTAACGCTAACAGTGAACAAATTAGCAGAATTGTTAACAAACCAAACAATTCTTCCTTAACTACTAACTATTCCCTAACTGAACTAAATTCTACTGGTACACTGTTCCAATAAACATGCTCCACTTATATAAACCCAATTAATCAGAAAATAAATTAAAACTTTAGTCCCTCAATGTCTACACATCTTTCTTCTGCTGATCCAGCTGTCAGGGGTGTTTTTTCTGTGAGGTCTGCTGTGAGGACTCCTAGCTAGAAGTGCTGTGGTATCTTTTATGGATAGATGGTGATTTCTTGTGAGAGCTTAGTGATTTCTTGTGCGAGCTAGCTGTTTATTTCTCAGATGGTTGTTTGCTCTCAAACTGATTTTTATAAACCCTCTCCTTATAAACCTTGGATGACATATCAATTTTCTTACAATAGCATTGTCAAAACCATCAGAATCAAATTCAATTGGCTTTCAATCGCTAAGTGCTTGGTTTGAATTAATTGGCTGATTCTAGCTCATTGCCAAAACATCAAAACTAGCCTAAAGTTTCCAATCACACAGCCATTTGATATATAGTTCCATTTCAGAACTGGCTGTACATTTTCCGCAACATACAGGCACATTATTTTTCTGTATAAATCTCAAACCTTAGAAAAGCACTTTACCTCTTAAAGGAACCATGCACTCTTCTCTTTATCATTTCTTTTTACAAACAGATTCTAGCTTCCTGCCTTCCAATTCACGATTACTCTATACAACTTCATAACACCGCCACTCCTTGAGAAAAAAATGAGCTAACTTTATGAAGAGATGGCTTCATTTAAAAAAAACCTTGACAATAATTATCACGAGACACATCGGTCAGTAATCAAGTATAATTATCATGAGATACATCGGTCAGTAATCTAAAGTATAATTTCCACAAGATACAACGGTCAGTAATCTAAAATATAATGATCATGAGATACATTGGTCAGTAATCTAAAGTTACACTTTTCGTACTAACTCTGTATATAGTTTTGTATTCTGGTCCTTAAATCTTTCCAAATAAGTGAGCGTGTTGTGGTCTGTATTCACAACTGTATCCGAAACATCAGTTGTAACATAAACATTAAGATGTTATAACGCTGGTACCAAACACAATAAATTTTTCAGTACTGGAGTATTTTCTCTGGTGGATTTTGAGTTTCTTTGAAAAATAACCAATTGGCCTTTCAGTTCCACCATCACCCTCCTGCATCAACAAAGCTCCAACCCCTACATCGCTGGCATCAATAGTGACCTTAAAGTTTTTGGAGAAATTTGGTGTAGCTTAAACTGGTGTGGAGGTTAACATGGCTTTTTAATTCTTGAAAACCTTGTGGCGTTGCTCTGTTTACCACAATTGCATGTTCTTCTTTAGCAAATCTGTCTGCAGAGCCACCACACTACTAACGTTTGGTAGAAACTTCCAGTCGAATCCGCTCAGTCCCAAAAATCAAAGCAGAAATTGAGGATGGCCTTGGAAATTCCTCAATGGCCTTTGTCTTCACATTCCTCTGGAGTCATCCCTCCATGTCTGATTTCAGTTTTTGCTAAACTTATAATCAATTCTCTCTCCCGTAGTTTTTCAAAGAACTCTGTCAAAGGCACCAAGTGATTTTCCATGAATGGCTAAAGATCACTAAGCCATCTATATAGACGGTACAATTAGTCAATCCTGCCGTAGCTCTGTTCATCAGTCCTTGAAATGTGGCTGGTGCATTCTTCATTCCAAAGGGCATTAATTTAAATTGATACAGCCCATTTGGGGTCACAAATGCAGAAACGTCTTTCGCTCTCTCTGACACAGGTGCTTACCAATAACCATGAAGTAAGTCTAAATTTGTAATGTAAGTTTCTGATGTCACCCCTCCAATGATCCCTGGGATTTAGGATGATACATACTTGATTTAAAGTGTTAAACCATCCATGACCTCCTTAAACAGTTTGGCAGTAAAATTGGACCCTATTCTGACTGAATCTCCGTGGGTAGTCCGTGGAAAAGGAAACAAGCAACTCTCCCAAAACCATTTTTTTGCCTTGACATTCCGTAATGGAATTGCCTCCTGAAATCTGCTAGACACGTCCATTATGGTTAGCAAATACTGATTCCTGCTTTAGGCTTTAGGGAGGGGACCTACACAATCAATCATAACCTGCATGAAAGGTTCTTCAAATGTGGCAATTGGCATCAAAGGCACTAGTTTTATTATTGCCTGTGGCTTTCCTACCATTTGACACGTATGACAGCTACAGCAAAATTCACCCACATCTTATCATCTTCTGGAAGTGAGTTTTAAAACTCCTCCAGCAGAATAATCTCCCTAAGACTCTCATATGTCTTTTCTATCTTTAATGCTCTCACCCATCTATGGAAGTTGCTATGCTTAATTTTTTCAAACTCTATATATGCCTGACCTGGTTCCTTTCTTACATTTCTCAACCGTCGTTTATATTGATCGAACCAGACAGCCTGTGAAGATATTCCTTCATATAAAATGCTGGTTACATCCCTGCTGAGCATGGTGCAATACTTGTTCTAGCTGGGTACAGATTATGGATCCTGAGATTGAACAGTGAAGGTCCTTACTGATCCTTAGGCTTCATTAAGTGAAGATGGAATCATTAATGACAGTCATTTGTTTCTGGAATCACTTTGGCCCCCAGGTGAATGAGGAAGCAGTGGTTGTGGGAGGAACAATTTATATCTGGCAGATCACTGCCTGTGTTACTGACTTATGGGGTTGGGACATGCAGTCCTGCACATCTCACCCCTGGATACATTTATGAGGGCCTTCCTCATGATTTGTGCCACATTGCACCATGTGGGTTCAGCATGTGTAATATGCTAGAGGATAGCACCATTGAACCCGGGTCCTGAAAGAGGTGCAGCATCCCAATGTGATTGACAAGTTTTCTTAACATGCTTCACTAATGCAAACATATTCACATTCCAATTGGAGGTGTGGTGCACTTCAGGCTTGCAAGAACCAAGATTATACTCAATAGGAGAATGTTCAGAGGCTTGAAAAACAGGTGCTGTACAGCTTAGTTTCTCATTATTAGTATTTTACAGGGAGTTAAAAGCATGACTGTCAATGTCTTCACTTAGTGTCAATTTTGATATTATTCTAAATTGCAAGTCAAGAAGAGTGAAGTTGAGAAATGGTTTTAAATATTACAAGAATGCATTGGGCTTCATTTGGAGCATATTGTTATTACATAGTTGCGAATTCTTTATACTGGAGGAATGGAGCACGGTAGGCATTTAGGAAAGTTTAACACCATTTCCAAAACTACCATATTATTCAGAGGCAGATCCATTCAAGAACAAAAACAGAAGTTGCTGGAAATCCTCACACCCTGCTTCCTGTAAAGGCTCCATCCCATGCTCTCAGTTCCTGCACCTCCATCGCATTCGTTCAGATGAGCCTGGCAGCATCTATGAAGATAAAATCAGAGTTAATGTTTCAAGTCCGATGACCCTTCCTCAGAACTGATGGCAGCTGGGAAAATGTCATTTTATATGCAGAAAATAGGGAGAGGGGTGGTTTAGGGAGTAAACTTCTGTTTTTGATAAAGAATTCACAATGATGCAAATAAGTAGTTTCAAATCCTCTTCAACTTCATCAATATGCTCCAAATGAAGCCCTATGCATTCTTGTAATATTAAAAGCCATCACTCGGTGGTGGCATCTCGCTGGAGATGACAGAAGTGACGTCTGATGATCTTCTGGATGTGGATGCTGGTGGGATGGTGGGTAAGGACAAGGGGAACCCTATTGCTATTGCGGGAAGGAAGAGAAAGGCGTGAGGGCAGAAGTGCAGGAGATGGGTCGGACCTAGTTGAGAGCCCTGTTGACAACAGAGCTGGGGAAACCTCGGTTGAGGAAGAAGGTGGACATTTCGGAGGCTCCCTAGTTGAAGTTGGGCTCATCTGATGAATGTGATAGAGATGAAGGGACTGAGAGAATGGGATGGAGCCTTTAGAGGAAGCAGGGTGTGAGGATGTATAGTCCGGGTAGCTACCAGAATCAGTGAGTTTAATATGGATATTAGTGGCCAGTCTATCCCCAGAAATGGAAACAGAGATGTCGAAGGAGGAAAGGGAGGAATCAGAGATAGACCAGGTGCAAGTGAGGGCAGGGTGAAAATTGGAAGCGAAGTCAACAAGCTTTTCTAATTCCAGACAAGAGAGAGAAGCAGCAGCAATGAAATCATTGATACCTCTGAGAAAGAGGTGTGAGGCCTCTGAACATTCTCCTAATGAGTATAATCTTGGTTCTTGCAAGCCTGAAGTGCACCACACCTCAAATTGGAATGTGAATATGTTCGCATTAGTGAAGCATGTTAAGAAAACTTGTCAATCACATTGGGATGCTGCACCTCTTTCAGGACTTAAACAAGGAATGTTCCATGTACCCCATGAAGAGGCAGGAATAAATGGGGACCATGCACATACCTATCGCAATTACTCTGACCTGAAGTAAGTGAGAGAAGTTAGAAGAGCAGTTGTTGAGGGTGAGGACAAGCTGGGCCAAGCAGAGGAGGGTGGTAGATGGGGATGATTCAGGCCTTTGGCCAGGAAGAAGCGGAGATCCCTAAGACCCTCCTCATGGGGAATGGACGTGTAAAGGAATTGGACATCCATAGTAGAGAGGAGGTGGCTGGATCTGGTAAACAGGAAGTTTTGAAACTGGCCTAAAGCATCAGAGGAATCATGGATGTATATGGGCAAGGATTGGCCCAGGGGAGAGAAGACTGAGTCAAGGCAGGAAGAGATGAGTTCTGTGGGGCAGGAGCGGGTTGAAACAATGGGTCTGCCCCGATGTCCTGTTTGTGGATCCACAAATTCACAAATCCACAAATCCATCCTACCATCTCACCAGCTTTGTCATCCAGAAGATCATCAGATGCCATTTCCGCCACCTCCAGCAAGATGTCACCATCAGACACATATTCCTCTCCCCTCCCTTGTCCACCTTCCTTCACCCCAACACTTCCCACAGCCCCTTGGCACCTTTCCCTGCAACCAGCAAAGATGCAATACCTGCCCTCTTACCTCCACCTCCTCCCTTCCCAGTATCCAAGGGCCCAAACATACCTTTCAGGTGAAGCAACAGTTCACCTGCCATTCCCAGAATCTGGTCTACTGCATTCGCTGCTCACAGTGTGGCCTCTTGTACATTGGGGAAACGAAGCACAGACTGGGTGAGCGCTTCACAGAACATTTATGTTCTGCTAGCAAAAAAGACACTGAGCTAGCTGTTACCTGCCACTTTAATGCACCACCCTGTTCCCTGGCCAACATCTCTGTCTCTGGCTTGCTGCTGTGTTCCAGTGAAGCTCAGCGCCAGCTGGACAACATCACCTCATTTTCCGCTTGGAGACCCTGCAGCCCTCCATACTCAGTATTGAATTCAATAATTTTACAGCTTAAACTCTCCCAGGTCCTAGCTGTCGACCCCACACACCGGATCTTTGTGATCACATAGCCTGCCATTACACAATACCTATTGTTAGTCACTAAGAGTCCCCATTAACAGCCAGATTGCTATCCACTCCTTGTCTATCCAACTGCACTTCGCTCTCTTTGGATTCTATCCTTTATCCTATCATTTACTCCCTATCCCACACCCCCACTCTATCTTCTGCATATAGACCGATGTTTTCCCAGCCACCATTAGTTCTGAGGAGGGATCACCGGACCCAAAACATTAACTCTGACATTTCCTACACAGATGTTGCCAGGCCTGCTGAGCTTTTCCAGCAACTTCCGTTTTTGTTCCTGATTTAGAGCATCTGCAGCTCCTTCGGTTTTTATTCAGTTCCATTCAGGTTTGGAGTCAAACTCTTCTCTTACCTTTAGCAGGACGTAAAACTCTCTCGCTAACAAGGGAGGCAGCATCACAAATACGCTTTTACAGAAAATGTCGTGATGATGAAGTTGCTGTCAAGAACAACCAGTGCAGTTCACCCCTCATTGTCACTTCGGCTTTTAACCAACCACAGATCAGAAGATATAAGGTGCTTACACAATTAAGTTCATTAGTAGTAAGTCTACAATATCATTCAGAAAACAAAATAACGAGAAATAAACAAGAATGCTGGGAGTGATTAAAGTCCATGATAGCAGACAATGGAATTAAGAGGAACTTACCCATGACATAGAATAAGATCAGGGAAAAAAGAACAAAACTTGAGAACAGCCTCATTTTCCTGCATTGGTTGAGTCAGTACTCTGCTGTTTATTTGTAACGTATAATGAAGCTGGTTTATATAAATAGGTGGGTTCTCAGTGACACATTGCGCAATGTCAAACATGCGATAGGGTTAATGATTACAGAAAATGACAGAGTGCATGTTTCTGAGTCAAAATGTATCAATATTGTGAAATGCGTCAATGACATAAGTAAAGGTCGAAACTACAAAGACCCAGTCACAAATAAGCCATCCAGATAATCTATACTTTCAATGGAGTACACAGTGAACTCTGTCTCATTCCACTCCTGTCGAAAACAGAAAGAAACAATGAATAATGACAATCAGAAATCTTCAAACTTATAAAGCTTTAATGAAAGATTCTTAACTCCTTATCTCACTTGTCTTTATAAAAGACAAATTGTGAGTCGCAACAAGTGATACAATCACTATGTAATCTTTGTTTCAATGAAATAAAATCCACCTCCCACTTAAACACAGGAATGAAGTTGCTACTTTGCTGCACCATCTAACTTAGATTGAAGAGTGGTTGCTGGCTTTTGCTGTGGATGTGACAGAGAGGGGGACGTCAGTGCCGCACTGTCTAAGCAGGGAGTTGGTGGGCATGGTACAGAGTTGGGATTTCCTCAGGATCCATAGTGTAGACTCCTGACCAGATTAGAGCTGTCTCTGCCCACTGGAGGAAGTGTCGTAGGAAGAAGGCCAAAGGCATTCTGCACTCTTCCAGGGTAAGTGCCACCATCTTTGCTATGATAGCTCACTCTCACTCTATCTCTGACGCTGTACTCACCTCTCACCGAGACTCATGCGCCATCACCCTCACTACTACCTGCAAAATTTTCCCTCACTCATTGTGATCTTCCTACAACCCCTGAAACTACTGATCCTGCATGCCCTCTGCGCTGCCTGCTCAATTGCTCAGAACATCTCACCTGCTGTATTGGCTGTGCCACTCACTGTCATCTTCCATAATACCTGACTCTCTCTCATTCCAGGCCAAAAACTGCCCCTTAATAAGGCAGACAAAACCAAAACAGGTGCTGGACCTCCCAACATGCAGCTCCTCGCACCTCATCCAGGGATAGGATCCTGACTCTGACCACTCTGCATGCCTGACTCTCTGTGTTCAAGCCCTTCGACTGGTATCAGAGGATACCTCTGCCTGGCTGTGCTGGAACTCCCTAAGTGAAGGGCTATCCCCTTTGACTGCAGCCTGCTGTTAATCAGGACAGGTTTCCAGGCTTTGTGTATGTACTATACTGCAAGGCAGTAATCTTAGCTTGGTATCTCTCACTGATGTAACCAAAGTTGAAAGGCAGGGGAAGACAGGGATGCTGTGAGCATCCAGGTAGGGTCAGAGTGAGTGAGTGCTCGGACAGCAAGTGAAGAGCTTGGAGACACAGTCTGGTCCGGTCACTGATCAGGCTGTGTGTCCCTGAGCACACAGTGTCCTTGCTGCAACATTACACTGAGAGTTACTAGGGAAGACGGAGGTGCTGCACTGAATTACAGAAGCACCCTGTAAGTGGATCCCAAATGCACCATGAGGGTTCCTAAACGCTGGCACATATCAGATGCTAGTGCCCCGCGAAGTCCATGTGACCAGTGCTCTTGGACTGTGCACTGAGATGTTGGTGCCTTCCAACATAGAGATCCTTCACACAAGTGGTGAATTGAGGTTGCCTTTGGCTTCCAAGCTGAGTTGAGTCAACATCTAGCTCATCTGGTGAGATTGGTATGATAGGAGACTGAATGTTAATGACATGAGTCGGGCAGTAACAAGGCATTAAACAAGCTGTAATCCCCCTTAAATGGCAACTTGTCACTGCAATAAGGTCTCCATGCCGCTCGTAACGAGTATAAAATATGGAGCGATATAATCTCAATGTCGAGATTGGCTTCACGATGTCTTGTCCAATTCCAATTCCATCACAATTCTCACCGTAGCACACATCACACTCAGACCCCAAAGGGGCTCTGCTCTGTGTCTCTATCATGGCAACCAAGGCATATCCATTTGCCTCTATTTTGTTCTTCAGATCATTCAGATTCAGTTGGAAATGCTATATGCATTCAGATGGAGTGTCCTCAACATGTTCTTTGTCATATAATTCTGCATTCTGATCCTAATGTTTGCTTGTGCTTCATCCGTCTTCTAAATGCACCCATTTCTACATCATGCAAGCAGTTTGCATCTCTCAAATCTGAGCTCCCTCTCTGGTTTCCATCCCATTGCCAACTTAATCTGAATCTTCCTCAACAGTGCCAGCAGATCTCCCCACAATGTTAGCCTCTGTCCAACTAACGTACAATCCATCTGTCTCATACAGGCCACAGCTGCCCGTGAAATGGTCCCCATGCCACAGAAATCCGATGTTCTCTCTCTTACACCAATTCTTCAGTCATGTGTTCAATTATTGAATACTTCTATCTCATGTTCACTACCATCTGGCACTCGAAGTAATCCTGCAATTGCTGTTTTTGAGGTCCTGTTTTTAAATTTATTTCCAAACTCCCTAAAATCTGTTTTCAGGCTGCCATGCCTCTTTCTGGGTTTGTTCTTGGTACCAATGAAGGCCACATCCTCTGAATGTGTTCCTTTGCTTGGAAGAATGTCCTCTGATCGCTCTGTGATATTCTAGGTCCAGGTACCCAGGAAGCAACATACAATCCTGAAGTCAAGTCTACAGCCATGAATATTGAATCCCAATCGTTGTTGCCTCTCCATTCTTCTACCTCCCCTCCTCTACAACCTGGTCATCCCTGGTGCTACAGGCTTGGTGTTTGCTCAACTGGCCTCAGGAACAATCACCCTCACCAGTATCCAAAATAGAAAGCTGGTTAGAAAATGAGATTACTTCTCTTGGACTGTCTGATAGTCACTAATTCCTGCTTCACAACCTGTAGTGTGTCCACCTCCCTAATAATGGTCATCACATAATTCTCTGCCCATAGATGTACCATAGTCTGTCTAGCCATTGGTCTAGTTCTGGAACAGGCAGGTCAAGCTTCTGCAGCAGGTGACATTACTAGAGTTTGGGTGCATTAAGCACAAATATAACCATTTGAAGGTAGCATTAAACGATGTTCAAATTAGCATCCATAGGAACCAGCATCGAAAAGAAGTAGCCAAAGCCAAATAAAGGCTTTGAAAGAAATTTGATGTAAGTTCAAGGCAGGCTGTCAGAGTCTCTAGATAACTCCTGTTTATCTCAGGGTCCTAAGAGTGATTAGTCGGATGATTTGTGAAGCATTGATACTCGTTACCAGGGACTTATTCAACCCTGGGCAATAGAAATAGACTGGAAACAGTCTCATCCGGTTTTCCATATTCAAAAGGTTATGGCTTCACAAACATGGACAAATACAGTTCCTTTGGATCCTTCTGTTCCATGGCCACTACAAGGACTGTTGTTCATTGCAAACAGCACAAATGTATTAGAATATAACTTTTAAGTTTCTTTTTCCTTGCTGATTTTATGGTTAAGCTCTTTTTATCAAATATTCTTTTTATAGAACAGATTGGCGCATTTTTTAAAAAAGTTGATGATATTGCAGCAGTGCAATATATCATAGTGACTACCTCTTGACTGCTTGATTTTAATTCAACAGTATGCAATGATTGAGATTATTTATCAAAAGCTTTCTTATGGTGTGGAGGTGCTGGTGCTGGGTGGACAAAGTAAGAAGTCACATGACACCAGGTTATAGTCCAACACGTTTATGTGAAATCACAAGGTTTTAGAGCGTTGTCCCTTTTTCCCATTGTAGATGATCTCATATTAAGGATAAATTCAAATTTCATAGCTTTCAATATAATCCAATGAAATTGCATGTAAGTAACAGTGATAAAGAGCAAAGTTGAGATTGCGATATCAGATATAAATATATTGATTACACAACAACATTCTTTAATTACGCTGTGCTTGGTATATTGTTTCTCATTTCTTACCACCAACAGAAAGTACATTAAAATTGATTAATTTCTTAATCACATGCCAAATGAAGAATGCATCTTAAAGAATGAAATCAATTGAATCAAAGAAATCCTGGTTTTCAGGAAACCTTCACTTGCCATTATTGTTACTCCAGCATTCTCCATACTTTTAGATCCTGATGTTTTTCTCAAAATTCCTGAAATAGCAACAGAGCATTAGTACAATCAATGTCTAAAGCAAAGACACTTATTTGTCATGTAAGTATTTAGCAATGGTGCAGCCTGCCTGCTCAGTTTTGGAGAGTTCCTGTAGCTCTTGTTTGATTCAATCTCCTCTGGCTTGTGAAAAAAAAGGAGGCTTATTTTAACCTTTATTGCCAAATTAAGGAGGTTGTAGGATGCAAATTTTACATCTTGCTCAGTTTTCCTTCCATTTCATGTCATTTCACTTCACTAATAAGTTGTACAATGGAGCCCAGATTTGTTAATCTCAATTTGTTCCCTACCCTGTCCAGATAGGGTGAGGTGCAGCGTAAGATGATCAGTGTAACTGAAATATTGACATGGGTCTGAATGGTGGAATTGTGTGCTTAAATAATACATTATTCTCTGTATATGACGAGTTGTAAATGATCATTCAACCAGGTCCACCTTGTTGGTGCAATTTAGAACCATCAATAAATGTGGCTTTGTACATTATCGGTTTGTAGAGCTTACTGACGTAATAGTAGGGACTACAGATCAAAAGTAATCCATTGATTATGAAAGGTCTGAGGGTGCTATATTGAAGTGAGACAGTTAGGAAAACACAAATTCCTAACATTCCTTGGAGGGAGGGTCACAGGACTCAAAATGTAAATCCTGTTTTGTATCCACTGATGTTGCCACACCTATTGAGTTTCTTGAGCAATTTTTGCTTTCGTTTCAGATTACCAACTTTCACAGTCCTTGGTTTTGTTTTAATACATAGTCTTGCAAGCTTTATTTTAGAAATAGCAAAAATAAATATTTTCAAAGCTTATCCTCTGAATGGTGCTGACGAGAATGTCCCTATCTTAAAAAGCTGAAAACATTCAACAGTACCAATTTCTTTTCAGTTTCTACAACAGAATAATTGTCTGTATCACCTCACTGCACAAAGCAAGCATATATTCGCGTATGTTTTCCCATCAGTTCCGCAGATTGGGTTGTACTTCATTCTGCAAATTTCAGTCTCCTGATTTGGTGGCAGGCAGTGTGGCTACAATACCAAACAGAAACATCTGTCATTAAATAGAATAATTTGACTTAACAAATGTTCTCAAACAGACAATGAAAAGAGATGCTGCAAAAGTCTGTGTTTGCCACTGGAATTGCCAGGGCCATTCTTCTCACTGCACAGCACATCACAGGCAGTAACTTCCTACAAAGATACCTATCAAGTACGGACCGCTCCTAACCCTCACTGCCTCACTTGTCACTTTCCTCGCCAGGCACCTTCTGCTCGCTGTCCCACTTGCCCTTCCCTCTGTGAGGAGTGAGTGAAGTGGCGAGCAGTAGGGTGAGGGAGCAGGGAGTGAGCAAGCAAGAAGCAGCAAGAAAAGGTTCATCACAATAACATGAGCCACATCAACTTCCTGCTTCAGAGAGGAGATGAGAGATACAGGCATTCTAGAATTATTGGTGAAACGCAGTCGCTCCAGAATGAGACAACGAAACATTGGCTCTGTCGGGCAAAAGCTGTACATTAAAACAAAAGTTTTAGAATGGTGAGTGATCTTTCATAGTAATTGCATAGAATCTAAATCATTAAGTGAAAACAGGTGTAATCTAAAATATAAAAGCTTTAAGTTAAAGGATAATTATATTCTTCCTAATTCCTGGGTCAGAGTTTGCACATGAAAAATCAAATGGGAGGTAGGAAAATAGTCACAGCACTGGTTTAGAACACAACTTATTGAAACGGCAAATTTTCGCCCGTAACTGCATCAGAATGATGATTCACTATTAAGCTATTCCAAACATTATACTTCAATCTTGGCATTTAGTTATACATCAATCATTCAGTCAAATAACTGGATTCAAGTTGTGAGAGACCTTTCAATTTATCATGTCTGTACTAGCTCTGGCTCAGCTAATTCCAATCTCCTGCCTTATTTGTCTAGCCCTGTCAATTACATCACTTTCTAATATATATCCAGCTCTCTTTTGAAACATTTACCTCCACGACTCTCCCAGGCAGCACATTCCAAATCCTAACAACTATCTGAGTAAAGAAGTTTCTCCTCATCTCACTCCTAACTTTTTTGCTGACAATCTTGAAATTGTGGCCCATGGTTTCTGATGCCTACTCGTTGAAGCAGGATCTCCCTCATTACCCTGCAGATATTGTTCATAATTTTGAGCACCTCAATATGTCACCTCTTCGGAGCTCCAAGGAGAATATGTCCAATTTTTCTCATCTTTCCTTGTATCTGAAATCCCTCATTCATCCTATCATTCCATCAAATCTTGTTTGGGCTCTTTCCATGATGTTAACATCCTTCCTTAAATACAGTGCCCAGAACTGAACACAATACTGTAAATGTGGTCTGACCAATGATTTGTAGAGATGTAGGATCACTTCCTTACGCCTCTATTTATGGCCTCAAGGATCCCAGAAGCTGCATGAATAACTGTTTCAACTTGCTTGATCACCTTTAGTGAATCACGTACGTGAACTCTGGGGTCCCTCTGCTTTTCTTCCACTTTTTATACTTTCTTCTTGTTTATTGCCACACCAGGAGGCAGCTCCATCAAAATCTCATTGTGCGACAAACTGCTGCAATATGGAGAGAGAACAGCTCTGATGTGGCTTGAATTTCCACTCTTCCCTTTCTCCACATGGTGGAAGCCTCTGCCAGCTGGTTGGTGCCTCAAATGCAGAATCATGGGGATGGCCATGTCCTTCATGACCCCTTGGCACAGACCACTATGGGTATTAACTTCTAGCGTCACCTCTCAAAGCTAGCAACAACCTTTAAATCAAATTCTGCAACAAGAAAGAGGGATTTTATGGCAGTTGTACCAAATAGTATTGAGTTCAGTATTATTTTAGTAATGTGCTAGAGGATGGCGCTTTTGGAAATGGATCCTGAAAGTAACACTGGACCCAGATTGCAAATACAAATTATTTTGTTGGTGCAATTAGGATGCAAATTGCTGATATAAATACATCAACCTGACACTAATGTATGGAAGGAGGCACAGTTTCAGCTTGTAATTAGTGTATATTTTCCACCCTACTGTTCAGATGGCTCAAAATCAATGCTCTAAATCACCAAATCTCTCAGTATGAATAAATACACACGGGGTTAGAGAATGGGGCACAATTGTCTTCCCACAATTCCTACTTGTTAATCTGATTTTAAGAACAGTGCACCGGGGAAATGCCTACATGACTGCAGTATTACTTTTTGAAGCAGGCCTCATTTGGATCACACCCGTGAGGAATGGGGATGGTGTGAAATCACTTTATTACTGCGTTGAGAATTCTTTGTACTGACGTGACATCCCTTTTTGGAGGATGTATGGGTGTTTAGGAATGGTTAGCGTCTTCCTCAACACCAACAGCTCAAGCTGGTTGGAGTGGGACACTCCTACAATCATTAGAACATAGAACAGTATAAGCCCTTCAGCTCACGATGTTGTGCTGAACTTTTACCCTAATCCTAAGGTCTATCTATTAGCCACTTAAATGCCCCTAATGAGGCCGATTCTACTATCGTCTCTGGCAACGCATTCCACGCCCTGACCACTCTCTGAGTAAAGAACCTACCTCTGTTGTCTCCCCTATATCTACCTCCACTCACTTTAAAACTCTGCCCCCTCGTAAAAGCTACCTCCACCCTAGGAAAAAGTCTCTGGCTGTCCACTCTATCTATGCCCCTGATCATTAGCATGAAATAGCACATTGAAAAAATGTAACAAAATCATGAATTTTTTAAAAAAATGTGTTGGTAAAGTCAGTATCTGAAGTGACAAGGTTCATGTATTTTCTTTAACTATGAAGCAAACAGAGCAAATTAATTCCCAATGCCATTTCAACTTTTAAACAATTGCCGATCGGAAGGTATAAAGCACCAACAGAAAGCAATGAATCTTGTTCATTTACAAACTTTCTGTTATTTAACTTAGAAGACAAAGTAATGCAAGCGATGTCAGCAATTAAATTCCAGGAGGGTAAACAATGGTAATAAGAGGAACTAACCTGTACCAGAGAACAAGGGCATGAAGAGAAGACTAAGAGCTGAGAATTGCCTCATTTTGTCGAAATGGCAGCATTTGGTGGGTGCTGTGTTGTCATCCACTTTTAACACCGTGTCACATGATGAAGCTGATTTACGTGATTGCACACTGCCTCAGCAAGCCATGTCCAATGCAATGCGAAACAATGTTTATGCAAAATGACAGAACGACTGCCCATGAGCTAAACCCTGTCAGTGGTAAATGATGAGCTCAAGATCAAACCTCATGGCTGTTTAGGGTTCCCCACCACTTATCCTTACTCCTCATCAGGAAGGTCCTGTTGGACCGGATTTTCATATTTGCATTCTGATGTGTGAGTCAAAAAATTTCCGTATTTCCTCACCTCACCTTCTACACCTGCTAGTGTTGTTTGACAGAATTTAGTCTCTGTTTTGTCCTAGGGGCCTGGCTGGAGTGTGGCCTGAGCTGGGAAATGTGAAGCTGCCAGGTTGAAATGAGTGTCTCAGTCCATTTGGCCATGTTTCCTTACAGCCACCTCTTCCCGTAAACTGGTGTTCCTGCAGGACAGTGTGAACTGCCCTCACACTCCGACAGGACCACATTTCATCTGTTGGCTTTGCAAGAGGCCTAGGGTGGAATGAGGGTGACTGACAAGATTTGCAGCTTTATCACCAAAGAAAGTGTGTGATGGTAGAGCCATTGCAGAAATACCACAAGTGATCCTGATCAGCCTGACTTGGCACAGGCCTTTTACTTGAAACAAAGCTTCTTGCACTGACCTTTGACTGATGGCGATCTAGCATGTTGCAGGGACCAAATAATGAGCTCTGCAGCTGCCTCGGAAACAAACTTTTGGGGGCAGCTATTGCCACACAATCAGTGGAGCTTGTGCAAAGCCCCTGTGCACTTTGCCTGCTGCCTGTGTCAGGCAGCTCATTTCCGCTCACAGGATGTGTTCAGGGCCTTTAACCGGGCATGAAGCTTAACACCTGGCCAACTGGATGAATGATCATGTCAAATTAATGTTTCTCTTTCTTCGCACAGCTCCTGCTTTGCTCAGGTGGTACTGCCCAGTTGGCATGGATGGCTGGTGTGCAGTGCAGAGTGACACTAACAGACACCAGCTTTGGTTGCCATGAAGGACTCTCCTTCTCTACCTCTCCCCTCACCTGAGATGTGGTGACCCTCAGGTTAAACCGTCACTAGTTACCTGTCTCTAATGAGGAAGCAGCCCTATGGTCTGGTCAGAATATGGAGACTTTGCCTTTTGCTTTGAATGGGACTGGATCACATATCCCTGAGATTTAAGACATATTGTTTCTCCAGGGCTGTTACAATGCTGCAGGTCCCTTCAAAGCTGAACTGATCTAGCATGGATTGGGATACACACCTTTCTGGTCTTGCTAGATGAACCTTGCTGAGTAAATAAATGAAGTTTCTTGCACTATTGCGTCTATTTACAGGTTTTGCAAATATGACCCTCAACCTGAGCTACAAATCTTCTCAAATCTCGCTATGACCTAAATCATTACAGAAACTGTTCTTCGCACACTGTCTCCTACAAACTCTTTCTCTACTCTATGTCCCTGTGACATTATTTCAGTGGATGGTGCGTAATGCACTCAATCAAGTATAAATCCTTTCCGACCCAGGACTTTCTCCTTCATATTTATGATACTGTCAAATACTTGTTTAGATATCTCAAATTAACAGGGCCCGATCTCTTCCCAATCTTTGACTTTAAAAGCTCAGACATTCTGAACCTTTCCTTATTTTCCTGGCTGTGTTCGCTTTAGCTTCAGAAGAATGGTAGTTTTGTTGGATAGTAGCTCAATCGTTTGGATCATCTTGAATGTTTGGTGAGTCCTGCTGACTCTTTTCCACAATTGTGTTCCCTGCAGATTCATTCTTGCTTGACGTGATACACATGTTATTGTTGTTGGGGATCCTGCTTTGGGAAATGGCAAGGCCTGAATTTTTACTTGAACTAATCTTCACTAATCACCTCATCCCTGAATGACAAACTTGTATTTGGAGTGGATGTTGTTCACTATGCTGTGTGGTAATCCGGCTCAATCCAATGGCTGATATTTGCCTGTCTCATTGTCTATCGCCATACAGTTCCTCAAATGTGTGGATGGTTGGTTCATTGCTGTCTTTTATTTGCAATTATTCTTGAACTTTGTTGCAACTTGAAATTTGAACTCTCTATTCTATTTTGATACAGGGTGAGTTGCCCATTGACTTATATCTCTGCATGGCAAAATGTTTGGTGTGGGTCAATGATTTCCCACAAGGAATCTTTGGGATTATCTTCACTAAGGGACTGTGCTACCTCATTGTGTGGATAGTTTTTCAGATTTTTGCATTCTGAGTCTACGTTTCACGTAGGCAGATTTTCTAGAAAATTGACCTAAGTTCCGCCATCAGTTGTTCAGTTTTAGAATGTGCCTGCATGATTTCTTTGCTGCAAAGAGTTATCCATAACTTATAGAATCTGGTGACTGTTCTATGCACTGATCTACCCATTGGCCTTTCAGGCATATATTTTTGTGGTTGTATAAAAACATATTTTTTTAAAATGAATAGATTCTGTAGATCTTTGTGACAAGTTAGACTTTCTTAAACAACAAAGAAAACAGAAGTTGCTGGAAAAGCTCCGCGTAAGAGTTCCTTGATTGTGGTTATTAACCTGGGCCAATCAGGGAACCCTGGCTGACAGACATAAACAGGGTGTTTCAGAACATCTCCTCACTCTAGAGGCTGGCTCGGAGTTAGCTAGTTGGAGTCCATGCTGGAAAAGCTCCGCAGTTCCGGCAGCATCTCATCAGAGAAATCCGAGGTAACATTTTGGATCTGGTGACCCTTCCACAGAATTGCTGTAGCTAGGAAAATGTCGGTTTATATGCAGAAGATGGGGTGGGAAAAGGGGGTAAGGAGTAAATGGTAGGTGGAGATAGAACCCAAAGTGAAAGATAAATAGTTGGACAAAGGAGAGGATAGCGATCTAGCTAGGAGACAAGCAATACACAGGGAATTAAATGTGTTACTGTAAACAATAACTAAAGCAAACTGACTATTCGCTGAAACAATGATCAGAATTTGAAGTTATAAATTGATGAGAGGACTTAGATTATTTTCTTAGATGGCAGACCAATTTAAAGTTCAATAGCCAGCCTTTCAAATATCTTAGGTCTCTGTGCACAATTAAGAGATTATAACACTTCATTCTCAATGATTGAGTCAATCAAGGATTATGGGGAGAAGGCAGGAGAATGGAATTGTGAGACATATCAGCCATGATCAAATGGCAGAGCAGATTCGATGGACCAAATGGTTTACTTTTGCTCTTCTATCTTATGGTTTTATGAACTTCTTTTCCTGAGTTTTGGAGTGTTGAGGCAATAGATTGTTTAGCAGTTGGAGTTACTTTTTAAAACTTATATCCCTTGGCTTTTTTTTAAACCTACTTTACAAATCAGGATTTCAAACTGGCTTTCTTTCTAGCTTTTGAAGCCTTATTTCACTCTCAATGCATGTCACTCTTAGCTCAATTTACATCAGTTGGTGGACCTTCTTAAATCCAGAACACTCTGTTGAACTGTGTATTGATTGGAACAAGGTTGACCAGGTGGATCTTGGTGCGTAAGAGTTCCTTGATTGTGGTTATTAACCTGGGCCAATCAGGGAACCCTGGCTGACAGACATAAACAGGGTGTTTCAGAACATCTCCTCACTCTAGAGGCTGGCTCGGAGTTAGCTAGTTGGAGTCCATATACTGTGCATGTGTAAAAAAATGATGACTTGGTGATGGGATACCATCCTCTGTGCAGTTATTTCAAACTGGTATTACATCCCTAACATCTGCCTGATAAATATTTTGAGCGAAGATTGGCAAAAACAAAAGTCATCTTCTGAGGAACATGGAGTGTCTTGGAAAGACAGAAAGTCCTGATCCTTGTTTTTCAGAAATGCTTACTTTTTGTGTCAAGAAAAACGTTAATTAACATCAAACGTTTGCACTCAGCCAATGTTAAAGCATACATCTCCAAATATAACTTATTAATTAAAAGCCTGTATTTATTGTTCACTTTCTGACACCCAGTTTAATAGCAGAGCTTCATATTATAAGACCATCCTTGGGCAGATTCAATAGCATTCTTAGGGCTGATCTCTTGAGTAACCTTTTGGCAATTTTGTGGTCACTAATGCTCTGAGGTTTTCTTACCTTTGCCACAGTCTGCAGCTTTTTCAGATCAGATGACGTGGCAAGTATATTTTACGCACTTACTGTTTCATAATGTAAAGACAAAACTGTTGTTTACTGATAGTATCAAACAACATTTGGGCCTCCAAACCACTTCACTTATTGATGTCAGCTTATGGTCTCCCAAAAAGCAATAAATCTGAAAGTTTAAATCAGCTCAGGAGATCACTCTGCCCTAATTTTAAACTAATATTTTGTGAAGGGCTTCATTCCCGTTTCCCCAGGCAAAATTGTAAGAAATATTTCCAGCCATATAACTGCATGACAAAACAACAGCTGTCAAAAACTGGCATGGCAGACGTTTCATTAGAATCTCCACTTGAAGAATGTTCTGCCACAGAATGGTTGTGGTTGAGACAGTAAGATCCTTGAAAGGAAATCTGGGCAAAACCTGTAACAGATCTGCAGAGAGACTATAAAGCAGTGGGGTGAGTTTTATATGACACTAGCAAAGGGCTAGCACAGATCTTATGCAGTGAGTGGTTACTTTCTGTGTTGTAGTGTTCTATGATACTTTAGTCATTGTTTGTAAATGCACTTTGGCAGAAACTGTTTGCCTGTGCAATGCAACAGTGGTGCTGGGGGTATGGTTTGCAAAGTGAGGTTTGACGGTAAGCTATTATTACATTAGAAAACCCAGCAAAGTAGCTTTCCCGATTGGGTTGTAGAATTTAGTTCCATCAAATTGTTTCTGCGCGGCTTCGCCCGTAGGAAAAGGCTGGAGCCCTTTCAGGCAGGAAAACTATTCGAGCAAGTATTGTACTGAGGGATTGAAGGTGATTGGAGTAAGGAAGGGGAGGGGAGCTTCTGGACTCCTGATAAATTTCAAGATTAAAGGGTGAATTCCGATGTGGTCTGGAAAAAGCATGATCTTACTTGTGCTTGTTGGAGAGGACCAGATAATGATCATGGGTGGCGGAGGAAGGTGGGTGGCCAGCAATTCTGGGGCGATCAGATAGATTGCTGCATTGGTAATGTTTACAAAGCAGCTTGTTGGGTCTGGTCCTCTCATCTTGACCCACAAACAGTGTAGCAACAATTTTTTTTTACAGTTCCAGCCTTTCTTTAGGAGTGCTTTAGGATAAAAGAATAGAGGAAAGAAAACACTGGGGCAGCTGCAGAGGAGGTGCACAAAGAGTGAGACAGTAATTTTAACAGACTTAGAGTTGAGTTTTAAAAGAGCAGCATGGTTTTAAGATATGTATGAATAAGATCTACTGCAGAGAGCTTGAAAAGAGACTTCATGCTTTGGCAGCATTTTGTTAAGAAGCTGTTGTTTGCTGAAAACCATCGGTTAAAATGATGACTGTTTGAATGAGAGATGAGAATGGCTAATCCACTTTCCATAAGACAACAGTTGCACATCCTTTGTGCCAGAGCTGTCTAAATCAGAAATAGGCAGTTTCAAGGCAAATTTAATTCTTAATCCAGACTTGTTGCAGTCTAACTTGTGACATAATTCCAACCCACCTGGTTTTGAGAGTCAAGATTCAGCCCTACATTCAGGACTTTTTCTTAACAGAGTACACTTCCAAAAAATTTATTTAAAAATAGACAATGATCAAATAATTCATTTTGGTGAACAGTTCTGAATTAGAATTGGCCAGAAGGGTGATGTCTGTCCAATGTGCAGTTATGATTCTTTGGAGGCCTTTGTAAAATCGAGCTCAACACTTTTCAAACTTCTGAATCTTGACTTGACTTTTGGTTGTCCTGAAATGGAAATCAATACATTACACTGGAATCAGTCATACTACTGAGCCCAACTGAGAGGGGAAGTCTGATCAAGGATGGAGGGAGGCAATCAGGGTCTGGAAGGGAAGCCACCCTCAAACTCTCATGGATTTCCCAGAGCGATAAACATGCCTCTGTCAAAGAGAGTTACAGATATATATCTGTCCTTTTCTCTCAGTGTCTCTTCTAGCCATATTGAGGGTATTGCACAACTGATTCATAAACCGAATAGCTGAGAATTTCCAGAGGTTCACCTCTTAACTGTAAACTCCGACCCACTAATCCAGTGACTGACATCCCTTAAGGGACCAGATACATTTTTCAATAATAAGCCCAGTTATGCCTATACTGCATTCCATTGGATTTTTTAAGGTTTGCTTGAGAGGGCAAATAAAGTCTATTTTTAAAGTCTTTTGGCTGTATGCCAGCAGGCCGAATGTTCCCAGAACTGTTGGGTATTCCCAACTGTGCGGTTGTGCAATATTACAGTAAGTTGCTGACTAAAAAGCTGTGTCCACCTACACTGTCCTTAAGGATGATGAGCAGGAAAGTCAATGAGAGGGGTCCTGATGGAACAGAATGCAATTTTCCCCCGTGGTGTGCTGCCCCAGAGGGAAGACCAGTAGAAACAAAAATTTAACACCACATCAACCTGTTTAGAACAGGTGGGACTTGAACCCAGTCCTCCTGACTCAAAGATATGGACACTACCATTGCACCACAAGACCCACAGCTGACAAGTGAAAGCACTGGTCATACTGGTCCTCTGTGGTGCAACATCCTCTTACAGTATACAAGTCAAGTCACAACAGTGTGTACCCTTCATGTGTTTTATTGGCTATTCCTTCTAGTGGAAACTCAATGGGAGGCAGGATAGTTTCAGGATTTGTCCCAGTGTTGGGGAGTTGGGTTTGAAATTCTTGGTTTCTGCCCAACATCTCTGACTGTGCAGCAATCCCTCAGTCAAGCATCACTAAAGATTTTGTTCTCAAGTCTCATGGCAAAGTCAAGAGAATTCTTTCACTCCAAATCAGTTCCTATTCAAAATGGTCTTCCCTTAAAATTGCTGAAAGGAGACAAGGAGTCATCTTACACTCATTAGGACTGGGCCAGACGAAACCAGGTTTGGTAAAGGAAGATCAAATCTATATGGGATTGAAAGAGGGTACTGATTGACTGAGGCATCTTTGGTGTGAAGCTATGGCAGGAACAGTTATCTATCAATCTTAGTTCTCAGACTAGGCAGGTCTACTCTGAGTGTTCAGGGTGTTGTCACTGGGAATACTGCAAAGATTGGCAATGTCTATGACCCTTTCTACCCCAAAGGAAAAGGTGCAATGCACATATGAATTCCATTTACATGCATAAACTACAGTCCTGTGTGATAATATTTGTAGCTTCTAGCATGTGTAAATGCATCACAGTGGAAGTCTGACTGAAATCTTAAATTGGCTTCCAGTGGAATTCTTAGCACAGCCTGAAATTTTTAATAATTGTTGTCCAAAAGCAGAACCATATCTAACGTTGGACCTGATACTCTAAATCTCACAAACACAGGCTGCTCAAGCATAATTGGCAGGATGCCCACTGCTGATGATGGCCTTAAAATCAGCAACTTCTTCTCATGCAGTCTAAATTGCTGTCTCTTTTTCTAGTCTGGTTTCTTGCATCCTCATCCTGAAAATACAAGACATGAAGCTTCAACTTCATGTTTCCTTTTAGCAATGTTTATAACTCATGTCCCTTTGACTCCTGCATCTTCTAGTACGCCATTGTAATATGGTCTCCCACGCCCAGCAGAAGTGTTGACCCACAAAGGTCTCAGGATCCGATTTAATATATATCTGACTCGATTTATATTTTATCCACTTAGATGATAGACTTTCAAACCTAATTCTCATTAGTCGAAGGGTTTGTACTTACCTGATTTTCAGACAGAGGAAACATTCATTGTTATATGTGACGCCATCAGTTCCACATACTGGTTCATATTTAGCAGGACATTTCAAATTTGACTGGATCCTCCCGCAGAGTGGCTGGAATAAAAAAGAGAAACGCTTCTATGGGCTCTTAATGCTCACACTAAAGCTATGAAGATGTTGCAAAAATGGAAATTGAAAATAGTTTCAATTTACCTCGATGGGATTTTCAGCAGTTTCTACAGCTGCAGATGTGGAGAGAGAATTAGGCCCTGATTCAGTGATTTATTACTAAAATCAAATATATATATATATATATATATATATATACATCTGAAGATAAAGGAATGATTTATTGTTGTCAAATGCGCCTAAATAGAGTGAAAAGATCAACAGAAAGAAATGACATTATGCAGCCAAAAATGCAATCTTAATTTCATGAATTAACCAATTAGATCTCCTCCAAGACTGACAATTGTAACTTTAGCTTGAAATCAACATATCTACACAAAATGGTTATATGGAGCCTGGATTCTTGAAACTTTCTGATGATGGTTTAACTTCTTGTCTATACATTAGCTCTTTGTGATTTCTTGCTGTGGGTTATTGGTCACTTTGCTTGCCTGTATGTAACAATATTAAATGGCGCTGCAGTAATTGGTTACAAAATGAAGTGTGTTGGGACTTCCTGAGGATGTATATAATGAACTATTAGAGTATGTTGACTCTAGTCCTTTACAGGACGGACATTATTTAACCAAAAATAAGTAAAGTGGCCACATATAACACGTGACAATGGGATAAATTATATTCAGCGGCCGTAAACAGTGCTATACAGAGGAACTTACCCACAGTGCCCAATAAGAACACGGAGAGAAAAGTATAAGCTGACGATGATTTCATTCTCCTCCAGCAGCAGTACTAGGTTAATGATGTGCAGATATATTCTTGTATTGACACTTGTCTCAACGTTATACTGCATAGGACGGAGCTGGTTTATATAAAAGGATGGTTGGTCAGTGACTCATTGAGCAATATGAATGCACAGAACAGAAATATAAGGATGGTAGAATGCCCCGTATGAGACAACAATTAATTGTACTGAACTGGAACAAATGTTACAGCGTTAATCAATGTACAGGCCAGGGCACAGCAAGAACCTAAAAAGATACAACCACTTCAAGGCCACCCAGAGTTGCTATCTTTTACTGATGTATCTTTATTTCATTCCACTCGAGCCTGAAGCTGAAAGTAACACATAATGACAACTTGTCAGCCCTCGTGTAAAAGTATGATGAGGCTGTCCGCCCTCTACACTTCACACTGTGCACTCAGGGAAAACAACAACACTTATGGAACTGGAACTTTGAAATTGCCTAATCTCTGTAATTCTTTTTGTGTCGACTATATAAACTAGACATTTACTGTTCACACAAGAGACGAAAGTCATACTCACAGATTGATTTACGAGTGGAAATTGACTTTACGTGTTTTCACGAGCTTTTGTCCCTCTCAGGAAATTGCCTGTTGCTAAATAAAAACTGAAAGAGCCGCAGATGCTGTAAATCCGAAACAAAAGCAGAAAATTCTGGAAAAGCTCAGCAGGTCTGGCAGCATCAGTGGAGAGAAATCAGAGTTAATGTTTCAGGTCAAGAGACCCTTCCTCACAGCCGATTCTAAGGAAGGGTCATTGGATCTGAAACAATTGCTCTGATTTTTCTCTACCGATGCTGCCAGACCTGCTGAGCTTTTCCAACCATTCCTGTTTTTGTTTATGACTGCGAACTGAGACAGTTTGACAAAGGATTACATTGAATATAAGGTACAGAAATGGTCTAAATAGTCAAAAAAGTGTTTATGCTCCACTAGAGTCCTGTTTTTCCTTTTCTAAATCCATATTGCGACTCTCTAGTCCCTTCTACGTCAGTTGGGTTGTTAGGCTTCCCTGAAATGCATACTTCAATCACTCCTGGTGGTGTCAAGGTCTACATTCGCCAAACACTCCTGGATAAAGAGGCTTCTTCTGAATTTCCTGTTGGATCTTATACTGATTGCCTCTAGCTATGTTTTCCTCACGTGAGGAAACATTCTCTCTGTACTCACTTCATCAAAACACTGCATCATTTTAGTAGTGTCTGTGGGGTGACTGTTGAGCATTCTTTTTACTCAAGAAATGAAATCCAGGCTATTCATCCTTCCCTGGTATCATCCTTGTAAATGATCTCTGTACGGTCTTCAGTGTCCAGACCAGAACTGTATGTAGTACTCTAAACCTGATCTAAGCAAGGTTTGGCATTGGGCAATCTCAAAGTCAAAGAGCTTTATGTCATTGAAACAGGCCCTTCAGCCCAACTTGCCCATGCTGCTCAGTTTGCACAATTAGTTTAGTCCTATTTGCCTACGTTTGGTCCAAATCCATTCATTCCTACCCCATCCAGGCAGAATTGACTGGAAGAGGAGCTTAGCAGGAAAGATAATAGAGCAGCAATGGCAGAAGTTTCTGGGAGTAACTCAGGAGATGCAGCAACAATTTATCCCTAGGGCAAAAAAGCATGGTATAAGGAGGATGAGGCAACTGTGGCTCACTAAGGAAGCCAGGGACAGCTTAAAAGCAAAAAAGAAAGCAAAAAATGTGGCAAAGGGTAGGGGGAAACCAGAGGACTGGGAAGCTTACAAAGACCAACAGGGAGCAACCAAAAAAGAAATAAGGAGGGAGAAAATGAAATATGAAGGAAAGCGTGCTAGTAATATAAATGAAGACTGTAAGAGTTTCTTTAGGTATATAAAGGGCAAATGAGAAGCAAAAGTGGACATTGGACCTCTGGAAAATGACAATGGAGAGATTGTAGTTGAGAACAAGGAAATGGCTGAGAAACTGAATATTTACTTTGTGTTGGTCTTCACAGTGGAAGACATGAGTAAAATCCCAAAAATTCAAGAGAGTCAGGGGGCAGGGCTGAGTTTGGTGGCCATCACCAAGGAAAACATGCAGTAAAACTGATTGGCCTAAAGGTGGACAAATCACCTGGACCTGATGAACTACACTGCAGATTTCTAAAGGAGATGGTTGAAGAGATAATGGAAGCAATAGTGGTGATTTTTCAGGAGTTGCTAGAATCAGGGAGGCTTCCAGAGGACTGGAAAATCGCTAACGTGACACCCGTGTTCAAAAAAAGAGTAAGACAAAAGATGGAAATTACAGGCCGATTAACCTAACCTCAGTCATGGGTAAGATTTTGGAGTTCATTGTAAAGTATGAAATTGCTGAATATTTGGAAGTGTATAGTAAAATAGGGCAAAGGCAGCATGGTTTCATCAAGGGGAGCTCATGCCTGACAAATCTGTTAGAATTCTTTGAGGAAATAATGGGCAGGGTAGACCAAGGAGAGTCAATGGATGTTATCTACTTGGACTTTATGAAGGACTTTGATAAGGTGCCACACAGGAGGCTGCTGAGTAAGATAAAGGCTCATGGTGTTAGAGGCAGGGCACTAACATGGATAGAAGATTGGCTTTCTGGCAGAAAGCAAGAGTGGGGATAAAGAGGTCTTTCTCGGGATGGCAGCCAGTGACTTGTGCTGTTCCACAAGGATCAGGGTTGGAACTAGAACTTTTCAATTTGTACAATAATGTTCTTGAAGAAGGAACTGTGGGCATTCTGGCTAAGTTTGCAGATGATACAAAGATAGGTGGACGGAGAGGTCATATTGAGGAGGTGGGGAGGCTTCAGAAGGATTTGGACAGGTTAGGAGGGTGGGCAAAGAAGTGGCAGATGGAGTATAATGTGGGAAAGTGTGAGGTCATGCACTTTGGTAAGAACAATAAAAGCATGGACTATTTTCTAAATGGGGAGACAACTTAGAAGTCTGAAGTGCAAAGAGACTCGAGAGTTCTAGTCCAGGATTCTCTCTAGGTTGAAGTCAATAGTCAGGAAGGTAAATGCACTGTTGGCGTTTATTTTGAGAGGACATGAATAAAAAAGCAGGGATGCACTCCTGAGGCTTTATAAGGCTGTGGGCAGGCCACATTTGGAGTATTGTGTGTAGTTTTGGGCCCCATATCTCAAGAAATATGTACTGGCCCTGGACCAGGTTCAGAAGAGGTTCATGAGAATGGTCCTAGGAATGGAAAGCTTAATGTATGAGGAATGTTTGAGGACTCTCAGACTATACTCATTGGAGTTTAGAAGGAAGGGGGGTATCTAATCGAAACTTTCAGAATACAGAAGGGCCTAAACAAAGTGGATGTTGGGAAGATGCTTCCATTGGTAGGAGAGACTAGAACCTGAGGGCACAGCTTCAGGCTAAAGGGAAAACCTTTTAGAACGGAGATAAGGAGAAACTTCTTCAGCCAGAGAGTAGTGAATCTATGGAATTCACTGCCACAGAAGGCTGTGGAGGCCGGGTCATTGAGTATATTTAAGACTGAGATAGATAGGCTCTTGATTATCAAGGGGATCAAGCGTTACGGGGTGAAAGTGGGAGAGTGGGGTTAAGGAACTTATCAGCCATGATTGAATGGCAGAGCAGATTCGATGGGCCGAATGACCTAATTTCTGCTCCTCCGTACTCTGGCCTTATGGTTTTATCCATGTACCTGTCCAAATGTTTCTCAAATAACAACATTGTACTCACCTCTATTGTTGAATGAATTGGATTTTCCTACGATTGTTCTTTTGTTTGAACATTTCTTACATTTCATGGGTTAATGCAGCCCACGTCATTGGTTGTTCATGATTTCCACAGTGTGGCATTAGCCTCAAAACAGTTCATTTCATTCGTTTACACAAAGGGTCCTGTGGCTCTGCACCAGGGCCCTCCCCTACTCTCCATTTTGACCCTATGCTCTCCTCGAGTGTCAATGCTCTACTACAGTCTCCTCCAATCTTCCCCTTTCCTAGTGGTGAACAGTTCTTTTTCAGACTGGAAGGAATTATGTCTTGGTGCCCCTTGAGGTTGGCGTTGAATCATTCTCTTAATCGCACATACACCCGACCAGCATAATTAGGTATACTGGGTATCATTTCAAGGATCATGGAGAGCACAAAACGTAGAAAAATAATAAAACAGTGAATGGATTTCATAAAATCACAACCTGTTAAAATGACAGATGCACGGCAGATGAAATTTAATTCAGAGATAAGTGAATCATGATCGGCGCAGGCTTGGAGGGCCGAAGGGCCTGTTCCTGTGCTGTAATTTTCTTTGTTCTTCGTTCTTTGTTGATGCATTTTGATAGGACGAATTAGGAAAACAATGTACTCTTTTCAAGAGAATGCAGTGACACGAAAGCCCTGCTGTTTCACATACACAAACCGTTTGTGGTGGTAAGTCAAGATAAGAAGGCTGTTGAAAAAAGTTGGATCTTTTTCTATATGTACAGAAACCTGGACATATATTTTGTTCCAGGACAGGGAAACATGAGCCGGGCCCATTCCCAACTTCATAAATTTGAGTGACCTCCTAACCCCAACCTCACACATCTTTATCTCTCAGAGACATGGACAGAGAGAGCCTGGATTTGGGCATTGCACTGGAGTGCAGGAGGAGTGTGAGTGCAGAATGAGTATGGGTGTTCTTAGAAACAACAATCTATCTCCCAACATTGCTCTTATATCACTAAACTAAACCACTGATCTCCTCATCCATTCTCATGTCCCCTTCTCCTCCCACGGCCTTCATGCTCCCTATATCCTAATGCCTGTGTCTTTGCACCATGCTTCCTAACATCTCCATGCCTTTGGCTCCTTATGTGGCCCATTCCTACAACATCTGCCCCCACTCACACACACAATTTACCTTCCATAGCACTCATCTACTATAAACAGATGTCAGGATGTCTTAGAAATTGACATAAACATAAACTTCTTAAAAACTAATAGATGAATCATTCCACGAAACTTTACACTGAAAAAAGCTTTCATAAAGATCAGTCAAAAAATGTAAATACCTTCAAGCATTTAATGTTATGAAAACAAACTTTTATTCAATACCACATTAAAGTCAGATATCCTTTCATAACTTCGTAAAAATTGCCAATCAAAATGTGAACTCAGTGCCCTGCTGGAATTTATGCTTCTATAGCTATTCAAACTCAGAGAAACATTTATAATAGATTCAGTTGTAATGAGAATCCTTGGAAATTTAACAAGACAGTCTAGTGAAATAAAAAGATTTTTTTTTAAGCTGCAGATGGTGTTTCATTTCCATTTCAATGCGGGTTGTCTGTCAATCAGAGAAATGGAGCAAGTTCTTGGATATTTTAAACTTTCAATAATAGGGGACAAATCAATTTCCGAAGCTAAAGGTCTCTTGATGTTTAAATTACAGTCCAAAACGTGGAACTAGAAAATTGTTTTCTTCAATTTTGAATGCTTAAGAACATCTTTCCCAATGTAAAATAGTTTAGAAAGGATCTTAATAGTTAGTGAATACTGATCAATTTAGTTTTCCAATTAAGCTCTGGGATAAATAATCTAATCATGACATTGCTTTTAAAATATAGAACACTTCTTTGCCAGACTATTCCTCTCCAGTGGTTCTGAAATATCATTTGAAGTGGATTATTTCAGGGCTTACAAAGTTCACCAACATACAAGCCTAAGATTGGGCATAATGGTGGTGATGGTGATAGAATGTATTTGCCTCGCTATGCCAACCCCGATTTCAGAAGATTTACCTGAGAATGTGACCTGCAAATTGATTGCATGAAAATAATTTGGAGGTGCAAAGGTAGAGGAAACTTGTTCTTCCAGCCAAATAAAAAAATCTGTTTTCCTGAACCCATTCCTGCATCTTATGGGAGCCCCCCAAAAAAATCAGCCCAAAACAAAGAAAACATACTAAACATTTTCAAATTACTGACTAGATTCCAAAGCTTCACCAGAACAATGCTGGGGTGGGGAATGTCCGTTAGATGGAGAGATTAAAAAACTGAAGCTGAGGAAGTTATTGTACAATTTAGCAGAAGCATTAAAATCATGATAGGGTATGAAACAGTAAATCAGGAGGAGCGCTTTTCTGTGACTTAGTAAGCAGAATCAGGAACCAGACAAAACAACTTACGATGATTGAAGAGGAACTAGAAATGAATTTTCATACTCAGCGAGTTACTTTCACCAGGAGTGCACTGTTTAAAAGGGAGATGGAAGCAGATTTAATAGTAGCTTTCTAAGGGAAATTGGGTAGATACTTGAAAGGGAGAAATACACATGTTACTGGAGAAAGTGTAAGGACAGAGAGCTAATTGAATAGTTTTATCAAACAGTCAAAATGGGTATTAAGCTTTGGTAACACAGTGCAGAGCTGGAGGAACACAACAGGCCAAGCAGCATCAGAGGAGCTGGAAAGTTGACGATTCGGGTCGAGACCCTTCTCAAGACCCTTCTGAAGAAGCTGTTCATCCAGCCTCACACCATGTTATCTCAGATTCTCCAGCATCAGCAGTTCCTACTATCAGGGTATTAAACTGTGACTGGTCTTCTTTTGTACTGTACCTTTTTAGAATTCTATTGTGGTACTCAATAACAAAAGCTGCAATTAGCGATGCCTCAATTGTCCACGTGTCGTTACAGCTAACAAGTTTAATAATCCTGTTTAAGACATAAAGACAAGCCATTCACCATTAATTTGCTACATGCAGCTTTGGGGAGGTTGGGACATGACAAAGAGCTCACTGTACTCCAATGAAAAGATGATTTCCCTGGGTGGCCCTCAATAGAGTGTGTTCTTGCAGGTTCATCTTGTGCCTGGACTTGTTTGTTTAAAACTGTACCACTTGTCCCAGTTTATTACTTTTATCTATTGCCTCACACGCATACTCAGCCATTTTTAGTTTATATTTACCCCCTGCACAATTGTTATTGCTCGATGAGTCACTGATCAGCCCTCCCTTTATATAAACCAACTCCATTGAGTACAGTGTAATATTTCAAGGCGTGTCAATACTGGTGGAGAACTACACACTACTGACCCAGGGCTTGTGCTGTTTGAGAATGAAACCATTCTCAGCTTCTGTTCTTGTTTTCATGTATTTTCTCTACGCTGATGGTAAGTTCCTTTTAATATAGCTGTTTACAGTTATGGGTTTTCATTCCTCCCAACTCCTCTTTTTATTTATTACCATTTTAATTTAAACAACCTCTTCTCTACTGATGAGATGGACCCTGACCATTCTCTGCGCCTTACACTTCCTGATCTAGGCACGGATTTGATTGGAGATTGATGCTTGAAGTTTTCAAAATGGAGTTTGTGATACTTTTGGATAGATGAGGTACAAACCCCCTAAAACATTAATTACTTATGCTCAAGAAGAAAATACTGATTTTCTTGGTCACGAGGAGATTCTAAGGATGTGAGGAGAGGATGGAATATAGTAATTAAGGAGATTCAGCCACGATCACACTGAATGGCAGACCAACATCAAGGGATCATGGCCAATTTCTGCTCCTAAATCTTACTTTCTTAAGTTCTGATTTCCACTCTCTGCTGAGTGGAAGTGCATCCTGATTTCATCACAGATAATTATGAGGTGTTGGAAAACTAAGAAGATGCCCAATAGCTTGGAAAATATGAAGAAGAGGAACAAGGGAATTTAGAAGCATAAATACACAGTTGGCTTAACCCATAAATAAGACCCATAAAAGCAAACCAAACGCTTGGATTTATTTGTAGACGGATATAACTGGAAGTCAGGAAATTACGCTAAGCTGATATTTAACTTTAGTTAAACCATGAATACTGCAGTCCTGGACCCAATATTTTAGAAAGGACACAGAAGTATTGGAAAGGGGCAGAGAAGATTGATGTGATCGTAATAGAAATGCCTGGGTAAACATGTTAATAAAGAATTGACTGGTTGGGCTTTCGTTAAGAAATGATAGGCTAAGAGGTGACTTATTGAAAGTGTTTAAAATTATGAAAGGTGTTGACAGAGTAAATACAGGTAAGATGCTTATCTTGTGGGGAGTAGTGTAAGGAGAGGTCATCAATGTAACACAATGTCTAAGAACAAAGAACAAAGAAAATTACAGCACAGGAATAGGCCCTTCGGTCCTCCAAGCCTGCGGCGATCAAGATCCTCTATCTAAACCTGTTGCCTATTTTACAAGGATCCACATCCCTCTGCTCCCTGCCCATCCATGTATCTGTCTAGATACATCTTAATTGACACTATCATGCCCATGTCTACCACCTTCGCTGGCAACGCATTCCAGGCACCCACCACCCTCTGTGTAAAGAACTTTCCACGCATATCTCCCTTAAACTTTCCCCCTGTCACCTAGAAATTGTGACCCCTAGTAATTGAGACCCCCACTCTGGTAGGGGGGGAGGAAAGCTTCTTGCTATCCACCCTGTCTGTACCCATCATGATTTTGTAGACCTCAATCAGGTCCCCCCTCAACTTCCATCTTTCTAATGTAACTAATCCTAATCTACCCAACCTCTCTTCATAGCTAGCACCCTCCATACCAGGCAACATCCTGGTGAACCTCCTCTGCACCCTCTCCAAAGCATCCACATCCTTTTGGTAATGTGGTGACCAGAACTGTACACAGTATTCCAAATGTGGCCAAACCAAAGTCCTGTAACATGGCCTGCCAGCAGTTGTGCTCAATATCCCATCTGATGAAGGAAAGCATGCTGTATGCCTTCTTGACCACTCTATCGACCTGGGTTGCCACCCTGAGGGTACGATGGACCTGAACACCCAGATCTCTTTGTGTATCAATTTTCCCCAAGGCTTTTCCATTTACCGTATAGTTTGCTCTTGAGTTGGATCTTCCAAAATGCATCACCTTGCATTTGCCCGGATTGAACTCCATCTGCCATTTCTCCACCCAATTCTCCAATCTATCTATTTTCTGTTGCATTCTCCAACAGAAATCAGACAGTACAAAAGCAATTTCTTTATCTAGGGAGTGACATGAATGTGCAACTTCCTGATGCTGGCATTAGTTGCACCGAACCGTGTAGATGTCTTGAAATGAAACTACACAGAAGTATGAAGGTGAAGACAGCAAAGGGTTATGTTAGTCAAATTTGATGAGGAAGGTTAGGAGGAGGCTCAATAGGAACATAAATGTGGCATAGCCTATGGAGTAAATGGCTTTTTCCTGCATCCTATGTGATTCCTGAATGACTCAAGTCCAGTTTTAAAATGGTTCCTGCGTCAAAGGAAATCATTTCACTGCATTTACTCAAATAAATCATTTAATCTTATAACTTCACTTAAACTGATGCTGTGATCATGACTGAACATGTAGAATATCAATGTTCTTCCCAGATCTCTGGTACAGTTTCACTTTTTTGCCATGTTGAGTCAAATCTTACAAAGGCCTTTACCAACCATTCCATGGTGCACTGTCTTTTTTGGGGATCATTATCATGAATAAGGCAAGCTTTGGTAAACATCCCCTCCCTCTGGCTACCTCAGTCCTGACAACACAGATCCTGAGAAAAATTGTCTCCAACTCCTTGAATAAACTCTGTCAAACAGTCGAGTTAGCTTGTGTAAAACAAACTGTTCCACAAAGAGATTTGCTTTTTCTCTACATCCACTTTCCTTTGGAATAGCACAGACCTTTTCCTGAGAGGGTTTTATTTCTCTGTCAGAATGCTTTCTGCACAAAAAGTAGACAGCCAACTCAATTGCCTTTTATTGCTTAAGCTGACTTTCATGTCCACAATATCCCTAGTCATATGTAAACTTCTCAGGCATATAGTAACATTGTCAGGAATGACATTAACTTAATCTCCCAGAAGCCAACACAGTTTCCTCTCAGATTTAAAGGACATTCAAAATATAAATGTCTTGCAAAATTCAGTGTTCTCGACAATGACACAATATTGGGAAGTGTAGATGAACAGAGGGACCTTGGGATCTGATGGTGTATATCCACAGATTCTTGCAGATGACTGACAGTTAGATAATGTGGTAAAGGTGCAGTACAGGAAACTTTTTTTTAATAATTCTTTCATGGAATGTGGGTATGACTGGTAAGCCCAGTATTTGTTGCCTATCTCTAATTGTTCTTAAGAAGGTGACAGTGAGCTGCTCTCCCAAACTACTTCGGCCCATGTGGTACGGGTATACTCCAGTGCATTAGGAATGGAGTTTCAAGATATTCACCCAGCAATGTGGTGGGAATGGCAATGCAAGTCAAGATCATGTGGAGCTTGGAGTGGAACTGCGTCTGCTATACCGGTTCTTCTAGGTGATAGAGTTGAAAGGCGCTATTGGTCAGTTGCTACAACACATATTGTGTATGGCACACACTGCTATCACAGTGCATTGGTGGTGAAGGAAATGAATGTTTGAACTGGTGAATTGATGTCAAGCAAACAAGCTTCTTTGTTCTGGGAGGTGTTCAGTCTCTTGAGTGTTGATGGAGCTGCACTCATCCAGTCAAGTGGAGAGTATTCCATCGTAGGCCTGCAATCCAAAAAAAAAGTCCTTCAACCACCATCTTCTATCTGCCACCTGCAAGCCAATTATGTAACCAACTGGCTAGTTGTTGTGGATCCCATGTGATCTAACCTTACTAACCAGTCTCCCATGAGATGTGGATTGCACCACTAACTGAGGAGGTGCAGATGGCACTGAATGATAATCACTGATCAGTGAATGTAACTACTTCTGAAGTTATAATGGAGGATGCCATTTATGAAGCAGTTGAAGAAGGTAGAGTCTAAGACACTACCTTGAGGAATTCCTGCTGAGATTAACCAGAGCTGAGATAATTGGCCTCCAACAGATACAATCATCTTCCTCTGTGCTGGATATGATTCCATCCAATCTGGGAGACACGTCCTACAGCACTTGACCAGCTCAGATAGTAGTTTAACTTACGAAAACCCG
Source organism: Stegostoma tigrinum (assembly GCF_030684315.1). Taxonomy (NCBI): domain Eukaryota; kingdom Metazoa; phylum Chordata; class Chondrichthyes; order Orectolobiformes; family Stegostomatidae; genus Stegostoma; species Stegostoma tigrinum. The sequence goes on from NC_081356.1 coordinate 14,435,708, forward strand.
CACAATTCTAAGAATGATTGGAAAATAGCAAATCACGCTTCTATATTCAAAAGGGACAGAGACAGAAAGCAGGACTTCTAGGTTGGTTAGCCTAACATCTGACATTGGGAAAATGTTGGAAACTATTATGAAGAAGATTTTAACACAGCACTTAGAAAATCTTAAAACAACCAGGCAGATTCAATGTGGTTTTGTGAAAGAGAAATCTGTTTAATTAATTTATTAGAGTTTGGGGTTTTCGATTTGTTTGCCGAGATGGTGGGTTGGTTTGTAGATGTTTCGTCACAATACTAGATAATGTCATTAGTGTGGCACCAATGAAACATTGTAGATCTGTCCAGCTTATTATTTATGTGGTTTTGGCATGATGTGGTGGTTGACTGCATTTCCAGTTCTGCTTCATAGAGGTTGGTATATGGGGTCTATTTCCACATGTTTGTTGATGGAGTTCTGAGTTGAGTACCAGGCCTCCAGGAATCCCTGTGTGCGTCTTTGGTTGGCTTGCCCTAGGATGGCTACGTTGTCCCAGTCGAATTGGTGGCCTTCTTTGTCCAAGTGTATGGAAATGAGTAATAGTTGGTCATATCTCTTGGTGGCTAGTTGGTGTTCATACACGCTGAAAGCTAGTTTTCTCCCAGTCTGTCCAGTGTAGCGTTTGTGGCAGTCCTTGCATGGGATTTTATAGATAACGTTGGCCCTGTTAGTTGGGGGTATGCGATCCTTTGTTCTTATTAGTAGTTGTTGCAGTGTAGCTTATTATTTAAATAGAGTGAGATTACAGAACTCTGAGGTAAGAGAGCTCTGTGTGTGCTAGCACATGAATCACAAAAGTTAGTACGCAGGCATAGAAAGTGATTAAAAAGGCAGATGGGATATTGTTGTTTCCTGTGAGGGAGTTGAGTATAAACGTAGGACTATTTTACTGCACTTGTATTGAGCATTGATGAGGTTACACCTGGAGTGTGGTGTATAGTTTTAGTTATTTTATTCAAGAAAGTATGTAAATGCAGTAGAAGAAGTTGGGAGAAGGTTCTCTTGACTAATGTCTGGAATGCGCGTTTTATATTATGAGGAAAGATTGCATAGGCTGGTCCTATGTCCATAGGATTTAGAAGAATGAAAGATTGTCTAACTGAAATATACAAGATCCCGAGAGGATTTGACAGGTGGATTCTGAAATTATGTTTTCCTCTGTCAGCATTCTAGAACTAAGGGATTCACTTAAATAATTAGAGGCCTCCTATTTAAGATGGAGATGAAAATAATTTTCTTTTCTCTCAGAAGACTGTCAGTCTTTGGAACTCTTTTCCCCAAAGGAGGCAGAGATGGGTTATTTAAGGCAGAGGTAGGTGCTTGACCAGCAAGGGATCAAGCAAAATTATCAGGAATAGGTGGGGGGAGTAGAGTTGAGGCTATAATCAGAACAGCCATGACCTTATTGAATGGCAGAACAGGATCAATAGACTGAATGGCCTATCACTGCTCTCAGTTTGTAAGTCCTTTATTCATTAGTGGGATGAGGGTGTCACTGGCTAGGGCAGCATTTATTGCCCATCCCTAATTGCCCAGTGGCAGTTCAGAGTCAACCAGATTGCTGTGGGACTGGAGTCACATGTCGGCCAGACCAGGTAAGGATGGCAGTTTCTATCTCTAAAGGAAATTAGTGAACCAGGTGGTTTTTTTTCCCAACAATTGGCAATGGATTCACAGTCATCATTAGACTCTTAATTCCAGATTTTTTTATTGAATGCAAATTCTACCGTCTGCCGTGGTGGGATTTGGACCCAGAATGTTATCCGGGCCTCTGGGTGAGAAGTCCAGCGATAATATCACAAGGCCATTGCCTCCCCCTTGTATGCATGTTCATTACATAATATGGCAATCTCCCACCCCAAGGGAATTCTTGGTCTTTTTCATCCTGGTTTTCGCAATCGAAGACATAAATTGGAAGAATTGGGAGTTTATCCTGGAACTGCATAAAATACCAACAAGCTGCAAGGTGGAGCACTATGTGCAGTTTGGATGACTGCACAGTAGGAAGAAGCGTGCCTATTATAGAGGGTGCAGAGGAGATTGAGAAGGTGCTACCTTAGCTGGTGAGTTTTAGTTTTTGGTAAAGATTGGATAGCTTAGGGTTTTTTAAAATTCATTCATGGAATGAGGATATCACTACACATCCCTAATTGCCCAGAGGGCAGTTAAGAGTCAACTACATTGCTGTAGATCTGGAGTCACATGCGGGCCAGAAAAGGTGAGGATGGTAACTTCCTTCCCTAAAGGACGCTAGTGAAAACGTTAGGATTTCCTGGCAACTAGCAATAGATTCATGGTCATCATTAGACTCTGAATTCCAGATTCTTCGATTGAATTCAAATTCCACCTGCCAGGTTCCAGAACATTAGCTGAGTTTCTAGATTAATAGTCTAGTGATAATACTTCTAGGCTATTCCCTCACCACAAATTATTTTCTTTTAAAACAGAGTGCGGAGTGATTTAATTAAAGTGTACAAAATTGTGAGGAGTCTAGAAAGAGTGGACAGGAAATCCTTATTGCCCTTGGTTGAGGGGTCCGTGATCATGGGGTATAGATTTACCATTTAGAGAGTATTCATGGGAGGTTTTCTCACCTGCAGCGTGAGGGGGATCTGAAAATCACTAGCTCGTATACTGCTAGAGGCAGGAGCGTTTATAAAATATTGTTATGCACTTGAAGTACCATGACATGCAAGGCTAATCTAACCCTAACATTCAAGAGATGGGAAGTGAAATTGGTTTGGATGGTTCCTGGATAGCCAACGTGGACACAATTGATACATTGTCTCTTGACATAACATACAGATCTCATAATATGTTCAGTAGACTTCTGCCTGCTCCATTGTTCTCATGAAATCAATGGATGGCAAATCCTTGGCTTCAAGGAGCCATGGGCACTTTAATTTCATGACACTTGTTTTAAAAATGCTTAGTAAAATATACTGGGCTTTCCTTACTTCCATTCCGAGATAAGACCTTTGCTAATACAGAGGTTTAAGAATTTCCAGGGTGTTGTGTTTACTAGTTAGAGTTCCTGGGTTTTGTCAGCATCTACTTGCCTGAAGTTGCAGCCGGACCCCAGTTACTAAGCTGTGAGATGGGCTGTGTTCACTATTCTCTCAGACTCAGATGTAAATTGATCAGTGGAAAATCACACAGGGTGACCAAAACATCAGCTTTTGTGCTCCTAAGATGCTGCTTGGCCTGCTGCGTTCATCCAGCTCCACACTTTGTTATCTAGGGTGAGCTGATGTTTTCTCTCAAGATGTGAAGGTCAAAGTTAGGAAAAAATGTTTCCTTGAAGGTTAACTCTTTCTAAAAGCATTACTTTGATTCTGTGGAAGCAATGGGCTTTGACCAATTGCAGATCAAACCAGAATTCAAAGAACCAATACAGTCCGTGGAATTATCCTTTCTAAGACACAATTGATTAAAACTGACAAGTGACAATTTTGGGATGGATAGACATCCTGCAGTTTACAATTTTGCAGAACAGATTCACTGATACAATTGTACAAAGGCTTTTTGTTGTAAGCCTGGCTGGTTAACTATCTGCACCGGGCCAAGCAAAAATCGTTTTCCATAGAAACCCTAGAGTATGGAAACAGGCCATTCAGTACACACTGGCCTTCCATATAGCATCACACCCAGGACTCACCCCCCACCACCCCCCACTCTATCCCTGTAACCCTGCACTTCCCATGGCTAATCCACCTAGCACGCACAACCTTGGACTGGGGGAAGAAACCGGAGCCCCCGGAGGAAACCGGCAAACACTGACATGGGGAGAATGTGCAAACTCTACACAGACAGTCGCCTGAGGGTGGAATCGAACCCAGGTCTCTGGTGCCATGAGGCAGAAGTGCTAACCACTGAGCCACCGTGCCACTCACATTTTTGTCAATATTTATTCAGTTCAAAACAAAAGTGGTCAGATTTTAAAGGCCTCGTGCTGCTTAAGATCGCCCCCATGGGCATGCTGTTGCACATAGTTCTGCATCAATGATAACATCTGCTTAAGAATCATTTTGTTGACGTGTTAAATTAGTCAACTCCAATTAGAAAACTAGCAACGGCTCAAGTTTATGAAAGGAAATGCCTCCTTGCACGCTGTATTCAACAGATAATGTCAGCCAAAACATTAAACTGTCTTGAAAACAGAAAATGTTGGAAATACAGAGCAGGTCTAGCTGCATCTGTGGAAAGGATAAAAGATTTAATAGAGTGGATATTACATGGCTTCCTTCGGGTAAAATTTCAAGGATGGGTGTCCAGCCCACCACTTACCCACCTACACGCCCCCCAAAATTACCCTGACAATCTAGAGGCCACCACCTGTAAATAAATAATTAAGGGCCAGAACTGACCTTGTTACACACTCAGAGTTGACTGAAATGATGTGCTCATGCCACACCTTAAGTTTTTCTATATGTCCTTGGCAGGAAAGAGATAATATCTTTGGAGGTTTCCCTGAGCCCATCAGAGGCACCACTTCAGAGATTAGGATCCCCCTGACACTGTCTGTGCCCATGCTTAAGAATTTTCACCTTCCCTAAGGTGACCAAACCTTCCTGACCCAAAGCCCTTTAGTTACTAGGGCTGGGGTTCTACTGGGCCTCCTTCTGGGCTTGTTGTAGTCCCATTAGCCCCACTGACTGAGCTATGGTGCTGTTGGATCTGCTGGCTAATTGAGGGAAAAGAGGCTGAGAGGAAAGGTGCTCATATTCAACCTTAATTGCGGCACTTAATTGTAGGAGGGAAAATAGTGAATAATTTAGATCAGGTAGCATTTCAATTTTAATTCCATTTCTCTACTTTTTTTACATTCTTTAATAACAATATCTATTGATCTCTAGTTTCAAAAACCTCAATTATCCTAGCATCCACTTCTTTTGGGGAAATGAATTCCAGAGTTTGTGTGAAAAATTAATCCATATGTCAATCCTAACATTCCGACCCAAACCTAAAATACCTCCCATGGAATTTTGGGAGTCGGGAGATGAGTTTACACCCAATGTTTTGCTCAAACGTAGTGATTATCTCTATCTTCACCTTTTGTCTTGCAGCTTCAGAATTCACCTTTTCTGATGAAGCCACTGAGGCGAGTTGTGACTAATTTGCTTTCTCGTACGTATATGCAGCCTCTTTCTTTCCACATTTGCTTCCAATCTTTGAATGACTATAAGTGAATGTGTTCTCTGTTTCAGCCCATTTGTGACCAGCTAAGAGAGCTGTTCCAAACCTGCCCGAAAAGCTACATACCTGTCTGTGGAACCGATGGTGTCACCTATGACAATGAATGCTACCTTTGCAATGCAGTTCAGTAAGTTACATATTATTGACAAGAGATATCTGATGTTCGGAAATATAGCTTGCTGCTTTATTCCAGGTTTGTCAGGGCTAGTCTGCAATCTGTACGTACATATAGCACATCATCCTTGTTCCATTATCTTATAGAATAATTAAATGAGCAATGAATATAATATCAATCAATTTACTTTTTACAAAGTGACGAGGTAGTAAGTACAATATCACAGCAATCCCTTGGAAAGCAGCTGTGTTTGAGCTGCCTGATTCTTTCTTCTGTTTCTTCTGCACATGCCTGACCTCCCAACTTAAAGCAGTTCTTTTGCATATCCCCAATCCATGCTACATTAAGTGTACAAAGTATAGACGTTACAGGCCAGTGAAGGCACAAGGTTGTTTGGCAAGGTTGGATGGTGTTTATTTGAATGTAAGGACTCTGACAAACAAGGCAGATAAGTTGAGGCTATAAATTGACACAATGTAAAAAATGTTTAGCACTGCTGCCTCGCAGCGCCAAGGACTTGGGTTCAATTCCAGCCCCAGGTGACTGTCGGTGTGGAGTTTACACATTCTTCCTGTGTCTGCATGAGGTTCCTCTAGATGCTCTAGTTTCCTCCCATTTTTCAAAGATGTGCACATTAGGTGGATTAGCCATGGGAAATACAGGGAGAGGAGCTGGGGTGCTGTGTCTGGGTAGATGTCCTATGGAGGGTTGGTGAAGACTCATTGGGCTAAATGGCTTCCTTACACACTCTAAGGATTCTATGATAATCAGTCCGCTGTAATTTATTTTACCTATATAAGGACATATTTCTATTTTACTGCATCTGATTCGCCAACAGTTTCAACCAACAACTTTTAACAGTCACAAACTACAGTGAAATAATGTACGATCACACACTCTATGAAGAGAAACAGTTGAATATTAAGCTTCGAACTCTGGCTTAATGTGCTTCCTCAGTCCCTGTCTTCTCCCGACCACCAGCGGTCATTTCCCTACCCCTGCTGGATCCCACACTCTGAAATTACCTCCCCATAGCTTTTGCCTCCCTCTTGGCCCTTAAATCCAGAAATGGTGACTATACTTCAAAATTACTTCCTGGGACATAAGGAGCTTCGGGATATGTTGAGGTCATGACATATGGAAAGATGATGTCCAAATACAGGTTTTCTTTGCTTAAAAACCCACATTTTTCACCTTAACATTTAGTAAGACTGAAGAGTTACTTTGGAAGAAGCTGAATGTGGGCTAATCTGGGGAGGTGATGGGCTATTATCGCTGGATTGTTAATCCGGAGACCCGGGTAATGTCCTGGGGAACTGAGTGTGAACCTCACCTTGGCAGATGGTGGAAGTTGAATTTGATGAAACTCTCGAATTAGGGGCTGAATGATGACCATAAATCCATTGCCAATCATTGGAAAAACCCATCTGATTCACTAATGTCCTTTGTGGAAGGAAACTACTGTCCTTACCTGGTGTGGTCTGCATGTGACTCCAGACCTACAGCAATGTGATTGACTCTTAACTGCCCTCTGGGCCATAAATGTTACCCTAGTCAGTGACACCCTTATATTGTGAATGAATTTTTAAAAAAGTGAATTGCAGTTAATTTCAAACTGAATGCTAAAACTGCATTGCTGCACTAAAGTCTGAAAACCAATGTGTTTGATTATTCCTCTGATTCTGGCCTTTTGCAATATTGAGCAGAATCTTATAGGGTCTTAATAATGTGAGCTAAGTGAGATTTGAGGCAGAATCAGACAGGATGTTCATGGGGCCCACCTCAACATCAGGAGCAACTCGCTCCATCTTCTTTACTTTTGTGAATGGTGCAGGAAGTTTCTCAGTTGACAATGGCGATTTGTCAGTTAATAGGGGATTATTGCTTGCTGTACCCCTTGTTAAAGACACACCTTACCTCATTACTTTCAGTTTCCTATCCGTTAACACTTTGGCATTTGAGCCAAAGATAATCGGTACTGCTGTATTGATGTGCTCTTTAGTTCCCTGCTGCCAGGGCCTCAGCTGCTACATTCAAATCGAAAAATATCTCAGTGGATTCTACCGAAATGCATTTGAAATAAAAATGGATATAAAGCCAAGAAAACGCGACTGTCAATATCAATGTCCACACCATCAAGGAAGGCAACATTCCATCCATGTACTCCATTTACACAGCTCGCTGCCAGAGAAAGGCTACCAACGTCATCAAAGACCCTTCACACCCTGGTAATGACCTCCTACAACTTCTTCCATCAAGCAGAAGATAGAGGAGCAGCTTCTTCCCAGCTGTTATCAGACTGAGACTCTCCAGCCTCAAATAATGATTGATCTTGCTAACGTTGACCTTGCCTAGCACACGCCCTGTGTAATGTAACCTGTGCGCCTCTAAGTCTTTTTTGATCTGTACATCGTTGATCACTATGATCTGCCTGCTCCGCTCATAAACAAACCTTTTCACTGTATTTCGGTACACATGATAGTAAATAAATCAATCAATCTACAGAAGGCATTAAAAGGGAAGTTGGAAGCGAGGGGAATTCCTAGAGATTTGGCACTGATTCCAATGGTGAGATTAAAGGAGTTGATAGATAGATAGAACATTACAGCACAGTACAGGCCCTTCGGCCCTCGATGTTGTGCCGACCTGTCATACCGATCTTAAGCCCGTCTAACCTACACTATTCCATGTACGTCCATATGCTTATCCAATGATGACTTAAATGTACCTAAAGTTGGCGAATCTACTACCGTTGCAGGCAAAGCGTTCCATACCCTTACTAATCTTTGAGTAAAGAAACTACCTCTGACATCTGTCCTATATCTTTCACCCCTTAATTTAAAGCTATGCCCCCTCATGCTCGCCATCACCATCCTAGGAAAAAGGCTCTCCCTATCCACCCTATCTAACCCTCTGATTATTTTATATGTTTCAATTAAGTCACCTCTCAACCTTCTTCTCTCTAATGAAAACAGCCTCAAGTCCCTCAGCCTTTCCTCATAAGACCTTCCCTCCATACCAGGCAACATCCTAGTAAATCTCTTCTGCACCCTTTCCAAAGCTTCCACATTCTTCTTATAATGCGGTGACCAGAACTGTACACAATACTCCAAATGCAGCCGCACCAGAGTTTTGTACAGCTTCACCATAACCTCTTGGTTCCGGAACTCGATCCCTCTATTAATAAAAGCTAAAACACTGTATGCCTTCTTAACAGCCCTGTCAACCTGGGTGGCAACTTTCAAGGATCTGTGTACATGGACACCGAGATGTCTCTGCTCATCTACACTACTAAGAATCTTACCATTAGCCCAGTACTTTGCCTTCCGGTTACTCCTACCAAAGTGCATCACCTCACACTTGTCTGCATTAAACTCCATTTGCCACCTCTCAGCCCAGCTCTGCAGCTTATCTATGTCTCTCTGCAACCTACAGCATCCTTCGTCACTATCCACAACTCCACCGACCTTAGTGTCGTCTGCAAATTTACTAACCCATCCTTCTACGCCCTCATCCAGGTCATTTATAAAAATGACAAACAGCAGTGGACCCAACACCGACCCTTGCGGTACACCACTAGTAACTGGTCTCCAGGATGAACATTTCCCATCAACTACCACCCTCTGTCTTCTTTCAGCGAGCCAATTTCCGATCCAAGAGTTGAGGATGATAGTGAGAATGGGATTCAGAAGATGCCAAAGCTACATTCTCTTCACTGTGTGTGGCTGACACACAGACAGGCTGCTTTTCATTAGTGATCTGCCGAGGTTATTGGGGCAATCTCTTGTTGTATGACACACCAAGACCTCAGTGTATACCCGACAGCGGTGTGACAGCTGCCTACACAACAACACAGTGCACACATATCCAACCAAATAATCATGTCAGAAACTGGGTGGAGACTGGACCTGACAGTGACTAGGGTGAGAGAATTGTATTGTATGCAAGACATTTCAGCCATGTCCTGGTCTCCGAGACTTGATAAGCCTCTGACTGTGGAAAGTCCACAATTACCGGACTTGGCACTGATGCTGACACATTGCTCCCTCAACCACATTTACTGCCACCCAGGGGCCTACAACATAGGAATTGACACGAGGTGCAGGTAGCACGGCTGTGGTAGGTACCCTTTTTGTCATCGATATGTACAATGCAACATCAGAACTGGGGAGCTAATAGCTCAACAAATGCCTTGTGATGACAACCATCATTTCTTCCTCAGGACTCTCAGGCTAATGTTGAACTTACAAATATGGGAAATTTCAGCGAGGACAGCATATACACATACCAGTCATGAGATGTAAGGAGGGTCAGAAAGGCTTCAGTGTGATTTGGACAAGTTAAGTAACTGGGCTAATGCATGGCCGATGAAGTATAAAGTGGATAAATGTGAGGTGATCTGAATCGTGATAGATTGGAAAAAGAGAAAATGCAACAAGACCTGGGTATATACCAGTCACTGAAAGTAAGCACACGGCAGGCAAGAAGAAAGCAAATGGTATGTTGACCTTCATAGCGAGAGAATTCAAGAACAGGAGCAGTACTGTCTTGCTGCAATTATACAGGGCCGACATGAGCCTTTGTTGTGTACAATTTTGGCCTCTTTATCTGAGAAAGGGTGTTCTGTTTATAGAGGGAGTGCAATGGAAGGTTACCAAACTGATTCCTGAGCTGGGTGGATTGATATATGACAAGAGATTGGATGTTTAGAATTATATTCACTGGAGTTTACAAGAATGAGGGGAGTTTTTATAGAAGCCTATAAAACACTAACAGGCCTAGACAGGGTAAATAAAGGAAGGATGTTTGAGATAACAAGGAATCCACAACCAAGTGTCATGGTCTGCTAGTTACAGAAAAGGCCAATGATGACTGAGATGAGGAGAAGTTTCACCACGTGGAGACTGGTGAGCCTGTGGAATTCTCTGCCAAAGAAAGCAGTTGAGTCCAAAACATATTTTCAAGGAGGAGATAGATATAGTTCTCATGGCTGCAGAGATCAAAAGGTATGGGGAGAAAGCAGGAACAGGGAATTGAATTGGCTGATCAGCCATCTTCATATTGAGTGATGGTACAAGCTCAAAGGCCTGAATGACCCACTCCTATTCCTATGTCTCTATAAATCACATACTGCAGACAGGTCAGTGCCGTTAAAAGAGAAAAGGAGCAAATGACCTCAATGAAAAGATAAACTCAATATTCCCTCTATAAAACATCAAATAAAAAGCAACTCTTGGTAAGATACACTGTCATCATCAACACTATGAGAGGAATATTAATGGCTGAATAATTTGGAACTCAAGAGCTGGCGATTGGAGAGTTGGAATGAGGACAATGATCATTGATCTATTCTTACCCTAATTCTCTGTAACAGATTTTAGTTCAGTGCTTTCCTGAGAGATGTGCAGATCTTCTCATTTATTCCTCCAGAACGTGAGGCTATTTCTAGAGACAATTAAGCTGATTACACTTAGAGAAATCTTGGTTTTCTTTTGATGACAGAACTTTCTACCTGTGTCTAAACAGACAAGTTGTCCTGGTCAGGTGGTTTTGTCAAAATGCCGACTTCTTTCAAATAACAGGAGAATATAAACTTGCCCAAAAATACTTTGGTTGGAGAATTTATGCTGGAGCAGTTGACATGAAGGCTCAGTAATCTCATAGGCTTAACTTTCTTAAATATCGATAAAAATCCAGTTGGATTCTTGGGCAGAACGTGAGTATGTGAATAATTTGTAGCTTGTGCCATTTCAATCCATTCATGAAGGTGCACTGAAACCTTCACATGCCATTAGTAGAGTTACAGCAGTGTCTGGATTTTCTTGTCAACGATCTGTACAGGAACCCAGGCGGAATACTGCTATGAACATCTAATGTGCTCGAGGGATGAATACTTCATCTGCTGGTGGGATGTCAGACCATCATTTCAATCAAATCCTGTAGGAACAAGATCAGGAAAAGTCAACCCTTGAGCTAGGTGGCAGAGATTGTCACAATTGGCAATAGAGAGGATACAATATACAGTCGGAAGTCACATGACACCAGGTTACAGTCCGACAGGTTTATTTGAAATCACAAGCTCTCATAGCGCTGCTCCTTTGTCAGGTGAGGTGACCTCGTGTGACTTCTGAGTTTGCCCACCCCACATGATGGCTACAATACACGGTGTATTGGTAATGTGCCTTCTTTTGCAGACTGTGATAAACTTTGACCAGGTCAGCTCACTTCTTTAGGCAGTGATAGCAGGGCCTTTTGTAGCTACCAAACAGACAGGATCGTGGTTTCAAGTGTCATCAGTGCAGCATTGTCACAACATTGCTCTCAAAGTGTCAACTTAGAAAATGAACTCAACTGTCTGGAGCATGGCATGGACCTTCTGACACAGACTGATAATACCAGCAACAGGAACATGGCCAACACATGAGAGCCAATGCCTCAGGACTTTTAATAACAACAATTCATACCTTACTCTTAAAGTAGTAAAACATTCCAAGGCACTTGAAAATCAATGTAATCAGACAATCATTAGCTCTTAACCAAAGGAGATAGTAAGGTGGGGACAAAAGTCTTGTCCAAAGAGGTCAGTTTAAGGAGGATATTAAATAAGAAGAGAGAGCTGAAAAGGCTAGGAAATTTGGTTTCTGAGTTACTGGAACTTATATACACCAATGGTTAGGTGAAGGGAGTGGAGAATATATGTTAGGTTCAAAATTCTTGGAAGATTATTGATCTGTTGGAGTTTGCAGAGACAAGTAAGGGTATGGCGACAGAAGGATTGAACAGGAGGGTGAAAATTTTAAAATTTCAGCATTGTTTGGACAAGTTGGGTGACTGGGCTAATGCATGGCACTTGAAGTAGAAAATACATAAATGTAATGTGATCTAAATGGCAATAGATTGGAAAAAGGGAAAGTGCAACGAACCTTGGGTGTACTCCAGTCGCTGAAAGTAAGCAGGCATCAGGCAGTGAAGAAAGCAAACGGTATGGAGCCAACAGAGGTCATTGGGAAGAGGGGCAATGGGTGACAAGTGTGTGATGTCGAATTGGAATACAGACGGTTAGTTGATTCCATATAATTCATCCCAGACACTATTATTACCAACAATAATCTCGTTTTAATGTTTTGAAATTAGTCTAACTGATGGTTTCTATATTTCAGAAAAGGTCGGTCCGATATCATGATTCAGAAGTTCGGGCCGTGTGAATATTATCGTCATGAAGACTGATCAGTCTCTATCAGTCAAATTGAAAACATTTATATCAATCATAATTAAGAAATTCTTATTCCTGAAAATAGAAGCAATCAAACCATTTGACTGTTAAGAGTGCTATCTTTAAGATTGTTAAATCCATCAAAAGTTTTTTTTGTATGTAAACCAAGACACAGTGAATTATTTATTATGGCACCGAGAACTGCGGATATTTTATCAATAACATGTATTTGTATAGCATTTTAACTTTGAAACACATTGAAATGTTTTATTCAGAAGCGTGCTGATCAGGCAATTAAAATGACAGTTAAATTGAACTTGAGACCTTAATTGACATGAAAACTTTGGTCAAAGAGATAAAGATCATCTTAAAGGAAGTGTGTGAATTGGAGATACAGAGGAGGATTTTAGAGAATTTGTGTCCAGACTGTTGAAGGCATGGACAATAATTGGGGATTGAAGAAAATAAGGGATGAGGACAGAGTTGCAGGAGCATAGAGTTCCTGAAGGTTTTAGCATTATAACAACTTAAATTTCAAGCTGTTGGTGACCCATGAACTAATGTAGATGAATAAACACAGGCGTAATGTGTGAATGGAATTAATGCAAGTTAACACCTGGGCAAGAGAAATATGAAAGGACAAAAGTTTAAGAAAAATAAAAAAAAGAGGATGACCAGATAGAAATAGGGAGGTTTGATGACAGTTTCAATGGCCAGATCGGACCGGAATTGCCCTAAATTATGGAGGTAGAAGGAGATGGACTTATTGATAGAGGGACTGTGGGATCAGAAACTCACCTCAATCATAAGTCATGTGTATAATTAAAAATCCTGCAGCCAGGAAACACTGTGTCGTGCCTCATCTTTCGTACAATCAAAAGAATTAAAAACCCAGGAGCACGCTAAGATAATGAGAGTACAGGGGAGGTCCCCATGGCTTTGGAAACAAGCCAATGTTGGAATTATCTCTGAATCAAAACATCATGGATGCAGAATCGAAGGACACATTTAGGGGTGACTAAAAGCTTGGTCAGAAAGGTAAGTATTGAAAAAGAGATGAGGTAAAGTGGAGGTCAGTGGAGAATGAATTCCAAATAATGAGACAGAGATAGCTGAATGGACAGCTGCCAAGGATCGAGTGATGGGACAGAGGATTCATAGTTCATGGAACAGGGAGTTTCTAAGCTAAAGGAAGTTTCAAAGATTGGAGGAACAAAAGCCATGATGAGAGTTAACCATAAGGGTGAAAGTTTTCAATTTGAAGGTGCTGTGTGGTACCGGAATTAATGGACCTAGGGCAAGAATGGAACTGATGGGTGACTGGGAGTGGAATATGGCAGTAGACGTTTAGATCACCTGAGATGTACAAGGACTGGAGGATCATGAAAAACTTCCCAAGATGTATTAGCATGCTTGTCTCCATCTCCTATCACAACTTAAATCCCAATAGCAACTGAATAAAATTTTTCACGGTGCTTCAGCAAAAGTTTCGAACGATGTTTGACACCAAACTACATGATTAGTCACATATCAGGAAAGATCTTAAAAAGTTTTATCAAAGAGGTAAGATTGATTTCGGGGAGGGGGTACGTGCAGCTGTTTTTCTGATGGGGACAGGGTGAACTAGAACAGGGTTATGGGATAGGAGCAGGATGTAGAACTGGGTTAAAGGCTGGTGGTCTACATTCTTTACTGCCAGTTGGAAACTGTGGAATAGTGATTATGTTACTGAGATAGTAATCCAGAGGTTGGATTTAGGATCTGGTAACAAGAGTGCAAAATCAAACAGTGGAGCTGCAGAATTTAAAATCAGTTAACTAAAGAAAAACATCTGGAATTAAATAACAAGTGTGGTACCATGTAAGTACCAGATTGCTGTAAATGTTGAACCAGTTCCATCGGGCCCTTTAGAGAGGGCAACCTGTGGGACGTAAATAAATGCAGCAGTTCTTTTCAGTCTGACCTTTATGTGACTCTTCATTCAAATCAAAATGGCTATCTCTTAACTGCCCACTGAAATGGCCTAGGAGGCTACTCAGTCACCAAATATACCTTCTAAAGGGCAATTAGGGATGGAACAAAAATCTAATGCTGCTCGCATTGTAAGTAACAAAAAGGGGAGAATTTGTTGTACACCTGGAAATGAGCGTGTAGGTTGCAAAATGGGATTAACCTTCGCTTCTTCATTCTGTTACATTAAATTGATACAGCTTGCCAGGATGACATGATTTGATCTGTGTAGTCACAGAATTACCGGTGTTGTTCATTGGCTGCATGAGGAATTGGTGCTATTTGAGAACAGCTCACATCTCTTAAAGGGGAGGAACATTGACACAACTAAAAGTGCTGGGAGTCCTTTGAAAAGTGAGTCTATGGTGTGGCACTTTGAAGGATGGCTGAATATATCAGATATGTGGTATCAAAGTTTTCTGACCCTGTGCTGACGATTTTGGCGTCAATGGTGAAAAGAAGGAGAGATGTCCTCTATCCATAGAGGACAGGAAACATTCCTGAGTTATGTTCAGAACACTCTTCAATCAATTGCACTCATTTTCCAGGAATCATTATCAATCAGTATCCAATTGTTCAAGTGGTATGTTATATCTGACTCACAATCTTAGAAAGACCTACATTTATACAATATGTTTCAAGCCTACAGCTCATAAGACACCCTCCAAAGTGTTGTTGCTTTAATAACCCAGAAAATAAAGGACTAAGTTGCACACAGAAAGCTCATGTAAGCAGCAAGATGACACTGGCATTTTATTTTTAATGAGATCAATTGAGAGATAAATATTCATCAGGGCACCAGGCATTATTGCCCTGTCTTTCCTTGAGAAGGTGTAAGGGAACGTTATACATCTACCATAGAGAATTAATGATACATTAGAAGGACAGCATCTCTCCACATCTCCTTAGTGCTGCTCCAGGT